>NC_140527.1:26443535-27643535 GCF_057382185.1 Mchenga conophoros
ATACGCAGCCCCGATTTCTCCAGGGAAAACTTGACTAATTTGCATGCCAGTAACCTTAAAATGCTCTCTAATGCACTGAGATTTAAGGCAGCGCTGTCAAAGAGCAGCCTAAGCTACAGAGAGAAGAGGGAAGCATCCTGATTGTTAATCACTTTGCCCACGAGGAATTCTTGTTTGCAGTGAAGCTGATTTGGAATTAGCTAACTTTATAACTGAATCTTTTCCCTACGGGGATGTGACGTCACTCGGAGCAGCAGAATCAGCCTTCCAGCTTGGAAGTGATGTGCTAATTAACGGTTAATTATTGAATGGTCCAGAATGAAGCCGTACGGTCTTCAAATAATAATAAACGGGGGTACTTGCCTTCCAGCGAGCGTTGCATCGAGAGCTCATTAATAATATCACGCTTTCTTTTTCTGTTATATCTGAATTATCTCTGGTCTGATGGTCTATTTGTGTCTCTGGAATTCCCCCTGAGGTCTATTCATGAATTCTGTACCCAGGCTGAGCAATTAGATTTAATTTAACTGACTGTGTTCTCCAGTCAATTAAATTAAATCTAATTGTTTTTGAGATTTTTTTATTTTTGCAACAGCAATCAAAACAAAACAACCTCATCTAGGTGATATTTCGCATATCATAGTTTTTCTTGCGGCTTTTGTTGTTAGTGTAAACTCTCTACAGTAAACTTATGACCTCATTTGGCTGAATAAGGTGTTTTCCAGTAGCACTCAATTCATTTACAGGGAAACTTCAGCCAGGAAGGGGGGGGGACACTGATCTTCTGACTGGGCATCGGCCTTCGTCAGCATCAGTGTTTACTACCCGACATCATCCCTCTTCAGTTCTCTCTCTCTCTGGTGCAAATGAGATCAGAAGGATTTGCTGGGATGTGATCGGCAGAGCAGTTTCACCTGCACACGGGTCACTCCACGTGTGCCTGTTAGCTTCTGAGTCCAAACCAATTTTTAGCTGCGGTGCATCCGTTTTCCCATGTTGATTGTGCCGAGTGTGTGGCCTAACATCCAGGGCGTCCCGATGGATGCTTGCACACTCTTTGCAGCTGTTAAGTGGAATTGATTCAGGTGTAGGTCGATGTGGGAACCACTCAATTTCCATCGATGTAATCACAGAACGGTGACTCCTGCGTGAACCGCTCCAGGAAACAAAGAAGCCACAGTGAGTCTCTGCTCACCCCTCCTTACTGTAAAGAATTTAATAAAAAGCCTTTATCAGCTCAGTTTAACATTATGTTACCTGCAGCCTATGATTATGTGGCTGAATAATCGGTCACTGAGTTGTTGTTGTTGGGCTGCCGTTACCAGGTTCTCATGGGAATAAAGTTACTTTTGATAACAGATTAAAAATGTCCCAAAGCCCTCAAAGTCCTCCAGCAGGGGAAACGGACAACATCAGCCACATCAGAGCTCCACGTGTTAAGTAACGGCATGGCACATTTAATCATTACCCAGTGAGAAATGTAAGGAATGTGGGTTTGTTTCCTCACACTGCTCTCGGTGGACTTATGCTCTGCGCTGAACATGGCTCTGCTGATAGCAGCAGTTGGCAAACACTATACAGGCTTTACCTGTTATCCACAGAAACCAAGCAGAACTTGAACTGGATTCAGAATCAAGTGTAATAAATATCATGCCGTTGTTACAAATGCCAGCGAAGGTGAGTAAAGAAATATTTTAGCATGTTGCTGGTTTTATAGCTGTTGGTTTTCTTTTTAAAATACGGAAAATACAGAAAAAAAATCTATATTTTCCTTTTACAGAATGCCGGACATGCATTTTCTCAGCATGTCAGGCATCATAAACTGCATATTAATACAAAATTATCACGCAGATTAGATTTAAGTATGAAAGTAAGAAAATTATAATCCAGCGCCAAATTGTGTCATTCTTGGTTAGTTGAAATTGCACAAGCTAAAGAGTAAACGATGCGAAATGCTGACCAGTTCATGAGCAGCGAACCTTATATTTAGAAGGCAAAAAGTGAGAAATGAACCATGAAAATCACCATAATAAGTTTATCTTGATAGATAAAATGAAAAAACAGCATAACAATGGCACGTGTCATCAGGAGCTTGCTCGGTGAGGCACTGTTGGGTTTCCCTTTATAAAGTCAGATATCTTTGAGGTTATTGTTCAGTACAAATGAAACTGCACTGAATTGAACAGCTTCAGTTCTTCGTGGCTTTTATTCTCTATTCCTCTAAAGCGCTGCTGTAGGGTGGGAGCAGCATTCTCCCCCATATTTCTGCACTCTGTGTTTTGATGATGGCGGTGGAGAGCGCTGACTAACACATCCAACACGTCCAAATTCTCCCATAAAATGTTCAGTTTGGTGTAAATCTGGACTGTAAAAGTCAAAAGCATATTATTAGAACAAAGAGCAACTCTCTTCTCTGTATTGATTTGAAGTGACCTGCCTCCTACCAACAAAGAAGAGCTGCTGCTGGATCCTATCACTGAAGGGGTCAAGGATTCAGTTTTTCCTCCGTAGTGCATCGCCTAAAAAAGGCTTTCTCTGCATATTATTGGTTTCAGGAAAATAAGATTTCTCTCCCTCTGTTTTTTTGTCCTTTTTTTGTTTTTACACCATTTCAAAAAACAATTCTCTAGTAAACCTTAGCATTTTTAATGAGTTCGGCTACCAAAAAAAATAGCAGCGCTCTTTAGTGTGCTACATTCTTTATTTTCATATCCTCCACGTGTGTCATTTTCATATTTAAGACCTTAGCTAAAAAGTTGCTTTAAAAACAACACCTACAATCAGCAAAATTTCTTGGCAACTCTTTGATTCCTGATTAGCGTCAAATTCTTTTCCCATCATAGAGTTGTCAGTAAACTCCGGACTTCTGATTGCTAAACCTGATACTGCTGTAACTGCAAACTATGATGCATTTCACGTGGGAGAAGAAATCCCGACTGTTGTAGCAACAAGTACTGTAATAGGAAGGGCTTATGGAACAATACGTTGTTTAGTTTGTTCAGAGATTAAGGCCTTCATCTCGGCTCCCACGCTACTATCTAACTCATCGTCTCTTGTGGCTGAAGAGCAGTTTTTGTTTTGAATAGCGGACCCACATGTTTTTCTAAAGCTTCGTTTAAAGCGTCTTGTGGAACTAGTCGTGTCATCCTGTATCATTTCTATTTTTTATTAGATGCAAGCCAAAGCCTGAGTCAGAATTTGTACAGTTATATTTGTGAACATATGGAAATGCTAACAATTTAGCACCATCAGAAATCCAATAGGAACGTGTAAGTTATGGGAAAAGATGGAATAGCAACAGCCCCATCCTGTATGTCATACAGCTTATATCATCATCAGCTATTTACATTGATTGTTATACATTTCTTTTATGTTGTTTGCGAGCCTTGATCTACCTGTAAGTCATAATCATACTCATTTGAGCAGTGTTTAAAAGCGACACGTTTACACAGACACTAAAAGAGGAAACAACTTTGAACACGTTAACCTTCCCATTAATATCAATAAAATCAACTGATTGTAAGGATAAAAATAAAGATGGAAATGACCACAAACGCAAAACAATACTTTAACCCTTTAAAGCCTGAACTATGAAATAATTTAAAAAAAGTTTTACACATAATTAATAATTTTTTTTTGAAATAATTAAATATTCCATCCATCCTCTTTAGATTGTCCTCATCAGGGTCACAGAGGGGCTGGATGTTGATGATCTGGTGCGACATGCAGTTGCTCTGTGGGATGGATAAGCATGTATGCTTTGTGGAAGTGTGATCTGTAAAGGAGTGAAAGGGGCAACCTAAAACAACAGTGAGGTCAGCTGCTCCACACAGCTGTGTATCTACACCTCAGCAGAACAAATCCACACAATCATAACTTCCCTAATCCTAAAACACCTATAAATATTTTTTTTGTCCTCGTAAGGGAGGGTCCTCGAAACATGAGTCATATCAGGACTAGACGAACGTAGACAAACCCACATGTAGAGGTTGAACTTATAACCTCACAGATGGAGCAACGCAGGCATTTGTCCAAACAAACTTGTGCAATTCTTTTCACACTGCAAATTGATCATATTTTAACAAAACCTGCTCTTATTACTGAGTCACAGTTACATAAAAACCACAGAAGGGATGTTGGTGCATAAATTCCCCCCATAAATAACACAAATAATACCCATGGCGCTGTGAGAGCAGGTGCCTGCGAGGGCTCACCCTTGTGCTGTCTTGCCAAATCAAACTGATTTATGTAACATCAGTCAGCTACAGATCAATATGGTGCAGCCGGTCAATCCAGATAACACCAACATGGCTGCTGTGGTCATTGGATTCTTTGCAGAAATACTGCGAAGTCAACAGAGGCATTATAGCCAAAGCACACTGTGCAGGCCTGCGTCGATAGGCAAACTGATGCAAAGTGAGGAAACCCACATCAGCCTGAGAGGAAGTCATCACCTGATTTACTGAAAGGCAGACGCAGCCAGTCAGATCACAAACGTTAGACTTCTGTATCGAGCTGAAGCTCTCTTAAGAGTAATCCTGCAGGTTTCTTTTAAAAAAAAAAAACCCTGCTGAACTTTGAGTCTCACGTAAGTTTCGTGGTTTTCTTTTCTGGGTCAGTAATTGTTGATCCAGCTGTGGAAATTATTAGCTCGAGGTCTCATCTACTCAGGGATCAGAGCGATTAAGTTGCCAGCTCACATCCACTGACAACATCAATTTTGAGAGTAAAAGGAAAACAAGATGAATGATATGCATGTCAGGATTTTGTAATAAATATATGTGACATGCCACATGCAGCTGATACTGGTACTGGTGCTCAGTGGCTTCTGTTTTTATGTGAAGAGCATTTTTCTACCATATTAGTTTCTCTTCACTGGCTAAATTGAATCTAAAAGAGGTATTGAGACCTTGAGGTATTTCAAGTAAAGCACTGCACCACATGAAAGTACATAAAAGATGTGGTGTTGAAACTTACAAATCCAAATGGTTGAAACACATAGTGTTGGTTGAAACACATAGTGTTTCAACCATTACTAACAGCTGCAGAAAGCACTTTAAAATCAGATGATTCTTTTGGATGAACCCTCTACAAGTGACTGCCTGAAATCTGGAACCCACAGGCGTCACCCATTCTTCCGTTTCCTCCCTTGAGATGCTCTGCCAGGCCTTTACAGCAGCCACCTTCAGTTGCTGCTTGTTTGTGGGTCTCTCAGCCTTCAATTTTGTGTGTAATAACTGAAAAGCATGCTCTTCTGAGCTGAGATCAGGTGACAGACTTGTCCATTGATAATGTCAGATTGCTTTGCCTTGAGTCTTGCAACATTTGTCTGAATCTGAGCAGAGCGTATGGCCCTGTGCACTTCAGTCAGCAGTGACATCACCAATAAACACCAGTGACCAGGGTCCACAGGCAGACATGTGTGCACATGCAGTAACATTTATCCTGCCACATTTGACAGATAACACCATGTGTTTTGGTTTCATCTGTTCAAATACTTTTTTAAAGCAGGTTCTTTCAGGTTATTTCTGGCAAAGTCTTATCTGGTCCTCTCACTCTTGAGTGTAAGCAGTGGTTTGCGCCTCGTCTAAACCCTCTCTGTCTCTTGATTGTAGACTTTGACAATGATACATTTTAGTTGTCTCCTGTGGTCGTCCAGGTCTTTTGGTGTTGCTGAGCAGGCCAGTGCATTCCTACCTTTTAAGAATGCATCAGACTGTTGATTTGGTTATTCCTAGTGTTCCTAGTGTTATTTTGCTTCTCCAGCCTAATAATGGCCTCCATCACTCGCACTGTCTGAGGCTGAAATGCAACAGTGAAAGACCTAAACTGCAAATTCAACACTCTGAATCAGCTTTAGATATGCTGCTGCTTGTGAAATAATAAGGCAACAGGCCTCACTTTGCCATAAAACCGCTTATCAGTTAGTTGTCCATTAATTTTTAGTCTGAAAATTGGCAACTGTGTATACAAGTGGCTTTAATTCCTAGACAGTCAATGCAAAACTGTTGCTAAAGCCTTTGATTTACGACTAAAAGTCTTCACTTCAATCACATATTGATTGTTTGACTTCAAAACTGCTGCGGTGGCAAAATTATAAAGTTGTGGGGCGTTTTTTTCCAAACAAATTTGGGATCTAAGCGCATGGTGGAAACTTGCCATCACACAGTACGCCAGTCCTAAATCATACCCTACGTAATCATTCATTTTCCTCTAAATGAAACTATAATTTACAAAATGGATATCATGCTGTAACCAGTGATTAAGACCATAAGCTCAGTAGGAAAGTGTTTGCCGAGGTCATAAATCAAGCGAGATTCTAACAATTTCTTTCTTGTAGGTTTCTATACAGTCAAACTTCAATTTTAAGGCAGAGGAGCCTCCTTTTAAAACACAGGTGCTAATAGACACATTGGCTTTGCAGCTTTTCAGACCCCATAGGTACAGTTTATGAATTAAAATCAAACAACAGCCACTGATATCATTAAAAATAATTCCCCTCTCGCCACTGCGGGTGGTCTGTCCTTCAAGCTCGGGTCCTCTACCAGAGGCCTGTGAGGTTGAGGGTCCTGCACAGTATCTTAGCTGTTCCTAGGACAGCACTCTTCTGAACAGACATCTCGAATGTTGTTCCTGGGATCTGCTGGAGCCACTCGTCTAGCCTGGGAGCCACCGCACCTAGTGCTCCGATTACCACTGGGACCACTGTTATCTTCACTTTCCACACTTCTTAAGCTCTTCTCTGAGCCCTTGGTACTTCTCCAGCTTCTCATGTTCCTTCTTCCTGATGTTGCTGTCATTCGGTATCACTACGTCTATCACCACGGCTGTCTACCACCACTATGTCTGGTTGGTCAGCCACCACCATTTTGTCCGTCTGTATCTGGAAGTCCCACAGGATCTTAGCTTGGTCATTCTCCACCACCATAGGGGGCGTCTCCCATTTTGACCTGGGGACTTCCAGGCCATGCTCGGCACAGATGTTTCTGTACACTATGCCGGCCACTTGGTTATGGCGTTCAATGTATGCCCTGCCTGCTAGCATCTTGCAGTCTGCTATTATATGCTGAATTGTTTCAGGGGCATCTTTACACAGCCTGCACCTGGGGTCTTACCTGGTGTGATAGACCCCAGCCTCTATGGATCTTGTGCTCAGAGCTTGTTCCTGTGCTGCCATGATTAGTGCTGTCTGTGCTGTCTTTCAGTCCAGCTTTGTCCAGCCACTGGTAGGACTTCTGGATGTTAGCCACTTCCCATCCTTCCATGATGGTTCCTCTCCTTCCTCCTCTTTTTTGGGTTTTTGCTGCCTGAGGTATTCACTGAGCACGCGGTCGGTTGAGGTAATCTTCCTGATGTATTCGTGGATCTTTGTTGTCTCATCCAAGACTGTGGTACTGACACTCACCAGTCCCCGGCCTCCTTCCTTCCGCTTAGCGTATAATGAACGAACATGTGCAGTAATAGTAGGGTTTACAGACGAGGGTTCCTAAAATCCATCGGCACTTGCTTCGTGGAAATTGCAGAATGAAATGTCTGTGTCTGCTCTCAGCTAACTGCTCAGTAGCATGTATCTATAGCCATGACAAAATATGACCTTTAACATCTGTATAAAAGGCTCTGGGATTTTATGTCTATGTTCTGCAATATTGTGTGGGGTGGAGTCGTAGGAAATGACGTAGGCAGAAGTTGGGGGTATCGCGATGCTACTTGAGAAGAGGAGATTTTTTCTGTGTTAGTTCTGTTACCTCGTAAGCTGTGTTCCTGGTTGCCATCCTTCACGTGATGCTCCGAGTGTTAAGTTCATGACTGGAAGTAAGTTTCCTTAAATATGTTCATTTTCCGATTCTGATGTTGGCCGCGGCTTTAGTTACATTCTACCGCATTGTAGCACCGCATTTTTTCATCTCGTGACTCGAAGCATGTGCCACCGGCCGCCGCCATTATGTAGTAATTTTATTCGGCCACACGATGGCGCCAAAGTCCTTTGTTTACAGTTAGAGTGGATGTTTCGGCTATGTATGACATTCTCACTGTGTTTAATTGTGTCCTTTCTGTGTTTGGAGCAAGAGATGTAAGATTGGCGTAGTTCAAATTATATATGTCCTGTTATGTGTATATTCAGATGGATGTGTTGGTTTATTTCATGTAATCCTTTATATTTATCTTAGTGAAGCTGTTGCTGTATATATTTATATACTCATGGCAACTTGTTTGTTACTACAGACTGCTGGCAACACTGAGCATCTAGGTGGCAATAAAACAGCTGGCGGTGACAATCCAGCAAAGTGGAAGCCTGTTGTCCTCCTTCCTGTATCCTGACCGATACACCATCTTGTTAGCTGCTGAACCTAAAAGAACTAGCCCTCACCAAGTACTCCTCAACATTGGTCCTTCGAGCCGGATGAGTTATCAAGATGGAGCCAGATGGAGCGACATGTCCTGATGCAAGGCCTAAACGCCATACACGTCGACCAAGCCGGTTTGAGGACTTTGATGTTAACTATACAGGCCACCTCTTTAGGGAAATGCTGCAGTGGGATACCCCACAGCCTCACACAAGAAGCGACAGAGTTCAGCCTCAGTATAGTCATACGCCACCCCTCTACAGCGACAGGGATGGGGCCTATTACAATACACCCCCTCCACTGGGAAGAAGTGAACAAGATGTGGACCTTAATAGGAGCCTCTCACCTGAATTTGCACCTTCTAATTTGCTAGGGTCTTCAATACACACATTTCATACAGAATTCAGAGCCTTGCAGGCCGAAAGAGAGCAGCTACTCCAATCACAGCAAGTTTTACAGGAGGGCCTCAAAGAACTGAAGGAAGCAAAGAGTGACCTCAGAGAGCTGATTGAAGTGGCTCACCTGCTGAGGAAGGATATGGCTCACCTGACTGCCTCACAGCCTAGCACCAATCATCCCCCCAAGCGCGGTTCAGGAGAGGTATACACCACCCCTGAGACAATGCCACAGGAGGAGGATGAGGAGGTGTGGCCTGACCCACCGCCATGGCCTGAACCGATGGAAGAGTTGCACACAGGATTCTCCCAAATGAAGGTTGACGAACAATACTCCGATGATGGTGTACAGTACCACCCTCTACCCCGCACACCATATTTCGCTGGTGAGCCTTCGCTGCCTAGTCATCGCTGCACCCTATATCAGGACCCTGTGGTTAAGGATGGAAACACGTTTCATGCCCCTCCACAACACTCTGTGCCACCCCCCTGCTGGGCACCAAGTAAGACAGGTTTGCTCCCAACCAAGCCTGTTCCAGCCAGTTCCCCCTCTCTTGTCACTGGAGTAACCAGTGGGCACGGCAGCAACCCATCTGCTCCTCTTTCGGCTGAGCTAGTGTACAGGGGGCCCAAACCAACCATTCCAAGGTTCATTCATTCTGATCCCTCTGAGTTTGCTAGGCTCCGCATGGCTTTAGAGAACCTACTCCCTCCTAATGCTACTGAGCTCTTCAAGTATCAGATACTTGTGGACCACCTCAAACTAGATGAAGCTCGACTTATTGCCGATGCTTACCTGAACTCACCCAAGCCTTATACTGACACCATGGCAGCCCTCCACGACAAATTTGGACAACCTCATCAGCTCGCCTTGAGAAAGATAGCAAGTGTCCTGGATGGTCCTGAAATAAGGCGAGGTGACACAGTAGCCTTCCAAAGGTTCTCCCTTCAGGTGCAGTCACTAGTTGGGCTGTTACAAACATTAGGACTGGAAGGAGAAGCGGAGTTGAACTGTGGGTCCCACGTTGCCCGACTAATAAGTAAGCTTCCTGCCGAACAGAGAGCTGATTTTCATCGACACCAGTTTAAACAGCCCGGGAGCACCTACACTCTGTACGACCTATCTGCATGGCTTCGTCAGGAGTCCTGGTGTCAAGGATTTGACGGACAAGCAGGTGTAAGAAGCAGTAGAGAAAGGACCAGTGTAAAGGCTGAGGCCCGTCCAGGCCGACAAACCGTGACAGTCCTACATAACCTAAAGGGGCCATCAGAACACACTTTTTCACCAGTGAAGGAGAGTCGAGCTAGAGGGAAGGTTAAGAACAAAGCCTACTGTGCCTACTGTGAGAGCACAGAACACTATTTCAGCCAATGTGATGATGTAGCCAAGCTCTCCAAAGAGGAAATAAAGGACTGGATACAGGTCAACAAACGATGCTGGCGCTGTGCCCGAACTCATTTAGCTGCTCAGTGCACACTAAAGAAACCCTGCAGCCGCTGCCAGGGTAAACATCTGCTGGCTCTTCACGAGGTAAATGCCAGGATAGAAGGAAACAACGCTGGCATGGCTGCAAAGGAGGAAAGCTGCCTAACCAGTTCGGCTTCGGGCTCACTCTACCTTGATCGCCATGGGGCCGGCAATCGTGTCATGCTGAAGATTGTACCTGTGCTTTTGAGCCATGGAGAGCGGACTCTAGACACCTATGCTATACTTGATGACGGTTCAGAGAGGACCATGCTGCTCCCTGCTGCTGCAAAGACTCTTGGTCTGGCAGGCATCCCGGAGGACCTGCCATTACGAACCGTCCGCCAAGATATTCAGATGCTTCATGGACATACCGTATCCTTCAGCGTCTCTGCTGCTACCAACCCCGGATCCTACTACAAGATTGATGGAGCGTTTACAGCTGATCGTCTCAACTTAGCTCACCATACTTATCCTATCGACCAGCTGAGAAGGAAGTACAAATACCTGCATGGGATCCCGGTCCCTGCCCTGAAGGAAGCCAAGCCTCTGCTTCTCATTGGTTCAGACCAGCCACACCTGATCACCCCCATAGAACCAGTCCGCCTCGGCCCACCTGGAGGCCCAGCAGCAGTCCACACCCGGCTTGGCTGGACCCTTCAAGGGCCAAGTCTTTTCATGGGGCGGCAGACCCAGCCTGTCCTATCCCTGTATACATCCGCCCAATCAGACGAGTTGCTCAAACATGTGGAGCGGCTCTGGCAGGTGGACGTGGTGCCTTACCGATCCGAGAAAGAGGTCACTCGGTCGAAACAGGATCAGCAGGCTGTGGCCCTGCTCGAGGCAAGAACAACTCGCAGGATGGTCGATGGAGTCTTCAGGTATGCTACACCTCTACTCCGTCACCCACAGATGCCGCCACTGAATGCACCAAAGGAATCAGTCATGCCCATGCTTCGAAGCACAGAAAGGCGCCTGTTAAAGGATCCCAGTCGGGCTGATGCCTACAGGGCAGAAATGCAGAAGCTGATCCAATCAGGAGCCGTGAAGGAAGTTACGCATGAGACTTCGCCCAAGGAGAACTGGTACATACCGCATCATCTTGTCAGTCATAATGGGAAGAATCGCCTGGTGTTTAACTGTTCCCATAAATACCTTGGACAGTCCCTGAACCAGTTCCTGTTGCCTGGCCCTACTCTTGGAGCTTCCCTGCTGGGGGTGCTGGTCAGGTTTCGTGAACACCCCATAGCTGTGAGTGGAGACATCAAGGGGATGTTCCATCAGGTACTGCTCCTCCCTGAAGACCGGCCCCTGTTGAAGTTCCTTTGGCGGGACTTAAAGGTGAATGAACCCCCTAAAATCTTCGAGTGGCAGGTCCTGCCATTTGGGACAACTTCAAGCCCCTGCTGCGCCACCTTCGCCCTGCAGCATCATGTGATGGAGCACACACAGCCTGACGACAGCCTGAGATTCTCCATCGAGAGGTGTTTCTACGTAGACAACTGCCTACAGAGTGTTGGCTCACCGGAAGAAGCGAGAGATCTGGTGGATCGGCTAAGAGAGTTGCTGAAATCAGCTGGCTTCGAGCTACGTCAGTGGGCTTTTAATGATCCAAGTGTCCTGAGCCATTTGCCTCCAGAAGCTAGATCACAGAGTCTGGATCTGTGGCTAGCCGAGGACAAATCCAACCCGCTAGAGACCACGCTCGGGCTCAGCTGGGACTGGAATACCGACTCCTTGGGTTATAAGCACAGGCCCGTGTCCTATGAGGTGCCAACCCTCAGAAACATCTATAGAGTCCTAGCCTCACAGTACGACCCTTTGGGCTATCTGTTACCCTTCACCACTCGGGCCAAGCTCCTTCTCAGGCAGTTATGGGATAAGAAGCATGGTTGGGACGACTCGAATCTTCCCTCCACCCTCCTGCAAGCTTGGTCTGACTGGGAGGTGGAGCTTCAGTTTTTACCTCACCTTACCTTCCCACGTGCCTATGTTCCTGCCAGTGCTAACTTAAAGGGGGCCATTCGTGAGGTGCACATTTTTGGGGATGCTTCTGAGAAAGCTTATGGAGCGGTGTCCTATATGAGGACTGTAGAACAGGATGGGCAAGTTCACCTCACCTTCATCCTAGCTCGCTCCCGGGTAGCCCCCAAACGAGCTCTCTCTATTCCCCGCCTCGAGCTCTGTGGAGCTTTGCTGGCAGCGCAGCTGGCCAGTACCCTGAATAAGGAACTCACCTCAGCGATTGAAAGAACAGTCCTGTGGTCTGATTCGACCACTGTTCTTACCTGGTTGAGCTCACAGTCCTGCCGCTACAAGGTTTTTGTAGGAGCCAGGGTAGCTGAGATACAGGAGTTGACGGAACACTGTACCTGGCGCTACATAGACTCAGAGAGTAATCCAGCGGATGACCTGACGAGAGGGAAGGCTCTGGCCGAGCTCAAAGTGCCTAATCGGTGGTCGAATGGACCCCCCTTTCTGCTCAACAGTCCTGACACATGGCCAGAGAACCCGAGCTCCGAGCCCAGTAATGACGAACTTGAGCTCCGGAAAACAGTCTTCTGTGGAACCTCTATCACCTCCACACCTACCTGTCAGGATGGAATGGCGTGCAAGACTTGGCAGGAGCTCTTGGATATTACTGTTAAAGAGCTTTGTGGTCAGGGACTCTCGACTGCGCCATCTAGGGCTGAGGACTATCAGAATGCTGAACAGGCCATTCTCCGGCAGGCTCAACAGGAGTCATTTCCTGAGGAGTGCAGATTGCTTTCAGAAAGGAAACCTGTCTCATCCAGAAGCCGCTTGCTTACCCTGGCACCTGAACTGGATACCTCAGTGGGCCTCATCAGAGTAGGGGGTCGGTTGCGACGCCTAGAAGGTCTTGACGGACCTATATTGCATCCGATTGTCTTGGATCCTTCACACCCTTTCACACGCCTGCTTATCCAGAAATATGATGTTGAGCTGCATCATCCAGGCCCCGAACGGGTCTTCGCGGAGCTGCGGAGGTCTTACTGGATACTGCGTGGAAGAGAGGCAATTCGCAAGCACCAGCGAACCTGTCCTGAGTGTCAGCGTTGGAGGGCACAACCCTCTGTTCCCAAGATGGCTGACCTTCCAGCTGCTCGGCTTAGACTGTACAAACCAGCCTTTTACTCAACCGGTGTTGACTGTTTCGGGCCTATGTTTGTGAAGGTAGGAAGACGTCATGAGAAACGCTGGGGAATCATTTTCAAGTGTATGACGACGAGGGCGGTACATCTTGATCTCCTAAGTAGCTTAGACGCGGATGCGTTCCTCATGGCCCTGAGGCGATTCATAGCCAGAAGAGGGACACCGGCAGAGTTATGGTCTGACTGTGGGACCAATTTCAAAGGGGGAGAACGAGAACTCAGAGAAGCCTTTGCCAACATGTCAGAGACATTGCAAGGGAGGCTCGCCCGTCAGAAGATCAGATTCCAGTTCAACCCCCCGGCAGCCCCACATTTCGGAGGTGTATGGGAGAGGGAAATCCGTTCAGTGAAGACAGCTCTGCGCACCTGTGTGGGTTCCCAACCTCTTCACGAGGAGGTACTCCGTACAGTTCTGCTTGAGGTTGAATTGATCCTTAACGCAAAGCCCTTAGGCTACGTTTCCACCGACGTAGCCGATGTGGACCCTGTGACACCCAATAGTCTCCTCATGGGGCGGCCTGATGGATCACTACCCCAGGTGGTCTACTCTGAGACAGAGAACCTCAGTCGGCGACGTTGGAGGCACTCACAGATTCTTGCTGATCAGTTCTGGGCAAGATTCATCAGGGAATACTTGCCTGGCTTACAGGCAAGGCAGAAGTGGCAGTCAACTCCTCCTGAACTTCTGGAAAAGGCAGTTATTATGGTTGCAGATCCACAGCTGCCTCGAGCCTTGTGGCCAATAGGCCATGTGATTAAGGTTCATCGTAGTGATGATGGACTTGTCCGATCTGCTGATGTGAACGTTAATGGACGTGTTTACACCAGACCAGTTGCTCGGTTGGTAGTTTTACCTGCCGTGCCATCGGAAGACAGCGATACTAAGCAGAATAGCAAGTCGCCTCCCTCAACTGATTAGGGAGCCTTTTTTCGGGGAGCAAATGTGTAACCACATTTGGGGGCGGCTGTATAAAAGGCTCTGGGATTTTATGTCTATGTTCTGCAATATTGTGTGGGGTGGAGTCGTAGGAAATGACGTAGGCAGAAGTTGGGGGTATCGCGATGCTACTTGAGAAGAGGAGATTTTTTCTGTGTTGGTTCTGTTACCTCGTAAGCTGTGTTCCTGGTTGCCATCCTTCACGTGATGCTCCGAGTGTTAAGTTCATGACTGGAAGTAAGTTTCCTTAAATATGTTCATTTTCCGATTCTGATGTTGGCCGCGGCTTTAGTTACATTCTACCGCATTGTAGCACCGCATTTTTTCATCTCGTGACTCGAAGCATGTGCCGCCGGCCGCCGCCATTATGTAGTAATTTTATTCGGCCACACGATGGCGCCCAAGTCCCTTTGTTTACAGTTAGAGTGGATGTTTCGGCTATGTATGACATTCTCACTGTGTTTAATTGTGTCCTTTCTGTGTTTGGAGCAAGAGATGTAAGATTGGTGTAGTTCAAATTATATATGTCCTGTTATGTGTATATTCAGATGGATGTGTTGGTTTATTTCATGTAATCCTTTATATTTATCTTAGTGAAGCTGTTGCTGTATATATTTATATACTCATGGCAACTTGTTTGTTACTACAGACTGCTGGCAACACTGAGCATCTAGGTGGCAATAAAACAGCTGGCGGTGACAATCCAGCAAAGTGGAAGCCTGTTGTCCTCCTTCCTGTATCCTGACCGATACACCATCTTGTTAGCTGCTGAACCTAAAAGAACTAGCCCTCACCAAGTACTCCTCAACAACCTCTGTTAACCTCTGGCGTATTCATCATGAATAGGGGCAGTGTGAAACCAAACACTGGGCAGTGCCACGTCCAATCATCAGGCAAATTATAGCCCATGTTTCACAGACAGACCAGTTGTCATCGTGGGTTTCGTGACATGAAGTTTAACCTTTCATGCGACACCCTCCCTGTCCCTCAGTTAGAAAACAGACAAGAATCACCCAGAAGCACTTGTGCTTGAGGCGGCATTTCCAGTTGCATCCGTTTGGACTTCACAGATGCTAAATGACATAAAAGCTACCATCAGAGATGCAGAAGAAATAACATTTAATGAGCCTGCTCTTTAGTGTCTAGTTTCTTCTGAATGGCCTCTGGGCCTGTGGAGAGGAACTACATCCCCCGTCTGTAATGAATAACCTGCTAACAATTAGAGACTGCTGCGTAGCACTCCTGTGCTGTCATGCCCCAAAGCCAGAGAGACACTCTCACACTCACTCATTACAGGCTAGCATGTAACAGTCAATCACAGAGCGGAGCTCTTCTTTGCTTCACGTGTAGTATAAGGTACCTTCCCTATCGGCCTCAGGCACAGCTTACCACACTGCTGCTGCTCCTGCTGCTGACACATTTAGACTCTCAAAGCACCCTCATATAAAACAAGACTCACATTCACTTACATCAGTTCCATCTTAAACTCTGTTTTTAACGTAGGACATTAATAATTACTGTATATTACAGTAATTATTTAAACAATTTATAATTAAGTGAATAACTAACACAAGAATAGAGCTTGTGCTGGAAATTCACCCAGGACTCAGTTACATCTGGTGTGCGCTGCCTGCCGAACAGCACCGTAGGACAAAGTGCACCTCTTGATTTTTGTAACGATGACGTTGCTGGCCATATGCAAAGTGACCAGTGTGGTGGGTATATCAAGGTATATCCTTAAGTAAACGCCGTGACTCATTAGCTTGAAAAATCACCGTTAGCAGCATTAACTTGAAGTAATCGTTTAATGTGTGACTTTATCAGTCTCTCACTCTTCTTTCGGATGTTGTTTCAATTTATTATCATGTGCAGGAATTTATTTGTGCACCGCTCTCTGAAGGTCCCACCACAGCATTTCAGGCAGGTTGAACACTGGACTTTTGGCTGGGCCTTTGCGACACTCTCTTTTTCAGTCATTCTGTTGTAGATCTGCTGCCATGCCTGGATCACTATCCTGTACCATGACCCAATTTTAGTCACGCTTCAGCTGTCAGACTTCAGAATGCTTTGGTATACAGAGGCATTCATGGTCAGTTCAACAACTGCAAGGTGCCCGGGTCCTGTGGCTGCAAAACGAGCCCAAATAATCACATCTCCACCACCGTGCTCAGCAGCTCCTATAAGGTGTTTGCACTGTGCATTATGACTACCACAAGATGCTGTCACAGCCTTATTTTTTGATGGGAAGTGTCCCTCAGGACAGGCTGACAGAGTAGGTGTTAAATATAGTTGCAGAATTCTCTGTAGAATAAAAGAACTCGGCCTAATGGTAGCAGCTGCATTTTCCACAACTGACAGAAAATCTAGCGAGTGCAGCTTTGATAGAGCTTATATAATGAAACAGAGAGTGCGTGCTGTGTGGGAGTTTTAGATGTAACCTGTAAAACTTACCCCACAAATGTAAACAAACTTTGATGGTGAGCAGGGGAGCGAGAGAGTGAGTGTCGAGGGAAGAGGGCAGAGGATCTGCGAGTTGTGCACATGCCTTTCTTTCTTTTCTTTTTTTTCGGGAGTGCGCTGAGTGACCGGCGCACACACAAGTGTGAGTGAATGTCCGTGGGAGTGAGCCTTTAGTGCATCAAACACTGACGAGCCCGAGCTTGTGTTCTGCTAAGCATCTTTGGAATTTGGCTGCACCGCGACTCTCTCCTCTGTCGGAGACCCGTTGTAAGGGTTTGAAATGTTCCCTCTTCAAACTCGAGCATTTCATTGAAAAGCATACAGGAGGTCTGATTACAAGATCTCAGGAGGGATCGTCCTTGAAGTGCTCTTCTTCAAGGCGTGTTTTGTTTTCTTTGTGACTGCAGTAAAGTGGTAAGGGTATGGTTTTCTAGAGGACACGGAGAAAGGCACATGCAGGGTTTTTTTTTCGTTTAGCAAGATGTGTGAAGTATGTGTTTCCTGACAAATATTTTCTAATTTTGGAAATTGCAATTATGGTGTTGTTTGAAGACAGGACGTGATGGTCAGCTCTGTACAACAAAGTTGACAAGTGGTGCTAGCAAAACATAGCCCCTGTGCATCTCTTGCAAAGAAACACATCAGAAGAATGCGTGTGCATGTGAAAGTGTAAAGCATAAGAAGCATCTGTTATCTTCACAAGGCTTGAATTAAAAAAAAGGTTTAAAAAAAGCTGATCGCTGCTTTAAAGGAAGCATAAATCAAGAGCAGACTACTTTGAATCGGACTATAACTGTTCAAGGCTGGTTGAAGGTGCTGCTTTGATGTGCACGCACGCACGTGTGCGATTTAAGGGGGAGTGTTGCATTTCAGGGCCCTTTGGCTAGTCGGGGCTGGGCCGTAAATCTGGCCTTGTCTCCCAGTTTACTCGGGCCCATAAACTAGAAAGCAATTATGGAAAACAACTGGATGCAAGATTTCTTCCGTCCTTAAAGACTTGTGGTTGCCTGCTGAAAGGATTTTTATCCTCTTATCTACCCAAAAGGAATAGAATTGCCTCGCCCACCCCCTCACCCCGAGCTCGGCTTCCCATCAAGAATCGATTGGGCTCTCGTATATTTGGTAGATAGAAGGCACGTGCCGAGTAAAGTAGTCGGGCTAAAAATACTGAGTCAGACCTTGACCAGTGCCCATTAGGTTTGGCACACTCATGATTTATTCATTTGGTGTCAAACACACACACTCATTTAGGCTCACACACATAGTTCATGTCACTCTCTGACCCAGGTCTCAGATGGACAGCAGCAGAGAAGCAGACTTGTTAACAAAGCGTCTGATATTAGTTATCAGTGATTATCGGGTTTCTTTCCTCAGCCTGAGCTCAGCATGTTATATCGGCTTATTAGGAAGCGGATGTTTTAGTGGGGGGGGGGGGGGGGGGGGGGGGGTAGTATCTCATGAATATAAACATGAGTAGCTTGGTCTGCTCTGATCTGGGCCTGGCTGAGAGCCCCAAATGGAGTGGGCTGGAGCTGCCTTTGCACAGCTCTCTCTGCCCATTTTAACCATTTGCATAATTGCCATAACTGTCGAGGCCAGCGGTGCAAAACACTTGATAAATGTGGATTGTATTAGAAGCGAGAGGAAATGCCGGAGTGCCACTGTGGGTGTCTGTTCTCAAATGTGGTAGAAAGTAAGAATAAAATAAGGATGCGAGTATGTCACGTGCGTGAATCGACAGCTGGAAGGCCCAGTCATCAGCTGGGATGATCCTAGGTCTGATCTCCAATATATTCCTGCCTGGCACGCTGACTTTTTTTTCTAATTTCAAGATTCATTTAAATCGTTAAGCAACACAACATTATAAATGGAAATTGCACATGCAGTTTCTCTTTAATAAGTACAGGCTGTTTCTTCATGCTTGTGCCTTCTAAGTAATGCACATAGTAATGCACATAGTGTTGACTTTGATGGCATTTTGCTGTTGCATAACTGGAAATGTGCTGCTTATTAGCAGTCAGTTCCACTGACTAGTCTTTGCTCATTTTCCCATTATTGCTCTTACTAACGCAGGCTTCAGTAGGAGCAAGAAAACTCTAATTTTACAATGCTTTTAGGGACTCTTGTGAGATTTATGAGTCACCTGCTAAGCAGCATCCTGGGAGAGAAATAATCAAATACCCACACTTCTCTTAGAGAAGCTTACTCTGTCAGGTTCAGTCTCATGCTGGCACACTTTTACCTTAGAGTGTTTTTTGGCAGCTGCGTCTCAAATAGTGACAAATTGCACAAAGAAGGCAAATTTATCACCCCCCTCCACCCAGGCTGTCTGTTAATGTATAATGTAAATAGAACTAGTTGCTGACAAGTAAGTGTGGTCAGGACCGATGCTAAGTATTCGAGATTGGTAGTAAATGGGCTAAAACAAGTAAAAGGTCCCTATATGGCCTCTTTGAAGTCTAACTGTTCTTTAGGTGCCACATCAGTTGGCTGAACATGAAGGGAACCCCCTCCTCCCTCGGGTCCTGTTTATAGTCGGAAAGGCTGCGGCGTACTTGCATGTTTTATGGTCTCGAGAACGTTTTATGGCTGCTGGGGGTGTTTATGCACGGGAAGAGAGAGGGTCAAAAGGGTGAAATCAATAGTGATCCTTAATGAGGTTGCTGAAAAGAAGGAAAGGAGCGGATATGTCAGCAGTGAGAGAGAGGCTGTATGGTGAACACGCTGACAGAGTAATCAGGCCTCTTACTTGGGTATTCTGGTGATTTAACAGCTTGTTTCGTTTTGGCAACAGATAATGCAAATGAGTGTATTTCCAACAGTAAATCTAGTGTCATAAAACAACACACGGTGTGACAGGCTTTCATGAAAGGTAGGAAAATTTGCAAAGAAAATGAGCTGCCACAGGACTTGATTTTCCATAATGTGCATTGTCAACCAAAAAGCACCTCACTCTGCCTTTTTTAAGGAAATGAGTTGTAGTAACCTAGCTGGATCAGAGTTGCATAACAGGCTTACGATGGGACATATGCTGTCTGACCTCAGAGGAAAACAGCATTACCCTGACAGGGTACACGTTTCACATAATCCTGTGGTCTTTTCCCTGTGGGGAAACATAACTCAAGCCTCAGAGATAGAAAGATAACCGTGATAACACGTTTGGGGATTTGCCCGCTTTTGACATCATTTCGGTTTCATTGCTGTTGTCTAACGCGCATTGAGCTCAGCTTTTACGAGTTTGTTTTCTAGTGCGGTGCTGTGCTCGGCTGCAGTGGGAGGCTGCGTTGTTCTAGCTGTGCTGTTGGACAGCTGTCGGTACAGACAAACACAGCTGATGAAACGCGTGTCAGCTCAACCGCGTCCTCAGAGGATTAACATCCACTAACAGTAGTAAGAGGGGCAAGAGGTGGGGTTTATTTCAGCAAAGGAGAAAAGCCAGTGTCAGTCGCTCCAACATTTTGGTCCACAGTGAAAATCTAAAAAAAAATACTGGATGTGAATCTTTCCAGTAAAATATGTCAGGACATTATAAATGGATTGGCACATTTATTACAACCCCAATTCCCCCCAATATTGGAACATGGGCAGTTAAAAGATGGAAAAACAAGTGGTACTAAAAAGAAAAAAGCTGGAGGAACACTTTTATAACTAATTAGGTTAACTGGCAGCAGTTCAGTAACATGACTGGGCATTAAAAAGAGTATTCACAAGTCTGCACAAAACTGGGTCTACAAATAGTTTATCAAATTCATTATAATGTTCCTCAACATGAAATTGCAAAGACCATGAATATGTCATTATCAACAGTACATGATATCATCGAAATTATATCCACAAGTATTTTAGGTTAGTATCTTGCCCAAGGATATTTGGCATGCAGACAAGGGGAAGCCAGGAATCAAACCACCAACCTTCCGACCTGCTCTGCCCCCTGAGCTACAGCCACCCCTGCGGTTTCCATTGTATTAATCCAGTGACTCATTCTCTGACCTCTACTTCCTATTTACTCCCAGTGTTTTGGTTTGCATGCATTTGCATCGCAATGCAAAAGATGCCTTGTAAATGCATGCCTTCTACAGTGCTGGTGGTAAACATCAGCCTATTGGCATGACAGTGGAAGCTCGACTTTGCAGCTCTGCAGAGCTGCTACCACAGTCACAGACTCCTTTTCTATAGTTTGACATGTATAAAATTTACCACTAGCAATATTTGTGATCAGTTTATCTACTAAAGAATGACAAAACTCTGACACTCTAGGTCAACAAAGCATTTGAGGCCACAGTGAAAACGCTATGGACAAACATCAAATTAACTAATTCTTTGTTTTTCTCTTTTTTACAGAGCACCTTCTCTCCCCACTGTGACCTGTAATCAATGGCAACCTCGGTCCAGACTCTTCCTTTGACTCGTGGCCCCAGCAAAAACTTCCGCGACCCCTGCCCAGCCCCGCCCCTGTCCCCGCGTTGCGGCATGGGAAGTGTAGGCAGTCTGGTGGAGAGGCCGGATGTTTCTCCGACTAAAGGCAACCGAGCAGTGCCCCAGGTGAGACCGAAACACAGCAACGGGCTCTTGAAGAAAGGCTTCACCCAGAGAGAGCTGCTCAACTACCTCAACATCAACAGGTGGGTTCTGATGAGGAAAAAGTTCCCTCGTAGGAATTCGAAACATCAGGTTTTTGAAGGTGAAAAAGTCTGCAAGGTGGTATAAAAATGATAGAACTTGACCTAAGCAGGCTTACTTTGCTTCCAAACAGAAAAGAGCCTAAAGCGAGCCCGAGCAACGACGGCAAGAAGGATATTATCCCGGGCCTCAGCGCTGTCAGTGCACGGGAGGAGGATAACGTTTATGCTAAGGTTTACCATAAGGATGGCACTGAGGTAGATCTTACAAAGAACTCACTGCCAAGCGCGGGCAAGTACGAAAAGGTGAATATGTTTCTTTAAAGTACTGCGAATAGATCCGTTCAGAAGTTTTATTTCTTGATGTATCAAAGAAACTCAAAGGAGGATATTCTCATTTTCAGCAAGTTTATTACATGGCTGCAAAATACAACTAAAACTTTAAATGTAAGAGTAAAAATGTTAACTTCATGACCAAGGAGACTCAGTAAATATAAGAAAAAACTCAATATTTTGAGTAATTTGAGTAAAACTACCTATAGCATTCTCTACAACAGTCAATACAACAGTCAATATGAGGCGTTCTGCACAGATCTGCACAAATGCAGATGAATGACTTCCCATTGTTTCCTTTTTAGAAATGATTTACAGTCAGTGAAATACTTCTAGGGCTGTGGTAAATTGATCCATATCACATTTATACATCACTGGCAGCATGCTGAAATACCCCCATGGCGTTGTCACCTAGCTGTAAACATCTTCCACCTCACTGGCACAGATTGACAACCTGCTCTGAATTTATTGCACCAATCAAATATCACCTTTATTTCCCTGCTTGAATTAATCAACGCTATTGATTTAAAAGAGACATCGTGATTCATGTTTCGTAGCCTTGCCACCTCTCGCTACTATCTTGCTTCCTCTCCTTTAGGCACGTTTGAGGTCTTCGGCCTTTAAGCCTGTGACCCCCAAGAATTTTAGCTCAATGCAAAACCTCTACCCGTCTTCCAAATCAGAGGACGTGGATCATGGCCTCTCTAACGGCTTGCACAGAGCGTACGCCCATGTTCCCAAAGCCGTCTCCACCTCGTCTTCTTCTTCCTCACCGTCACGTCACGGAGGACCGACGTCAGCCGGCAACAAGGTGAGCTAACGCTACAACCTTCATCCATCCTGTTATTATTATCTCGTTTACCTTTGTTAATCTTGGCGGAAAGCTGCGAGTTGCGAGCCGGGGGAGCGAGATCATAGGTGCACAACAATTAACTATGCGCGACTTATTATAAAATTCATTTCCATCCATTATTTATGGCTAAAATTAAACTTTTTTCAGCTCATTAATGCTACACTGATGAACAGCTGTATAATTATGACTGTGTAGGCCCTCTCCTCGGTGTGTGGGATGGGCCAGGAAGATGACAACTTGTCAGACTCGGGCCATAACTCCATGAGCAGCCTGCCGCCGTACCGACCTCCCTTCCGCCCACACCTGTCTCACATCAGGTCTGCTGCAGTATTAGTCTTAACTATACTTTGAGCTGAAAAGCAGTGTTGCTATATTTGATTTTTTTTTATGGTTAATGACTGTGTGGGTTGTGATAATAGAAGAGATTTTAATGGCCTTTGTGGATTCTTTTCTTCTTCTTTTTTTTTTTTTTATTTTTTTTTAAAATAGTGCATCTATGGGCCACATCAATACCATCGGCTCCCTGGACCGCACCTCTCTGGGAATGAAGGCTGTGGGGTCAGGGGGCGTGCCTATTGGGGAGATGGCATGTCGAAGCATGGCTACTCTGAGCCGTATTGCTCCATATAGCGCGGAGGCTCCACTTCCTTATGAATGGACGCTCTCCCTGTCTGTGGAGGAGGTGGTGAGTGCTGGGGGGGATGAGTGGTGGGTGTGATTTAAAGATTCCTAAATGCTTCATGCTGTTGTCTTTTCCAGGTGCGGGATCTGGAGGAGCGCCTGGTGGAGAAAGAGCATGAACTCAAGCAAATGAAGAGAAACCTGGATGAGAGCGAGGGCGCCATCGCACAGGTGACTCTAATCATCTTCTTCTTCAGAATCAGTCTACGCACCCGTCTTCATCACCCTTTAACATCTGACCTTTTCATCTCCTCCACCGCATTCAGGTGTTTGAAGGGAAGCAGCGTCTGTGGGAGAAGGAGGTGGAGGAGCTGAAGCGCCTGTATGCTGCTAAACTGCGTCAGGTTTCCCAGCATGCCCAGCGTTCCCAGCGCAGCCTGCAGTTGCAGCTGTTTAAGGTCCAGCAGGAGAAGAACCGGCTGCAAGAGGAGCTCGACGGTATGAGAAAGGAAATGTGCCGGGAGGCTGGAGCAGTGCCCAGGCAAACCAGTCCGACTCTGGAGGAGACACAATGGGAGGTGAGGCCGTGGAAGGCCAGGGCAGTCACAGCTCATGGCAGGGAGAAGCACATAAAAGTAACTACAGGGAAGAGACAAGATATCTGGATTCCTTGTTTGTCCTTTTTGAATCGTGGCGACCCCTAGCCTCCTTCATTTCCCTTTGACTCTCTCCCTCTCAGGTTTGCCAGAAGTCGGGGGAGATCTCCTTGTTGAAGCAGCAGCTGAGGGACTCCCAGGCAGAGGTAACTCAGAAGCTGAGTGAGATCTTCCAGGTGAAGACAGAGCTCAGGGAGACGCGAACAGAGCTGCGCAACAGGGAACGCCAGATAGATGCTTTAAAGCTTGTCCTGCAGGAAACACAGCGTCACAGACGACCTTCTCAGGCCGCACACGAAGACGAAAAAGAAGCTGAAGAGAATCCATCTGCTCGGGCGATAGGTAGAGTTACATCTCTCATGTCTTCATATATTTGGGTTAGTTGCACTTTTGGGCACAGCAGCTGTTTCACACCACAGTGTTTGTAGGCCACAGATGTGTTTTTAAAATTAAACTAAGCGAGTCGTCTCCGACAGATGATTGGCTTATTTTCAGTTCTGACATTTCAATGTGTCAACCCAAAAATCAGGTCGTTTGAGTAACTGGGGCAGGAATTTAAAATCAGACAGTGTTTTTCATCATAGCCCCCCCCCCCTCCCATCCCCTGACGGCTCTAGCTGAAGCCATGTGAACCACTTTCTCTGCAGGAGGGTGCGGGGGCCCCACAGAGGAGCGTCTGCGCGCAGAACTGCTGCTGGAGCGACGCCAGAGCGAGGCCCAGGCCATGGCTTTCGAGGAAGAGAGGCACACGTGGCAGATGGAAAAGGACAAGGTCATCCGCTACCAGAAGGAGCTGCAGGCCAGCTACTTAGACATGTACCACCGCAACGAAGCGCTCGAAAGGGAAGCGCAGCAGCTGAGGGCAAGCAGAGAGCAACAAGGTGGAGGAGCAGGCGGAGGAAGCAGAGATGGCACTTTGGAAAAAGAAGCGCCAGAGCTTAGGAAAGAGAGAGCAGGTGACAAACAAGAGGACACACCTTCCCCTGGTCTGCCGTGGATAGAGCGGATCGAATCATCGGAAATTTGACTGTGACCTACTTGTTTGCAATGGAAAGTGTGTCTATGGAAGACCATATCTGCCAGGACAAGGGAAAAAAAATCTAATGAATTGATGTTGCTGTAAAGAATTGTGAGATAACAAGCAAATATTTACTGATGATAATAATAATAATAATAATAATAAAAACTAAAAGACTTGTGTCAAAATAAAGGATAAATGATTAAAAATTTTGATTTAACAAGTCAAAACTGTAAAATTATTAGTCAGATTTTATACTTTGTGTGTAATCCAATTCTTGACTTGAACCGTAAGTCCAAAAACATGTGATACCAAACATTCAGTCCAAAAACAAGCATCATACGCTATCATACGCTACTCCAAGTGATGACCATAAAAAAGACAAAAATAGGTCAAACTTTAATGTGCTACATTTTTTTAATTATCACATCAAACTTTATATCTATTATCCCAAACTAAGTAAGTGAACCTGGACTTACTGAAGAGTATTTATTTTTAGCATAATTAGCTTTTCTTTGATTTTTTCTTCTTTTCATGGTACAGAAGGACTTCCACAGACTGCTCACCCTTCTTCCATCTCTTCCACTCCACCCTTGTTTAATTAAAACCCTTTTCCTGCTAAAGCTGGACCCCCAACCTCACACAGAGCCAAGTGATATTGAGGTTCCTCTATCCTTGTTGCGTTAACGCTGTAAAAAGAAAAAAATACAGCCAAGCACCTAAACGGTCCAACTTAAGACTTCTTGTTATTGATAAACCTGTAAATGAGAAAATTGACATGATGATTGTGACTGCTTTGTGTTGATTTGGGTTGAGCCTGACCGATTATACCAGGGGTCTCCAATCCAAGTCCACGAGGGCCCTGCAGGTTTTAGATGTGTCCTCGATCCATCACAGCTGATTACATGGATAAATTACCTCCTCAACATGTACCGAAGTTCTCCAGAGGTGTGGTAATGAACTAATCATGTGATTCAGGTGTGTTGACCCAGGGTGAGATCTAAAACCTGCAGGGACACTGGGCCTTGTGGACTGGGATTGGGGACCCTTGGATTATACAGTAGTTAACATCTCACAGCCTCTTCAGTGTTTGCAGACTATCTATAAATTCAGGGTTCACCTGGACCTTTGGAGCAAACAGCTTCTTCGGGTTAATTATGAAGAATGGTGCCAAGGCAGAGAAAACGGTGCATAGTAAACTGGAAATACTCACCTTACTTTCTTCAGTTTCCAGACAGATGAGGTTTATATATAAATATGTATTTTGTACATAACTGTAATTTTTATTTGCCATGGTACTTCAAGAGCACTGTCGTCTTAAATATGCATACTTTAACAAAATCAATCGGTAGATGCATTTATGATTGCCATGCTTATATGGTGCGATTTGTTGCACAAACCCAGCACATAACATCAAATGCATGCCCGTAGTGAAAATATGTCCTCTGGTATTGTTATTATTGATATTATAAACATTCAAAAACCAGCTCTCATTTGACCTTTTCCGCATACTGTGATTCACATCTATTTACTGGAAATAAAACTGTACAGTATAAAGATTTGTTTTCTGTTTGTGAATTATTCCTGAAGAAGAGCAAAATCAGCTCAGATCCCTTTTTGTAAATCTGGGCTGCAAAAAAGTGTTACAATAACCCTTTTCTATACAGCGTAGCCCAAACTGAACGGCTAGAAATCACTTGAGAAAACGTTAGAAGGGTGACTGATGGTATTTGCTCAAGGACTTGACCTGCCTGCTTTGAAGGGGCTTAAAATCCACAGAGAGTATACCAATAAAGCCCACTAATAGGAGCTTTATGACAGAGTTGTGCAGGCTTTTGGGACTAATATGGCTTTTAGGGGTTTATCCTTGGATCCTTATCTCACCCTCTCCCTGAGGCCCTCCCTGTTCTACCTCAGCCAGCCCTCACATACCATCGCCTGCAGTACAGACAGGAAAGAGGTGGAAGGTCAGCTCAGATGGAAACATAGGAGGATCCCTGATTGGTGGTGGTGGGGGGGGCCTCTGTAGAAACCAACAAATGCACAAGCCTGAACTGAATGCCAAGAAAATGTTGGCAGGAATGAAGGTTTAACACCTGACTGTTTTCCAGGTGAAAAAAAAATGTGCAATGGAAACACAAAAGTGAGAAAAAGGCAGAGCACATGTAAGTCCATAATGCAGGGTGATAATCTGAATAGATACGAGCTGCAGCTGACTCACAGGCCCTTACCTTGGCATTTAAAACATTATATAAACTAAGGCTTAATATAACCGTGCAGCTCCAGAGAGGCTGATTGATTTACTGAAGTGGGATGAGGAAAGATTCTTACCTCTCACATGCTGTCAGTCTGTGGGAGTACTGCAGCGCTGCAAGGCAGCACCACAGTTTATCTAATAAATTAATGTGCTGGTTAAATATTAGTGAATTATTTCAGAAGATAACATTTCTAGCTGTGAAACTGGAATACAAATCTGTTTTCTCAAACACATAAACGCTATTTAGATTGACACTAGTGCCACCAAGTGGTAGCTACACAAATCCCTCCCCGTGTGGTAGGAGCAGTCCATCACCAAGTCCCAGTACAAGCCTCCATAAACCAACTGGAGTATAAATTTTTATTTTAATTTCAGATGCAAGTATATGAAACATGTTAGAGGATAAATATTTACAATAAAAGTCGCATAACACAAAAGCAGGAAACACACACATTCAGCTAAAAAAAATTTAAAAAAAAAAAGTTAATACATGTAGTACGAAGCGCTAGGGGTCTATCTGCAGGGACAGTCAAAGAAGCAGAGAATGATTGTCAACCAAAGAGGAGGAAAGCGGAGAGGAAACTCCACACAAAGCCGAACTGATTCAAAATCAAACCTAAAGCTGAGTAATGCTGGTGCAGTGCTTGCTGAGAGAAAAAAAAAAAGCCTCGGTAATGTGCGAGGTGACATCACTAGAAACTTGCACTATTAACATCTAAACATGGTAAACACTGCCTTGGATGTTGTGAGACTGCAGAAATTGACTGTATATCCACACACACACACACGCACGCACGCACGCACGTTCCACAACCTTCAAAGCAATCTGCATCTATAGATGTATAATCTTTGTTCAAGACTCCTTTTATAAATGTACAACTTTAATACTAAATGCAAAGTGTGGTATGAACTGTTACAATGAGCCCTGAGGAAATGTAGGGGTTTTTTAAATGTCACTTATTCGGACTATCTCAAATAAAAGCCAACCCTACGCAGCAGAGGCGTTTTCTATATATTAAACAACAGCCACAGTGACCAGAGGGCTTCTGTATCCACAAAAAGTAAAGCTTAACCACAAGCCTACAGTCACTGCAAGCCAGACCATGCGGCTACCATCACACCAATTTACATCTCCAAATCACATGGCGTGCAAGCTCAGGACATACGACAAGGGGGCACAGTAAAGCGATGGCGCAGCCGTGATGTGAACTGTGGAGCCGTCAGATCTCGTAGTGTTAAATGTGCCTGTTGCTCTTCTGTTTACTATTTTACACAAGCCACTGCAGTGATTGTGATTAAAAAAACAAAACAAAAGAAAACAGGAACAAAACACATTTCACAGTAGTATATATAGATATATATATATATATTTTTTTTTTTTTGCTTTTTCAGTATTTGTTAAATACATACATAGAACAAGACAAATGGCTTCTATAATGAGGAAAGTTTTGCTGGTGTGGTCATACACAAAAGAAAAGCTGTTCCCACCGTCGATGGATAATCTGATCTGAACAGATGCATCAGCTGACAGTGAGTTTTAAGCTCCGTAAGGACTTTATTACACTATGGAGGACTAATGGATCACAATCAGAGTTCGGCTCGAGAGAGACCTTCAGTTTCCCCTCACCAGCAAATAATACACCTTCAATAGTTTGTAACTCAGCGTGTTGCTTTCATGTATAACGGAAGTTTATTACCAACCTGAAATCAGAAACTGCTTATCTACACCATGTACCCACACTCTACACCCATTCATTATCATTCTGCTTTTGTCCAACAAAATAAAAAGAAAAAAAAAAAAGCAGTCATCAAACTCAAATTAAGTTGATAAAGCCAAGAAAGCAAACACTAGCAAGTATTACATACTTGAAAAAGATAAGCATATAACTCTGCAGGTATTTGCAAATGACTTCCAATAGATGATCCTTTCTCATAGGTGCTGCTTCGTGAGGATGTTCCCATTACCGACTGACTCCTCACTCTACTACAGGTTTGTCAATGGACCATCCCTTTCTGGACTCCTTATATTATGCAAAGTTAGAGGGTCCGAGGTGGGTGACGGGATGCCCAAGGCAGTCCAGAGGAGCACTGGGGAAAAAAACCTTAATGCTTACCATAACAGGCCAGAAGGCCAGGGACAGAGGAAAAGGGTCAGAGCAAAAGGTCCTGAAGACGCAAACAGCTCCAGGCAACTTCATCCTTGATGAGAAGAGAGTAGCGTATCAAAAGTAGATCTGCTTGGCGTGTGACGGATTCTGCTCCATGGGGCAGTACGGGCATTTCAACCTGAGGAGGACAAGAGTCAAGGTGTTACCATCTTTGAATTCTTTTATCCTACATTTGTACCTTTCAGTGAACCACTTGCATTTTATTTTCTAACTGCAATTACAATTTTGTTCAGGAATAAATCTTTTGGGAAAGCAGTGACTGAAATTACAGTCAACATCAGACTCAGCATGTAACTTATAAGTCTTCATTTCTTTGCATCTGGGTGACTAGTAAAACTGAACATTTTGATCCTGGAAAATAGTAAAAGTGCTTTCAAACCAACACCAACTTCCAAAATAGATAAATTCCTTTTTTGCTGACTTACTTCCCAGCATTGGTTAGTTTGTTGAGAGCATCTCTGGAGATGACGTGTCCACAGATGAGCTTCATGGGAGGATTGCTCTCTGACGTTTGCTGTCGAAGAATTGGGCAGGCAAACACAGAGTGGTACCAGCACTTCTTCCCGAGGTCAATTTCAATCTGTCAGGTACAGACAGGACACGAGTGAGCTAACGGCTCAGAAATTATTCTGAGGAGGGATAACTGCATTTTAAAAACTCTAAAAGGACTTACAGGCAGCTCGTCTTTGTGTGTCCACACTCCACTGCACTGTCTCTGCTCTATCACCTGTTTGATGTTCATCAGCACAGGCAAGGCCATACATCCAGATGCAAAACTGCAGAGAAACAGATATGGCTTTGTTGATAAGACAGCATAAAGATGACAAATGTCTAATAATTACTAAAAACTGTTCCACTTCCAGTGTTAAACTTGATGACAGGTGATCTAGTTCACTGTTCATGTTTTTCCTAACCTAACACTTAGTGGCGATTCTACAGAGAGGCCCAGCAAAGCGCAGGCGTCCCGGGTGAAGATGTTGCAGATCTCAGCCCACTGATTTGTCTCCAGCAAGCTGCGGTACGGTGAGTTTTCAATGCCATGACGCAGGTACACCAAGCTGCCCATCAGAATCTGGATGTCTGCAAAAATGAATAAATAAAAGTGGTGAAAATACACACACACAAAAAGAAAAAGAAAATATCTAAATTCTTGTTACATGGAGATACTATAATGCTTACCTCTCTGGTGCTGTGAAGCAAAGGGCTGGAAGTGCCTGGCATACTGCAAGGCCTCCATTTGGTTGCTGATTCCTCCACTGAGCAAGCTGATGAAGTACAAGCGGTGCAACTTGAACTCTAAACTGCTGTTCAGGTCCAGAAGACGCTGCCGATTCGTCACAGCCCACCTGCAAAGACACGGAAGAAACACTCAGCTACTGAACGTAAACACTCCTCAACTAAAGATTTATCAGTTGTGTTAGAAGGAAGCAGATAATTAAAACAATAGATACAGAAAGACCACATACTCTAGTGCTGGCCTAAGGTCCTGCATCCTCAGAGCTTCAAGGATCCTGTTTAGCTCCAGGAAAGGCTGCTTCATGCTCATGTCTATAACTACACCAGACTCCTAGAAAATAAAACTACTTTTAAGAATTTCTAAGACTTATCTTCACAAAAACAGTTTAACACAACATTTCAGCCAAAACTATTTCTTCACTCATCAGCATTTCATAAAGAATCACATCAAAGCTATTCAGGCAAATATTTTGCAATAAATAGATAAATAAAAAATAAAGGTTGGAGGTTTCAGCTCTTTACCTGACAAAGGTCTTCTGCTACACTAAGCATCCCTTGTCTGTAAAGGTGTTCCACAATGGATTCACTCAGGTATTTCTGTCTCTCTGGGGAGTCCCACACGGTCTCTGCCACAACAGCACTGATCTCTGCATCGAAATTCTACAGAAAAGCATGCCAGAGGTGACGTACATGTTCTAAAACATTTTCAAGGAAAGTTGAAGAGAAACCTGTAGCCGTTCCTCACCCTGTCGATGGCTTTGCCAACTTTAGACACACTGCCGTGGATGTCCTTGTGTCGAGAGGCTAGCATCTGCACTGTTTCTTTGATATTTTTACAACACTGCGCCATAGTCTGTGATAGGACCGATAAATCTGCATCTTGTACTCCTGTTGGAGAAAAAAGGTAAAGGTTTAATGTGCCAAACCAGAGAAGATGAAGCACAGAGAGACCACGAACCTTCCATACAATTTCAATCATTGATACATGATCTTACCAAAAGCAACTAGCTGTCCTCGTATCTCACAGACGCTGCGCAGGAGTTCATCTAGCCTCTCCTCAGACTGGTGGCCGTACATTACAAAGCGATGGAGCACCTTCTCCAGCTCCCGCTCCACACATGCACACTGTTCCATGGTTCAGGCTGGAACCCGCACACACAATAACAATAACACCTAGAAAAACAGAAATATGTTATTAACTAAATGTTTTGATATTTATTTTAAAGGCTTTTGAAACTGTAGTGATGATACAGTAGCATGCAGTATTGAGCCACCAATCATTTGTTTACATTTTACACGAAATATTTGATATGCCTACTTATAATAAAACAGCCTGAACTCTCTTAAGCAGCTTTCTTGTAATTTATTCTGTGTGGTCTCCAGGAATAGTTCTCCAGGCTTCTTGAAGGAATATTTAAAGTTCTTCTTTGGATGTTGGTATTCTCTATCTAGGTGTGCTTTTACTGTACTGGCAGTGTGTTTGGGATCATTGTCATGGTGAAAAATTAAGTTCTTCCAATCGCATGTTATTTCACGGTGGTTCAAATTCCAGCAATTTTGACATGATCTCCAACACCACTGGGTGAAATGCAAACCCAGATAACCTCCACCATGTTTTACAGACAGTTGAAATTCTCACCCTACCTACTCTGTAAATACCAACCATGATTTGAACCAAAAAAAAAATCTAACTTTGATTCAACAACTTATGTGTTTCTGCAACAAGCTCCTACTAACAAAGTGCTTAAAGATGCAATCCTAAATTGGTTCATTGCCAAATTTTCACTCGTGTGGAGATACAACACTGAAAAAACCTTGTTGATACTGATTCTGTTGGTGCCTTTTTACACTCGAGTCATTCGTAGGTCACTGTTAGCTAACAACAACAACAACAAAAAGAAATGTAAAAATGAGTGTAAAAGATGCCCTTTAGAAAACTTGGAGAACTAGACTAATTGAAAAAAAAAAATGACATGATTCTAATGGAATGAGGGGTAGCTCTTGCACAGCACTGCATATCATCTGGAAGTTGCATCTTCAATGAGAGAAATGTTTTGTCACTCATCCACGTCTCTTCTTCAGTCTCTTAAGACTGACTACAGGGTTCCCCAGCCTTATAACAAAGCATTTGCATACTTACAAAACTGGCACAATTACCTGAGGTCAGTTTCATGTTCTTTAATGTGCAAATTGCCATGACCATCGATAAATAGTACCATTTACAGAAAATTGGAGAATGGCTGCATACTGGGAATCCCCAAGTTAAATTAATTTTAAGTTATTTAAAAGTTCTAAAGAATCTTTGGGATTCTCAGTGAACACAAATGTGCATTTCTATAAAGGCACGTTTTAACAAATAACATTTGTAATTAAATAAGCCGAACAAAGATTTTTTTTTTTTTAATCTGACATTTTAAGAGGTAAACACAAGATTTAGGATAAAACACTACAGGTTTTTAATGACAGAGATATTAACAACTTTTATTTCACACTGACAATACCATGACTATCTCACAGCTGCCTCTAAAACAAGTATGCCCGATCAGTAATAATGTCTTAAAATACCTCCAACAGCTGTTCGGTCCTACCCCGATTCAAAGTTTGGCCTACGTGATAACATTAGCAAGGCCTAACAACATCACAAACAAGCACACAATGTATGCTGCGGCCTGCTATTTACGTCTCATCTGTAACTGTAATTTAACAACCAAGTGATGATATTAAACATTACATGTCTGCATGCTGAAATTAAGAATTTTTAAATAGAAAAGCTTTACTTAATGGTAACGCTTTGCCGTAGCTCACCGCTAGTAAGCCGACAACAGAACATGTCCACCTACCGTAAAGGAGCTAGCTAATATTAAGGCTCAAACGGACTTCTCTTTTAACGTTTTAATGACAAGTTTCCTACGTTGTTATTTTTTACTCAAAATTACTCTTTTTAAGTACCATAAATTATTACGTAATTAATTATTATGTTAACTAAGAAAAAAAAAACACAAGCCGCTGCACAGCTAACATAAACAAACGGAATCGCAGTCGCTAGCTGGCTACAAAAGCTCGTCATTGCTAGCAGCTAGTTAACTAGTAGATGTTAGCGATCTGCTAACTGACAAGGCCCAAATAATTTCAGGAGAGAATGTCAACCCGCTTGTCTGCACTATTTTGCCTTATCCTAACAGTCAACACACACGTCGCGGTTCAACTGAATTTTGACAGATATTTTTTAAATAAAAAAAATGCACTCACCTGCCGTGCTAATTACTTAGCAAACATTAGCGTTAGCCACTTCTGTGTTATGACAACACTTCGGCAGCACCGTAATGCGGATCTTCCTGCGTCGCATCCTACGCTAACGTATCGTTTCAAAATAAAAGTCAGTGTCTCTGCGACAGACTAATTCAAGCACGACTTCAAGGGTACAAGACTTTAATACTTGTATGCTGTTCATAGGTTAAGTGGTTAGCACGGCATACTATATTATTATTTAGATCTATATTAACAAATCTAAATAGTTAACCCAATTTTAGTTTCTGAGTTTATTTGTAGAAAATTTATCATATCACCTTTTAAATATTATGTCTCAACCTTTAGTGTCATTTAGTTCTGGCGAAGCTTTAATAAATCAGTTATAATTAAAACAAATAATAATGAGAGAGAGGGCTGGAAGTGTGGCTACTGTTGCCCCTGCCTGTGCAAAGTTAATCACATCCTAAAAGAGCAACTAGGTCAGTTCAAAAAAGATAGATTTGAAATGTGATATATATGTTTATATTCTTTCTGTTTGTCATAAATACTGGCACTTAAATAGCCCATCATGAGACTAGAGCCTTGTTTAACATCATATCCCTCAGTTAGAACACCAGCAGCAAAAGTATCCTACCTGTAATGATTTTTTAAAGTAATTCGTGTTTATCTTCACACACAAGGGAGTGCTGTGAGCAGACAGCATTTGGCATTTGCTCTGCATGTGAACACTGAACATCAACCTCCGTACCAAGCTCTGTGCAAGGTTCTAGTTTTTTTTTATGCATGTACAGTTGAGGTCAGAAGTTTACATGCACTCAATTTGGGCATGAATATCATGGTAATTTTGGGCTTTTAATGATTTCTTTGAGTTATTCTTTTTTAGGGGTGGAATATTGTACAGAAAGCATCTTTAAATACTTAAAAAAAAACCACAAGATTTGGGTGCTTAAATTTTATATTTATTTTGAATTTTCGTGTAATGAGAGGGTACCCACCAAGAAAAAGGCCCTTCCTCCAAAAATGACACCTTCAAGCTTGACTGACGTTTGCTCTCATGGACAAGTCAAATCCTTCTGAAGGAAAGTTTTATGGTCAGGCGAGAAAGATAATGAGCTACTGGGCCACAGTGAGAAGGGGTATGTTTGGATGAGTTAAGGTGAGGCTTTCAATCTAAGAACACTGTACCAGCTGTCAAGCATGGTAGTGTTAGCATCATGCTCTGGGGCTATTTTGCTGCCACGGGCTGGTATATTACACAAAATGGTTAGATTAATGAAGGAGGAGGACTGCCTCTAAATTCTTTAACTCCACCTTAAATCAACAGCTGGATGGTTGAAACCTGAAAACAACTGGGTGTTGTAACAGGACAGTGATAACAAACACACATCAAATGGATAAACAGGCTGATTAGAGCTTCTGGAATGGCCTTCCCAAAGCCCTGATTGCAACCCTATTGACAGGTTGTGGAATAAGCTTGAAAGCAGAGTCTTTGCCAGTTAACTAACCGATTTAGATGAAGTATACCAAACATGCTGAGAAGAGTGGTCAAATATCCAGGCACAATTATGCCAAAAGCTTGTTGATAGCTACCAAAAGCATCTAATGGAGGTGCAACTTGATACTGGACAATTAACCAAATATTAGTGAATTGAGCATGTATGCTTTGACCCCATGCAAATGAGAGGAAATCCAAAATATATTCAAACTGGTGCACTAAATTCATGTTTTTTAAGCCATTAAAGATGCAATTTGTACAATCATTCCAACCTGGAAAAAGAACAGTTCAAAGAAATCTTTAAAAAACCCAAATTCCCACGACATCCATGCCCGTGATGAATGCCTGTAAACATCTGAGCACAACTGGAGCTTATTGTTCATGCCCAACTTATGAGGGCAAGGGTGGGTGAGGTCTTTGGACTTGAGCAGTGTGGCGTGACTAATCTATCAGTGATGTAGACCAAAGCTCCCCATTGCCGAGGTGCTCATCATTCTTTCCCTCTGAGTCCTCCTCCAGTCTGCTGCACTGCCATAACCGCAGAGGTTCAAATTTATCAGCCCTCCTTTACCCTTTATCTCACACCCAGTGCACCCTTACGCATTGATGCAAGTATGCATGCATTTCTGTCCAGCGGTTTATACTTTATGGGTCTGAACAGCCATATTTTACACATTTCCCTAGTGATATTCCCAGTTTTGTTTTGTTTGTTTTTTACAGCAACCCATTGCACATAAAATCACATGATATCTTCGCAATGACTGTTGGAAAAAAAGCATATATCTGTATTTATATTTTGTGATTAGAGCCACAGTAAACAGCTCCACAGAGGTCAGTGACTCCAAATTCCACAGTCAACCATAAAATTTAATTTAGCAATGTGTGTCGCTTAATACAATAGAATAGGCTTAGTGGAAATTACAATACCATACACAAAACCTGTCATTAACGTTCCACTGTACAAACATAATCACAGTCCTGTGTGCTCAAACATTTTCCACTTCCTACGGATGACTTAATGACTGAGATTGAATGATAATCTTATGAGGTATTAGGTATGGGACAGAGGGCTTATCCACACTCACTACCAACCAACATGTTTAGGCAACCTGAGACTCATTGGGCAATACAGTTGTAGCAACAGTAATAAGAACAGTAAAATGACATGACCCCTTTTTGTTTGGTAGGTTTGGCTTAACACTTTACATGCATTTAATTGATGGGCACTCATGAATGTTTAATTAAAGCTAAGGATGTTCATAGGCTACAAAGACCATGGCTCTTAATATTTAACAATATTATTAGGGGAAAACAGCAGGATGTAGAAAGTTTAAGACCTTTAATTGTTGCATGCCGCAAAAATGCAATTCAGCAGAGGTCTGCATGTGAGTTATTACCAAAACTGGATAATCTGTGCTAAACTTTGACCTTTTCCCCAGATACACACAGATAAGCAAAGGTGCAAGTTAAGTTGCATGTATTTAACACCTGGACAATGTGTGTGCTGTACTTCAAATTCCACTTTTCCCTTTTTTTTCTCCTCCAGCACACAGTGAAATGACTATGCCTATCTGGCCCCGATAGTATTGGTCTATATATAGAGGAGCCCTGTGACTGAGCTGGCTATAAGTGTCAGATTCCAGGCGCACTCATCCGTCCTGGCTGGATCAGCACCTGCTGCTAACTATACACCCACCCACCCCTGTGCCGCACCCCATCCCAGCTCACACAGGAAAGTCTGTGCCCAACCAAACCCCAGTCTGCAAAAGAAAAGAGATCCACATTAGATACAGTAAGCACTTTCCCTGTTGCCAGTGCAGAAGGGAGGAGCAGAAATACAGTCCAGGAGATGTAATATGTCTGAGTTAGATGCCCCTCTTTGCTTTTTCTATTCAAGTCTGATACATGGCAGTGCCTCTGACACTGTGCTGTCAGTGGGCCACCGGCAGACAGAGCTGGACGGATCTTCTCAGTCCTGGATTCAGCTTATGAAGAGAGGTTTTGTCAGCTTGGGGTGTTTTGTGGATTGAATGGGTAGTTTGTCCGATTTGGGACGGATACCACAAACAAAGAAGAATTCAATGTCCCTGGGAAGTCTTCATCAGTGGCTAAAGGTAGAGTATCAGCCTTTCTCTGTCTACTTGCACAAGGAGAGGGCTTTTTCTAAAGTTTGGATAAGGGATATGTGTTGGTGAAAGTTAATTTAAATATTGTTACTCTATGTATCTAGGATAATCTCTTTGTGAGATTCAAAATCTCTTCTTGTGAGATTTTGAGTCTGTAGCACAAAAAGATCTGGAGTCAAAATAAATGTTCATATAGCTTGCTGTATTGGTTTAATTACAAGTTACATAACAAAGGTATTGTAGATGGAGTTATTATTAGAACATTAGGGCACCGAAAGATAATTTCACTCTAGGGAAGTTAAGTAAAAGGAATCAATCCAATTCTAGGTTCTACATTTGTAATTTCTATACTTTTGCCTCTCACAGATATTTATCAGCTATTACTGGTGCTACAAATGAATGAGCTACACAATGTGCAGATGACTGTATCTTATTTCTAGTCCAGGAACGGAGCCCAGAACAGGCAAGAGGAGCAGACTGGACTGGCCACAGTGAGAATTTGGAGCTTGTGGACTAGCAATGGACAGCTGGACTCTCCAGGGGGACAGCTACTCCTTCCTGCGTAGTGCCCCCCGCACCTTTTCCCTTTGCCATCGTGACGGCACTCCCAACCACGTTGAAATATTCGACATTATCAACATCCCTTCTCAGCGCAGCGCCATCTCCGAGACCACTTGCCTGTGTGACATTTTCGGAGACGACTGTGAGTCGGCGTCTCTCTCAAGCAGCCCCGCTGTAGGGCCCTTTGTCCCTTCCCAGAGGGAGGTGGATGGGACGGCTGCTGCGTCACCTCTGTTGGACGAGCTGAACGATTCCTCTGGCTCTTACCACACAGCACAGGGCTCCAGTGAAGGCGAGGAAGGCTTTGAAGATTCGAGAGACAAGCTTTACAGTCCTCCACTGCAGAGGCTTCTGGAGGCCAAAGGGCTGAGCTCTAGTCATCCAGAAGTTTCTGAGGACAGCAGCGCAAATTCACAACCAAGAAGGCAATCACCAGCACCTCAGCTTAGCACAGCAAGCCCTTCTTTCCAAAATCCCAGCACTGGTGAGAGGACACCTTCTCCTGAACATAACAGCCCCTGTATCTTCAGTCCAGAGAGAAGACTATCATCTTTGTCCTCCTCCTCAGCTGAAAAAAGGCCTTCATCGTCCTCACCTGATCCAAAACAAACGCTTTCAGAACCTGAACCAATAAGAACAACTCCTTCATTCAAAGACAGCAACAGCAGCCCGTCACATCAGTCTCTAACTCCAAGTCCCTCTCTTGAACCCAGAAACTGTATCAGCCAGTCGTGCTGTGAATCGGTGAACCCTCATTTTTTACCTGAGTTTGGAGTAGCACAAGACACACCTGAGCCAAAAGCTGCTAACTTAAATCAAAACAGCAGTCCAGCTGAGCTCCCATCCAAAGACTTTTCTCAGGATTTTACAGAATCAGCCTTTGAATTAAGAACCTCTCATTTATCCCCTTCACCTTCACCCACAGATTTATTATCTAATTTAAGAGAAACACCGGACTCCCCTGAGCTTAGTCATAGGTCCTCCTCCTCTGACACTCAGGCTTCATCTCCTTTCCCTGACCTAAGAGGGAGGATCTCTTTACCTGATCTCTTCAGCAGAGGCTCTACGCCTGAGATAAAAGATTCTCCCCGCACATCAGGTCCCTCTACTGCAGAAAGAGAAACAGCAGCTACTCCTGAAAGCCAAAGGTTATCAGTGGAAGCAGGCAGTTCTGTTTCCACTCCTGGCCCACGATACACCCCTCCCTCACCTGTCATTTCAAAAGCATCATCCCCTGAACTTGTGGAGGGTTCGGTCTCACCTGATTTCAGAAACACAGCTCCCTCACCTGGCTTGCTCAGCGCTGCCTCTCTGACCAGACCTGGGTCAACAACTCCCTCTCCTGAACGCTCACCAGAAATAAGACAGGCGACTTCCCCTGTGGTAAGTTATAGTTTATCTCCCTCACCTGCTTTTAGAGACAGCTGCTCTCCCATCGAGCACAGATATACTTCTCCCTCACCTGAAATCAGGATTACAGCATCCTCTCCTGAGGTTGGCAGGAAAGAGCAACCTGTATCAGCTTCTCCTCTGCTGGAGCCTCTCTTCGACACATCCCCATCAAGAAGCCTCACTTCCTCCCCTCACATCACAGGAATTTCTTACTCTGTTGTTCAACCCGAGGACAGGAGCAGTCCCCCATTTCCTGAACTCTCTCATCTCCCCGTCCCAGAGCCAGATAATACACCCATCCCCTCTGAAGAAAGGAGCCTCACCACAAGCAGAGACGATATAGCAGAGTCCATTGGCTGCTTCACAAGCTCTGCCCCAGAGACTGAAAAAACTCTGCTACATCATCCCAAGCACCAAACACCTTCACCTCAGCCAAATCATCAAACTCCCTCACCTGAACCAAGATTTCAAAGTCCTTCACCTCAGCACAAAAGTAGAGATCCATCACCTGCTGCCTCTCCGCACAGGTGTCAGCTATCACCAGCAACCCTCTCTGCAGACTGCAACCCTCCCCTTGGATTAAATACCCTTTTGAGTGATAGGGACTCTTCTTCAGCAGTTATCGCAGAAACACAGTCTCCCACATATTTGAGAAAAGAGAGTGTGTCACCCTCATTTGAGACAGTAACAAGGGACAAATCTCCACCTTTGGTTGCTGAAATCAAAGGCAGTTCACCAGCTCCTCTGCCTTTACCTCCTTTACCTATTTTACCAGAGGGAAAGTTAGATTGCCCTCTAAAACTGCAAAGGGAAGAGAGAGAAGAAACACCAGAGGAAGTAAATATAAAGGATAAATCAGGCGCAGCTTCTTCCCCTCAGGAAAAAACAGATATTCATCCCCTCTTTTTTCAGAGAGAAGACACTGATAATAATCTCCCTTCTGAAATCAACTGTCCTTCTCCTAATCTTCTAGTTCCCAAGAAGAGAAGTCCAAACCTCTCACCTGTTCACGGGGTTAAATCAAATTCACCTGCGCAGCCTCTGTTTGCTGCTCATTCCCCAACTTCTGACAGTAGCAGCTCTTTAAAATCTACATCTGAGACCTCGGGAGGACAGCTGTTAACCAAAGTTAGGCCTGAAAACAGAGAGAGGTTCACAGAGGACATGTCCCATCATGCAAACAGAAGGCGGACCCCCTCTCCGCCACTCACCAGGTTTACACCTGTCCACATCATCGCTCCTGAGAAACCATACAGACAGTGGCAGAACAGAAGCCGCAGTCCCACTCATGTTGGCGCATCCTCACCTAGAGGCAATTTAAAGAAGGCGGTGACAAATAGGGAAAGCCCCGACAATAATAGCCAGGCCCACTGGGTCAGCCCAGGAAGGCAATTGGGAATGGAAAGGGGAATGCCACTGGAGCAGGAGAGGCAGAGAGGCAGAGAGAGGCAAAAGGATAGGGAGATGGAAAGAAATAGGAAGAGGGAGGAGCAGGTTCCTGAAACGGAAGAGGAGGGGTCGCAGGGGGACACCAGTTACAGAGGGGAACAGGTTGAGCTGTCATTCAGTGCCAGGAATAGAAAAGGACCTGCGAGTCGCGGTGCAGCTCCCACAAGCAGAGAGACCCGACAAGGGTTGCCAACAGCGCATTCCTATTCGGAGAGCTCGTCTGCCACAAGACAGCTACAGCAACAACAGAGTGTTCATAGACTCGCTTCACAACAAGCCACCAGGGGTTGTGCTGCCAGCAGACGACCTCAACCTCCTGCACCCCGAACAAAGAGCAGTGCTCCCGGACATGCGGCCTCATACAGGCCCGGCCGAAGTTCCAGCTCCAGCATGGGGAGTGAACTTGATGAGGCAGACGATGAGGTGAAGTGGTTTACAGATGTGGCTTTCCGCAGCCTGTCAAGCCCTGATATAGATTACCTTGACATGTACAACTCAAGCCACCACTCATCCGCAAACATCTCCCAGCCATCTACCCAGGAGAGCCCGGCAGGGATCGGCACTGCCTGGCAAGCCTATGCTGACTTCAGAGGTTCTGTGCCAAAGTTGGACCATGATGAACTCTCCTCCCAGCAACCATCTGCATACTTCTCAGATGGCTTAGATCCATCTAGGCGCTATGAACTGGGCAGCTTTGAATGCGTAGATGTGGCTGTGGAAAGGGAGGACTCCAGGAAGCTGAGGAGAGGAGTCCCAAAGAGACAGATCCAGCTGAAAAAGAGGAATGATGCTGATGGGAAGCAAGACGGAAGCAGTGGAAATAGCAGTCCTGGGCTAGCAAGCATGGTGGAAAGCTACTCCCAGGCAAGTCAATCGAGAGGGACGTTTGTGAGGCAACAGAGTACACCAGCAGCAATGCACGAGCACTACCCCTCTGACCACAGCCCTGAGCCCCATCTTCCCAATGTCAGAAAATCCCAACTCCAGAAATCTGCTTCTATGGATGAAACATGCACGAAAACTCAGATGGCTTCTTGCCTGATCAAGAATGTGTTGTCCAAAAAGATGCAAAGTGCTGATAAACAACCTGATGAACAAGCAGGCGAAGGATTGAGCCCCACATTTGAGAAGAGCAGTCCACCAGCTGAGAGTCAAGTGGCACCACTTAAAGAATCACCAAGACCAGACATACATGACCTAAGTTCCAGTTTTCAATCGGATTATAGCCTTTCATCGGAGAGTATTCCCATGAGAGGGGAACCAAGCGCCAAGGATGAAGCTAAACCACCCAGAAGCTTTGGTGTGAGACCTAGTAACAGGCCGAGCTCATCCAGCAGCTGCAGGAGTGTTACCTTTTCCCTTACTGACAGTGAAGAGGCCGATTCTCAAAGCAGGAATGCAGTGCTGTCGCGATCTGAAATGCGATCAGAACTGAAGGTGCCATTCGATAGTAAGCAGCGCAGAAGTGGAGAACAACAAGCAGACTACAGCAAAACATACAAAAGGGAGGGTGACGACTCAGCAAATGCCACAGAAACTCCTTCTGCCGATGCAGCCCACAGCGCACAGTTCAGACCAACAATGAGAGGGGGCGTGTGTGAAAGCCGGGAGGAACCGAAACAGTTGCAACAGGGTGACAACGGCGCCTTCATGTCTAAAACGCAAGAGATCAAACTGAAAGCTGTGGGGAAAAAGAAAGCCTCTTTAAATGTGTGTCTTACACCTGAAGCAGAAAGCAAATCTGAGAGTACTTCACCAGATATATTTTTTAGACAAAACATGGATGAGAAAACAGAAGAAGAAGACGGAGACGAGAACAATAAAGCAAAAGGCCCGCTTCACAAAGTTAGAGATGTGAGGCGGCTCGTGAAGAATACTTATAATCTGTCCTTTAAAGCATCTAGTGCTGAAGAAAGTGTAGAAACTGCTGATGAAAAACATAAAGAAGAGGCCATAGCAGCAGAGGAGATGGATTTAAGACAAGGGATAAGGAGGGAGGAGAGGAGGGAGGAAAGAGCAGAGGAGTTCATGGCGGAGAGGACGGAGGAAGAGAAGGAGGAGGCAAAAGACTCAAAAATGTTAACCCCATCTCCACCACCTCACAGCAAAGGAAAGCCTCTGTCTGGTCCACAGCCAATCCAAATAGAATACAAAGCTGTTTGCTTGAAAGAAGACAAGAATAAAACATCGCGTGTCAAAAAAGACTCAGAGAACCTAGGTGACAAATCCCAGGTTTTTTCAAAGCCCATCACCGATGTGAGCAGAGAATTGCAGTCTTTGAATGCACCAAACAACACAGCGTCAGATACTGAAATATCCAGACCATGTGAGCCTGGTGTAAACATTACAGCAGAACCACGAGAGACGCTGCCAGAAATCCACAAAGTTCCAGACAGTGAGGATAAACCTGCTGCTGTAAGAACAGACAGGAAGCATCACATGCTTGGAAACCTCCCTAAAATGCCCAGTAAGGAAAGAGAGGTGTCCACTGCTGTAGTGTTAATCAGGGAAGGACCGAGCAAGACCAGGACATCTGCATCTCCCGCCCAGGAGATGGAGATCCAAACCCCAATCCTAGCAAGGCCTGCTTCAATTTCACCTAAGCCCACTACCCCTGGTAGTGCCCCTGCTACTAGTGGCCACTCTGTGTCCATGTTATTAAAGGAGAAAGGCTACCAAGCTGACATTGGAGCAGTTGTGGGTGACAGCCAGAATGTATCTGGAGTTAAAGGAGTTCCCCGCAAGCATGTGAACTCTCTGGAGATCCCCCTTCAGACCGTTGCTCCTTCTGACGGAGGTTGGAATGAGTCTCATAGAGAGAGGACATTCTCCTCCTCATCTACCACTTCCGTCCCCTCAGCAGTGTCTGACAGCACAGATGCAACCACAAAAACCAGGGAAGACGAGGGAGGTAGCATAAATCCTGCAGAAAAAGACACTGCAAAACTAAGGAGTTTTTCTCAGGAACAAGACCCACTCCCTACCAAGCAGAGGGACGTGTCAGATTTTGAAGCTGTGAAGAGATTAGATCCCACTTTCCCCCCGCGGTCACCTGCAATAAGGAGATTCAAACCACAGCCGATTCAGGTGAAATCAATGTCTAAAGAACCACAGAAAAAAGACATTCCCACAAGCTCTACTGGAAGCTCTGCTGGAAACTCTAGTGGAAACAGCAGGCCTCAAATCATTGAAGTTAAATCCATAGCTAAAAATTCCCAAAAGCCAGTCGTGCCTCCGAAGCCGAACTGCAAATTTAAACCTGCAGATTTTGGTGTGACATCAAATGAAGCACATAGATCGTCGGCAGCAACATCGACTGCAAAGTCACAAAGTGACGAGAGGACTCAGACGATTGTAGTGAGCTCGCCAACAATCTACAGGAAGATTTCCACTGACTCCACAGCAACATCTAATTATTCAAGAAAACTAGCCGTGTCAGCGGTGTCCAGCCTCAAACCTCCGCCCAGCAAAACAACTTCAACTGCCAGCTCCAGTCTCTCAAACCAGTCAGCAGAACCTCCAGACTCAGAGGCTACTTGTGACAGAGGGCAGATGCAGCAACCAGCTGCCTCTCCTCAGACTGCCAGATGTGCACAAAAAGCTTTAACCTCAGTTCCAACATCAGCCACCAGCTCAAGTGTAACCTCAGCTGCAGGTTCGGTTTCTGACCCGATTGCAAGCCAAACTACCGCACCCGCCTCAGCAGGAGTCAGCAAGCCAAGCCAGCCAAGCCAGCCGGCTGTTATGGATCGCGACAGCCAGCTGCAGTATCCCAGGGCAGCAAACCTTCATCAACAACAAACTGTGCCACTGACTTCAAACAATACAACACAGCCCACTGCTGTTTCCACAACACAACTGCCAAGATATACGCACCAGCCATGCCACAGATCTCTCTCCAGTGAGCGCTCACAGAGGACCGACGACCTGCATTTTTATGCCTCTGATGACCCTCCAAGCTATGATGAACGAGAGAGCTTCAGTCCACTGACGCTCCCGGATTTGACACCCTTGAGATCAAATCGCTTTCAACCCTCCTCCCGTCCTCCTGCCTGCCCCTGCACAGCTGGTTGCCCCACTCACATTGGTCTCCACCCTCCTCACCATCACCGAAGTCCCCATAACCTCACCCCACCGGCCCCCACGCATTCTCCGGGCCAGGCTCTACCATACGCAGTGGCACAGCCTCCTCTTCGGCCCCACCAGTGCAGACCCGATGCTCAGCCAATGAGCTACCAGCCAGGCTCTCCCAAATCAAACCCTTTTGGTCCAAGCCAGCAGCCAACAATATACCAGCCTCTCCACCAGCCTGCTCCCTGCGCTCCTCACCCCTCACTCATGCAGGCCTGCTCTGTGGACCGCTCGTTGCCCCCACCCCAGCACATTGACCCTCGACGGCCTCCTGTGCACAGATCCCCCCACCAGCAGCCACCGGGGCTGATAACTGGGGCTCCTTACAGCGATCCCAGCCACAACCACTCCCCTGGCCTTCCCTCTATGGATCCTCAGTTTCTATGTGGCACTCAAAGCATGGCAGGGCCTTCCTATGGCTCTGAATACGGGGGTGACAGCTCCAGTTTGTACTCAGAAAGCAGCTATGGGCAGACGCCTCGCAGAGTGCTCCTGGATCCTGAAACAGGGAAGTACTTTTATATTGAGGTGCCTGTTCAGCCTCTGAGGAAGATGCTGTTTGACCCAGAGACTGGCCAATATGTGGAAGTGCTCATCCCACAGCAAACAATATCACATTCAGGCCTGTATCCGCCCTCCGCAGCCCCCTACCCACCCCTCCCTAACCCCAGCATGTACGCCCCTGCTCCACAGTACATGCCCTATGCAGCTCCTGCTCCCCCAGCCCAGCCCCAGCCACCCCGGTACCCCGAAGCATCAGCTGCAGCAACAATGCACCCAAGCGGCTCCGGGGTCGGCTACAGAAATCCCTCTGGTCAGGGTTCAAAGCCCGAGCCTCAGAATCATCCCTCAGTGGACCACAGCTACCTGGAGAGCATGTATTATGTCCCTACAGGGATGAATACAAGCCCCAATCCCACCCCACCAGACTATTACCACAAACATCCCCCCAACTTACCCCCAACAGGGGGGAAAAGGTCCTGAAATAGAGGGTAGAGGCCGACTTCCTGGAGCCTGTTAGGTTTAAAATACACAATGTATAAATGGAGTGTCCAATGTTAGCCTGTAATGTTTTCACATTGCAACTGAAGACAGCAAGTCTTTGGTTGTTTTATTTTTTATTTGCTACTATGTGCTATGCCAAATAGATGACTCTTGGGTATTCAAAATGCAAACAAGAAGGCCTTGTGTTTGAGGCGCTCTTTAAAAGTACTAACAAAAATGTGTATGTAGGATAATCAGGTCGTACTCTAAAGTCACTAGTAATGAGCAGACACTTTAAATCCATAAGTTTATCGATAAATTGAGGTGTGTATTTTCTCTACAAATATCTCGAAAAACAAAACAAACTTGGAAATAGTGTTTTAAAAGAACCTCATATTTATTTTATGATTGTGTTTCTCTTAATTTGATTAAGTTGGTGCACGCGATGGCTGTAAAACAACACATCAATGCCAATAAAATGTCTCATACAAAATTTTCTTTTCTTTCTTTCTTTGTATTTTTTGTTCTGATGCAATACTTTAGCCTTTATCTTGAAGCTGTTTTAAAATACTGGAAATCTTTGGTCATGCAACCTTTAATTTCGCGCATCGTAGCAATCTGATTCACAGGTTATTTCCTGATATCAGTAGCTTCGTTTTAAAGTGCTTTGTTTTAGGATGAAACATTAAAAAATATAGACTTATTTAAAATATATTTTGATAGTTCATAGTCTAAAAAACAATTAAAGAGATCCAAAAAACACAGAAACTTTGGACACCACTTAAGCTCATAAGATACAACAGATTATATAAACCTTTATATATGATAGTGATCCATTAATGTGTTCATTTGGATTAAGAAGGTCTTATAGTGTGTAAATTTTTTAAACAAATTATTAACTCACTATGATTTTTGGTAAGTCGTAGAAAACAAAAAAATGTACCCAGTCTGAATTTGTAAGATCACACTGTGACCACTGGGGGGCGCCACAGACCACTACAGCTTTACAGACTCTTTCTCACATCCTGAAGGTATGTGAACATCTACTAACCTTTTGTGAGAGGGCCAGGCGAGACACTGAGACTTTCATTGGATGATCTGTTGGTGCTACATGGTCAACACTGTGGCCTCAGAGCAAAAAAGGGTCCACAGAGAGAGGCATAGTCTCCCTTTACTTGTGTGTTTCTCTACCATGCTTTCTCTCACATGCATGTTAGATTTACTGGTGATTCTAAATTAGCTGTAGATGTGGATGTGAGTGTGAATGGCTGTCTGTATCTCTGTTCTAGCCCTGAAATACACTGACAGTCAGTCCAGGTGGTACTCTAGCCCTCTGACAGGTGCAGACACTCAATCATTTGAGCTACAGATATGCTCTAATGACTGAGAAAAATACCTGTTTATCCTAAGACTGCGTGCATTCACATCTAGAGGGTGACTGACTTAAATAAGATTGGCTTAATTCCTCCCACGGATGTCACTAAGGAAGACAATGAAGATGTATAACTCAGAAAGAGAGTGTCTACAAAATCCGTGAGTAAGAGCTGCACAGCGAATCTTTACTGTTCACAGCAAATAAACTACGTGCCAGTCTGCATTCTTATGACTTCCTCTTTTATGAACTAGTCACTGAAATGTCATACATCTAAGTTTATTGCCATGATTCCACACTACCACAACCTGGATAACTATTAAAGACACACCTTGGGAACACACACTCATCTATGTAAACCTCCGGACGCGCCTCGTACAAAATGACTTCCAGACAAACACAAATACTTCCACCTACATTTGGTTACATAAAATCCAAGGTTTGCAACATTTTTTCTTTTTGTTGGATGATCCTGCACATTTTCTCTTAACACCTTTAATGTATCAAATATTACGCAAAATCAAGACCGCTTATGGTATCGGTGAGACGGCCAGTGGTCGGGACATTTAATAAAGTGATAATGCATTTTATAAATTCACTAATATTTTAGGTTGTTAATGATCTTTTAACATTAATCAGCTTTTTCCAGACACGTCCTCCACGTTGTGTTTGACTGAGGTGAATTCCAATCGTGGGTACACACAAAACAGACACCATGACATCATTATTAGTGCTCTGGGTTCTTTCCATTGTGTCTGTTATTGTTATGGTTCTGTGGGCACTTTTGTAGCCCACAGTGTGTCGACACATGCAGAGATATACACATACACACACGCACAAACTGTTGGAGTTCCATCATCCTCACCCCACCCAAGAACCACCTACATTGTCTCTTTGATGTAGACCTACCGGAGGTCACTGATTGACCACTGGAAAAGTCCTCTCTGCAGGGCCTAATATGAAGAATGTTTAAAAGAGTGGGTGGCATGGAGGCTTGGTCAGCCTGATAAGAGATAGAGGTTTAGGTGATGACACGTGAAGTCTTTGGGAATAAATTGTGCCGTGTGCTGACATTTTCCACAAAGTGCCCCCTGAATGTGCAGTCACTGATATTAGTGGATGTCAGCAGCCTCCAAGAATTGATTAACAGTGACTAATAGTATATCTGAGTCATGACACAATAAAATGGAGCGGTTCTTGGCCATGACTGTGTGTGTGTGTGAAATGTATCAATCAAGAAGGAGAAATGAATGTCTAATCCAGTTGCATCAGATGTCTGCCCTTACCTGAGGTTTCTCCCTATTAAAAATACATTTTTCCTTCCCACTGTCACCAAGTGCTTGCTCACACTTGGTTGTTTGATTGTTGTGTTTTTCTCTGTAGGGTCTCTTCCTTACAGTATAAAGCCCCCTGAGGCTTTGGTGATATACGAATAAAATTGAAAATAACGGAACTGCATTGGCCTGAATTAACCCGTGTCAGAAGAGAAGGCAGTCTTATCTGAGAACTATGAGTCATTTATATAATTTGCATAGTTATAAATGAACAAGTAAGGTAATCAAGTATTTTTAGATTAAAAGAGAAGACGTTTAAAATCCACTGATGATTTTATATGTGACTACAGTTATTAAACCCTTTACGGATTTCTGACCTACTGGAGGAAGCTCAACCCCAGCACCGTGAACCGCTGCGATGTGCCTGCTTCACGTACGCACACTTTCATCCATGAGAAGCCACAACGTGTCAAAAGATGTTTCATCCTTTTGATGTCTGCTTACAACACCAATTTTTCCATTTGCTCTGCGGAATCTTGCTGCGTGACACCAAAAACTTTGTTTTTATTAATCCTGAAAAAGGACAAGAAACAAGGTGAGGGAAAGTCACATCCCTATGGTCGTCTTACCTGTATGCCCATAAAAGGCTGTTCCTGTAGGAAGTGGGCGCGGTTACAACTATGCAAGCACGTGTGATCTTTGACGGTGAGAAAATGAGGGAAGATAAGAAAAGGGAGGGCGAGAAGCTGACAAACACTTAAAACCTCACCCTCCAGCATTAACCAAGTAGCCTAGCAACCACACAACTAATAATGGATGGGTGTTGCAAGTCGCCCACTTGCCTGTGCGTGTCAGACAGACCACCTTCTCTCCACCAGGTGGTGTCCCTACCTGTCTGTTTATGTCACATCCTGTGGTTGCTTCAGCCACAGCCTCAGTGATCGTGAGGCAGGCTGAGTCATCTTGTACAGTAACCGCTGCATCTGATTTGGGCAAGCTTACACTGAGCTACAACAGCTACTTATGATGGACTATGACCAAAAAAGAAAAAGTACTATGTTTTCATTCATAGTGGAAATCATTACTGTAGACTAGTCTAGTCTCTCTCTCTCTCTCTTTTTAATCCCCGGACCCCTCATGTCTAGAGAGGAAAGTGTTGTTGAAAGTATGAGTCTATCCTTGTCTCCATGGCTGAAACACACATACGCATACATACACACAAACACACTTGCAGGATCTAGTGTTGAGGATGAGGTAGCCAGAAGATGATGTCATGGCCTGATCACTTTACCCGTCCTCTCCCTCCTCTTTCTCCAAGGACCTGGATGGCAGATCAATGAGGAATGGAAGGAATGAGAAAAGAGGCACTGAGTGAATGTGTGTGTGTGTGTGTGTGTGTGTGTGTGTGTGTGTGTGTGTGTGTTTAAGTGCTTGGTGAGAACAAGAGGCACATGAGTTATAGGCAGGAATGGGCTCTTTGCTGCCTCCATTCTGAATCACTCAGGGCTGATGACATGTCTAAATTCTTATTGATACCATGCCATCTCAGCTATTTGCTCCTTAGAGCTTCACACAGGGGGATGGACATCCCACGTGGTCTGACACCATCTGCAGAGAGCTCTGCTAAACATTAATGTTGGGGGAACTCCTTCACTGTGGGGTCATCTGAGTGGATCAGTGGATTCTTTGAGTATGAAGTAAAAAGAATGAGTCAAAAAAAGGTGGCCTGGCCTCGCAGACTGTGGGCATTAGACATTTAATAATATAAGTATCAGACATTAAAGCTGCAGCCATTAACACTAATACATCAGTTAAAGAAATATTTATGTTTCACTGCTCTCACGTAGGAACTTTTTGCTCCACTGGTATGTCATCATGGGCAAGGAATCTCAAACAAGGTCATCATAATAGTCTAGCAAGGATTTCCAAGTTGGATTTGGAGAAGACAGGAAGTCTATAATCCATGGCTAAAGGCCCAACAAATGAATTTCCTCTAAAAGCAAATGAACAAAGCGCCTATGTGCAGATGGGGACCATCTGTGTCATTAAAAACAAATATACAGGTTTTATTAATCCCTCTTACTAACCAGAAACACTGCCATGACTGTTAAGCACAATAGACTAAAGGGAACTGTGTATCGTTATCAGAGTTAATTTCACTTTGGCATCAAGCCGCTGGGATGGAGATATGCGGGAGTAGCAAACGTAAGAGTTAAGAAAAAATTTTTCCATGCACCTACAAAGGCAAAGAGATGAACGCAACACTTGCACTTTGCCCTCTTTGTCATATTTAATAATCATTGAGTAAATAGGTGAAAGGTAACAGGTTGCAGTGGCAACTAAATATAAACATATCAAAGCCAATAAAGCAATAGGTATAGTTAAGGCTGGGTCGAGTTATCCAACCCTTTCTATTGCTACTTTAGGCCCAGACTGCAGAGGGGATCTCCTGTGATGATCTCCGTCTCCGCTCCATTCTCCTCACTTTCTCTCCACGGGCTTTAATTTGCACATATGTCTCCTGTAGTTTGTTGTTTGACATCTGTCTGTGCCATTCCCTTCATCATTTTCCCTTCACTCCATAACCAGCGGCAGCTGATGGCTGTTTGCCACAAGCCTGTCAAAGGTCTCTTCCTGTTAAAAAATTGTTGGTTTTATTTTTGGTTTTCTAGCTTCCAGCTTTGTAAGGTTTTTATATTATATAAAGCGATTAAACGTCACCATTGATCAAGTAGTATTTTGATGAATTTGTTTGATTTTTAATCATGATTTCGAAGCTTGACTGAAACATCCGAATGTTGTAGCCTCTTTTTTTTTTTTTTTTGGTATTTTGAAGTAAAAGAGAAAAAGTGGGGCTCAATAAGGGCTCAAAATTACAACTGCCAGTGAAGTAGCAGTGCCCTCCAATGGGATGAATGCAGTGTAAAGTAGGCCCTCAAGTTTTCCCCACGAAGTACATATGTGACCTTAAAAACTGTTTACGTTTAACATGAGCAACAAAGCTTTTTTTTGTAATTATAAAGATTACATCTGGACTGATGATAACACTGAGAAGACAAGCAGAATAAGCGGTAAACAGGATCAGCAGGAGATCCAACTTACTGCACTGATTGGATAAACTGCCAAGCAAACTGCCCCCAGATTGTTCGTGGTAAGTGTCAGAGAGGTGCTATGTATCGTGTTCCAGCTAATGTTTTTTTTTTTCCATCCAGTGTTTTATTTTATTTGGGCCACACATTAGCAGATTGCCAAGAAAATCCAAAGCATGCTTTTTTAAAAATATTTTCATAAGTTTTCCTGAGATTAACAGTGATTTTCTCTAGAATCAAATAAGGCTGAATGTGAAACTTGTCATATCAGGATATGAGGTCAGACACGTGTTACGCTGCTAAGCTGATGGGTGGAGGTACAGTGAGATAACAGATAAACGAGCTCTGTGTCGCACAGCTTTGCATTTTTCGCATATAACTGAAAGGACATACAAACATGCAGGTATGTATTGGAAAATTTTACACAACTTCAGGTGGGTGTACCCAGTGTTGAAAAGAAAATGCAGCCTGACGCTTTAGTGACAAACAATAGATAGGTTTCATGGCTTTTGATCTCCAACAAAAGGAGAAGCAGCGGTGAAAATGATACATTCTTAGCACTTCTTTTTCTCACTCATTGTTACAGCATGCTGCTGTTGCGCATATTCTCATCACAGTTGGTGTATTACGCCACTTGAATACCTCAGAGTCATTGTTAAAGGTATTTTAAACACCTTCGTTCTTTTGACATGTCAAAATTTGTGCTGTAAAAAAAGCCTTTGCTCTTTATTTTTCAAGGTTTTTAATTCAATTACATTTTATTTATATAGCGCCAATTCATAGCAATCCTATCAATTACACAACCGGCTTTGACCAAACATTTGGTGACAGTAAGAAAGAAAAACTCCCTTTTAACTCCTGACTTAGCTCACCTGTGTTATGTAATGTATTCCATCTCCTTGATTAACTTGTGTGTATTTAAGCCCCTCTTTTTCCTCATTCCTCAATGCTGTGTGTTCTGCCTGGTCAGTGTTTCCCAGTTAGCATTCTCCAGTACGTGCCTGGTTTAAGTTCTGTGTATTCTTGCAAGTTCAGCAATAAAGCTGCTGCTGGGTCCTGCAGAAACTTTTCCTGCCACACACAGTGTAGATGGCAGTCAGTTTTTAGTGCAAATCCAGTGATAATTTTAGAATTTATTAGGCTTTAAAAAATACATATGTCTAAGAAGAAATCAAATACATGAAAAGAAAGTTGATGTCCAAACCAGTGTGTTTTTAAAAACTTAAAACGGTACATATTTGTAGTTTTTACCAGTGTCCATGTTCAAAACCAAGATAGGATAAACACATAGTAATACCATGCTGGGACACAGGAAACGACCGCAGCCCTGTGAGATAAAGTGTGCCCACAGCAGTTAGCCACAACATTAAAAACACTGACAGGTCACCATCTTGTTAAAGTGCTGGAAAAGCTGATTTCGCCCAGGCATGTTACATGGATTTTTTAAAATGGGGTGGCACAGCCAGGGACCAACAGCCACTGGTGATGTCAGGGAGGACTCACTGGAAATCAGAAAAGTCTGAAATTAGAAATAAATATCACTAAAAGCAGCAGATGTGGAGAGACAATGCACCTTCCAAATATTTTTAGGCCCTGTGACAGTAGAGTTATACCTCTGTGTTAAATCTGTGCCACAGGCCATAAGCACAAACCCTTCTGAAACCCAACACCGTCACCTACACCATGGCCTGACGTGCACCTCCCTAGAAAAATAACTACATGTTGCCATCGACGCAGCCCACACAGGTATAAATGTTGGCGAAGGCATCAGCCACTTGCATGGGCTACATTGTAATCTCTAAATAGATTCACCGCAGAAGCATAATTTAGAAGTAACTATATGACAGCAGCAATGAAACGCAACATTCAGCAACGAGGTGATGGAGTTAACACAATGCAGTCTGGTTACAAATGTAAGACTGTTATCCTGTTGAGAAGTGAAGAACAATGCCTCACACATCTTTGTTTCAAGTTCTTTATTGAAAAGAAAACATGTTAGGAATAATATAATTAGAATAAAGTAAAGCTTTCAGAGTACAATATTATATTATTTAACATTATATAGTTATATTTGTATTGATTGCACTGAGAGGGATGCCCCAGTCAAAACCAGCTTGCTAATAGCACTCCCCAACCACAGTAGCTTTCTCTACCGAACCTCAGGACCCTGCAGCATTGCAAAAACTCCTCAGGAGCAGTCAATGGAACAAAGACACCACCTGGTCTCCAAACGTCCCAGATGGAAAGGACCTCTACACAGGTTCCATGCCAACACCACTTGTAGCAACATGAGATTGGCCGACACAGCATTAGGCAAGTGGTTTAAGGAAGGTCGGTTTATTAACACTGTTATCATTTGCTTTCCCGTGTAATCTGCTTCATAAGTGATAATGCACAATAGTCTGAAAGATAAAAGAAAAACAGCAGAAAGGAAAAAACAAGATATGTATGAGTGACTGTAGCGCAGCGAGTCATGCAGGGTGGAAACAAGCAGAGAAGGCCTTCTATTGTTGCAGAGAGAAAAGAAACTCTCACACAGTGACATTCCATCCTACCAGTGTGGTCACAATGGGAGCGTGATAAGCTTCATCTGAAGAGATCTCAAAGACTCTGTTGTGAGCCATATCAAAAAAATCTCCCCCTTTGAATACCTCTGTGGTGTGTATGCAGACGGCAGCTTACAGATTTGATGATGGTGATGAATGTGTTCAGTGTTGGCTGTTTGATCTGATCCTTCGGGAGGGCACCTTTGGGATGTGCCATTGTTCTTCTGTCAGTACCAAGAAGCAACTGCATGAAGCAGGTGTAGTTTTCCATCTACATTTAGCACCTGAATGAAACACTAACATCACAGTCTCTCATTTCACGTCACTTGCTGCGGTCTCTGCTGGCTGGCTGTCTCCTATTCCCCACCCACAGCATCCATTCCACAGTATCAGTGCGTTCGAACACAGAATCGGAGTTTGGATGGAAACCATGGCAATGACTTGTTACCATTGCAGTGACTCGTCACCACAGTGGCCACAGCTCTGGGCTCAGCTCCTGTAGGCTGCTGCAGAACCACAGCGTTTTCCTCCACTGCTCTCTAAAAAAAATGCAACCCTCTGTGGGCTTCAGAGCTTTTTATTGCTCCAAAGCTAAAACCATGCACTTTGCTTTGTTACGAAATGGTTCTCTTACCCCTTTTCTCTCTCACATTTATACTATAGTTAGTCTAAACAACAGTTGAAAATTGAATCTGGAAGTATTTATTTTGGATATATATTTAACTTATGACCGCCAGCCTGGAACATGCCAGCCATGCTAACTAGCTGCGGCAGGGCTATATTTACTGAGGGATGGGCATCCATCATAGCGGTGCAAATGCACAGACATCCAGAGAGCAAGGAAGGGAAAGTGTGGCCCATCAGTCACCACAGTCCAATCTAAGGGTTTGTCTATTTAAAACTCAAACACAATTTGACCACAACAGTGCCACAGGTCACGCTGTGCTATCGGACCCACAGCACAGTGTTAAACATCTGCATCCTTACAACATGCCACCTAGTATGCACAAATGCATTGGAGTTGTAGGCATTGCCCCTAAAATTCTCCCCAGACTAAGCAAAGCCATATTGTGGGTGGTACAAGTTGGCATATTTAATGTCATAATTCTTATTTGTCTTTCCATGATTTCATGTTTTAAGTCATTTATGCATAAATCTCCTAATTAAGGGAGAAATTAATGAAGGCACATGTGCAGGAGGGCCGCAAAGTAGTTTGCAGAGCTCGTACTGAAAGAGCAACACTGTGAATGTCTTGTCTCCTAAAGGCTACAGTAATGTGATTTTATGCATTACTGCTTTTACTCACTATTTATTTTATCAAACTAAATCTGTGACATTAATGTGCAATCCAATATCTTTTATGGTAACAGACTTTCCTCTGAATTTGCACAATGCATTAGGCAAGAGCGTCCATGATTTATATCTTCACAATTAGCATTTGCATTGTTTTAAAAAAAAGTCTCTACAAGTCCTGGAAGGTGTCTTCACCTCTCAGGAACACAAAATCAGACTTGCTGCACATGCATCAGAGCAGAAAGCTCCAGTCCAGTCTGAAAAAAGCTGATGGACACCTGAGCTTTCTGCCCTGGCACAGTGCACCTGAATGACATCACCTAAAAGCGCGGATGAAATAGCACATCAACTGTCAAACACAAACAGGACTGCAGCTGCAAATAGACAGCTAGACAGATAGGCAGGCGCGCTGCCTGCAATGATGGTGTTAAAGCAGACAGACAGACAGACAAGGTCAGAGAGTGGCTGACAGATAGGCATGCTGTGTCACCGCTCAAGAGTTTTTGTGCACACATCATGCAGGTTTTTTGGTGTTTTTTTTCCTTTACATTACAATTATCATTACAAGCATTAACTTTAATATACAGAAAGATGATATATTTCTGATTCTGAGTCAAATTTTATCATTTGACTCAGAATCAGAATCATTTGATTAGCTGACCACTAAACAGCCCCAGGGGAACAATTTGGGCTCCAGCACCCTGTTTAACAATTGTAAATTTGAACTACCGTTGACACTGGTTGTCATCCATCCCACATAGATTTCCCTCGAATAACCTGGTAATTAAATCACATTAATAGTAAACCTATGACACCCCAGTCACAAGTTTCCTGCTGCCCTACGCGTGGGCATGCATGTGTGCTTACTCAGGCAGCACAATGCATAGATTGCATGACATGCCCTGCAGGACTAGGCTGGCATCTCCAGCAAGGCGGCCAAGTCGTTAGCACGTTGGAGAAGAAACCATCCATGTAGGGACATTTGTCTGTGAGCTCAGAAACACTGAAACCCAAGAAGCCTCTCGAATCAGCCCCAACTGACTAGCTTTGAGGTATTAATAACACACAACCATATACACCCTTGCATCCACCTACTGATCAACACTGATAGCAAGGAAAGTTTTTTGCTGTCAGTTCAAGAAGAATCATTTTCTCATCAAAGTCCTTATATAGAACATTAAATAGCATGTGTATTTCTGGGGGAAAAATACCCTCCTACTGAAGACCAAACATGAGGTTCGTGTTAACGTTGGGGTCAAGTCTAGGTCGTGATCAGTGGGGGGTGTACGTGTTCAGTTTAATGACATCATGTCATCCCCCGATCCTGTGGATGCACAAGCCTCCTACATGGTGAGGTCATGGTGATCTGTAGATCCCCGTCATGTAGGCGGGGGTCGGGTGCTAAATACAGAGTAAGGGTGGGTAGGGGTGGTGGTGTGGGGATTCTGGCTATGAAAACACAGTGCACTGTATAGCTACTATGTTTGGTTTCCCTATCTCGACTTCTTTAATCTTTAGAGTCTCTCGCCACACCTGCACGCATTGTTTGGAAGCTGCAGGTTGCTAGGCTGCAGAGATCTTAAAAATAAAAAGGTCTTAAAAAGGTGGACCTATCGTAAAAACCTAAAACTGTTGTGGAGTAAACCGGACTCTAAGCCGCCACATTCGGCAAGCCCTGTGTTTTATAACCTCTGGGCTCTGAACAGGCTCCCCAGATACAGTGGCTCAGATGCAGCGGTGCAATAAATTGTGAATCTGTTGACTGTTGTAAACGGTGACGTGTGTTTTTGTTGGTATCGATGGTGCTGCACGTTTAAGAAACCGAAAATTCAGGGGAAAAACAAAACCCAGCAGGTAAAAGGGAGAAAAGTAAAAGTGGATGTAGTGACCACTAAACAAAGTCTCCTGTAATAAACTGTTAAGCAGGTTGCTGTGTCTCTCCTGTTGTTTTGGAAAAGTAATTAAGCTCTTCTTTGGAAAAGTACCACAAGGAGACTCCTGGAAGACGGGGGAAGCCTATACTGCATTCCTGAGTCGCGAAATTACCTGGTGATGTCACGGCAGGTTCATAGGTTGCGCTCGTGTACATGCCCAGACAGACACCGGTTTCAACACTTCCCTACACACCTTCTCCAGGAGAGAACATTTTATTCTCTCTACTTGAGTATTGTAACAGCTTTGTTTCCCAAGATGCATTACTGCAGCAGTTGACATCATTAGGTTACCGGTAAACCTTAACTGTGGTCAATCCATCGGTTTGGTCTAGACTGAAATAAGCCATCAGCTATTAGATGGAATGTAACATGTAACGTTCATGCTGTCCTCTGGATTCATATTCAAATCTTTTTGTGATTTTTTTTTCTTGTGATTTCTCTTTAACATTACAGTCATGCACATTTCAGCAGACCTCTCCTCTGATCTTGAAGGGATTTTGAGTTTTGGATGTCTTTCTAAATTATGTGTTCACAGATAAACCTCCACCAACATAAAGAAAAACTTTATGGATGGTTCCCACCAGGTAATATGGTAAAACAAGTTCCACAGGACAATAATCCAATAATCTCTAAATAATGAATAAGAGTTTCTGATGGAGTTCGCCAAACCTCTTCTATTTTCCCACGCAGACTATTTACATGCATGCAGCCTAGAAACCTTCCAGTTCTGAAAACCTGAAATCTTGCCCACATATAAAGGTCTTTTTTGAGTTGATCCCATTCTGATCCTGTCTAAGCTACATGTTAATAGGCTTAAATTAAAAAAAACAAAAAAAACAAAAACATGGTATGTTTCCCAGATGTTCAAATTCTCTAGTTCACAGCTCACATGGCTGTAGAGTCTTGTTTAAACCAACAGTGGGAAAGCACTTGACCTGCAGTTGCTACAGGTGTTACGTAACATGTAAAACTAACTTTCACTGGGTGGATTTTTTAACGGTGATAAACCTACTATATCATATTTATGGCTTTTCAACAAGCTGGTTGTCAAAGTATCTCAAATGTCAAACCCATAAAGTGAAAAGTTGAGACACTGTATAAATCGTAAATGATTAGTAAATGTCATAAACCCATTTTTGACATTTTGCAACTAATTAGGTTAAATGGCAACATTGTCGGTGACATTAGCAGGTTCAAATAGTCAGTAATCAGTATTGGACGCCTGTGATCTTTGGACCCTCAGGCAGCACTGTTTTGAAAACAGGCATGATTCTGCCATGGAAAAGACACCATGAGCTCAGGAACAATTCCAGAAATCCCTGTCTCTGAACGGGCGGCATTTGCAAACCAAGGTTAAAGCTCCATCGTGCAAAGTATAAGCCATGTGTGAACACGGTCCAAACCGCTGCTCTCTTCAGTGGACCAAAGCTCATTCAAAATGGACAGAGGCAAAGTAAAAACTGTTCTGTGGTCAGACAAATTCAAATTCAGTTGAAAAGCCTGCATCTCTGATCGTACAGGAGTGCATCAGCGCCTATGAAATTGGCAGCTCGAGCATCTGGAAAGGCTCTATCAATCATAAAAGGTTTATACAGATTTTGGAGCAACATATGCTCCCATCTAGCTCCCAGTAGGGGTATGTCACCAGGGTGCAGAGGAGGCTACCCTCTGGCTGCCTCTGCCTCAATTTTATCCCACAACTTAGACATTCACATTACTCACACTCTCATTACACATACATATAGGATCTTGGGGGTGGGCACGATACACGGGGTCCAAATTACCATCAGGGTGTACACCTCACCCCTGGCGTCGTTGCCCACCTCTCAATTTTAAATACACGTAGACATTGAGGGCTAGCAGGAGGGACTATGCGCTTACCTGCTGCTCTCTGGCAGGTAGCTCCAAGCCCTCCTGGGTTTTAATTGCACCTTAGAACACACATGCATCAACACTACATATGAGCGGGTGGAGGGAGGTTTGGAGTCTTCTCTCACCCCCATTCTCTGCGGCCTGCTGGAGCAGGGGGGCTAGGAGGAGTTGGCCGTCCGACTGCGGTCTGGAGTGTGGGGCCTCCCTGCTGCTGCGGAGTCGGGGCGGTCTGCCTCTCCCCACCGCAGGGAAAAGGGTAACACCACCTGGGTCTGGGTGCAGTTCCCCCCTCCAGGGGCAAGGGTACCTAGACCCGGTTCGTAGAGTACGCTTAGGGAGTGTGATCGTGTGTACAACGTCTCTTTATGTCTGTCTCCACGTTGGTTGAGTGTGGAGTAAGTGCATATGAGAGCATGACGGTGGGAATGGATGTTTGTGTCTGTGTGTGCCTGTATGTCTGTGTCTATATGTCAGGCTGGGTATCAGACGCCACCTCTCTGGGGACATCTCAGGCCCTCCAAGGTTTGGAGGCCTATCTCCACCCACCACCACTTCCCCTGCCAGTGGCGGACTCCCTCAGGTGTCGGTGCGTTGGTGGTTCTTTGTGTCTGGGGATGGGCGTCCGGGTACACACCGGCTCACTCCTTGGCGGCCGCTTATCGGGGCCTGGAGCCTGGGGCTCGCTCGGGCCACTTCGGAGGTGGGGTGCCCCCGGCCTCTCGGCCTGGGGCTCGGTCACTCAGGCACAGCTGGCTGCCGGCGGAGCTCACGGGCGCGTCACTGCAACTCCCCCTGGCTTCTGCTCCGCGGCTGCTGAGTGAGCCCTCATCTGGGACTCTCCTCAGCTCTTACTGGGACAGTGGCGCGGCTGCCCCTCTGTTGGTCTTCCTTGGTCTCTTGTGTTCTGGGGGCCTCTGGATGTCTGGAGTTTTGATCTCCTCCATACCCGCTTCATACCCTGGAGGACGGGGCTGTGGCTCCCCACACTCCCTAGCAGATCGTTACATGGAGAAACCTTTGGAATGCAAGCATGCTGATCCACACAGGTATGCACACAGGTGTACACACGGGTGTTCACAGACGCGGACTACAGCTTTCTTGGCTGCTGCCTCAAAGCACATTGTGCGCTGTCTATCTTGCGTGCTGCACAATATCGTTTATTACTTAGTATCTACTTATATTTACTGCTAGCTAGTTTATTGTGATAGTGCTGTTTTTTTTTATTATGTTGCTCTTTGTTGTTTGCTTTCTCTTCTGTTTTTTTTCTCCATACAGGTGACCCAGGTGTTTTGTTTTTTGTTTGTTTGTTTTTTTTCTTTCTTCCCCCCCTTCTCACCGTCTCTTCTCCCCTTTGGTTTTCTTTCTCTCCCTCTCTTTCTTTCATTCTTTCTCCCTGTCCTATCCCCCAATCATGTCTGTCCCGTTTGTAGCAACTGAAAAAAAAATTTTCATAATTATAATAAAGGTCAATCAAATGGACCAATATGGCAAGGCCATGATGATTCACTTGGTAAAATAAATCCGCTTGGCATCTTTCTTGGCCTTAAGACAACAATTCTGATGGTTAAAGATCCAAACGGGACACAAAAAAAAAAAAAAAAGAAAAAAAAATGCTCCCATCCATATCTTGCATTTTTCATCATGACAGTGCTAAATGGCACACTCCATCTGTCGTGGTGCTGAAGTGGCCTCCCCGCAGTCCAGACCTTTAAAATTAGAAATATGACGAATCAGACTCAGGACTGTGGAGAAGCTAGAATCCTGTAACAGATAACATTTGTTTCCCAAAACTCCAGCAGCTGGTTTCCTCAATTCCCAGACATTCACAAAATAAAAGGTTTTCTTACTTCAAACATTCAATTTTTTTCTATGTTCTATCGTGACTACAAAATGGATTTATGAGCCTCTCATAAATCCATATGAGTCCTTATTTATATTTTACACAATCTCCCAACTTTGTTGGAATTGGGCGTGTGCAAGTGTTGATATCTGTTTCGCGGGGTGAGCTATGTCATTTCATCGCAGTCAGCTCAGTGTTTCAGCCAAGTCATCAGACTGTCTGTCTGCTTAGACTGGTTTCATTTCCAGTATCAAACAGAATATGTCTGTCTCCCACACATCCTCTGCATATTTCACATAATCCACAGGGAGCAGCTGAGGCTGTGTGCAGACTCCCTCGACGAAGGACGTGAGTGTGGCCCACGACAGAAAAATAAACAAGGCATCACGGGAGGCAACACTTAGTCAAGGAAACCCAGGGCAGACAGTCTTACTTACACACTTCTGCTCCATACGCTTATGCTGGCAAAACGCACCATATAATTGCTGCGCCTGTAAAAAGGAAAAAAAATCTGTTTTTCTCAGGGATTCCCCCTCTCATAGCCTACTGCGCACACACACACATTCATTTACATTGTGTGTAGAGACATTTAGTTTCAAAAGCAGCATTGTGTGAAGGTCAGGAGAGTCTGTGGAGTGGAGATCTATCGTTGTGACATTCTCCATTCAGTGAGAAAGGCTGGTCAGTCGGATCCTGTTACACAGGCACCAGAGGAGAGCTGGATAAAAAGCAAGCGGCCTAATACTGTGTTGGTGTCTGTGTCTGTGTGCGCGCATGTGTGTGAATGCTGGAGCCACAGAATGTAAGGTAGACAGGGATTCTCGTTTTATTCGACAAATGAGTAAGACGCAGGTGTATCTCTGATTTCTTTCTCACAAAGGCTGTGTACACGTGCTCAACAAACACACACAACTGGTTCTGTTGAATTTAAAATGAAAGTGGGAAAGAGGTTCAGTTTCAGTGATTCGTAACTGGAGTTTCACCTGATCAAACCTCGAGGTAATACGGATGATGCCATTAGATTGCAAGCAGAACAGAAAAGAACTGCTTCAACTTTCTTGAGAAATTAACCACAGGGAGGGCAAGGCAGGCAATACAAAGGAAGTGCAATTTTTACTTCCTCTGCGTCTTCCTCTTTTTGTCTCCCACCCTAACCGTCATATGGCTCCTTCTGTTGGCCGCACGTAAACTATAAAGCATCGCTGAAGAATGCCTCAACACTAATTTACGGGAATGACTTGAGCAGCAGGAAGCCTGCCAAGTATGAATATGAGACTGCTGACAGTATCGATCTCTCACAGAGGCGGAGTTATGCTTTCTATTTCTGTATAAAATGGTTTAACCATCTACAACCAAGCAAATAATTAATTGCTGGAATGCTTCTTTTCTGACAGCAGCTAACTTGTTTTTCTGGCCTGCACGTCTTATCAGGATCGCCATCACCATACTGTCTGAAAATGATGAAATAAAACACCTAACAGCAGTCATCTAGATTTGGGAGTTTTGCAAGTTGGGAATAATGGCAGTGACACAGGCATGGACAGCAAAGCTTCCTGCAGGTGTGTCTAAATCCACTCAGCCCTACCTGAATCACTGGGTCATCCTGCTCAGCGTTGCCCAACCCTAAACAGTAAAAAACTGCAGGAAAAGAGAGTGAAGATGGCTCTATCACCAACCTTCGAGCAGGTTTTGAGACTAGTTTTCTGGGAGGTCACGTGACGTAATCTAGGACTTAGCGGTGTCACAAACAAGAATACTGTGGACTCAAGAGCAGACTCAATTCCTCGAACTACAGTGGCTTGCAAAAGTACTCGGCCCCCTTGAACTTTGTCCCATTACAGCCACAAACATGAATCCATTTTATTGGAATTTCACATGAAAGACCAACACAAAGTGGTGTACACGTGAGAAGTGGAACGAAAATCATACATGATTCCAAACATTTTTTACAAATAAATAACTGAAAAGTGGGGTGTGCGTAATTATTCAGCCCCCTGAGTCAATACTTTGTCGAACAACCTTTTGCTGCAATTACAGCTGCCAGGAGGGCAGGCCGAGGAGATAGGGATAGTCCTAGGGTTCTAGGTAGACTGGAGAACGCAGTGAAAACAGAACCAGCGCTGCTGATTAGCACGACAGGTGATGTATCTGGAGAACACTGGAGACAGAGAACACATTAATCCAAGATCCAGGCAGACGGATGCCAAACACAGTGGAGGCCAAGTTTACCATGGTCCCGAGTTATGGCATGAACCAATTTGCAGTCTTCCTTTAAAGCTCGCTCCGCCCCTTTTCCACCTCTTGGCTCCTTAACCAAGGGACTGGAACAGCTGAAACTAAGGTAACTCAGAAAACAAAAGATTAATCATACATAACAGGGTAAACTAAAATGTGCGCACTTATTTTAGAATGCAGTGTTATGTGGATATGTGAATTAATTCTAAACCAAAACCAGTTATTTATTGTCCTGTAAATTAATTCCTATATTTAAAGACAGACAAATGTGAATGCAATTGTTATGTATAAGCCTCTACACTAACATGGTGGATATTACTGCTGTGTGGCTGTAAGGGCAGCCATCACAGCTGGCCAACTCCACCCCAGGGGATGGGCAACAGAACCTGGACCACACCCAACCAGACACTCCCACGGCATATGACAAGCGGAAGTTAATATGGCTGCACATTAACCGGATCGTGTTTTTGCTATCAAGTAATTTTTTACTTTAAAAATGCAAGGAATGTACCGTGTTGTGTCATTGACTAGGGTACTGAGAATTTGGCCATTAATTCACCAAAATTTCCTTTAAGTAGCTTAAAGATCAGTTTTGTGCGTGTTTAATAACACGGAAAAGAACAGATTTAGAAGTTTCTAGCTCACTGTTGGATGACCTCACTGGTCCCAGTGGCAACAATGAAAGGTTTAACATTCTTTTTCGGTGAAACTCCTGGCTAGGTTACAGGTCTTATATTATTTCACATTCAATTTCTGTGTTGAGGAACATTCATGATCCCGCATGCATACAATACGGCCTAGTATTTTCCTTATGGTGTAATTTTAAAAAAAGAAAAAAAAAGAAGAAGAAAAAACAACAAAAAAGCACATTTCATTTTGCACTGCAATGCAGTGACTTCTCAGTAGTCACTGTGTTGCATAACATCCCCTCTGCTGCTGCTGTTGCTGATGTAATATGACGAGAGCATTTGCCAGCACGACCAGGAACCCTGGTCCAAGATCATTACGTGTCCCTTCAGAGTTTCAGTGATAAGAATGTAAATTTCAACCGTCTCTGAAATGCATTTACAAGGCCTAGAGTAAACAAAGTATGGAAACAATTTAGATAATCCCTGGATTGCTCTGCTAGAGGAATGCTGTGAAACCTCAGACATAGTGCTCATTGTCCTGAAGGAAAGCTAACATACCATTTGTTTCCATATACACTGACTAGCCTGAACCCAATGAGATGGGTCGGCGGCGAACAAAGGGATTCTCTGTCTTTTCCAATAAAAGCAATCAAACACAGGCCCATTTCTGTGGCAGTGGAACATTCCATGGGAGCAATGTGATACGTTTGACTGTGCAGGAGCTTTGAAGCTACCTGAGCATTGCTGCGTCGTCATACGTTTACTCGGGTTACAACAGCTGGCCCTAGAGCTCTGCTTTTAAAGAGAGAGAGATTAAGCAAGCAAGGAACATGGTTGTAAAACAGTGTTATCTTTGTGAGTCAGACCTCCTATGGGCTCAAAATATGGTCATAAATATTTTGTACTTGTAAATCAGTTTTGTACTTGTAAATCAGGATTTGTATGTGTAAAAAAGATTTGTATGTGTAAAAAAGATTTGTATGTGTAAAAAAGATTTGTATGTGTAAAAAAATTTTGTGTGTGCGTAAAAAAGATTTGTATGTGTAAAAAAGATTTGTGCGTGCGTAAAAAAGATTTGTGTGTGGACTTGGCCAAAAAAAAACGTGCAAGTTACAAGTACGAATTCTGACCCTATTTTTCTTCCTTTCATCTGATTGGTCAATGTCATGTCAATCACAAATGTAACAATCCAATCAGAGAACAGATGGGTTTGGCTGTGGAGGGACGCTTTTTTTGAACTGCAGGTCTTTCAAGGGAATAAATGCCCTTTTACATGCCAACCCAGCGTTTTCCTTCATCACCACAAAGGAAAACAGTCTGTGGTCGTCCGAGTTTGGTGATTTTTGTGTCACAGGTCTACGTGTTTAATACAGGGACTTCCACAGCCTTTTCAACAGCGCTGCGGACCGCGGGGTGGGGGCAGGCAGTCGCTATTGGCTGTTCTAAAACACTAAAACTGTCCTAAAACTGTCCTAAACAGATTTCATTGCAATGTTGACCCTGTGCTAACTTGCATATGACAAATAAAACTGAAAACTGAAAACTAAAAGTTGCTAGAAGTCCCCAAATGATGTCATCACCTAATTTGCATAATTTGCCATGCTAATGTAATTATAACCTACATTGTTGAAGAGAGAAATAACATCGTGGAAGAGACATAAAGTGAGTAAAAAAACATCCTAAATGCAGTTAGAATTTATTTAGAACTACAAATTACATTTCTTTTAGCAATTATTGTTTTTTAATGTCACAATTCCAACCCTGCTCCTTTATCCAGGCCTGGACTGGCAAAAGTGACCCGAAATTGGCACTCTGGTGGAGTTACTTTGTGTGTGAGAGTGTGTGTTTATAAGTAGTTTTAAACCTTGTGATCCACAAAACAGCATAACAGTAAAGGAAGAACTGACTGTGTTACAGTCAGTGCGGGAGCGGCGTTTGGACGCACGGGTGTGAACGTCTCCTGCCCCGATAGCTGCTGGGGGAGGACTATCCTCCGCTTGTGAGCGCTTTGGCACGGGTGAGGTGCCCACGGCAGCACCGCTGCTTGTTGAGAGTAAGAGCGATACGCATTTCACGTCAAAAAGTCGTCATAAATAAGTCTCCAATAATACCAGAAAAAGTCGCCAGATTTGTCGCTAGTCGCCTTTTAGAAAAAAAGTCACTAAGGGGGTCTGAAAACTCGCTAAATATAGCGACAAAGTCGCTAAGTTAGCAACACTGCAGGCTGCAGTTCAAAAAAGCGCCCCTCCGACAGCCAAACCCATCTGTTCTCTGATTGGATTGTTACATTTGTGATTGACATGACATTGACCAATCAGATCAAAGGAAGAAAAATAGGGTCAAAATTCCTACTTGTAACTTGTAATCTTTTTTACGCACGCACAAATCTTTTTTATACATACAAATTTTTTTTACGCACACACAAATTTTTTCTACACATACAAATCCTGATTTACAAGTACAAAATATTTATGACCACATTTTGAGCCCATAGTATGACCTCCTTCTGTAAATCATGTCCTGTTCTGGTCTTACCTGTGTCGAGTTACAAGAAGAAGCTGGCCCCAGGTTACATTTATTACTTCCGCCCCTCCTTGCCTTCCTTATACTACTTTGCTGGCACACCTTATTTATTGCTTTCCTATTTCCTGGCAGAACCTGCATTTGAACTGTCTGTGTGCTTTATGTATCACACGTGAGCCACCATATGACAATATCACACAGAAATCCTGCCAGTACATTTTGAGATCAAACACATGTACAGTTGCTATCGCGGTCTGCTGTTGGCAAACATTGTTGAAATAGTGACTTCATAAAACCTGGCCGACAGCGGTCAAAAAATACAAGGTGGTTGTCAGGTAGTTGGTCAGAGGAGACAGTGTTTCCCAATCCAATAGTGCCCGTGTCACCCTCTTTCTGATATGGACTGATATTAGTCATAATGCCCTAATAAAAGTGAATGCATGGCATTTTTAATGTAGCAACATTTGAGTGACAGTTTATTGGTTTGTGAAATGGCCGAAACAGCCACTCCACTCTGTTGCTGAACAATTTTTCAACCGTGATGCAACATCTTGAACATCAAACAGCAGTTACTCTGTGAATGCTCACTGGACATTGAACTTCCCACCACAATCAAGTCAAAATCTCAAAGCAGGGGGGACACTGATTTTAGGGGAGGGAAGGAAAAAGGAGTGACGAGGCAATGAAGACAATCATAGACATAATCGGAAATCTCGCAGCTTATAGTCTGGAAATAAAACTTGATGCAGAGAATTATAGTACGTATCGTCTCTGTCTAAAAATGATGTTTTTATGTTTACATATTTACTTCCTCTTGTCCAATTTAGGGTCATAGTAGAGCTGGAGCATCTGCCATAGGATGGAAGACATGGTACACCCTGGGACCAGTCGCTAGTTAACATTGCCAGCACAAAGACGCAGGCAACCATTCATTCTCACGGTCACACCTACAGTCAATTTAAAATCAGCAGTGAACCTAATGCTTGTCTTTGCACGCCCAGTGAGAATATGCAGACTGAGCTCAGAGGCCCCAGAGAAGGCAGAACCTTCTTGCTGTAAGTGTCATGATTCTTGTTTTTGGTTTTCTAGTCTTTTTGACACTTATTGTTTCATTATGGTTTGGATTTTGAGAAGTGCGATTGTTTCTAGATTATATTTATTATGTTTCATTTCCTTGTGTTTGAGTTTTTCTATTCCCTGTCAGTTTGCTACTATATTTGAGATCTCCAGTTTACATCCTGTTCCCTTATTCTTATCAAGTTAAGTTTATCATGTCATGTCTCGCTGCTTGCTTATCTTTGGTCTCCCCAACCCAACACACCCCTCAATCTCTGTCTGACTCTCTTTCTGTCTATCGGGTGTTTCTTACTCTCGTTCTGCGTCAGTTTCTGCGTCATGATTATGAGTCTCTGTATTTGTCATGTTTCCTGTCTTATTTTCATAGTCCTTGTCTTATGCACATTATAGGCATTGCCTCTTTACTCATTACTTCTGATTTGTCCCTGCTGTGTTCCCAGCTGTCTCCACTTTCCTGATCACCCTATTGTGCTTATAATGTCTCAGCCTACCTTTAGTTTCTTGTTGCAATGTCAAGTCAGTCTCCCCTTGTGTTTTCAAGCCTAAGTGCTCTTCTCTGTTTATGTTCCTGGCACTTTGTTTCTAGTTTACCTTTTGTATTTTATGTGTTGCTCATTGTTGCATCCCTGTCTTTAGCTGGGATAAAAGGCTTGTCTTTCATTTTACCCTCTGCCTCTACATGCCTGCGTTTGGTTCATCGCGCCAAAACCTGACAGTGTGGCAGCAGTGCTAACCACACTGCGATGCCTATTGTACCTTGTCTCTTGTCTCTGTACCTTTAAAGTGTAGTAGTTGGTTTCAAAGGAATTCCAGAGTAAACCTTTTTATTTATTCATATTATTCACTCAGTGTATCTATAAAGATTTCCTAGCTTACTGTGGCAATTCAGTTAACTCTTAGCTAAATCACTAGCAGCATGGCTTCTTCATCAGTGCTTTCCACACTTCTCATTCTGGCAAAGTTACACACTCATTCAAAATTAATTTTAGCAAGCTCCATTGATGTCACAGGGTGTCATTACTGCTGACATGAATTTTTGTTCTGACATATGGTACAGAAACTGAACACTTGACAGTATTTCCTATTCTCTGATCATTTCTTAATAACATTTCAATTTACAATTATGGAATGAACCGCGTGTGGGGAATAAACGTCATTAGCAGATGTCTCTGAAAGTGCTGTAACTAAGTTCAAGTTATCTTGGCATATGCCACACAGCACAAAGCCCAGCTCCCTTGCCTTGTTAATAGTCCTACATCCTCACTACAAATACGGTCTTCATTATATCTACAAAAAGAGTTTGTTCCTCTCAATCAATCAACACTTTATTTATATAGCACATTTAAAAGGCCAGAGGTACTCCAAAGTGCTTCTCAATAATAAAATATGAAATAAAATTAATTAGATATGGATACAGATACATAAAGTACAAATACATTCCCAGATTAAACAAAGCACTAATTAACCCGTGAGTACTATGTTAAAAGAAATATTTCACACCTAGTGTAAAAGTTAGGTAAAATCAACACGGAAATATCAACTAGAAAACCCCAGCAACACAATAGGTTAAAATTACATACAAATGCAATAAAAGTACAAAATGTACATCCGATAAATCACTAACTAATCTAAAATGCAAGATCAAATAAATACGTTTTCAATCGTGTTTTAAAAGTTTGAATAGATCCAGACGCGCGAATATCAGCTGGAAGACTGTTCCAGAGGTTAGGTGCAGCAATGGCAAAGGCACAATCACCTCTGGTTTTCAGCCGGGACCTAGGTTGCACCAAGAGCATTTGACTCTGTCCTCTGTATTTAAAAAAAAGCCCTATGTAAAACTATTCATAGCTAACTGAAGAATATAAAAAAAACCTTTTCAGCACCGTAGCCAGACTGACAAAGAGTTAGAGCTCTGTTCAGCCAAACATTCCTTTAACCTTAACTAGTAATGACTTAATGATTCTTTTCATAAACAAATCTTTAACAAAGAGAGAGAAATTATTAATAACAATCTCAAAGACACTACTTTCAGTACTATTAATAGTTGCTCTGACTCTTTCTCTCAGAGCGATCTTTCTCAGTTATCTTTAGTAAAACTGTCAGTGTGTCTATCAGCCTCCATTCCTACAAGAATACTCAAAGAAGTCCTTCCACTGATCAGTGATTTAGTATTAAATATTATCAATCTATCTGTATTGGGCTACATACCACAGGCCTTTTAGATGGTAGGAATTAAACTATTACTTTAAAAAGCCATCATCACACCCAGCTGTCTCACAGACCAATCTCCAAAAATTCTTGAAAGACCATTTGTAAAACACTCAACTTATCATCATGTTGCCCACTGCTTGTCACAGGAGGTTGTCTGATTGCTGGGGTTTTCTCTCTACTGTTATTATTATTGTTATAATTATTATTATTAATATAGGGTCTTTACCTTGCAATAAAAATTGCATTGAGGTCATTGTTGTTGTGATTTGGCACCATATGGGTGAATTGAATTGCATCTAAACAGAGGTTGTTGATCATTCTCTGCTTGTAAAGCATATTTTTGATTGTCTGCAGTTTGGTATCAAAATAAAGTCATAAACTGAAGCCATGAAAGAACAATTGCAATATAACTTCCGTTATGACAATGTTTAATAGACTCCATTACACTTTTTTCCATCAGTGAGTGTTTGAAATGATCTAATCATAGCACAGCAGCTTGAACATGGCTGCATAATATATCCAGGTTTAAAAGGCCTGGTGCCTGGCTGTCTCCTAACATAGCAATGTTAAAGAGTAATGCTGCTTAGTAATGCTTGGCATGCCGGCCTTGTCCACTGGCTGAGGTGGACACTTACTTTAGTTATAAACGAGTAAGGGTCTCGCATAATTTTACACACATTCCATAGAAACAACACAAAAGCTCATGAAGGCAGTTCTCTTTAACGGGAAGCTCAGCTTTTAAACCTTTAAAAATGAATAGCCTTTTTTAATAGATACTAAGAAGGCCAAAAACAACCAGGAAGTGGGTTTTTGACTGTGTGCGTAAAAATACTAACATGAAACTGAAATAGCCCAAACCCGAGGGGAAAATGTGAAAGTGCTACCACTCCGCAAAGGGCTCCCCATTGTGGTATTGTGTTTTTGCCTGTCTGTGAATTGTGTCCAGCCAGGGCATTTTTTTCCCCATTTATTCACTTGAAGGTCAAGACTTTAACAGCAAAACACAAAAATTTCTTCCATAAGGAATACAAAACAAAAAGCTATTTCGAAAAGAAAAAAAAAGGGCCTACTTCTGCTCTTTTATCCTCACAACAATTAAACTTCCTCACATCAAACACTGTTATTTCAGCTTCCCTGTGTTTATGGAAGATAGACTGAAGCTCTACTGTTTAATGGGGAGCTTGTGAGGCAATTTCCTCTTAAAACTGTGCTCTGCTATTAGCTCAATCAGTGTATGAACACTGGCCATGTCACATGTATTTAGGTTTTTCACTGAAAATTATCACGCAGGGGCCAGCGGAGGCCACCGGCATTTCCATGGCATCACAGAGGCGCAGTGATCTCACTGGGCCACCCTCTCTTGACGTCTCTCCATTTGTCACTGCAGCCAGCCTCAGCCCTTGGCTCTGTTCTCCTCTCTTTCGTTCTCTGTTATGAGACAGGACCGGAACTGGTCAGGGAAGAATGTGGTGGCACAGTGGCATGACACAGCCGGAGCTCCCACACAGAAACAAACCAAATTAGAACAAGAAGGAAGGGGAAAGAGTGAGAAAAAGGTGTTGTAGTCAGTGAGACTACAGTATTCGGAAGTCAAGACGTTAATGTGACCACAATGGTTCAAATAAGGCAAGGAAGTGGTCAGTGTGTGTGGTTTCAACTCCAGTTGTTATTTATCAGAGGAACATGAACTCACATTGTCCCACACTTAATCAGTGAAATATGAAGGTTTTTCATGGTCTTTACACTTACAGGAAGAAACGTGAGACCGTTTTTGCAGTGTTTTTGTATCGCACAGTCAAAATCCCACACGTTGTAGGAGGGCTGCTGAAAAGCTAAACTGTTCTCTGGGTGAGAAAAAGCTTATATTTTGCTCCTGGTGGTCTCTACTTGGCACTGCACTTGTGTTTAGGAGTAATAATGTCCCATATAAGTTGGATAAAGAGTGTCATGTGGTCACCATGTAGCTTAAGCTGTCATCTAGTCACACCGAGGTGTATAATTTGTGCACGTCGCACTATTTTCAAAGAGGATTTTGGTCACATTGCGATCTCATGACACGGATGGAAACAGACATGTGTACATGTAGAAGACACCTGACATAATGACGCTAGCTGCACTGAACCTTTTATCTACATCTACTTTTCCCCCTGTACTATACAAAAGCATGGAAACCAATAACAATGGCAATAACTGGACAATCAGTTGTTTTGTGTATGTTTTAGAGATCGTAGTGGAGCTGAATGTGAGATCACAAACATTAGTTTGCTAGCTTTCAAGTACAACGTTGTGATGTTTGATTGCACCCAAGTGAGAACAGAGCAGGTAGCTGTCTGGGGAATAAACAAGATCATTTCAACACCTCTGGTGGACTACAGGTAGGTCCATATGTGTTTAGACAATGACACTTTATTTTGTAGTTTTATGGGTTTTAAATCATGAATAACCATGAATTATTTGCTGTTAGATCGATTTTATACAGCATTTCTGGATCATGTTCACATATGACTTCCTCTTTGCATCACAGAGCTTTAACCTACGTTTGTGGATGGCTGATCCCAGTCTGTGGATCACAGACTGGGATTTACTGGGAGTGTTCCTGAGCCAATGCAGTCATTCCATGTCAAAATCATGCCTGTTTTTAAGACAGTACAGCCTAAAGGGCCCAAAGATCACATTTTTTTACATTAATCAGAGTTCTTCCAGATTCTTTCAGTCTTTTGATGATATTATGTACTGTAGATAACAAGATATTCAAAGCCTTCATAATTTTGCATTGAGGAGCACTATTCTGAAATTGTTCCACAATTTATAGATGCGCTTTTTTTGCAGATTGTTGAACTTCTGACCATCTTTACTTCTAAGAAACTGAGCCTCTCTAAATGCTGTTTCTATACTCATTCATGCTACTGGCCTGTTGTCAATAAAGGTAATTAGTTGAAAAATGTTCCTACAGCTGTTTTATTTTTAGTACCCCCTGACTTTTTTAGCTTTTTTCCCCATCCCAATGTTTTTGACACATTGCTCCCATCAAATTCAACACAAACTAATATTTTTAATGAACTAGTAATATCTCTTTTTTTTGTATTTCTATGTATTTTATTGTGAATAAAATATGGGTTTATGACAAATGTAAAATCACTCCATTCTGTTTCTATTTGAATTTTATACAGCCTCCCAACTGTTTTGGATTTGAGGTTGTAAATCCACCAAAAGAACCTGTGTACAGCTTTTATTCAAAGCATATCTGTGTTTGTTTCTGTGAATATGAAAGGCAGATGAAAGCTGTGACCCTAATCATAAACACAAACTCAGTGTTCAGACATTTGTTTCTATTCCTCCACATCCTCTTCTCCCACTGGTTCCTTCTTTTGTGTATTTTTAGGTCCTTTAGAAATTCATATTTTTAGTGTGTTTGCTGCTAAAGTAACACCAGTTTCTAAAGAAAGCTCCTGAAAATAGCACTACTGACAGACAGATGGAAGAAAACCCTGGTGAGGGACAGCCTGCTGGAAAAACAGAAAGATAAAGAAGAATTTCTGTTTATGCAAGACAGGCCTTTTCTTGGGCGTGTAGGGTCAGCGGTGTGTCATCAGTGTGTGTCTTTATATGTGTATGTGTTTTGGTGCTTGTGTGCCCCTGTGCCTGGTTGTATTTCCGTTTATGACAGTGCAGTAATCAGCCAAGGGGAAGAGCCTGTCCAAGTGCAGACGGCGTATCTCCCTTTTGCGTGCATCCACTCGTTTTGACATACTATTAACACACAAGTCTAAAAACACACTTGTGCATGGGTAGCACCATTTGACAGACTGTAGACAGCAACGTGAGGAATTAGATTACAAAAGTGTTACAAAAACAGCCGGAAAACACTATTAAAAAAACTTTTAACAAAACAGAATGGGCAACAGAAAGACAACAGTGAAGTGCTGTTTGTATGCTATAAATAGAGACAATTGTATTGACAGAAGGCCTATTTTTAACGACATATCAAGATAAGAGGGTGGAAAACTGTGTTAGGAAGAATGGAATGGAGAACTGTGCAGGGCTTGGGAGGGGTGACACAAATGTCAGAAAAACATGAACTAAAATAATTCCTGCTTCTGCTTTAGGGCCAAGAGTTGCCCTAAATCATTTCTAGGGTTTTTACTGTAGAGGCTTAAGCATGTTTTTGTGATTAAGATATAATCTGCTTTTTATCTGTTTTTCAGTAGTTTGGAGCTGTTACCTACAGACATTATTGGCAATCATATCTGAAATGTATTTAACTGTTGCTTTAACCTCCTAAGACCCGAACTCTTCCACGGCATGCATTTTTAATTTCTCTTTGATATTTAGGCTGATTGGGACCTGATGAATGTAAAAACAAAGAATTACCAGAATTTTTTTTTTTTTTTTACCTTATTTTTGTTTTTAAGAAAAATAAGAGCCACATATGAGGATATTCATTTAAAATTTTGATGGAACATTAGCAGTATAATGTCCTCGTAAGTGGATATCAGGCCCTTGTAGAGCAAAATTGAGTATTTTGGTCTAAATAACCCAAAATGTGATGTCCACATATGTGGACGCCAGGTCCTTGGAGGTTAAATAACTGTCAGTGCTGTCAGTCACAGGTAACTATTTACAGCTGCAGAAAAAAAATTTTGTGGGACAAAAGGGGTGCCTCTTGGGGTACAACCTCACAATAAACCCATATCCCAAAGGAATTAAACCCAATTCCTTCGGGATTAATAAAGTATTCTGACACACACACACACACACACACGTACGTGTGTGTGTAACCACTACTATGAAGCCTCTATTTTAGCCTCTACACACACACGTACGTGTGTGTGTAGAGGCTAAAATAGAGGCTTCATAGTAGTGGTTTACACTTAAGCCGAAGATCCTTGGTCCTCAGACCTGGGAGGAGATACAGATTCATCTGGGGTTGTATCAGGACCAGTATCCAATGTAAAAATTTGCCAAATCAGAAGATGCAGATCTACCTGCTGTGGTGTGTCCTTAGTACCATTTAAATTGCTGAGAAATACTTGACTACTTACACATTTTGTAGACATGGAGACACACTGGCATTTCTTTGTTAGTGGCCACTAGCTATAACTGTAAGTTAATTACCCCTGTCCTTTTAGTTTTGAGTGATTAATATAGTACTGATACAGCATAATATTTCGATATTTTGCATTTCAATACAGGGAGACCAAATATTTATATTGAATTACTTAAATTAAAAAACTTTGATTAATTTAAAAAAGAACAGGAGGGTCCATCTCGGTTAACATTACCTGAGAAAACTTACATTGAATTTGATTGAAAAACCATCCTACACTGGACATACCTAGGCAAAACAAAAAACTCCTACACTCACTCACATACAATACATGACAAAAGTTTAAAATAAATAAATAAATTTTAAAAAAAATGCAGGACAAAGAAAATATTTGAAGTTTCTCAAATGATAAGAGACAGTCTTTTGGAAACTGGGTGTGGGATCCCCTGAAGATGACTGACTAACCTTGGCGAGGAAAAATGTGTATAATCTTCACTGTCTCCTGTAATCCTACAGTAACTCACAAGCGCACAAAACATTTCTTTCAGCCTCACAGAGCAACATCTGCAATCAATTACTCCCACCCACCCAGCTATAGAATCCAATAATGACACTAAAGCACAACAGCAATTTTCTTTTATGATGTTGTTTTCCCTGCTTGGCATTGCTTTCGGTAACTATAGGGATGCACAGCAACGGCTGGCACTGACTTGAGAGAATTGGGTGGTCACCGGGTGAAAAATAGGTGCACCATTACTGACTTCACTGAAGGCCCAACTGTTGATTCACCCTCCCTGTTTTTCACTATATAATGTGCCATAATGAGGACTTACACACTCAGTTACACACAAGACGGATTTGATAGTCATCCTGGACGGTAGCCAGGACCTACTCACTCTTCGATCTTGGTAGGACTGAAGCGAGTCCATGCTGAAAGCAAGCCTCTTGAGCAAACACTTGTGATGTGGTAATGTCACTTCCTGGCAACTCTGTTTGAAGTGGGGCCTTTGTTGGTGCTTGAGGGGGCGAGGTGATACCCCACTGGGATGGACGTAAGCTGAAAGAAACCAGAAAGGAAACGGGGCAGCTAATGAGCACAGAAGCAGGAGGATGTTGTGGTTGGTCATAGCAGCTGCTTGGTTGACCAAAGTCAGTTCAATCTGGGGCTTCCGCAGCAACCAGACATAATTGCTCACCGGCCTCTGACTTGAGCGTTAGGTCAGAAAGTAATATAACAACACACAGATATGGAGGGAGTGTCTGAAGAGAGACAGTGAGAGAATTTAGTGCCAATAAAGATGACAGTGTAGACCCTATAATTAGTGTCAGGGAACTCCCATAGCTGAAAACACACCTGCAGCCTCAAACAATCACACCACTGTCTTAGAAAAGAGAAGCGAGGCTTTACAAGAAGACAACGTGTGTTTGTGCGCACGTGTTACTGTGTGTGTATGTGAGAGCGGGACAGAGGAGAAAATGAAAACAGGTGGGAAGGACAGTGATTGAATTCCATCATCAGAAACAAAAATAGCATGAAAACACACACTTGGGCACGCACACACGCACACACTCATACACCAGCTCAGCCTGTTTGATTTCAAGGACAACCCAACAAGGTCCGGGCCAATTCAGTGATCTCAGACAGCATTTTCTGCCTAAAGCCATAACACACAAAGAGAAAACGCAACAAAGGCTGACCTTGTGTCTTCTGTTTAAGTTACACCACAAAGAAGAGCATGTAATATTCAAGGTTTCGTCCCTGTAATTATCCTACTGCAAGTTTGTTTAAAAGGATGTGCTTCATGCTCAGAAAACCAACAGGAAGTATATCTGATAAAGACTTTAACTGGTGTTTTCGGGAAGTGATCTTTTGGAGGAAGAATTTAAAAGACTCTGTAGAAGCACAAAATGTGCTGCTGGTTATCTTTTCAATTGACTCTATTTGAAAAATGGTCAATGTCACGGTAAAGTCACCTAGAGAGTTTTTGGCCATGGCCATCTTGTTTAACATTGGGGAGTTTTAACCCAGACGTGACCATTTTTGGATAAAAGACCAGTGCTGGAGAGTCATCAGCTAAAGTCAGCACTGGCTAGCTAGCTAAGTTAGAGACAGTATTGTCAATTTGTTGTTATAAATAAATGGATGGTTATTTTAGTTAGTGAAAATCAGGCTTTAAATAATTTACTTAGTGAACAACTGACTCATTCTTTTAGTGCAACACTGAAAAATATTAAATTTGTCACTCAAAGTGGACAGTTGTAATAATTAGCATTGCTAGCATGAAGATGGCTTGCATTCAGGAGACAGATTCAAAGGACCACTTGAGGAACTGCATTATTTACAAGGACTCCATACTGTCCAAGACTTCTGTCTTTATATTTTGCTAGGAAATGTGCAAACAAACATGTAATCGTAGGCAAAAAATAACATTTGTACAATTCTAATAAGCTTGAAAGTTATTATTTAGTATGGCCACCTTTATTAATCAACATAGCCTGAACTCTCTTAGACAAGCTTGATTTTCAATACAATTCAATACTGTGGCTATTTCTGATGAGGCTTCAGTGAAGAGTAATGGATCAACTGAAAAGCTAAATGGATCTCTCAGATCTTGTGTCGGGTCTTTGCCGCATTTTTTCTGTTTCTTAAAGATCTGACTTTGAATAAATAAATGAAAACAAAAACGATCAGGTACAAGGCTGGTTTCTTGGTTGGTTTTAAGACTTTTGTACAGATTTGGTGAAATGGGATCTTCCACAGTATTCTACCATTACATCATTTGATATTGCTTCATTTGTCTTAGCAAATCAGTCAGTATCACTTCCACTTTACTTGAATCACAGATAACATAACAATGAGTTCAGCTGCACAAAAAATGATCACCACAGCTGGAGTACTAACATCTGACCACCCAAGTCAACAATTAAACATGCTTAGTCGGCCAAATTAAAGTGAAAACTACTGAACAGTGACAGACACACTACATAAGATATGGGTGATGTTCATACAGTTTATACATTGAGCTGACGATGAACTGTTAGGATATCAATCAACCATCAAAAATGACTCCAACTATTCCAGCTCACGGGAGGAGACCTAAAAAACAACATCTGCTCCCACATTGATGTGTCACATTCGGATGGTGGCCCCATTGTCGCCTGACAAAGCTTCAGTGCTATGTCACATTCCCATAATCCACGCTGGAGTAAGGGGCTCAGGGAAGGTTATTATTTTTCACACACAGGCATAAAGCCACAGAGCGGCGGTCTCCCCTCATGACTCATGCACAGGGAGAAAAAGGAGCTGACTAATCACAATAATAACCATCATCATCCTGCCGTCTCGACAGTTGCTTCTCCTCACTCAATCAGCGCGATAACACAATTCAGATCACTCCTCAAGATGAGACAGTATTGCTGTTGAATCAGCTGTGTCAGTGCATATGTCTGTGCTGAGCATGCTAATTGTAGCGTGTTACTGGTCAGCTCTGTCTCTCAGCCAGTAATGGGGCACATTTTAGTAGGGCTTTTCACATGGCTAAGCTCTCTAAAGTGGTCTTCTGGGGCTTGACTTTACTGCCTTATGCAAAGCCGGCTGTGTGGTGTGTTGATAAAGACAGAGCAATCTGGAAGATTAGCTGTGGTGTAATGGGGCGAGATGAAAACTAGATGTCATCTCTGCTTCCACGGGCTCAGCCCTTCTCAGCATGTGTAATTGTGAGCGAGAACTGGCAGAGGGAGGTCAGGGGCGCGTCTGCCACGAGCTCAGCTTTGGCTCTGAAAGCGACATCACCCATGACCTCATCTAAGGAAAAATCCCCCTCTCCTGCCTTTCTCTCCTCCCTTTTCTCTCAAGGAGCTGAGCTCTGCTTCTGCATTCCTGCTCTCCGAACAGCTCCCACACTGTCTCCAAACTGTGGCAGGAGAGAGGGAACACACAGGGGAACAGTGGGCTGATGGTTAGACGGAGAACAGCAGAGGGGAAAGTCTTGCTGAGGTCATGGACCCCACTAATAGTCTGTGGGCAGTTCAGACGGCCTCCAAAGGAATGGCAATTTGTTAGACAGTCAGACAGATGAAAGCACATAAATGAAGAAATTCAAAAGAGGCTAACTTATTCAGTCACTTGCTTTAATTCACTGGTCTTTGGTTCCATTATAAGGCAGCTTGACACCTTGCCCTTTGATCAAAGGAAATATCCCAACAGTTACTGAATGGACCTCCATGAATTTGGAGGTAGTGAACACTGCAACAACAGTTCACCTGCTGAGCAGTTTGGAGCTTCTTTATTAGGCATCAGAGTTTTGTGATTGTATCTGAACCACTTCATGGAAAATACCCTTCTTGTTTTTGTAGCAATTTGTCAGAGGGACAGTAACTGTCAACACTCCACTCCACCACATACGTATCTTAGAAATGCGCAGGTATTTCTCCACAAGGAAAACCCCTTCCCTCATTTCCTACAATTCATACAGAAATCTGTAACAATGATGATTGCTTAAAGTGTGTGTTTTCTTTGGGGAGTGGGGAAGGTTTAAGTTGTAGTGGAAGGGTGAGGTGTTCTTTCGGTTTCAACAGCAGCCAGCCACAAAGGGGAAACAGCCAATAAGAATCCCTGGAGCCCAATCCTTGCGGTAACCACAACGGGCTTCCAGCCTCTATGACAGCCATCCGCTCCTCCTTTGTCATACGCTGCGGCGTCAGCCAGCTCAGCTAGCCAGCACGCGTTGAGCTGATCCTCTAAAACCATCCTTAGGTGCCTGCTTATCCACACATACACACATGAATGCTGGGCGGATATGGGCGGAGAGATTTCTAGTTATTTTCTTTCAGAGAGCTTCAGGTCATACTGTAAGGGGTAGAGAAAACAGATGAGTCAAGCATGCAGTCATCCGGTCTTCCGGTCTATTTGCCCTTGTTTGTTCAAGTTATTTGTGTGTGTGTGTGTGTGTGTGTGTGTGTGTATTAGACGACAATAGCGACTGAGTATGCTTTCTCCTCATGTCTTTTTCTATTCTCCTGTTCCTTCCTTTCGCCTGCCTCCCTTCCTTGTCCCCTCTTAACCCATCTCCTCTGGCTCTCTCTCCTCTCATTTTAACCAGTAGGTAATGTGATGCTGCCATCAGCCTCCTCTGGGCCTAAATAGACCACAGTGAGAATTTAATAGTGTGACCATGATACATAACAAGTGTCTGTCCAGCAGGGTGACATCAGCAGCGGGGAATCTGCTGGTATCCCTGCTGAGCTCCAGCTAGCTTTGGGGGCAAGAGGAGAGGGGCAGAAGTGAACCGAGCTGCTTTTTTCAACATGACGGACATAGAAAGCAGCAATATGAGTGGAAGCCAACTGTGAACATGGCTTTTTTTTTTTTTTTTTTACCTTAATAACTTTTAAAATCACACCAAGCTGTGATTCTGTGGTAAGGTATGCCTTTGGTCAGCAGCAACTAATGTGTTTGATTTCTGCAAAACAATTAGTTTTTGCATTTGTCACACATGCACAGGCGAATTACAGTGAACCATTGCGGGATGAGTCAACATTAAAACTCATTGTCAACTGTCTTTTCCAAGGTGATTTTGAAAGGAGTTCTGGGAAGTCGACTTGACTGCGTGTTTTACCAAATAAGCATAAAGTAGAAGAGATGGACACAGCCACCATGACATCATCCACTGGTTTGTTGGCTCCCGTTCTGAAGCCTCGTGTTTGGCACTGTTTTCAGCATCACAGTGTCGCCATGTCCTAAATCATACGCTGTTTTATCATCTGCTTTACTCAAAATAGGACTATCATTTACAAAATTATCATTATGTTGTATTTAAATAGACTTAAAACCAGTAACTGAGACCACTCATTTCCATTTAATTCAGTTTTATTTATATAGCACCAAATAACAACAACAAATGGCCTGCATTTGTATAGCGCTTTACTCAGTCTCTAAGGACCCCAAAGCGCTTTACACTACATTCAGTCATTCACCCATTCACACACACACACATTCACACACTGGCAATGGTAAGCTACGTTGTAGCCACAGCTGCCCTGGGGCGCACTGACAGAGGCGAGGCTGCCGGACACAGGCGCCACCGGGCCCTCTGACCACCACCAGTAGGCAAACATGGGGTTAGTATCTTGCCCAAGGATACTAACAATTGTCTCAAGGCACTGGAAGGTAAAGACCCTACAGTAATGGAGAGAAAACCCAAACCCTAAGACAACCTCCTTTGAGCAAGCACTTGGCGACAATGGGAAGGAAAAACACAAATTTTTGCTTGTGGAATAACAATACTTACTTTATTCATCTAATTGTTACAAATGTTGGTTCTTTTTAAGTCAACAACAAAGATATACGAAGACTTATGCACCCTCTTTAGGACCTTCCCATCCTTATCATCTTGAATCAGCACTCCCAGATCCGCGTCCCTCATAGTTTCAAGAACAGAAGAAAAGCCTGAAGTTAAAAAAGAAATTCAATATATAGAAATCAGTGATGCAAATAACAGCGGTACCTACTGACTTTTTCTTAGTAACGAGTAATCTAACTAATTACTATTTCTATCGTTGCAACGCTGTTACCGTTACTAACAAGAAAATGCGGTGCGGACACATTACCATTTTTCACCTCAGACAGCTGTCATCTTCTTACCGGAGCTAGGGGGCGAAACAATCGCACAAGTCCTGCTGATTGGCTGAGGAAGAATGAAGTAGTTGTGGTAAACCAATCACATGACCAATTTAAGATGACATAGCAACAAGATGCTATATACCAGTTTTTAAATTGTGTTGATAGGCCACGTAAAACCACAGTCATGATAATAAAAATATACACGTTGTTTTTTCCTGAATACTATCGTCACGTTTACTGTCTAAGGACAGCGCTAGCCCCCATTCTCTGCTGAAGACCAAAAGAAAACGAAACAAAAAAACACCCCTTTCATATTGGTGGAAAAATGTACCATATCGACCAATCAAAAAATTATATGGCAACGTGGCATTTGGATGTTTAGCAAGAGGGGTAAGTTTTGGGAGTGACGGCAAGAGAAAGTTTTGAGATGTGAGAGATTTGTAACGTTTAGCATGTTTGGAGTGCGTAGTGTAGTGTGTTGTCTTTTGTAGTAAGTGTCTAGTGTAGTGGAGAGTTTTCTTTAGTGTGTCAGAACTATGAGGCGACAGGTGAATGTCACAGATGCTCCCAGAAAGCCACCAGAGGCAGATTGCAATGTAAACACTGTCTCCAGGTGGGAAAACAGGAGGGTTGATATGCCTCCTGTTGTTAGGCCTGCGGGTATTGGGCTTGTGATGTTCTCCTTTATCTGATAGTGGACTGAAATTATTTTTCTGGAGTGGCATGGCTAATTTGTGTGGGATCTTATTTGATGCAGAACACCTGATTGTGCTGTAAATAGTTTGAAATGGTTATTTTAAAAAAACCCACCTTGGCTGCATTTTAGGTAAATGGCTACATATAACTTTGTTGTTTGCAAAACTTGTGCATAGGTTTTTAAAATCTACAATTTCTAATTGAATTTGAAGTTATGAAAATGATTCATTAAACATGTTTGCGGTTGTTACAGTAAAAAATACAACTTTTTTTCTACTCGGAATTTATGTTTTTTGTCTGATTTTAGATCAATTGTGTTAATACAGTATGTCAAGATGAAAAAATAACTGTAAGTTTAGACATGTGAGGTTGTGCTGAAAAGAATGATACCAAACAAGGCAAGATAGTTTTTAAACATGAAAAGTAGTCAAAAACAGCCAATTATACCCTAAAGTTACTTTACCTAGTAATTAGTTCGTTTTAGAATATTGTAACTCAGTTACTAACTCGGTTACTTTTTTTGAAGAAGTAACTAGTAACTAGAAGTAACTAGTTTTCAAAGTAACTTGCCCAACACTGATACAAATATAGCAAGAGCCAGGAAATGATCTAGGAACATAATATCGAGCTTGAAGACGCCTGAAAAAATGTCCTTTAAGGAGAGAAAAGACAAATCTCTCAAGGTTCTTGCACCCAGCCTAGCCCATATAAAGAAAGTGTTATTCAGTTGTGATCTGTATGTTTGATTTGGCAATGATTTGAGCTAGATGCCCTTTCTGATGCAACCCTTGGCATTTATCCAGGCTTGGGATTGGTACTCGGAGTATACTGGCTCCCCATGGCTGGATTAGATGAGAAGGTGAATAACACCTTATTTACTTGCCCCACACTGGGACAACATTGAGTTTACTGGCAAGACTGAGACCTAAAAAAAACCCAGTTTGCTCTCAATCTTTGCAGCTTTTGGGGGCAGTTGTAAGAAAAATAGCTGGGCCTGATGAAGTAGTGGAGAGAGTAGGCATGAGTCAAGAATGACTCGTTTTTCATCTAACAAATGAGGGGTGTTGGTCAAAAAGTAAACGCCATCAAAGTTGATGAAAAATGAGATTTTATTACTTAATATTTCAGCCTCTTGAGGGCCGCTCTGCTTACACAGACCGTCATGTTTGCCTTCGCCAAAGGTCCTGCCTTTGGCTGCACGTGTCAATTTTAGAAGCCTAAGGAGGAAGAGAAAGAGCAGACAGGAAAAGGATGAGGAAATGGAGAAGACAAGGCTGCATGACAGGACGGAATAACAAAAAAGAGACTAATCCACTTAATGACAGGTAGTGACAGAGTGACTCTTAATCTTTTGTAGGCGAACGCACCCTCCAGAGCAGAAGTTGTCACCTTGACCCATTCTTTGTCCTCCCGTCTATCCCTCTTTCTCACGTTACCCCTTTGCCCTAATCTCTCATTCCTTCTCTTCATTTCTGTCATCCTCCCCTCCCTCCTCCTCCTCCTCCTCTTTTGCCCTATGTGCTGTGCAAATGGGCCGACACAGACTGCGTGCAACACGTTGATCCTTTGCAGCTTTTTATTGTTGCTCAACAATCACTCCCTCCCTGTCATCGCTTCATCCACCAGGAGTGGCACGCTGACATTTGGGCCAGCATTTCAGGTTGACCTCACGGGCCTGTGAAAAGCATATACACCTAAAACAACCTCTGACATGCACAAAGTAATCAATTTCAGGTAATAATGTGTTCCTGTTGATGATATCCGGCAAGAGAATGATTACATTTCCAACTGCTGGCGTGCGCACTTCCATATTAGTGTGGAAACTACCCATTGTTGCCTCTCAGCAGAGCAGGAAGCACCTTTCACAACAAACCTACCCTCCTTATACCGATTAAATCCAGTGCAGCTGCCGTAGCATCTGATTACTTCAGTCTATTTGGCAATGACAAGAAGGCAATGGAGCAGTTTACTTATTAGCTTTAGATCATTTTGGCAAAAGTTAGAAATAACTAATATTTAATGTTTGAATGTTTCGATAAATGAGCATAGTAGTCCGCTCCACAGCCTTTGATTTGGCTACTTTTTAATGCTACTGTTTTTCATGTGTACCTCAGAATAAAGCGGAAGTCTTACATGTGTGTGTGAAGCAAACTTACTCTAGGAAAATCACAGCCCCCAAAAACAATATCAAACACAATAGGCTTGCTGGTATTTCCCACAAGCGTCTGGCATGCAATAAATTTTGCCACTTCTAAAGAATCTCGGCCAACCTGCGAGGAAATGCCTTAAAGCTCTGTGGAAAAATAATCTCTTCGACTCTCTAGGAATAAAAAATAACTTCTAAGGGCAGGACAAGCTCAAAGACTCTGCGGAGCTGTTTCTCAAGCCCAACAAGGAAAATTCATGAGAAGTGCAGTGCTGATGGCTGATGATGGGCCACCATCCTGGCCATTATTTCCTGGCTGGGGTCCACGAGGCCACCGAGAAACAGAACGCAGTGAACTCCCTTCTTCTTCTCTCTCAGCATTCTGGCTCTCCCGCCTGCGATCAGGCCCGGGAATAGCAGCTATGTGAGCATGACTGCACGACACTATTTCTGTGCGCTCTGCTACTTGACATTGAGAGGCCGGGATTAGGTGGCCCCCCACTACTGTAAATGAATAGCTCCCGTCACTCACACACGCACACAAACACATGTGTGTGCTTTGTAAATACACATATGAATCCCCCTGAACATAAAAAAATGTGACTGAGAAACTGGAGTTTTCTGCACATTTTCACCTTCCTGTAAACGTCACGTGAGGATGATGAAAGCTGAAGTGCTGTTTTTCAGTTTCTCAACAAGCGGTATGAAGAAAGTTGCATTCTGAATCAGGTACCATGCCCTCGGTGGTTCAGTTGAACATCTGTCAGCCACCACCACCTCCCCACCACCCCCTTGTGCGAACATGAGCTCCCCACAGTATGCTGCTTATTCAGTCTATATGGAACGTATGGGAATCAGACCCACAAACGGTGCTGAAAAAGATCACATAACAAACATGCATGTTTTGCTGTGGATTCTTTTCTTGGTAATGGTTCGGTTAACCCTTCAACCCACTCAGAGTCAGCTCTGAAGCATGACTGTACCACATTCCCACTTACACAGACACACACACTGCCAGTGTAACAACATCTGTGTAGGAGGTGACTTCAAGGGAGTGACTAACATTTGGCGGGGCCTCAACCTGCCTTTGAGTCCAGCTGGGTCTTTTGACCGTCCTTACCTCCATTAAACCTGTGTGCGGCATACATGACAGCATTGCTGCATCCTGCTATTTGCTGTATGTGGTCTCTCTGAATACTGTGGTATTCGGGGGCTGGTCGAGGCCTCAGATGTTGTGCTCAATCGCGTGTCTTTGAGTGCGACATCTGTTTCAGCTGCGTGAGTAATGGTGTGTGAGGCAGTGGCTAAACATCAGGTGTTTGCCGTCTTGCACATCTCAGATCTGTTGCCTTTCTCCTCCCCCCCACAGCTGGAATGAGTCCTGTATGTATCATGATTGATCTGTCAGTGAGTCTGACGATGCTGTTGTCATCACATAAAAAAACGACTAACGTCTTCACTTTCCTCACGGCTCGCTTAGACAGTCTGGCATCAGTTATTTGTTGAATTGTAAACAGTGGCACGCACAGATAACCCCAATTACATATAATAACTGAGGAAGGATTTTTGATTCAAGATCTATGAGCACTGGCTAAAAATAATAACAGCACCAATGTGCAGGATACAGGTGTCTCAGTTTAAAGCGACTGCTCACACGCCAGAGACGGGAAATAAAAACATGATGTTTGCTTTAATTGCAGATCCTGAACGAGCTAGAAGAGCAACAGCGGTGTTATCGTTATTAAGACAGGCATTAATGCACGGTCCAACTCAGGAAGCAAATGAATGACTATAAGTTTGGAATAATAAAGATTTAACCCTGCGATAGACTAGCTATCTGTCCAGGGTGTACCCGCCTCTTGCCCTGTGACATCTGGGATTGGCTCCAGCCCCACCATGATCCTGAATCGGATAAGAAAGCGGGTGGATGGATGGATGGATGGATGGATGGATTGAGAAATAACAGAGAAACTCCAGAACTCACATATTGAGATGTTTATTTATTTATTTTTTATTCTGCTCTGAAAAGAAAATCACAAATATAAATCACTTCAAAATTGCAGGATTTGAATGGATAAAGCACTTGAATTCACATTGTTTTTCCTTTTTTCTTGACAGCTTAACAGTTTCTCCTCTAACAATGATAAGACATAAACACAACATATTTATACCCAATTCTTTCTACAGTGCATTTCATATGTGACTCCCTTCTAAAAAAAAGAAAAGAAAGAAATACAGATGTTGAGAGCACAGTTCTTGTGGTGCTTATAATCAGTACATAGCAGTGTGCCTAATGATCAGCGTTACCTCTGAAACTGAAACCTAACGTGAAGTAACGGTCCCCGAACCTGCAGGATAAAGCCGGGTGGGGGGGATGGGAGAGAGTAGGGCTTTGCCCTCCCTCATTACCAATACTGATGTGCCTTTGAGCAATTCACTGAACCCACATTGGAGCCACTTAGTGGCTGACAGAAGAGACTGGTTGCCCCAGGGGCAGTTTCCAGGTGTGACTGAGTAATCGTGAGTGTGGTCAGTGTTGGAAATCATCTGAACCATTGGATCATTAAAAATAATATCAAATAAAATAAAATCTCGCGTATTCAATGATCAATTTATTAACCACAGTGCTATTGATCATCTAGTGAGTGCCAGAATTAAAGTTTATGCCATATTTTTCATGAAATACTGAGCTTTTGCTTCGTTTGCTTCTGTTTCATAAATAAATAGCCTCGAATAAGAAATATAAAAACACTTTTTTTTGTTTTATTTTAAAAACTGCTAAAAGGTGGTTAAAAATCTCCATAAATACAGTTAGCTTAAATAAATAAATTAAAATTATAAATATACCGTTTACTGTACACACACAAGAAAAAACAAATCAACAAAAAAAAACAAAAAACACGTGACGGCATTGAGCAGGAAAATACAAAATGTTGTCTTTTGAGAGAAAGAGAATCCAGATTGAGCTCTGATTGTTGTTAAAAATCTCAAATAATTTCAGAGACAGAGTCAAGACGCATTCCTCCTTCTTCCCGTTCCTCGTCGCCTGATTCTCGACACACCTCCTCTGAGCGGTTTAATATTCCAGTTCCAGACCGGGAGTTTCTTCTTCTGAAGCCATCAGGAATACATTCACGTGCCCACTCTTTATTTGAACGGCCAGCAGAACATTGGGCAGACGTCCTTCTGTTCTCTTCTTTGCGTACGTTCAATTTATTTTCCTTTTCTTTTCCTCCGGGACGACCTGTTGCTGTTCACTTTTCATTTTCAGCTGAGGTAGAATTTCTACATCTTTGCCTAAAATAAAAAATAAAAAAAAAAAGGGGGGGGGGGGGGAAATGAGTGAAATCTAGTCGCACTTGATAGCGGCTGATGTCAGTCGGTGTACGTGTTTGTAGCCCTTTCCCTAACCACTCACCTCTCTTTGTTGCTTCAGTGGTTGGATGCTGACCCTAGCTTCACCTTCTCCTCATTCTCTACATCATACTCTCCCCGCTTGTGAAACCTGGAATAAACGAAAGGAAAGGAAGCTCGTTCAGTCTTCTACGTATCGCCTCGTTATTAGCTAAGATCCTAACCTGTGCATGGCTGCGAGTGCGTGCCGGGCGTGTGTTTCGCTCACCTGAGCATTAACAAAAGTCCGATGATGGTGAGGCACAGAGACGACAGCACCACCGCCACCACCGCCAGAGCTGTGGTGCGGTCGTAGCCCTCTCGGGACTGCGATGGCAGCAGGATAAACTGACACCTATCGCCGGAGTAATTATGGTGGCACCTGCGAAGAGGACGGTGAAGGGAAAACTGTTAATAATTGATCGACTTGAGGTGCGCATGATGTGCAGGTAAACAGAGAGCTAAATACTCACACGCATGATGGTTCACGGAGGTCTTTCAGGTAAGTGCAGGTCCCGTGAATGCAGTAATCTTTGTACTTCTTCAGGCAAGGATTCCTCTTCCTTCCCTTTCCTTTTCCCCTCTTCTTTCCCTTTCCTCTCGTTGTTTTTCCCTCAGTGTTTTCAGCTTCCAGGATGGTAGAAGGATCTTTGGGTTTGCTTGACATGGCAACTAAAGTGAGAAAAAAAAACAAGACCAACAATTACATGTACTGTCTTTGTTAAAAGCCACTTAAAAGCACCAATTTAAGACATTTTTTAAGTGCCTTACCTCTTGGCAGCTGCAGTTCATAGTCTCCAGATGTGCCATCTTCATACTCTTCATAATAGTAGTAGTCATCATCGTACTCCTCCGCCTCGCCATCCTTGCTGTAATCTGCTGTTGTCGCCCTCACGCCCCGGTTCTCCTCCTCCTCCTCTGCTCTCCTGTCTCTGGTTGTGTCCAGGAGGCTGATAACAGAGGTGTGCTGCTGCTTGTTGCTCTGGTAACGGTCTACTGCAGCACCGCTGGCCAGTCTGGACATCACTGAAGGAGCAGGAAAATCAAACGTTATGAATGAGGTCCTCTTTTGAACATATATACACCACAAAAACAAACAACAAAAATCACAATCAGAAAACTCTTCCTCTAGGGGACAACCAGCAGACAGGTTAGTGCATCAAGCTGGGTGAGCCTTCTCGGGCAAGTTGAAACATGTTGTACAGGAAGAAGCTTCAGGCAGGATTTTTTTAGGGATGCAGTAATTACCCTGCTGTTCTCTCTTAGGAAATACACCGGATCAGACATTGTCCTTAGGGATTGATTGAGTCAATGCCCAGCTCAGGATGCACTCAAAAGGACGCCAAATTTTAAACTGAGTGACTGAGTTTGACCCGCATGTTTAATGTCAAACAGACTTTCTGAGTTACTGTCCTCAAATTCGTGGACATTGAGATATCGGCCTGGCACACAGCCTTCCCCCCTCTGTATCTCATAACACACGCACAAAATGCATGGGCAGACAGTTAGCTAATGTCAGGCAAGAATATGAGTTAAAAATAAATGTATCCAGTTACATAAAGCATGCTCTAAAATAAGAGAGATGACCCCATTAGCTCCTGAATAGGCTGGCATCATGAAAACTGTTGCCTAAAAGATTAAGTTTACACGACATATTATAGCTCGGTTATTATAGAGAGGATTACACTGACAGCCAAGAAAGAGAGAGAGAGAGACACACACACACGCACACACGCGCGCGCTAAGTGATCCATTAATGAACACAGAAGAAACACTGGTTAAGTTGCACAGGCACATGAAACGTACCCAACGCGTGAGCCAGCAACAGCGCAACAGCGAAAATCCTCATGGCTTCCAGTAGCTTTAAGTAGAAAAATTATTTAAATTAACAAAAAAAATCTAAAAGTTATATTCCGTCCACCTCTCAGTATTCCTTCCTTTTTTTTTTTTTTTATATGCTTTTTCTTTTTTGTTAATAGAACTCCTCTCTTCTCCTCGCGTCCCTGCTGCCGCTGTCTCCTCTCCAGAAAGACTGGCGACTGAAGCTCACGAGCCTTTTAGCCTAGATAGATATCCCCGCCTCCTGGGTGTTGCCAATAACCACAAGAGCATGTTGCGGCAATTAATTCGTATTTTAACTCAAATTATCCATCATGTTACTTGGTACTCCCAAAGATAGAAAATAAAATACAAAAACTGTCGGGAAATTAAAAGAAACAGGAAACTGAAACTTAATTTTTTTAAAAACAAACTAATCCTTGGTTCCTTTTGTACATATTGACTCATTCTTTCTGTCTGAGTGCCGTCATAGGGTTTGGTTGTGTTTAATCCAGGTAAATCCGGTGGTTAAAGCAGTCACAGATTTAAAGTATGCGTGTCACAGAATCAGAAGTCCAAATATTAAGTAAGATACATTAACAGTCCATACTTACATTTAAGCAAGATAATTCAACAGCAAAGCTGTTGAAGAGGAGGACAGGAAACGTAGTAATACATGACAAAATATACAACTCTGCAGTAAAAACTGGAGATCAGATGATGGGCTTCACTTTGGCTCCAAGTATTAAAAGCGCCTTTAACGGGTACGAAATGTGAGCGCCACCACGTGGTCAAGGATTACACTACACTGTTTTACTGTTTAGGTTCAGGTAGTTTCCAGAGTTAGAAACAAGCGAAATTAACTATTTATTTGAAAAATGTTTAACTTTGACTTACTTTTTTTATCAGCTTTACAGTTAGTCGTGTTTTCAAAATTTCACAACAGACATTTCAATACAAACACCACTTCTTAAAGGGCAGCTGGTTCACAGTAATGTAGACCTCCCAAATCTAAATAAAGAAAGGCTACAAAGCATCATCAGGCCACTGTGATGCCAAAGGTTACTAAAACTTAAGGCCTTTCCTGTGCGTTTCTATTTTCACTTTGTTTTGTGATAACACACGTTCTTTTCAGTTATCTCCCTGCCTTCCCCTCTTGTTTTTTTTATTTCAGGTAACTGCAATCAACTACAATGTTTTTCCACACAGACTTGGGTAATTTGAGAAGCGAGGTGGTTAAAACTGTCAACTCACAACGTGAAGGTTCTTGGTTCCCAGGGCTTCTTGTCTGTCTTACTTCTCTCCATGTACTCCAGCTTCTTCCGCAGTCCACAGATGTGCAATTTAGGGTTAATTGATGATTTTAAATCGACCATGGATAAGTGTATAGCATAGTGCTGCATAAATGTATGTTTCAAATTGCTTTGAATGGTCAGTAAGTCTAGAAAAGTGTTGTATAAATGCAAGTGCATTACATTACATAGAGGAGTAATGGTAGATTTTCTAAGTGCAAAAGGAAGGACGGCGAGCTCCTAATACATTTATTCACTGCCAGTTGATCTTTTTACTACTGGTGTCATGCAGTTCTGAGGTAACAACAATTATTCACAAGAAAATTATCTTTTGATTGCAATGTGAAATTCTCCCTTCAGCTCTCAAGTGCAAAAAATACCATCAATAGGTTAATAGCACAAGTGCTTCAACTGGATTAAAGTATAGTCTGACTTCATGGATGGCTGTGTTAACAACATTCTTAGAATTAATAATTAAAGTTGGAGTCAATTTAAAGCAACACAAAACGGATCAAATAAAGATAAAATAGATACACAATACATCAGTATCACAGCTTTTGATGTTATTACTACTGCTGGTTTTCTAGAGATTTATGGGCTTTACTTCTAAGTGCATATTCTTACGATTCCCGTCACAGTAAAGCCTCTTTGGCTAAAGCTTAACTACGTTGTAGTGTGTGTTGAGGTCACATGTAGGTCGGCTGCTCACCACGTATGGGGGTAATGAATATGTCTGCCCTTTGTACTCTTAGGCATAGACTAACTCTGATGTGATCGTAGACAATAAATCTGGTGCGCCAGAATGTCATACTAATGAGATTATTTTAAATACACGCACAGTGATGATGCAAGTCTGATCAGAAACAGTTTATTTCCAGGCCAGGGAGCAAGAATGAGAAACAATTCTAAAAACATAATAAAATTACCACCGAGCCTAGATAAAACAATTCTAAAACTGGTAAGAATGCAATTTTCTGTATGCACTAAAAATCCCACCCAGTCCCACAACCCAGGACGAATGTTCGTTATGGGTTCACAGGCCAGAAATTCCTCTTGCGGAGCTGCGTGCATGGCAGCCTCGTCCCAGGCAGACGAGGATGAGCCTGCTATCCCCTTCTCGTCCCTTTACTGGGCCCATCACATCCCAGCTCAGCTCGCATTCTGCACTGAGTCCGTTGCTCGATCGCCTCCCCTCGCGTCATCGCCCTGTAAGTAAACAAATAGGGGCCACAACCATCGTCCTGGAAGCTGCCCTGGCTTATAGCCATGGCGACCCTCTCCCAACACGGCTGCACCCGGTGAACAACAGTGGAGACGCTACTCACAAATGCTGTCAATCACAGGCGTTGTCTCCTATTGTCGCCGTTCCTGCTGTCGGGACTGCGTCGCTACGTCACACTCACCTGTCCGTCTCCAGATGAGGCGCCGCACCCCCGCGATCAGGCAGTGATTCCCCCTATCTATCTATCTATCTATCTATCTATCTATCTATCTATGAATGAATGAATGAATGAATGAATGAATGAATGAATGAATGAATGAATGACCTGGTCTTCTTGTGTTCCTTTTCATATCGTGTGCCTCTGTCATCCCAAGCCCCAGTCAGCTTCCTTTTAAAGGGTCCCTTAAACAGCTGATAGGCCACCTCTGGACACACCCATGTCTCAGGTGATCACTATCAGCTAATTTGTCCCATGCCCAGCCAGTCCACAGTGGATTAAAACAATGTCAAATAAGCCACTAAAAACCATGCAATACAAACAGAATAAAATCATGCAAATAAAAACTAAACTCACAAATAAAGACTAAAAAACAGAATAAAACCAATATAAAAGATAAATACAAATTTCCTCTGTGTGACATGAACATTCAATCTTAAGTAACATGACTTTTTCTTCTTCTCTATCTTCTTCTGTCATCTGCTTCCTTCCGCTTCCACAGCAAATGATCTGCACCCATCTCACTCCATCCTTACCATCCTCCTCTGTCAGCCCTCTGCATCTCCTCCTTCACTACATCCACAAACCTCCTCTAAGGTCTTCCTCGTTTCTCTTTTATTCTTTCCTGCCTGGCAGCTGCATTTAGCATCCTTTGTCCCATATGTCCACTATCCCTTCTCCAAACCATCTCAGCCTGCCTCTCTAACTCTGTCTTCAACCCTCTCAACTCAAGGTGTCCCTCGAAAGTAATTGTTTGTCCCTACTGGTCACTCCCAATGAAAATCTTTATCTTTAGTTCTGGCTCCTGTCCTGTGACCCACACGAACCCAACACACTAACCTGAAAGGCAAAACTAAAATTTCATTGACTGTGAATAAATAAAAACGCGATCTTTAGTTATTAGATATTTGTCAGTCCGCCACTCTCCAGCCAAGTCCAACAGGTGGCAGTGATTTAACTCCAGTGTGTTTTGCTAACCGCCAATGAATCAAAAGTAAAAGAACGTCAGGCCTCACAAGCGTCGCTTATTGGTTTAAGGCGATCACGTGAATTATACGCGAGAAAGGGGGACGGGGGGAGGGCAAACATGGCTGACGAAGCAGGGGAAGTAAACACAGCTGTTACAGAGCGCGACGAAAAAGAAGAACAAGATGAGCCCAAAGTTTTACGACCAGCGACTAATGGCGAACCGGATGGGGGCAGCGAGCAGGACTGGACCGAGAGGCAGGCTCCCCAGGTCGCAGAGGAGAACAGCTGGTCGGCTCCTCTCCTGTCTCTGGCTCGTAAGGCCACAGAGACGATTAGCAGCGGGATCAGCTACGCTGCCATCCAGAGAAAGCCCTCACAGGGATACGCGGCGAGCTCCCCGACCGAGAATGAGGCCGAAAGTGACCTCAGTAACTCAGCGAAAAAGCTTCCAGGTAGACTTTGATTTTTCTGATGCCTGCTAGTTAATACACTTTAAGATCGAACCATTGCGGCTGTCACAGGCACTTGAAACACTGTATAAGTGTCAGCTGTCACATCACATGACTCCAAGATCAGACTCTTGGTTTTTTTGGTTAGTGAAGTGCTCCTTTTCCGGCTATGTCATCTGACAGAATTAACCTCAGAGCTTCTCCTTTTTTTCATGCTTTCTGTACAGTTGTTCCCCCCAAAGACTCAATGGCAATAGAAAGATCCAACCTGCTCAGCATGCTGAAGCTCAGCATCAGAGTGTTGATTCAGTCTTCTATGAGTCTGGGCAGGACGCTTGACTCGGAGTACCCTCCTCTGCAGCAGTTTTTTGTTGTCCTGGAGCACTGCCTCAAACACGGTCTTAAAGGTTAGACGTAAATAAATCTGACTTTTGCTGTTGTGCTATATTTAGCTGCCTGCATGCTGAAGTTAATTCTGCATGTTGTCTGATTCAGCCAAGAAATCCTTCATTGGTTACAACAAGTCTATATGGGGACCACTGGAGCTGGTAGAAAAGTTATGCACGGAGTCTGTCAACATCGCCACCAGTGCCAGAGACATGCCTGGCATTAAGTATGCCATTAAATGCCATTATATTATTTCTATAATAAAACTGCATCGCAACTGAGTTTAATTGTACTTATACTGTCATTCTTGTTTTTGTTTTTCTTAGGACTGGTTTGGGGAGAGGAAGGGCTTGGCTGCATTTGGCGCTTATGCAGAAGAAAGTAGCCGACTATATGAAGGCCCTGCTGGACCACAAGGACCTCCTGAGGTCAGTTACACTTGTTTTATAGTGCATTATAAACATGGGTTTCTTCCTAGCATCCACTTTACCTTTTAAATCCCTTAGTGAGTTTTATGACTTTGGAGCACTGATGTTGGAAGACGAAGGGTCGGTAATGGTGGGGCTGCTGGTGGGCCTCAACGTAATTGATGCTAACCTTTGCATTAAAGGGGAGGACCTTGATTCACAGGTTAGTGATGCTGTTTTGTAAGAATCAGTTTCACTCTGAGGAAGAGTTGGATCGAGATACAGAGTGATCTGCTCTTCTTTCCCGTTTAGGTAGCAGTCATCGACTTCTCACTTTATCTGAAAGACTCTGCTAGCAATGAGACTCCAAAAGAGTAAGCATCTACACTGCTTTACATTATTTTTTTAATCTGGACTGTTCTATATTGTTATTACTGTTTAAAGCATGACCCCATATTAAAAAATCCTTACTAAACTTTGGTTAGATATGTGTCACAACTATAAGATGGTAATTGTATCGCTCCCTTCCTTAGTGATTCGAAGATGACAGCCATATTGGATCAGAAGCACTACATTGAGGAGCTAAATCGTCACCTAAGCGGCACCGTCACTGACCTTCAGGCTAAGATGGACTCTCTAGAGAAGACTAATAGCAAGCTTGTAGAGGAGGTTAGGCGTGCTTTGTGTGTGCAGCTGTGGGACTGTGTTCGCACTGGATTGATCCTCTTTAACATCAGCTTGTGTGTGTGTGTGTGTGTTTTCTCCTCTTCTTCAGCTGACAGCTGCCACAGACAGAATCAACTCTCTACGGGAAGAACAGGAACAGCTGAAAAAGGAGAACGAGACGATCTTGCAGTCCAGCCAGAGAAAAGAGGAGGTGTGGGGGGGGGAAAAAGTGTCTAGGACTAACTGCAGCTGAAGCCCCTCCAGATTTTAAGAAGGAATGAAAAATGCCATGTTTTTATTTTTCAGGCAGTGCTTCAGGACAGCCAGGCAGAGCTGGAGACATACAAACAGACTAGACAAGGCCTGGATGAGATGTACAATGTGGTGTGGAAGCAGTACAAGGAGGAAAAGCGCATTCGCCAGGTCAAGTATCAGTGACCTCCAGGACAGACTGAACCAACACTCCACACCTGGTGTTTTTGGGTTTTGACTCAACTCTAACTGAATTTGACTCCCTTGTGTATTAGGAGCTGGAGCGTGAACTGGAGCTGCAGGTGGGGATGAAGCAGGAGATGGAGGTGGCCATGAAACTGCTGGAGAAGGATACGCATGAGAAACAGGACACGCTGGCAGCCCTACGGCTCCAGCTTGACCAAGTCAAGACTCTCAATGTGCAGATGTTCCACAAAGCTCAGGTATAAATAGATGAGCATGATTATAACTTTGTCTTTCGCACTTACACACACACACACACACACACACACACACAGATTGCGCATTTGTCCAAATCGTGTGGTTTCTCAGGACTCGGACCGCCAAGCAGAAAAAAAGCAGGCAGAGGCCGTGCAGCTTGAGCAGAGGATGAATGAAATGGAGAACACCATGAAGGAACTTGAGCAGAGGTATGCGTGCTTGCCTAGGTTGAGATTCAGTTTCGCATTTACATTCCTTTAAATTGACGCTCCTCTTCATATTTTGTGACTCATAGACTACAGAGATCGGAGCAGGAGCGCAAGCAGAACGACCAGTCGGACGAAGACATGAAGGTGGAGCTGCAGGGAAAAGTCGATGCTCTGCAGAAACAGCTAACAGATCTCGATACGCTAAGGTGAAGAAATACAATTGTGGGTGGGGCGGGGGGGTTGAGTGTGGTATTAAGCAGTATGTAGAGAAAAGGTTCATAAAAGGGCAAAGTTGCAAATGTGATTCACCTAAAATGTTTGTTCTCAAACTTTTCAAACATTGTGTAGATCGAGTCCATGCAGTAGTTTGCAGTTTGATGACTTGAGTCACATTTTTGTGTTTTCGGAGCACAGGCTGGGGTTGGAGAACGAGCTGCGCAGTGAGAGGGAACAGAGACAGAACTTGCAAAAAGCTCTCCAGAGGGAGCAGGACAACAGCACCGAACTGCGCACACAGCTGCAGCAGCTCCAGGGCCTGCACTCGGTCAGCATCTCTCAAACACACACACAACCTGTGTCACGTTACACTTGCTCGGATCTAAATAGGCGAATTATAGCGATGGAAAAAAAATGTGTGCGCTCTTGACAAATGAAGTTTTATTTTCAAAGTGAAAGGCAACCTACAGCTGCAGCTAAGATTACTCCTACACACAGGCATAAAATACTGTAATCCAATGCCAACATTTAAAATGTGTGATTGGCTTTGTAGAGACTGCTTCTAGACTCTAGCAATGAAGCTACATTGCTAGAGTTGGCTACAAGTCAGAATAAGAGCTTTTTTTTTTATTCTTATGTTCATTAAAAAGTACCTTTTGTAATTATGGCCTTCAAAATGCAGCAACGCCTTTCACCACCAGGGAGCAGTGTTTTACCAGTGGGTGTGTTGAGATGTTTTTGAATGTGTGGTGCTATTCTTTTAACTTTAGATACTCCTTTGTGTCCAAGGTTCTTAAGAAGCTTTTCCTTTTGTAAAAGAGAACGTGCTCATCCTGACTTACCTGGTTATTAATTCAATTGGCTTGATGTACCATCTTGTGGTACAAGGTGGTATTACAAGAAAGTACTGTGCAGCCCCAATCCAACTTCACTGAATGTCATCAACACAGTACATAGATGTTTTAGATTAAAAGTTATGCGGTTTGTTGTTGGTTATTTCTTCAAGTCTGCTGGTAACGTTTCATATTTTAAACACAGGAATTTAGAAACTGTACCTTTCAGCTTCATCACCAGCGAATTATATATTTATGCCAGATGACATTACCTTAAAGAAATAGTTTATTTTACAAAAATATTATTTGTATGACAGCTTTAACAAAGCCTCCCTCCTGTTTCATCCTCTTGTAAGCGGTGTAAGAGCATATTACAAATTCTTGAACATAAATGGGATGTTATGACCTTTTTTTCTTTTGCTTCTTATGGATCGACTTTGCAGGAGCTGCAGGAGTTGAAGCAGGAGAAGCAGCAACTGCAGCAGAAGTGCGAGCAGCAGGAACAGGCTCTACAAGAAATGGGACTGCATCTCAGCCAGTCAGTAACTGCGATGTTTTTCTTTTTTTTTTCTTACTAAGGAATGCCATTTCACGTAGGAGAATTTATGCCACTTTCATCTTTCTCAAAGGTCTAAACTGAAGATGGAAGATTTCAAGGAGGTCAACAAGGCCCTGAAGGTAAAATGTTAAAGAGTCGAGGGTGGTTTACTTTTATTGTTGACGCTGTAAGACTTGGAATGAGAAACCATTGCTCTTCTCAGGGCCACGCTTGGCTGAAAGATGATGAAGCCACTCAGTGCAAACAATGCCAGAAGGAGTTCTCCATCTCACGCAGAAAGGTACGTTCCGCCCACCCCCATTACATTTCACTTGAGAGCCGCTTCCGTTAACGTCCGCAGTCACATAAATGTTGCCACGTCACGCTGTATGTTTTGCATGCGCAGCACCACTGCAGAAACTGCGGAGACATCTACTGCAACAGCTGCTCCAGTAACGAGCTGGCCTTGCCTTCGTATCCACGGCCTGTGCGAGTGTGCGACGTGTGCCACTCCCTGCTGCTGCAGAGAAGCTCCTCCACAGGTTCCTGACGACATACCCACAGGCTTTAATGTTTTCTCCACACGCTCCAACACTGAATATACTCATTTAATGAATTTAAATACTTGTGTTATGAAAAGGAAAAAAAAAAGGCGGGAATGTGATTTGGTGTTCCATTGATGCAGTTACCTGAAATTCAGGCATTTTATTTGTACTGACAATGGTCGCCTTTAACGTTGACAGGATGGATTTTAATAAAAAGTAGTTTATGCAGACTTTATGCTAACGAGACTTTGCATAGACATGGAAAGGCTTGAGTATCTGCCACCAGTGTTTCCCTGGGTTGGATTAACAGAGTTTAACAAATTTGGTAATCTCTTGATAAACTGGCCTTTTGATATGTGCAGTTTTTCTAATTCAAACTGTGGATGTACTGTTGGGATTTCAGCTTGAGCTGAGAATCTCTGCTGTTTGCAGGTTTGTGTACTCACAGAATGTAAAGGCACACTGCTTTCTTTATTTAGGATGATTTTCAAAATAAATTTAACAGAAATAACCTGAATATTTTACTTTTGTCTTAAAAGATTATATTTAAACCTTTGTGAAAATCCTGAATTAGAGGGGTGCATTTTTAATTCTGGAAGTGACTTTGATATTCAGCCTTGTTATGCACTTTCCCCCCTCCCCCTTTTTAAGATCAGCTCTAACCCCACTGCTGGATGCAGGCAGAATTGTGTAAATGACTGTAGAATGTTGGCAACAGCAACACTATTTTAGAATGTATTCTATCAGGATTTTATGGATCACGTCAACTGCTACAACGCCATTTTCTTAATTTGACTTCTTTTAACTTTAGATATTTGATAAATGAATAAAGCCTCCTGTTTTTCCACCACTTGTGTCAATTAGATATTCCAGACTAGTTTATTCACTTTGTGCACAAGAAATACAAACAGCATCTGAAGCAGTAGAAACCTTCATGGTAGCAGATTTGAAATGAACTTGCTCTCTGTATAGCCCTCATCCAGGAACAGAAAAAGAGCACTAACAGTCACACCATAAGAAAACAAAACATGCTTTGACCATGTTAAGTCCCAAACCTAGATTAACATTTTGTACAGGAATTTAAAATGAAGCTGAACACTATGTAAAAGGTGAAACAAGGTCCAAACATTAGAAGATACCGGACATTTTCAGTTTCTGTTCATGCACTCGGACACTAAAACGTTTTGTTAAATCCACCAGCACAGGATGAGTTAACCGTGCTTAAAGAACGGTAACACAAAACGGCACGCTTCCAGGGAAAGATAAACTTAAAGCACAGTTTATGTTATTTGTAAATCTGTGAGGAATGGGGAAGACAAACATCACTTTGACACATTTATTGTGACGAACATATGATCTCACTGCTCTCTGAAGATCACCCACTTAAAAAAAACAAAACAATAATAATACAAACCCTACCCTTTGTTTTCCCCCAAAACAACCCCACCAGACCCTATCTGAATTATTACGAGAGACTTGCATTTCCAGTCCTTTCAGCAAAATGCTGAATTAAAAAAAAAAAAAAAAAAAAAAAAACTAAATGCGAAAAGAAAAAACTACATTCCCCATCCCCCACCCAGTCCATTCATTGAGCCTCTGCTTCCTCCTCCACCGCCGCCATAGTAACTGCTTCCCATTCCGCCCTGGTTACCTAACAAGAGAGAGAAAATACACACTATAGGACCGAGGAGTTCATCAAGGAGTCACGCATAGAACGACAAAAGCTTTCCAAGTTTAAAGGGCTGAATTAGCCTGGATCCAAGATGACAGAACTACACAGCACCTTCTTCCTTAGAACCCAGTGTCATTAAATACATTACACAGCAGTTTTGGAAGCAGCTGCTTCAATTTTTTTTTTTTTTTTTTTTTTTTTTTTTTAAATGATGGGGAATAACAGCACTCCTCTGGTAATTAACCACTGTTTCCACCCTTTGCAACACTGTAACAACCCAACTTTAGGACACTTTTTAGCTGCAGATTTTTCTTTACTGTTACTACCATATGTTAAGTAACAATATAACTATTATTTATTTCAAAGTGTGCTTCAGAATTAGCCAGCTAATAAAAGAAAGGTGTTTTACAAGGCCAGTTTAAGGTGTTACTGAATATTTATGACTTAAAAAAAACAAAAAACAAAACAAAAAAAACAACTTAGTAGCATCTCATTTGGTGCCAGACAGCAAACACTTACAGCTGTCACGAGTTTAAAAATAAACAAAACAGTCACAGTACACAAATAAGGTTTTATGGCACCTTCACCTAGGACAACTTCAATTTCACTTATCAGAGAAAAGGGTTAGACTATAAGTCTTTGCTCAAACCTTTAAAGGTTCTGTAAAGAAATATATTTTAGGAAATACAACAGAGCTGACACTCACTATAGTCACTGTAGCCACCCATGTTTCCTTGGCTGCTGTATCCACCAGAGTACCCTGAGCTCAGCTGGCCTCCACTATAGGATGACTGGCTCCCTGTGGAAACAAATCCCATTGGGCTGTATGAGTAAACCAACAGATACACAAGCATTTTAAGGGAAATAACACAGGGCCCTATTTTCAATATCACTAAAACCTTGACTCACCCATGCCCCCCATCATCTGGCTGCTGTATGCTCCATTACTGCCACCTGCTGTTGAGTTCAAAAACAGCTCCACGTAGCGGTGCTCTGCAGAACAGGAACAAAAATCATAAGAATTAACACGCAGCTTTAAAAGGGTGGGGTGCTCAAGTTATTTTTTAAAGCAAACTCACGCATGTTAGCTTTATCTTTGGACATGGCTGCTACAGCATCTTCGTGTGTTGCAAACTCTACATCTGCCTCCCCGGTAACTCTGCCATCTGGGCCAATCTCAATATGGACCCGCACCGGATTCAAAGGTGAAAAGAACTAAAAAAGACGAAAAATAAATAAATGCACAAATCACAAGTGTTGTCTGCTTTTAAGCCCCTGCGGCGACACAAAAGATAACAAAGGACTGTCAGTGATCTCTCAACAACTTACATTGTAGATGTCTGTTTCTGTGGCTCTGTATGGCAGGCCCCTCATATGTACACAGTGGCCTGTTGTGCTCTGAAAGGAAGAGCCGCCATCGCCATACCGTCCATCCGATACACCTGAACATACATAAATGGAATTAACACAAGGTCTTATGAGGATTTTATCCTAATCTTATTAATTGTTATATGAATTGTTAAGCATGAAGAGACATGAGGGGGTGTTTATTTAAAAGAAACTTCATGGGTAAAGACCAGTAAATCTGATTTCACCTGCTCTCCAGTCCCACTTGGACCCACCTCCTCCGTAGCCTCCTCTGCGCATTCTGTCATAGGACCCCCCTCGGCCCATCATGTTGTAGCCGCGTCCACCAGAGGGCCGGTCATAGGGGCCGGGTCTCTGCATGCCCATAGGCTTCCTCTGGGGTTCGTAATGGGTCCGCACCTCAGCACGGCTACTCTTGAAGATCTCAATGTACCTGAGAGCATACAGATACCACAGTGAGGGCATGGAGAATGGGTGAGAAACTGCATTTGCTTAATACTGGTGAAACTGGGCTATGCAGATGCTGTCATGGTGTAGTCCATAGGTAGTAATAGATTTAAGTACTTATTGCTAGTCGTTAATAAAGAAGATTAAAAATAACTTATTTACTGATCAATAAGGAAGTTGTCCAAATTGATAAGGGCCTCAGTGAGTTTTACACTTTTCTTATGGTTACCTGAAGCGACTCAGATCTGTTTCAGTGTTTCAATAGTGGTATGTGTCGTTGCCATGACAGCTTTTGTCCTGGTTTTAGAGGCACAAAGAGAGCTCCAGCCCTTCTGCAACCCACTAAGCATTACCTGTGACAGTGGGCTCCAGATCCTTGTGTACAGTGGCCCTCTGATTTTTACTAGCAGGGAGACTCCTTACCATTTATCAACCTGGACTCATTTTTAGTGCTGAGACACCATTTGTTCTCCAAATCGGGCATGCACTCCATTTCAGGATTCGCCTCATATTTTTGAATGGTGACCAAGCACTAATCTTCCCCCTGAACATTGTGAATATATATATATTTTTTAAAACGTGGATCTAAGATAGCAACTTGTGTGTATGTGTGTGTGTGGTAAATATGACAAATATGCTTCAAGTAGCCAAGATAAATGTGTCAGTTTTGCATTTGGTTCAGATGTTGAAGGTGCACACCATAAGAAAAGCAACTTATCCAGCCAACCAACCAACCATCCCCACCTGTGCCCTATTCTTTCCTTGTGTTTCTTTAGAGCCTTTTCAGCTATATCCTGTGAAGCAAACTGCACGAAGGCCTCCCCCGTACTCCTCCCCTGGATGTCCACCGGCAATGTTATCCCATTTGGCACGATTTCCAACCCTTCAACCCAAGGACAGATAACCCCAGCAGGGGACATATTAAATCACATGCCCAATCACAGAGAGAACTTTCTCTAAAGAGAGAGATATTAGACTTATGGAAAACTCTATACATCATCACACATACCAATTCATTCCTTTTTTGTGTCTTTTTTCTTTTTCTTTTTTTAAACCAGTGACTTTCCATTTAATTTAGTTACATTTACTGTATTCTAGGGGATAAGATAGAAATGGCAGGATAGAGGAAGACTATGAAGAAGGGCACTGTGTGGGGGATATCGGGCTAGTATTAATGTGCTGATGAGGAGGGTCTAGGTGGGTGACATGAGGAAAATTCGTGGTTGCTCTTTCGTTAAATCTAAGAATTGGCATATCCTCCTGAGAACTGAGGAAACAGGAATCTTCCCATTGAACTTTTTTGGTGATTTCCTTCCTCTTTGGAGCTGAAAGAGGCCACCCAAACACATGGGATATCAATGGAAAGCCCACAATGTCCTCTATTAAGTACATCAGGACTTAATATGATAGCTCAAATAAGTCAAAGATATAGACCAGAGGGCATGAGTGAATAGGCTGGTGCTCAGGAGGATATACTGGGTTTAAAAAAAAAAAAACTTTTAAAGATAAAATTATTAATACATGGTGGGGAAGAAAAAAAAAAGTTAAAAAAAAAAAATTGAAGACAGAGGCTATATCAGTGATGAGCGGGACCCACTCAATAACTAGTGTATTACCATTAGGCTGAGACTATTTTAAAATGTTTCCACATAATGGGGGGAAAATGTGAAGAAGGCTGAAGATGAAAATGAGGGGCAAAGATAGGAAAGGGTGTTTGCATAACAGATCCCTGCCCTTGTACAAAACATCAGGTCTTCAAATAAATTCTCTATTTAAACTTCAACTGGCTTCCTTTTCCAGCATCATTTCCTTCATTCATTGTTTTTAAGTGTAACCACATTAGATTGTCATTTACAATGGCATACTGACTTCTTCGTAAATTAGATGCAACAAGTTTTGGTGTCGGTAACCAGAAACAAGAAAAGGAAGATCGGAGGGGAGAAATTTAAATTACCAGCATTAAGGGGGTTTATATTTAACCAGCGAACAAGGTTTGTTGTTACCTGAGAAAAACTGCACAATTTCCTCCTTGCTGCACCCGAAGGGAAGGCCCCGAAGCCGCACAAGCCCGTCCCCAGCTGTCTCTGGACAGTTTGGGCCAGTGTGCTTCATGACCCAGTCCATTTCCACATTGTTTGATTTAAACACTATATCAGAGAAGAGAGAAATTACTTCGCTCAAACTGGTAACTTATATAGCATTTATCAGACATTAACTCAGCTGTATGCTGTTATACGCACCTTCTACATATCTGTGACCCATCGTTTCTCTGTCCTTTTTCACTGCAATCTTCAGGTCTTCTTCTGTCTCAAATTCAACGAATGCCTCTCCGCTGGGACGCCCCTCTCTTGTGTAGGTGAAATGGATGCCACTTCCATTGTTTAGGATTTTGCACTCTGCAATCAAAATGCATTATCAGATCATTTCTAACTGTGTTACGTGCTTAAGTATTCTTTTGAAAAACAATAATGCATAAATACCTGAGAAAAACCTCTGAACTTCATCCACTGAACAGGACCAAGGAAGTCCCCGGATTCGCACTACATATCCCTCATCAGCCATGACTGGTCACGATCCCTGAAGATTATGAATAAACGCTTCTTTTAATGTGATTAACCAATACAAACTAACAAAGATACAATAATACAGAAGTCAATACCCTGGTGCTTCGTTTACTCTTTTATTTTCGTTGATCCCCTCTTCACAAGAACTGACACTGTCTCTCTAATGGGGACACGACTAATTCTGAATACAACTGCATTAAAAAAATCCGACTGGCTGGTTTATACATATACATTGACTACAATACGCCATAAAAGCTTTCCTTGATTTACTCTGAGTTATTTCAAGAAAAAGGGGCCTATGTAGCAGCGCCATCTTGAGACAGTTTCGACAGATATTTAAGAAAAATTGCTTTACTGCTCATACTCTTCCGCGGAACAAAGGTTGTTGTTGTCCAAACGTAAGTCCAGAGCAGTCGTCACAATTTCCTTATCTATCAGTACTCGCTAGCGAACTACCGGCATCCACGTAACAAAAAGCGGGAGCTCCGAGTCGGTGCCCGCTAGCAGCACAAAATCAGTAGCCAGCCACTTTCATTCGACAATATTTCCGCGATTGTTGGCTTTCGTCAACTACTTAAGAGTTCGAAAGAGCCATGTTGTTGATTTGTTACGAAATATCTCACTTACTTTAAACGCAGTGCACGGCCCTTAGCATATTAACTACCGCACCCACACAATAGAACAAAAGCGGCCCTCTTGGCCTGCGCCATGTTATTAGCATCGGCAGTTAGCTCTTAAGCTAGTACCGTTAACTAAGCTACCTGTATTAAAGCTGATTCACACATTCAAACCTGTACCTATGTACATTATGAGAAAAGTTGTTCAAACCATGATATAACCAAGTAAAACGAGAGATACATTTATCAATATACCTGATACAAACGCAGATGCAACACGCCGGAGTGTGTGTAATCAGACCTGCGTGGTGCGGCTGAAACTCTCCACTGGGTTGCCAGAATTCTCCAACCATCCCCCCTTCAGGAACCAAAACGGCGCGCCTCATCATGGCATCTGCTTCAAAAGGCCAAAAAATGACGCAAATAAAATACGTTTATAACAAATTTTATTATTTATTTGTGTTTTTAATTGTATCAAAACCGAAGAATGTATAGTTTGTGAAAGGGTGTGTAATAAATAACGTGACAGAAAGGGTGGATTTTTAAACACACCTGGCAATCCTGACGAAATAACCAAACGCCTCCAACTGGCCTGTGTCCACGCCCAAAACCGATGACGTTTCTGCTTGAGGTCTTGGCGACTTCTCCTGGCCTACAAATCCAAGTAACCCTGTTTACATTCGTCAGTAATCCTTTTCAGCTTTTTTCTTTTCTTTTTTGAGTTAGTGTATATGAATGAGCTACTTTTTATGGCAAGGCCAAAGAGTTCATGTTTATCAATGCCAGCTCAAAGTACCACACTACATCACTAAAAACAACCCATTTAGCTACAAGCCTCAACAGATATTAATTTCGTGCTAGGGTAGTTTGTAATAGTAACCTAGTTCGATGAGGCTTATTTTGATTATTGGAACTAAATGATAATACAAGCCTCAGTTACCGGTTTTGGTGACTACTATGCCTGAAAGACCATGTTTATATACAATAGGGACTGTTTCCCAGACTTGGATTGAGCTTATCCCTGAAGTAAAAACTTTTTTTCCCCAATTATAAGCATTGTCAGAGTTTTCTTTTAAGATAGGACTAGGCTTAATCCAAGTCTGGGAAATTAGCCACGGGGTCAGCAGCCCCAAGTAATCCAGATATAGACCACAAGTGACCCAGACCTGCAGCAGGGAGTTGGTTGCAAATCAGTGACACCATTAAAAAATATGTGGAGTAAATGAAGAGTGTTTGTTAATTTATTATCATTATTTCAGTAATGCTGCTTATTCAAGGTTACACTCATCTAGTATTGGTGTACACTGCTAGTTAAAACATATAAAGCACACAATTCTGGAAATAAATGCTTTCAAAAAATGTATGAATAGTCACACAATAATCAAACACAGTCACATGGGGTTTAACCAAAGGGAATGAAATACACTGTTTTTAACCACACTCAGTCCTTACTGAATCAAATGTGATCTATAAGGTAAGGTGTAAACACAATCTAGGACCTTTGTGTAGTTCAGATGTCTTGGTTCATGGTGGTGACAACCCTGAATTCACTGGTAGTTCTGTAAGATTACATCAAACACAAACAAGGCTCCAGGTAGGCTTTTGACTTTACGAGTACATTACAGTGATCTTTTGGACTAGAGGGCAGTCCAAGTGAAGTATTTATTCATCACTGAAGTCACCATTGTGTATTTAATCTTGTACAAAAGTCGCCAAAGCACGCACAGTTCAATAAGCCTCAAGGATATCTTGTGACAAATGGACTTTCTTTCACAGTAGACATTTGGACTTGTTAGGGTATAGTGGTATACAGGTGTATTAATGTTGGCTGCATTCCTCTCATGGGAGGGAAGGTACTGTTTTCATGCGTGGTGTTTCACTTTCAGGACTTATCGGGACACACTGAAAACAGAACAAATTCTCAGATCTCTTCTCTGGAAGACATCATTCCCGTTAGATGACCACTCAGAACTACTTTACATGTATTTGTGCAGACAATTTACCCAAATTAAATAAGTGGACCAGCAAAATGTCCCACCCCATAAAACCCCACAATGAGAACCACTCATTTTGGAGGTTATAGTTTCAGAGCATCAATTACATTGTTAACTTATCTGTGAATGAAAAGTTTGTTCATCATACAGCATTGTTTGTTAATTTTTGTTGTTTTTGTGTGCGTATTTTTGCTAAAAAAATATTTTTTTGTTTTTTTAAATTATTATGTATGATTACCAATAAATTATTTAACTGCATTATATTTAATTGGAAGCACTCAATAATGACTTGATACCCGTTATTTCACATTTAAAAAATCACACTAAATGATTCATTATAATTTACAAAGAGTGTCAGTACCAGAGGTGTGGACTCGAGTCACATGACTTGGACTCGAGTCAGACTCGAGTCATTAATTTTATGACTTTAGACTTGACTTGAAAAAATGTTCTAAGACTTGTGACTTGACTTGGACTTTTACACCAATGACTTGGGACTTGAATTGGACTTGAACCGGTTTACTTGAAAAGACTTGATATTTTACCCCAAATATAAAATTTAACATGCATATTATATAGAGATTGAAAATGTGACGTCATTCACGGGTAGAACCGCAAAGGATTCTGGGAACTCGTGGCAAGCGGTACTAGCGCACGCAGGCTTTCAATTAAAATCAGTTATACAGCGATAAAAAGAAACACAAAAATGTCAAGAAGCTGTTGTATTATTAACTGCAATAGCCGGTCGCATGACAGCCACGGGAAGCCGACGGGTAAAGAGATCGGTTGTTATCGGATTACGTCGTTGAAGAGAAATTGTTCGAGCCATGTTTCCGAAGTAACAAAGAGGCGACTGGATTGCAGCCATTCAAAGACCAAATATAACGTCCCAGAACACTCCAGCTCACAGGTTAGTCTGCTCCAAGCATTTACACAAAGGTCAGTCTGCTGTTGTAGTTAATACGTCATTTTTCTTAACATAATTGGTGATATAGGTTACAAGCAAGTCTGGCGCTGAACAGAAATTGTCGCGCTATGCTCCTTTATTTATTGTGCATAAATAGTGAATTGTCCTGACACAATATTGCGTTTCGCTTCTGTTATTATGGTACATTGACAAAAACACATACTTTTATTCACAGGATAAAACAGGTTTTTTGTATCACTAATTGCCCAGTACGATTACAGCATACAGTATTATTGTCACTGCTACATTTCTGTGATGCTACCAGAAATTATTTCCACTACTAATTAATTACCATTGAGCTCAAAGGTCCTATTAATAAACGGTTAAGGAATGTGTATTTATGACGACGATTTGTGAGACTGGTAAACTTATGATACGTACGATGGTCTTTCGTTCTACACGGTGCATTTCAAGGTCCTGCACCCATCCGTCGGTAAACTGTACCTGGGCTTGTTGCAGTGACCTGAAGTTACTAAACTTCATGAGTGTATGCACTCACTCCAAGAACCGTATAATTATAAATATGCATATAAATATGCTAAGATGAGATAGCTGACTTCATCTAACTAGCAAATGTTTTCCAGGCTATGTTGGTGATACAGTTTTTTTTAATGTGTATGATATTTTTGTCATGCGATTTTAAAGCTGGTCCTACAACCGCATCCAAGAATAACATGCAGCTTATCTCAGAACTGTCGGTGAAAATTATTCTTGGAGCTAAGTTTAATTGAGCTGCATTTTAAAGAGGTGCAATTTCACAATTTGTGTATATTTTCTAAGTTCACTATTTTGTATGTGTTGAGAAAAACACAGATTTTAAAATTACATGGTCTAATATTTACATTTAGCATATAACTGCAACATTATTTTTTCGTTTGTTTTTTTTAAAGACTCGAAAGGACTTGAAATTCAAAGTTTCAGACTTGTGACTTGACTCGGACTTTTACACCAGTGACTTGAGACTCGACTCTGACTTGCCTGACATTACTTGAGACTTGACTTGAGACTTGAGGATAAAGACTTGAGACTTACTTGAGACTTGCAAAACAATGACTTGGTCCCACCTCTGGTCAGTACACTTTCGAAGTAGTCCTTATGTGCAAACGGTATCCCAACATGAGTTTACATCAACTAGTAAAACTAGCAACTAGTTAAGTTGGCCTACCATGTCATGTCTTGACGTTCGTTCTACTGCCTCGTGATATTGGTAAACCTAACATGACGTCGCGGGCTCATTTTGACAAGCATCAGCTTTAACCAATAGAAGAGACATGTCTCTCCTGATGAACCAATACGGTCGAGAGGATTTTCCACAAGGGCGGCGTTTCTCAGAAACTGTGCGTATCGGGTTAGGTTGTTAGAAAGTTAATGGCTGGGGGAAAGAGATCCTCCTCAACCCTCGCTTCGGGAGAGTTTCTGGATTCCCTGAAGTAAAATCACGCGAATATTCCACAAGAACGCGCCTGGACAGACATTTAAGTCAACAACTAGCACGTTAACGCACGTATCGTGAACACAAGTATGCAGGATGCAGTAGCCGGGACGGCAATGCTGACGGACGGCTTCGAGGACGAGATTGACTCGGTGACTCCTCGCTCCCCAGTGGCAGGGATGGGGGTAGGAGCGACACCAGGAGGAGTCGGACTAGGGGGCATTGGGATTGGTGTAGGTGGAAAGAAAGTACGTTTGTACGGCGAGCCAGGCGGGCCTGCTGCCGAAAGACTGGATTTCAAACTAGCGGCCGCAGCCGTCCTCTCTTCGGGTCCAGGATCCGGCAGCGACGAAGACGAGGTTTCAGAGGTAGCTACGCTAAGCTAGTTAGCTAAGCCTAACCATAGAGCTAGGCAACATTCCTCTCCTAGCGCGAGCTGGCTCCTAGCTAGCACATTAGCTCGCAGTTGGCAGCCACCCCCTCCCAGGCCGCTAAAATTACGTAAAATTAACCAACCCGTCAACAGAATAACACCCCTCGTCAGTTGAGACGCTTATGGACAGTTTACTGTCGATCATGTTTGGTGAGACAGGAGCAGTTGTTCACGCCAACCGGCTGAAATGTTTTATTTATGCAGCGCAGGCTGTGGCCACGGCCTAGTTCGGGTGTAAGCGACGACGGCCTCGTTTGGAGCTGTCGTCTCGCAACACCATCACAAGTTTGCAAGCTATCCAGCAGCTTTCCAGCCACGGCAAATGGATGATGCCCACAAACCCACGGACGTACACGGCCAGCTAAATATCTACCATTTCATAGTTGTGGTGCAATTACGTCACTTTTCCCACCACACCATGTAAATCAACACCGATTGTCCCTTAGGCTAACTTTTCGATAGGTTTAGATTCGGATTTTTAAAAATATAATTATTTTGCTGCTCGTATTTCCACAGTCGGTGTCGACTAATTAGCTAACTGGTCTTCCAGCCGTTCACCTAGGTCGTTCAGATGGCCACGGTGACTGTCAGCTTTATTTGCGTTGTCACATTTTGAGGGCGATTTGAGTTCACGTTGAGAGGTGTCCAACTTTCAATGTCACACACGGCGGACAGGTGTGACTGCATCCCGTCAGCTAAACGCACTTTAGACATGTTTTGTCATCTGGGATGACATAGTTTAAATTGTGTGTAAAACCCTCAGTCACCCTGTCATATATGCATTTCAAATGCACGTGTGGCAGAGCCACATCTTAGGGGATTTTTGTCAACATCTTCAGAGCTATAGTCACTCATCAAATGCCTCGCTATTTTATTATTTTTTTACAGCGTCCGTTTGAACGTTATGAGACTTTGCAGCTTTACTGTTCCCATATAATTGAGTTTACCATATCGTATGACAGCAGCAGACACTGAAATGGAAGTTGTTAGACTGCTTGATTTGCACAAACTTGTCAGATGTCCATGTGACTTTTTTCATGGCAACTTGAGGGTTAGTGTACGGTAGTTTGTACTATTTAAAAAAACGCTTCCATTGAAAAGTTCTTGGTGTTCAACGAACCTGCACCAAGGAGCACTGGACCTGTGGAGCTGTCTTGTTTATGGATGGCTAGTATGTGACCAGTGGATTCTCTGTCTAAGACACACTGCTACACCTTTGATAGACAAGTGAGGGTGTTAGCTCATCCAGCTGTCAATATATCCTGCTGTTTTTGCCTGAACATTAGCTCAGCTGTGTAGCAGCGGCAGAAAAAAATATTTAATTTGTCACTTGCCTCAAATTGCAAAGGCATGTCATTGCAATCATGTTTTCTTGCTCACCCAGTCTACTTTATAAGGCTGAAAGGGAGCATTTGTTGTGGTGTTTCACTCCTGTGGAGAACACGCTGCACTGGGTAGTAGCAAAAATCTGAGCCCCAGGATTAAGTAGATGCCATTCTAGGCCTTTCCAGCTCTGTGGATACCAACACTGGGAACTGTAGTTCATTAATACTGAAGAGTGATACCCATTGTTGATGATAAAGGCCTCTGTAGAACTACATCCCCCATGGACTGTTGTGCACTGCACTCCTTTCATATAGCTGAATTCCTCCACATTGCTGAATGCTGACTCCCTCACAACAGTTTCTCTCTGGACCAGACCCCGAAAGTCTGCTGCAGCTTGTGTGTGTGGACATAGAGATATTGGTTCTTTCTCAGGTTTTGCTGGGGGTTGTTTGAAAATGACCAGTAATTTATTCAAGATCATATTTAGAATCATACCTTTCCTGGTAGTCTCTCTGTCTGAGGTAATGTTTGTGGTATTTATATTGGTTAGTAGGTAATCTGTATACCAGACCTACTGTACCATAAATACTTGATCAAATGCAATGAATCCCCTTGCATGAAGCCCTGCACAGATTATTTATATATCCCATGTTGGTGTTCAGACAGTTTTGTTTACTTCACCTGCTTTTTAACAAAATCATTTCCACAGCTATCTGGATACAGTTAAGATGTTACTTTGAAGATGCAAACAGAATTAAACATCCAGCTGTCAAAGTCTGACTTAAAAAAAGACGCTTTATTATTTTTTTCTTAGTTATTTGTATAGGTTATTTGTTTATATCTGTGATTTGTCATACTCATTAATGGTTATGGATAGAGGAGTATACATTTTCAAATGTGAGCAGATGAAAAACAATCTTTTTTTCATTTTGACCTTTAATTTCTGTTTTTCAGTAATATATGTGACTGTAGATCCAATTTAGCCTTGTGCTGTAGTCACATTTACAAAAATATTTCATTGATCCCCTTCTTTTTTAAAACAAAAACTTTTTTTATTTTGTGAAAGAAACTCTGTAGTACAGACTATGATATCTGAGAGCCAAAGCTCAGGTATGAGGTTGTAGAGCTCTGCTTGGGCAGCTGACTCTCAGCTGAATCCGTGTGTGTGTTTAGGGGCTGTAATTCCCGGCCGTAGCACTTCCTGTGCTTTGACTCTTATCCTTGTGCTCCTTTTTGCTTTCCCTCTGTTGAGAGAAACCATAAATAAACAAGAGCCACATGCCTGGTCTTTTTATAGGTGGTGCATTTGTATGCGTACGGCCGCTTTTTATACAGAGTAATGTAAATAATGTTTTCAGTAGTGTAATTTCTTATTTTCCTTTTGCCTTTTTGTATTTTTATAAATACTAACCTGATATAGATTTGATACTCTTTAATTAATGGCCTGCAATCCAAATGGTATCATAAACTAGCTCTCAGTGGGGAAAAGATTTTGTTGCTGACCCTTACCTGTCTCTCCCAGGTGGAGTCATTCATTCTGGACCAGGAGGACCTGGATAACCCCATTATGAAGACAGCGTCAGAGTTACTTTTGTCCAGCGCTACAGATGGAGTAGATTTGAGAACAGTTGATCCAGAGACACAGGCCAGACTTGAAGCTTTACTGGAAGCTGCAGGTATGACTGCATTGTCTGAACTCAGCTCGCCATAATTCTTGACAAATATTAATATGTAATCAATCAGTATGTCATTAACCACACCCATTTTTATACAACCTGTTTTAATTTGTGCTTCAACATACAGAACCAGCAAACCACACCTTTCTACCTCAGTCTTTTTCCATAATCCATTCCCAGGCATTTAAAAGTGGAGGCCTTATGTTTTTTAAATGTTTGTTTGTTTGTTTTTTTTAAGGCCTGAAATTGTAATAAGGAGAAACTGTCGGTTCTGTAAGTGTCATATCAGCAGATAGTTTGAAAGTGATTTGGATAAATTAGTTCAATTAGAACTTGTAATCTCAGAGTAAGAAGGTCTGTGTAGATTAATCCATTAGGGCTGGGTGTCCTGGCTTCGTTTGGGCACGTGAACATTACCATGCAGATTAACACTGGAACACGCTTGAGCCTCCACAGCATGCACAGAGCTTGTGTTGAACAGCTAATGGCTAATCTCATTCTATTCCCCTTTCTCTCTGGCCGGTCTAAACAGTACAGCTAGTAACTCGCGTTACTGGTTTACTTGAGATCTCTACAACCATGTACAATAATGAAAAATAAGTTGTTTATTTATGTTTTCATTGATTTGTTAGCTTATTTGTATTGTTTTTATATAGATTAGCTGAGAGGAGTAGCGTTTATGTGAAATGATTGTGGCATAAAGATCTGTACAGCCTCCTTTCATTCCCTGCATGAGCAAACTAGCCAAATACCAAACCTGTCAAGACCATCCACAAAGATGCCAAGTGTCTGGTGAGATTGGTGGAATATTGACTTAGGCTGTTGTTTATTGCAAAATATATCTAAATATGTTGGTATGGATTTATTATTTGGGCTTATTTGGAGTTTTTCCTATTTGTTTTACATGTTGTCCACACATAGGAAAGTATATGTAGCATTTTCAATGCATTTTGCTATGTCACTCACACGGAAACTCGGCTCACTAGAAGTGGAATTTTTGGAAAGCTCTTCCAAGTGTAAACAAGATAGGATACCGCAAACACAACGGTGTTCACTGACAGCTGCTAAGTTTTGAATTGAAAATACATTTGTTTGGATATAGTCTGAAATGCCCTAAATGGGGAGAAAAGAGCAGCAGTTTGCACAGTGTTTGATAAAGATATATGCACTTTGAAACTAAGTCTGATATATGGGAAATAATATTCTTATTTTCCAGTCCATTGCTGTGGATTGTGATAACAAATTAAATTATTTAATAGATATGACCTTATCTTCCTTAGCTTGTGTTTTTTTTTGTTTGTTTTTTTTTTGTTTGTTTTTTTTTTTTTGTAATGTGCCCAAACAGTCTGGTATAACCTTTTCAACAAATCTGGTACCAAAGATTTCAGGTATATAAATTATACCATGTAGAGCAAAACCTAAAAAAATAGCCCTGGTGTTGTGCCTAAAACTACTGCTGCCGTTGTCAAGGTTTTATTACGTTCCTAACAAAGGGATTGATATAACATTTAAAAAAAAAAAAAGAAGCCAAACTTTGTTTCACCGCTGTAGCCATCTGGATGGAGACTAAACAAAGCTGTCAGAATTGATACTTAGTTGCAAAAGCATCGATGCCTACAGTGCCATCTTTGCCACCTCTTGTTGACACCTGCACACAGGACCTCTTATCACAAGTAGCTGAAATAGTGGATGTTCCCAATTCTTTTGGAGGAATTTTGAGAGGTCAATAAAGCTCCCATTTCATTAATATTGATGTATGAAACAGTTGCCATAAATGTTAACCTGGTCAGCTCACATTTTAACATTAACTGTTAAACTGTTAGGTATTTTCTGATAGTCACCTTAGCCATCTGTTGTCATTAAGACTGGCTATGGTTAATTATAAAACAATAATGTCAATGTTGGAGCTAGGCAGCAAATGTTATCAGTTCTGCTTGCTTAAATTGAGGCGAAGAAAAGTGTTCTATTAAGTAGACAAACAGTGACAGTCTACCTTACCATCAAAAAATATGGCGGTCACCATACTGGGTTTTTTTTTTTTAATTTTTTTTTTTAAAAACATTTTAATTCTATTTTAGGAGGGGGGTGGGGGGTCAAGTTATGTTGCTGTATTTTTTTCCATTATGTCAAACATCTGCCTCCAGCCTCTCTCTCATTCACTGTTCACACTGCTCTGCGTTAGTCTGGATCTCCTTACATCCTCAGCTCTGCGCTCCAGAATTGAAACCCATCTAATTTAGCTGCTCTTTATTTGCTCAGATTAGTTCTCCACACTCTGCAAAAATGCTCTGCACATTCAGCAACCCAAATTCTGCACGTGTCCTTAATTAGCTCTGTCAAGGCTCAATATTCCATCCGTAACCCACGGTTTTCTAGCTGCTGAATTAATGACAGCAGATGGCCAATGTGGTTATTGGGTAATTGCTAATAGTTATGTGGCTAATATGTGCCTTGGCCAGGTTAAGATTTAAGATCACTGTTTACTGCTTACATGTTGGTGAAACAGGAGCTTTATTGACCCCTTTAAAGTCCTCCTAAAGCGTTGTGAAAGTTAACTTCTTCAGCTATTAGTGAGGGGAGGAGCTGTGTGTCTATCTGGCCACAGTGGCGTCGTGTGTCAGCTGGAGACAAAACACCACTGTCTGTATTGATATAGTTACAAATAAATGTTGTAATTTGATAATAGTTTTAGTATTGATTTAATATCTGAGTATCATTTTGACAACCGTAATCTTACCCCTAATTAATTTTGGCCAAATATAACTTTATTTATACATACATACATACATACATACATACATACATACATACATACATACATACATACATACATACATACATACTTTAAAAAAAAAAAGGATTTTTTGTGGTTTGGTAAATTAGTGATTGCATATGAGAAATGGCTTCAAAAGTGTCCACAGTATAATGGTATGCAAGTTTGCCTTTTGGAGCTGTTAAAACGTTGTAGTAAATGTAAACAGTTAAAGAGTGAACTGGACATATGACTTCTGTTATCGTTCAGCAGTTAAAATATTACCCACTTTTCTAACGTTTAGCAAACTGTAAACCAAACCATAGCCTAAAAATGAGTTGAACCGAGCTGTTGATCAGGAGAATTTTACACCCCTCCTAAGTAAATTGAACTAGCTTTACTAGTTGTGACATAGTAATAATTTATGCTAAGCATACATGGTTGAGTCCTGCAGGGATGTCATATGCAAACATGAAATAAATGTTTGATCAGGTTAAATATCTTGCTGGCAAATTCGGATTATTTTAATAACTACATTAACAATTGTTTCTGTAATTTTAATTAAATGTTCCTTGTTTTGTGTTATGTTTTATAGAGACTGTAAATGCTCAGACTTAATTACAAGAAATGCATGGTGTAAGACAAGTTGCACATGGATTATAAATGAAGGCTACTGTTACCAGTAGCCATACTTGTATGTACTTGCGTAATATCTCCCTTTCTCTTTACTTCTTAATGTAGATGTAGTGAAAAAATAAACAACAACAACAACCAAACAATTGTAACCTGAGAAAACAGAGTCGTAGTTAGGGAAGCAGGATGTTTACAGATGGGCACTACTGCAACCTTAGAGACCCTCTTGTCTTCAGCCCAAATGATATGTCCTCTATTTCCACACTTTGATTTTGCAGACTGTGGGGCAGATTCCTTGATATTCACTTCATTCATATAGTCCATCTTAAATGAATAGAAGCACAATAGTGCTTTAATTCGAATTTGCAATGAACTGAACTGAGTTCATAGTGACACGTTTTCTGAAGTTTTCCTAAACCCAAGTAATGATTTCTACAACAATGTTGTTTCATGTTTGTAATGTTCAGTAGTTGTTGTTGTTGTTTTTTTTTCCCAGTCTTGGCACACTCAAAGAAACATTTCTGTACTACATGTCATAAAATCCCCTAAATTCATAGCAGTTGTACATTGACAAACCTAACTGATAAATTGTCAAAGTAAGATATTTCTTTAGTTTCCAGTGAATGTTGAGTCATTTCAAATACTTTATATTTTTTTTAATTTTATTTTGAATTTTTAATTACACAGAATTTTTATTCCTGCAAAGTTAAGTGTCAGTGGCATGCTATTGTTTGTTTTCTATCAAATCAGCTCACTGACCTTTTGCAAGTTGATCTTAATGCTAGATGTAAAAAAAAAAGAAAAGTGTTTTTGAAGCCCAACTCAACTTTCCCCAGCTTTTCTTCTTGCCTGCATAAAATTTAAAATTCACCCTTGTTTCTCACTGTTTGAGTCACATGATGTAAGAAATTGTTCAAATAATAACTACTGGGTGGCAGAATCTTTAACAGGGCAGCCAGTACAACAATTTGGTAACATAATTTGAAGAACTGCACAAGTAACATGCTAGGTAGCATCAGTTTGCTAGCAGTTTAAAGGTTTGCTCTTTTTAGAAAAGTAACGGCAGATGAAGAGGGACTGCAAGTGAAGTTTAAAAAACAAACAAACAAAAAACCCCACAACACTCAGACTTTTTCAGTAAAGAAAAATATTTTGCTATGTTTTTGATGTCACAGCAACAGGGTACTAGGTGAGGTAAAGATAACACATTACATGAACCTAACAGGTGTTGTTTTTTTTTTTTTTTTCAAACAATCGAATAGTTTGTGCAACAAAATCTGGAAGTATAAGTTCACATGGTAATTGTTTCAAAGCTACACTTTGGTGTTGCAGTGGAAGTGAATGCTAAGGAGGCATGTGTCGGCTTTGTTTAGAAACGGAGGCAACAAAGTGTCCGTACATATAACTGACTCTAAAGCCAGGAATAAAAGGTTTGATATTCCTGTTCTGTTTAATTCGGCTGTTATGGCATTAAAGTTTTTAATGTTATTTTGTTTATTATATATCTTATTATATATAAAAACTATTAATATCTACTTGCGCAGAAATATTTAATAACAATGATACCAGGTTACTGTGAAACTGCCAGACTCTTAAATAACCATTGTGCCTTTTAATAAAAATAAAAAATTATCATGCCACCCAATGATAATTGGGTGGCAATAAAACCTTATTAGCAAATGTTAAACTGAACATTAAGACACTAAAAGTGAGAACAGGTGAGTGGCAGGAATGTATTGTTACTGTTGGATGTAGGTCTTGACTCCAGTTTGTGGTTAATTCAAAGTCTGTTATTAATAAACAGAGGAAATCTGTAGAGGTAGCTGTTGTGAAATGCCTCCAAAATCCTAAAGCTTTGTTCTTGGCTTCTTCTATGCTATGTTAGCTCTTTTGCTAGCGCCCCATACACTGCTTCTGACCCGTGACATAGTAAACAGAGCATATAGCTGAACTTAATAAATCGTCCACATTTATTTACCTGCTGACACAGATACCTGATCCAGTTGTTTGACTCAGGATGGGATCAAGATCAGTTCATCCTGTGGCGTTGTAGTTATGTCACATCCGGAGTTCTCTGGAAAGGCTATGCAAAAAATGTGGATTATGTGGAAAACCATTTGGAACATGGGACGGGCTGCAATGTGTGAAGGTTACCTTGAGTTTGTTTACAGCGATGCCCAAGTTTGAAGTGCTTAGGCTGACTTCTGTTTAAGCAGCAAGATAATGAGCTGCTTTATTTGTTGTCTCTTATTTTGTTTTGTTTTTTGTTTTTTTAAAGATGCAAATCTATTGACTGTAATTTTACAGTGTATTAAACTGAATGAGGCGCATTGTTAGACTAAGGCCTATCTGTTACATATGACGAAATAATGATGGATACCTTTATTTTGAGTTTGATGTGAATTCAGTATAGCATAAGCTGGATCCAATGAGGAAAACGGATGCTCAAGCCTTGATTGAAGTGCTCTAATAAGCATTCAGCAGTCATGCACGCTTGCATGCACTGGCTGTGCTTGGCTTTGATAACCATCAGTACTGCTGCAAAAATGTAACTTGGGCTGTCTTATATGGGTAGGAAAAATTGTTCCTGTATCCTTCAGAGAGTCAAGGTAACACACTGTATGTTGAAAACTTGAACAAAGCTTGGTGTAAAAGTAACAAACATGATGTGCAGTAGAAATTGTGGCCTCTGAATGTGTGTGGTGACAGTGATTCATGCTACCAGCTCAGCCTTTTCCTTTAAGAAGATGGCCTTGTGGCCCCTTAATGTGGAAATGTCTGTGTCAGAAGTACCTTTAACCGCATGAAGCCACAGCCTCTGTAAAGTCATCACTGTAGTTGGGTCCAGAGTTTAAATAGGAGTTGCTAGTTATGAGTCAGGCTAGATTAAACAGGGTTTACTTACATCAGTTGTGGTTTTCTTGTACTGTGCCAGGACAAGATTGTCAACCCCTCCCAACCCCCCTACAGGCCTGCCCTCACACAGTGTTTAACAATCTGGGTCCCAAGTACACTTCACTTTTTCTCAGCATTTCAGTTCCCACCTCTTGCATTTCTTCTTTTATGCACACAGCCTAAAAGAAACACTGCTGCAAAGCACAAAGATGGCAACTAAGGAATGTATTTCAGGGCTAAAGTGGGGCATTTTCTTTTGGACTGCTGTTCTCTTATAGAACTTTTAGATTTAATAGAACTGATTTTACATGGAGGCAGCTGTTGTTGAGGAGGGTGTTGGTGCTCCAAGTTTGGGCTTGGTTACTACATGTATACCTTGAGTCAGCCCACTACACAGCAGGCACACTAGACAAATGAACTGGAATCAAGGGGTAAAATGTGCTCAGGCACATTATGAATTACCTTGCTGAGTGCACACTTGGTCTAAAATCAGAGGTAGGTTCTGCCTATCACAGTTAGTAGCCACAGGTCTAGAGGGTTGCGTCTATGCGTGCATGCACGCACGCTAGGGCTGGGCCATATTATACCGTTCACGGTAATACCGGTATAATGTTAGGCTACGATAGGAAAATGAAATATCGCGATAGAATATGAGTAAAACGCGCATGCGCAGTGCCTTTGTTTTCATACGCACATGGCCGATTGTTGAGTGAAACAGATGAACCAGAATTGGTTTGTAAAAATGGTGCAACTTCAGTGATGTGGAACTGGTTTGGTGTTTGTCCGTCAGATACACGACAAAGCACATTTTTTTGCAGAACATGCAAGCGGCCGTCGGACTAAGATGCCCTTAAATCTGGGAGTAATCTGGGTCCTAAACTCCGTATACTTCAGGTCAAACGAACACTGCAGCATCACTAAGAGTTAAAAACTGTCTAAATTCTTTCATCTTTAATAAAACGATCAGCATTGCTGCTTTACCAGGTGTAACTATGAAGTTTAACTTCCAGGCATCCATGAAAACAAAATGTATTACATTTAACGGAGTTAGAAGCTAGCGGAAGTTAGCTCGCTAGTTTCGCTAGTTACCTAAGCATGATATTGCATGTTCGGACTGAGAGATTTCTGAAAAAAATCAAACGTACAGCTCTGCTATCACTTCCAACATAAATGAAGACAGGAAACTAAACAGCAGTGACGTTTGTAGGGTTACTGAAGTTGGGCTAGCTGGTATATAATTATGTGCTACGTGATCGCTAGCGACACAGCTATGTTAGCATAACATAAACAGTGAAGCTGGAGGACAAACACTAACACTTTTCCACTTATAAAAGTTAACGTTAAGGTTCCTCATGGTTAGAGACAAATGCAATCGCATGGCAGGATGCTGTAAACGGACCAATCTTCAGTCAGAAGAACAACTGAGATAATCCATCCACAATACGAGGTTAGTCATTAATATACTGCAACAACATGGGAATAGAGCAGCTGCCAGAGAATTCAACATTAATGAATCAATGGTACAGAAGTGGAGGAAGCAAGAAGAATGAGTTTAATAAAGTTTGATTTATCTGACTGCTTTGTTTTGCTTAATGTGCCTTATAATCCCGTGCACCTTATGGTCCGAAAAATACGTACTGCACACTGCAGTTTAATGTTGCAAAGCACCTCTTTTTAACTTCAGTGGATATTATACATGGTTATGCTCAGGATATGTCAGCCCATTTCTACTGGAAATGCCTTTTGGTTAAACGTTCAGCAAGGAATTTGCATTTGCACTGTTACATTTTTATAAAGCTTTAATGTACATAAAAACCAGCTTCTTGTTTAAGTGAAAATAAATGATAGGTTGTCTTTTTGCGCTAGTAATGTTGTGGAGTTGTATTTTGTCTCGTATCAATTATATCGTCAGTTATATCGTTATCGCAAATTTTCAAATATATATCGTGATAAATATTTTTGGCCATATCGCCCTGCTCTAACGCACGCACCAGGTATTGGGATAATAGCTAATATGCTGTGGGATTAATGTGATCTTTGACTGCTAAGTGGATTTGGACACAAGTCCAAATTTTTATTTTATTTTTTATTTTTTTGCCATTTTCCTAAAACTTTCAAAACTTCTAGATTAGCCCACAAAAGCTGATTTTATTTCTTTTGTTTATTTTCAATTTTTAACTTGAGGAGGTGATGATTTAGTAACGATGTTTAGTCATTGTAGCATCTACATAAGTGATTTAACATATCATTTAAAAACTTGATTAGGATTACAAGAAACTGTTAACCATCACAGTCTACACAGTGCTATTTCTGCCCTTTAGCCAGCATCACTAAAGGGGCAAATTTTTATTCTAGCAGACTGCCCAGATGTATACCACTTTATGCTTATCCCTGTTGCATGGGGGTGTCATTGAAAAATGATGTCATATCCTCTGGTGTCTGCCACTGTTTTTGTATCAGGTCAGCTGGTCGTGCACCCCTCAATTTTTGTAGCTTGGCATGTTGTATCTCTGTCGGTTGACAGACTCTGCCAAGATTCCCCCCCCCCCCCAAAAAAAAAAAAAAATGTCTTTGCTTTTGGCTTTGACCTCTTCTCCTCCTACATTGGTGCTGTTCTGGTGGTGACACCTGTTGTTCAGGAGAATACTACAGCAGCTTCCTGTGCTTTCTGGCAAGTGTAAATAAATAAAAATAAATATAGGGAATGTAGAATGTTTCAGCAGTGTGGAGGGTACTCTGGTGCTGTGTGTCTGTGCAGAACAGTTTAGTTGTTTAGTTTTTCTAGTTTTCAGTTGTGGCACAGAGGGTTACTGGGAGAGGGTTTGGGGCAATGTTGTCAGTTAATATTGGCAACTTAAGCATTCGAAACTGTTCAATAAGCCACAATTTTTCAGACAGTTTTGAGATTTGCAGACAGTTGAGACAACAAAAACTGGCAATATTGGAATGGCGCGTTTTTGCTTGGCTGTGTTGGCAGCCAGGATTCTCAGTCTCTTTTCACATGCAGTATACATGTATAGAATATATCAACATCTGTGACTGTCCCATTCCTACAAAATGACGGATGATGATTGTTAAAAAGACCAGGTTGTTATGGAACTCTGGATCTACATAGATTAAAGCAGAAATTATACTTTTATTTTGATACTCTGGGGTCCACCCAGGTCCCAGTGTCATAAACTTTGGCATGAGTAAGTTGCATGAGGGTCTATCTAAACGTCTATGTGCCTACCTGAGGTTTTTGTGATTACGGCAACTTGTTGAATTTACATTACAATGCAACGACTGCGCATGCGCCCCAGGCGGCAGACTTTGAAGAAGTATAACAGGAATGTTGGCTCTCCAGTTGTCTTTGTCTGCAAAACTGCATAATCCTCAAAAATCTTCTCCACCCCACACTGTGCCATCAAACACAGACCATGAATATTGGAACTACATGTATTGTGAATTATGCAAGTCCTAAGTAGGGCTGTGCGGTATGACCAAAATCTCATATCCCGATATAAAACCTCTATCGTCCGATAACGATATAAATCACAAATATTATATTTTCTGTAAATTCTGTGAATCTCTGGTAGGTGAAGTGTTTCCAGCTGGGCGTCATGTACCTGGAGTCGAGTGTTTTAACCGATGCATGAAACTACACATTTTTAGACATAGGTTGTAACGGCCCCCGTTTTCTTTGTATTTATTACACGGCGTGCTGCAGGGAAAAGCCTGTTCTAACGTTTGAGTCTAAGGTTTGTTTTGGCTTTTCATCCGTCAATACTTTTTCACGTGATTCCATTTATTTTGAAAAGTGTCAACAGGATCTTGAGCTTTATTGTGAAAGGTTTATGGGGAAAATAAACAAGCGGACATGCGATGGTTTTACCGTCGTTGTTACTAATGACGACCCATAAAAACAGGCCCTTGTCCGTCCTTAGTGTGGTTATATTAAATACAAGAGAAAGAGAGAACTTAATATAGCCACTACAGTGACCATCAAAACGATGAAAATATATTGCCGTAAACAGTTTATTTTGCGACACCACGAAACAAACCATAGCGTAAAATGAAACGATAGACGTTTTTATATCGTCATCCGATATATATTGTTATATCGAACAGCCCTAGTCCTAAGTGTCAGTATTTTTTATCAAAAATTGACTTGCACATCTACTATTTCATGAGTGGTGGCAGTGGTTGAGCTTAGCAAATGAAAGTGAAGTGACCACGTAGGAATGCACCAATTTTTTTTTTATTTTTTATTTTTATTTTTTTAAATCCATTGTAGAGGGGGAAAAGTCAGTTGGTGAATGGTGAAAGTTGTCTAGTGGACAAAAGGTTACAATAAATATTATACATGATACACATATCACATAAGAATCATTTAAAACTGTTTATCAAATTCTTTTATAATAAAGTTAGATTTTAAATTAAATTATTCCTTAGAACTAAATGTGTGTAGACCTTTTTTTTCCAGAGCGCTCCTGTTGGAAAGTCTCAGGATTGCAGCAGCACTTTTGGGATCACCAGTTTATCAAAACATAATTGTTTCTAGCAATTATCCCGTTGTGTACTTTTTAAGAGTTGAAACCCTTTCATTTTCTGTCTGGGGTTTCCTTGTTGCTCTGTGTGGGGAAAATTATATCAAAAGAGCTTGCTTTCATGATGCTGTTGCAAATACAAAGCCTAGTTTATTACACTTACATCCTCAGATTCAGTTCCTGCCCCTTTGTCATGTCTTGGCAGTTACTTGATCCTTTTTTCCCCCTCCTACACGAGAGCCACCATGATTTTGCACTCAAGCATTATACTGAAAAACTGGTTTTAATAGATTAGTGGCTGCTCTTATTCCACATTACCCAGACACCAGAGACTTTACTGGTACTGCAAATGAAAGTTCATGAAATAACGAATGACATGCAATTAAATGTTCATTTGAAGTAAGTTGACTTAAAGTTTACGTACCTAAACACACAAAGAAATAAGTGGTCTAAACTAGAGTGTCTGCTTAGTTTAACAACATTAAGATGAGCTCATGCTCATCCCATTCTGAGATTTTTAAGATCTCTGGCTCTCACTAGCTAGTTTAATTCTACATTAAGACCTCTTAAATGAGGGGAAGGGCGGGTTGCTCACATGTAATTAATGGCCACAAAATATTACACTAAGTTATTAGCCAGCGCTTACCAGCAGTATTATTGGTTGGTTTTTACCTAGAAGGCAACTCATTTTCTCTGAAATGGTACTAATGGTTTCGTCTGACGTATTGTTAGGATAGCTTACATTTTGATCTAGTTGTTCATTTCATTGCACGTAAATGCTTCAAGAATGATTCCTGTTAGACTGGTGTCGGTGCCAGTTATGTTTTCAGTAGGCATTTGGTGTATATACACTTGTCCTGATAAATTTTATTTTAGTTTAACACGATAAAAGATAGATGGTGTTGTACGTGTAAACATGGCAGAGTTGTAGGTGGAGCTGAGCAGGAACAAGTGCTTATGTGTAAACACAGTGAAGGTCTTTTAAATTGATGTTGTGACTGAAATTCTTGACTCATTCACTACTTCCTGCTCTGTTTGGTAGTTATATGTAGAGGATTATACACAGGAGAGGGGATTTGGTGACGGCTGATATCTAACCTATTTATTCCTGTTTAGTGAATGAAGTGCTTGTGTTCTCTGAGGAAAAACACGATAAAGTAAAACATTAATGATCAACTTCCTTGACCTCTTTGCTTGTGCATATGAGACTGTTGTGAAATCTTTGTCTGAGAGCGGTGCTAAGTTTAGCCCGAGTCAGTGGTGAGAAAACACAACCTTAAGGACTGAAGCTGTCTTGTGCCTGGTTAATGGATGGGTTGAAGTTGAGGCCGAAAGGTTTAAAGCCAACTTTATTTATTTTTTTCCCTTTTTTTTTTTTTTTTCTTTCTTTCTAAAATGCACACTGTTACTCCTCTCACAAGTGGTTTGCTGGTTTGGAAATGTTCATTGTTTTCCTTTGAGAGATCTTCCTCTGTAGGTCATTAGCAAAAGCAGTTGTTTTCATTTTGCTGCTGCTTGCCTTTCACTCTGGTCATTGACTTTTCTTCTTTTTCATGCCAAAATAGACACACAGACTTTTTTTTTTCCTGTCATATTGCATTGTTTTCTTCAGTTCTTCTCTTGCTTGCTGGCCACTGTTCCTAACACATCATTTTCTCTCATGGTCACTGCTTTTTACCCATCTATAATTCACACAGGATGAGACAGTTTTCTCTTCGAACATTAACAGCTTGAATCTACATTGGTTCGTATACACTACTGATCAAAAGTTTGGAACGAATCTGAACGTGCTAAAATATTTAAATAAGCATGAAAAGAAGAGAAAGGATCTTATTTTCATGTTCATTATTTAACCTTGAAGTATTGAAGCACATCAATTCTGAGATCGGTCCATCTGTCAGTCAAGGCAGAGGAAATGTGTCTAGGAAAGTGTGAGATTTGAACAAGAAAAGTTTTATTTCCAAACTACTTGTTTTAATAAAACACCAGTTTGCTGGTATTGTTATAATGAAATCACCACCAAAGTAATGCTAATTGTCAGTCCTATTGTAGGACGCTAGACTGTAACATACAGGAAGTGCACATTAATATTAAACTAATTTAACTTGAAGTCATTTTCAAGAAGCTTGTCTTTACGGCAAAATTATATTCAGTAAATATCAGAATTTCTCAGCAGTGTTACAATGCAGTTCATTTAATGACTTAAGGAAAACTGCAAAATTTTGACTCCAAACCTTTGAGCCTTGGTGTATACAACAGCTTCATTTCACTGGTATTATTGTTCTGAACTACTGAAGTACTGTGCAAACGTCTCAAGTCATTTCTTTTTATTTTGTTTCCAATGAGCCAAAGTGTCGTGTCATTTTTTTTTTTTAAATTTTTTTTAAAATATATTTTATTTTTAAATAATCTTGAGCAATAGGTCTCCAGGCTTTCTAAATGGCTCCGTTTGACATTGGCCAGTACTTGTACCTGATTGTTTTACAGAGGATTTGTTTTCCTCCAAAGAAGAGATTTGAATGTCCTTCAAGAACTATTAATGAAGACTACTTACGGAAAGCCTGACTAAGGGTTCCGGCTGTGTTGGGGGAAAAAATGGCAAATACTGACTTAAAAACTCGTTAGATTTGTACAAAACTATTTGTTATGTTTGTACATCTCAATAAATCGCTGCACCTTTTTCCCGTTTTCCTAGCCCAACATAAAGAAATGAAGACTGACTTGAGACTTTTGCACAGCACAGTAGATACTCCCAATATTCCCCTTTTATTGTGTACCTTACTATTTGATAAAGAAATTGCGACTCTTAGGTGGTTTATTGAAAAAAGATATATTAAGCCACATTAACAAATGCTTGTGTTTTCTGTGTGATTTTTTTTTTTTTTTTTTTTTTTTTTTCCCTATTCATTTTTAAATTTTTATTTTATTTTTTTCTTTATTGATTTTTTTCCCTCTTTGTGTTTGCTGCTACTAACCCTGGATTGGATTTGCTGGACTGGACTTGCTTCTTCATCTGGTCTGGTGTGGTTGTGCTCCCCTGTGGTTTGCATTGCCCTATGCACCTCTGCCCTTTTGGTGTTCGGCAGGCATCGGTAAACTGTCCACTGCCGATGGTAAAGCTTTTGCAGACCCCGAGGTGCTACGGCGACTGACGTCATCTGTGAGTTGTGCCCTGGACGAGGCCGCAGCCGCCCTCACCCGGATGAGAGCTGAAAACACACTCAATGCCGGCCAAGCAGACAAGTATGTATCTCGCTCACACCATCAACTCACTGCTTCATAAACAATACCTATGAGCATGCGTGTGTGTCTCTTTGCTGCCTGGAAGTAATTGTGTTGTTGTGAGGGGTGCGTGTGTTCACCTGCCACAGTGGCAGTAATTGTAGCAGTCTGGTTATTTTCAGCCGTAGTTTAGCAGAGGCGTGTTCGGATGGGGATGTCAACGCCGTGCGCAAATTGCTGGATGAGGGCCGGAGCGTCAATGAGCACACGGAGGAAGGGGAGAGCTTGCTGTGTCTCGCCTGCTCGGCTGGCTATTATGAACTTGCACAGGTATGGAAGAGGTTAGATTGGTGTCCAGATTAAGTTCCTGCTAAATACTTAAGGGGCTGTATTCCTTTGACAAGCCTATGAATATATATTTACGTTTTTTTTCTTCTTCTGTTTTCTATTCTTAGGTTTTGTTGGCTATGCATGCCAATGTGGAGGACAGGGGCATCAAGGGGGATATAACACCACTCATGGCTGCTGCCAGTGGAGGTTATGTGGACATTGTCAAACTACTACTTGTCCATGGGGCAGATGTCAATGCCCAGTCCTCTACTGGTAAGACTACTTTAACTTCTCTATTTATAAACCATTTAATGTGACTTCAAAACACACGGTATAATCTCACTTTTGTCTTTCAGGCAACACAGCTTTGACGTATGCATGTGCCGGTGGCTTCGTGGATGTGGTGAAGGTGCTGCTCAAAGAGGGTGCTAACATTGAGGACCACAACGAGAACGGACACACACCTCTCATGGAGGCGGCCAGTGCTGGCCACGTAGAAGTGGCCAGGGTACTATTGGAGTATGGCGCTGGCATCAACACACACTCCAATGAGTTCAAGGAGAGTGCTCTCACACTTGCATGCTACAAAGGTCAGTACTTAAGTATGGAACTTGTATCCCTAGGTTAGTTTTTATGTTGAGGGTTTATTTTTAGAAAGGAATAAATGCGCATTGTCCTTTTACTTTTTTTTAGTTGTTATGCAATTTAGCGCCCTCGTTACAAAGACTTGGGCTAATACTGTTGTAAAATAAAGCTCTTACATAAGTTCTGTTAGCTATCCTAACAGTCAGCTACTCTTTAAAATTCAGCTGGTTATTTTATTTTTCATTTTAATGAAATGTTTTTTAAAAAAAGTCTACATCTTAAGATCAGTAAAATTGGCGTACTTGCAGTCGACTCTGAACTGATCTAACTTGTTACTTTCCCCCAGTGGCAGGCTACTCCCATAACCTTGTCCAAAGGCCTGTAAAAGATTAATTACATTGATTTTGTTTGTCCTCTGCAGGTCACTTGGATATGGTGCGTTTTCTCTTGGAGGCCGGAGCAGACCAGGAACACAAAACGGATGAGATGCATACGGCACTGATGGAGGCCTGCATGGTAAGCATCTGACCTAAAACCTCACTTCACATTTCACACCTCAAACCACTTGTTATGACTTTGTATTTGTAACTATAAACAGACAGTACATACGTTGAAGTAATCGGCATGGTCAAGAATGAATTGCTTTATATATCTTAGACTCCCTTTTGTGTCTCAGTACAGCTCAAACAAAATAAACTTTAATATTAAATTTGAAAAAAAATAACATCAGAAACATAACAGCGGGTCTTATTCAGTGTCCAAACCCAACAGAGTTCTGCTAATGGTTGGGTACTCGCATGGTTAAGTGGGAGAAAAGTGGACTGAAAGAAGATTTTAATAATTTACACCATCTCCCCTGTGCTAATTGGTTTTTATCTTGTTTGCAGATCAGTCGTGCTAAATAATTGTGGAAGGGGTGTGCAGTTTTCTGTAAACATTAATTGTGCTATTGTCGATGGAAATGTACAGCAATGTTTTTAGATGCCTCTTTCATCAGTCTGCTAAAATGTCACTACTTTCTCGTTTTAAACACTTTTTCAAATTGATGGTTTAAATTCATGTAGCTTGACTAGAAATTGATACGTGTATTTATTCAGGTGCTTATCTCTATATTCTCTGTGTGTCTCGCTGTCCCAGGATGGCCATGTGGAGGTGGCACGGCTGCTGTTGGACAGCGGCGCGCAAGTCAACATGCCAGCTGATTCCTTTGAGTCGCCCCTTACCCTGGCAGCTTGTGGAGGACATGTGGAGCTGGCAGCCTTGCTTATAGAGAGAGGAGCCAACTTGGAGGAGGTATGCAAAGATACACTAAAACAAAATGGAAAAAAATTGTATAGCTGTAGATACATTTGCTGTGAAGATATACTATAAATGCTCCAAACCAAAAAGTGTCGGTCCTTTTTAAACAAAAGTGTTTGCTTCCAAAATTGGAAAACGGCTAATTTTTCACTGTTATCTAAAATGTAAATGACAACATTGATGTAACTGGCTAAATGCAGTTGGATGACAATTTCTATCCACATAAACACAAGTCAGGGTTGTGTCCGTGTAACCTGCGAGTCATTTTCACCCTTATGTTTTCTGATCTGATGATGCTTCTGTTTGTGTCCAGGTTAATGATGAGGGCTACACTCCCCTGATGGAGGCAGCCAGAGAAGGCCATGAGGAGATGGTAGCACTGCTGCTGGCTCAAGGTAGCAGCATTTGTTCTTGCATCTCTGAAACACCATAAAAAAAACAAAAACAACTAACAATTTTGACATGATCACAGTCTGTTATCATTGTTTTCCCATTTTAGTAGCTGAATATAACAAAACTGGTCTTGCTCTGTCGTCTAGGTGCTAACATCAATGCCCAGACAGAGGAAACCCAGGAGACCGCTTTGACCCTAGCATGTTGTGGAGGCTTTTTAGAAGTGGCTGACTTCCTCATTAAGGCAGGGGCAGACATTGAGCTGGGCTGCTCTACCCCGCTAATGGAAGCTGCACAAGAAGGCCATCTGGAATTGGTGAAGTACCTACTGGCTGCAGGTGGGCAAGGAAGAAGATGCAGCAATGGTAGAAAGAAAAGACACATCAAAAATGTCTTAGACTCTTGAGCTCACACTCCTGTAACTTTTTCTCGTTCAGGAGCAAATGTTCATGCCACGACGGCAACTGGCGATACAGCACTGACGTATGCGTGTGAGAACGGACACACTGATGTGGCAGACGTGCTACTGCAGGCTGGAGCCAATTTGGTACGCCGTACTCTTAAATCCTCTTAGTCACTTATGATTTGCCCTGCTTTAAAAAAAAAAAGTATTTACATTGGTTCAAGTGACAGCGGGGCAAGAAAAGATGTGTAAAAGTTTTTTGTGTGTAAATGTATATTGATTGAACTGAGCATCTTCTATTGTGTGAAGCAAGACCTTGACCTTGTAGAACCTGCACCTACAGCAGCAGTTTTCAAGATGAATACAGATTATAGCCATTTTGTTTAACTTCTGTGTTGAACTCAACAAATCCACTTCATCTTTTTCCTTTAGGAGCATGAGTCTGAAGGGGGACGGACGCCCTTAATGAAGGCAGCGAGGGCAGGGCATCTCTGTACAGTGCAGTTTCTTATCAGCAAAGGTGCGTAACTGAGTAGCTCTTGGATTTAAATACAGGTATTTGAGGGGGGAAAAATGCATATCTAACCTGTAGAGTCAGAGAATTGCCTCTCTTGAAAGGGGAAGTAGATCGTTTATATGGGAGGGTTTTGTTTTGTTTGTTTTTTTCTGCACATCTGTCACTTAATTTATTCACTTCAATTAATCATAGTTTATTTCATTGCATGAAGGTATGAGAAGTTTAAAATTTCACCTGAAAATTGTTTTTTCCACCATTACGCTTAAAGTGGAAGACCAGCAATTGTTATTGTGTCCAGGTTAATGATGAACCCCATTATTGAATATCTGGCTGTAGATATGCATTATCATTACTCTTATAATATATACATTTGTCTTTGTCTGTGTTAGGTGCTAATGTGAACAGAGCCACTGCCAATAATGATCACACGGTGGTTTCTCTGGCCTGTGCTGGAGGACATTTGGCTGTGGTGGAGCTGCTGCTGGCGCATGGGGCGGATCCTACTCACAGACTCAAAGTAATGCACCCAGTCTGGATTAACACCAGCTGCTTTAATAACGATTATGCTCATTTGCATGTGTTTAATGATAATGCTGATAGAGAAAAACATGCCATGTTTTTTCTTTGTAGGATGGCTCAACCATGTTGATAGAAGCTGCTAAGGGTGGCCACACCAATGTGGTTTCCTACCTGTTGGATTACCCCAACAACATCCTGTCTGTCCCAGCCCCGGACCTCTCCCAACTCACTCCCCCATCGCAAGATGCCTCTCAGGTATATGCAGCAACATGATAACCCCCCCCCCCCCTTTTTTTTATTTTATTTTCTTTTTTAACTAACATTTTTGCAAGCATGGCTGTTTTCTTTCTTTTTTCCATTGCTTTAACACAACATATCCTCTGTCATAACAGGTTCCTCGTGTCCCATTCCAAGCTCTCGCCATGGTAGTGCCCCCTCAGGAGCCAGACAGAACCCCATCAAACATCGCTACGCCCCCTCCCGTCTCTAGTAAAGGTAAACTGTCCTAGGTACCCGCTCGGTATACTTAAAAGGTTCTACTTACAAAGTGCACACTTCACTGAGCTGTAGATATATTTATTTTGCCATTTTTAAATCTCAACATCTTTGATGTGTTTTGTTCAAATTCAGGCGTGTCCAAACAGAGACAAGCAGCCCTTCAGCCCGGTGTCCCCAGCTCTGTTGGCCGGGGACCTGAAGCAGAGCCTCTGCCACCCTTCCACTTGTGCCAGCCCCTAGAGTGCATTGTGGAGGAGACGGAGGGAAAGCTGAATGAACTGGGCCAGAGAATTAGCGCTATTGAGAAAGCCCAGCTAGAGTCGCTAGAACTCATTCAGGGGGAGCCGCTCACCAAAGACAAGATTGAGGAGCTGAAGAAGAGCCGAGAGGAGCAGGTATAATCCATCATCCACTTAAGATGTGGTCTCATTTTGATCTTAAGTTAGGTAGCCTTTAACTTGTAAGCTAATTGACCCTTCAGTGCCCCCCCCCCCCCCCCCCCCCCCCCCCCCGTATGCATAACAACATATCACAAGTTAGTCAAACAAGGATGTGACTCTTCCTTAGGTTCAGAAGAAAAAGAAAATCTTGAAGGAGCTGCAGAAGGTGGAGCGTCAGCTGCAGCTGAAAACACAGCAACAGTTCACCAAAGAGTACATGGAGGCAAAGGGCTTAGAGCAGCAGGAGGCTGGACAGAGCCAGGGTCCGGGCCCGGGGCCTGGATGTGCATCGTCTGTTCCAGTGCCTCTTCTCACCACACCGGGTGCACAAGTACACAGTGGCTCTGACAAGGACGAGGAGACAAGCAAAGATGGGGAACAGGAAGAGCCGGAGGATGACGTCGAAGAGGTGAATTTTTTTTGTATTTGTTTTCTTTGTTTGAATAATGTTTGTTCCCTAGCACTGTCCTAACAGATCCGAGAGACTTAATATGCTCTCTGTATTCTTTCAGGAAGAGGAAGATGATGATGATGAAGAGGGCTCAGAGGAAGAACCAGATGGAGAAGAGGATGATTACCCCAAGCTTCCTCAGGTGGACACAATCATGGGTCACAGGGATGGGTCGCAGTCACGACAGCAGCCGCCTCTTCCCCCTTCGCCACAGACCCAGCCCCAGCCGCCTCCTCCCCCTCTTCAGGCAGCCTTCGTTCCTATCCAACCTCTGCCAGACTACAACCCTGCAGACTACCCAGGAAGTACCAGTCCAGAGCTGCAGAGGGTACTAGTAGGGCAGCAGATGTTGGGGCAGCAGCAGGGTCAGCAGCTGGCTGGGTTAAGCCCAGGAATGATACCTCAACAGGCTCCAGATGGGCTCTTGGTAGCTACACCTGCACAGACGCTCACAGACACACTGGACGACATCATGGCAGGCAAGTACTCAGAAGTTTAACTGTTGGGTGTGAGATGCGAGACTGTGCTCTACAAAGTTTTGTTTTTCCTTTTTTTTGGAGGTGGTGCTTACATTTGTTTTTGTTTCTTTCTTGCAGCTGTGAGCAGCCGCGTGCCCATGCTGAACACTACATCTTCACCCACACCCCTTTCCCAGCCGCCCACACAGACGCCCGCAAACATCGCTTCTCCCCCTTCAGTCCTACCCCTTTACCCCTCTGTTGACATAGACGCACATGTAAGCCAGTTTGACATGACAGTATACATATTGTGATAATCCAAGTTAATACATTTATGTAAAAAGTAATATGCCCTGTTAAGAGAGAGTGTTTTCTTCACAGACGGAGAGTAATCATGATACGGCCCTGACGCTGGCGTGTGCAGGAGGACACGAGGAGCTTGTGTCTGTCCTGATTTCACGGGGAGCCAACATTGAGCACCGGGATAAAAAAGGTATCTTAGAAAGATGATTAGTCTTCTGATAGTATGGCAGTCTGGAGGGTTAGAGTTTAATTTTAATTCAAAATAGTTTCATTTAACAAAGGACTCATTATTTCTGTTCTCTACAGGCTTTACGCCGCTGATCCTGGCTGCCACTGCTGGCCATGTAGGCGTGGTTGAGGTACTCCTGGACAAAGGGGGTGATATTGAGGCTCAATCAGAGAGAACCAAAGACACACCCCTCTCCCTGGCCTGCTCTGGGGGACGCCAGGAGGTATAAAACTGTTTCAGTTTACTCTCACAGTCATGACATTCCTATACTCCTGCCGCTAACACCATTATCATCCATGTTGGTAAGGTTGTTGAGTTGCTGCTGCTGCGGGGAGCCAATAAGGAACACCGCAATGTCTCAGACTACACGCCTCTCAGCCTGGCTGCCTCTGGGGGTTATGTCAACATCATCAAAATACTCCTCAATGCTGGTGCCGAGATTAACTCCAGGTGAGCAACAACTGATACCATACATGTAGCATTTTCTCTGTTTTACGCTTCTTTTCTAAAGACTCTATTTCACTCTTTTCAGGACTGGCAGTAAGCTGGGAATCTCTCCTTTGATGCTGGCAGCTATGAACGGTCATGTGCCAGCAGTGAAGCTGTTGCTGGATATGGGTTCAGACATCAATGCCCAGATTGAGACCAACAGAAACACAGCTCTGACCCTAGCCTGCTTTCAGGGGCGGGCTGAGGTCGTCAGTCTGCTGCTAGATCGCAAGGCCAACGTAGAGCATCGTGCTAAGGTGAAGACTCGTGATCACATATAGCAGGACTCTGCTGCCACATTCAGAAAGTCAAATATCTCAGGGAGGTTTCTGAGTCGAGTGCACTGTGAAGTATCTGCAGGGACACCTTAATAAGAGCTGGTTGAATTAGCTTAATAATAAGAGAAGTTATTTAGTGCTTCCTTCATTGCCTTCTTTAGCAAAATGAACATGGTTTAAGAATGGAAATGAGACGACAAAAGAAATCATCTATATATATTTTACTTTAATTACAGATGATCTAAAGGCAGAGTTGAGGAACTAGGAGTAGATGGAACAAAAATCAACCATCACAAGCATTTCACCATTTATGTTCCTGTTTGTTTAAAATCTGAGCAATGAAGTGACATTTTTCTTTGTATGTAAAATGGATTAAACAATCCAATAAGAATAGACTGATTAAACTATTTGGGATGAGTTTTTGGTCCCATTTCAGGACCTGAGTTTCATCATAGCAGACTCAGTCCCGGCACCAGTACACGTTTCTTTTGTTAAATCCTTAAATTCTTCTTTTCCTTATCCTATGATGTTTGTAAAATAGTAAAAAATAATTACAAAAGAAGGTGGGAAGTAATTTTTTGGGACTGGTTGACCCACCAATTATCTTCACCATGGTTGAGCTAGGATTTACTTATTATACTTATATCCATCCTTTTACAGAGCTTGACATAATGGTGTGTGCTGACTACACAACCTGTTTATTATACAACCTTAAGCCCCCTAACTTCTCCCACTGACTCCGTGTCATGTATGAATTATTGGACGATACAAACACTATTTTTATCCTTTCGGGTTACCCTCTTGGCCTTCTTAATAACTGATCGGTTTAAACAGACTGGTCTTACCCCGCTGATGGAGGCAGCATCAGGAGGTTATGCAGAGGTGGGCCGAGTGCTGCTGGACAAAGGCGCCGATGTCAACGCTCCCCCTGTTCCTTCATCCAGAGATACTGCTCTCACCATTGCTGCCGACAAGGGCCACTACAAGTTCTGTGAGCTGCTCATCAACAGGTGAGGACTGTTTTGAGTTAAATCTCACTGTGATTCATCATTTAAGGGAATTGGGTTGAATGCAAGTTTATTTCTTAGTGAAGCAGATGTTTTAAGCCACGCTCTTTCTGGTTTTTTTTTTTCTTTCTTGTTTTTGCTTTTAAAAACCAGATGCTTGCCATAAATTGTGTTCTGTCTTCTAACCTCATTAGCAAGGTGGCTTTCATTAACTGATGAAGGCAACAATTCTGTCTTATTTCAGAGGTGCGCATATTGACGTACGAAACAAGAAAGGGAACACTCCCCTCTGGCTGGCAGCGAATGGTGGTCATTTTGACGTGGTCCAGCTCCTGGTGCACGCCAGTGCTGATGTAGATGCTGCTGACAACCGAAAGATCACCCCGCTCATGGCTGCTTTTCGTAAGGTGCGCAGTTGAAGAAGACCTAAGAACGTTGCTTTGTTCTGCTGCACTTTAGGACGACTGCAGTTACTAATTCTTTACTTAAAATTTCAGGGTCACGTGAAGGTGGTGCAGTATCTTGTGAAGGAGGTCAACCAGTTCCCGTCAGATATTGAGTGCATGAGATATATCGCCACCATTGCTGACAAGGTAGGTATTGTTTGCATTTCAGTTAGTAGTCACCTACAGAACCTTTAGAGGAATATGCAGAGCTAAAACTCCAAATGTGACCCTGCAGGAGCTGCTGAAGAAGTGTCACCAGTGCATGGAGACCATTGTCAAAGCTAAAGACCAGCAGGCTGCCGAGGCCAACAAGAACGCTACCATTCTCCTCAAGGAGTTAGACTTGGAGAAGGTAATTTCAGTCACATGTGATAGTGTTTTAGGAGGTAAAAGCATTTTGAATAAAAGGCATAGATAAAAAGAGATTTTATGACTCTTGCAGTCTCGAGAGGAGAGCAAGAAGCAGGCTCTGGCTGCCAAGCGTGAGAAGAGGAAGGAGAAACGCAAGAAGAAGAAGGAGGAGCAGAAGAGGAAACAGGAGGAAGAGGAGGGGCAGAAAACCAAGGAGGAGACATTTGAGATGCAGGAGCAGAAGGAGGATTCTGCTGAAGGTATTGTTTCATTGAAACTTTTAACTCAAAAGTATTTTCATGACTTGGATACATTTTAACTAGAATCTTGTGGCCCGATTCTTCCTAATGCCTGAATTTTACCCTTCGCCTTCCTCAGAAGCAGAGGTTCCAATTGAACCTCCGAGTGCAACTACCACCACCACCATTGGTATATCTGCCACCTCCACCACTTTCACTACAGCTTTTAGTAAGAAGCGAGCGAGTGTGGCCACTACCCCAAGCACCAATCGGAAGAACAAAAAGAACAAGACCAAGGATTCGGTGCCCAATGAACCCATCATATTGCAAGATCCGCAGGTGAGCACTACTCTTTTTAATCTGCCCTGTTTTCATCTCCAGCTTATCCTAAAGATTGAAGAGGGGGAAATGACCAAATGTATGCATTTCTTAACAGGTTGCACTAGCACAGCACAAAGCTGACAAGAACAAGATCCACGGCGAGCCACGGGGTGGGGGTGGGGGAGTGGCAGGCGGCAACAGTGATTCTGACCCCTTGGATAGCACCGACTGTGCCAGTGAGAGCAGCAGCAGTGGGAGCAAGAGTCAGGAACTCAACTACCTCCCTGACCTCACCTCCTCCGGCACCTCCTCCTCCTCTTCCTCGTCGTCCTCTTCTTCCTCTGCCCCCTCCTCAGGAGCAGTCCAGGCCCTCCTGTCCGGCCCAGAGAAGAGACACAGTTCCCAGACGCAGAGTGACGGCAAAGTGGAAAACAAAGTCACAGTCTCCATCTCAAAACCAACGCAAAAGTGAGTCTCTGATCGAGCGGGCACGTTTGTTGTTTGACATGTACTTTTGTGTGTAACTTTGGATCTTTAGACATAACAACTACTACTTTGTTGCGTCCTATCATGTCTGTAAGCAAACAGTCTGTCTGGTTCCAGAGCTGCAGATGCAAGCGACTCCACCACCAACTCCCTGCCCTCCCCGTTCAAGACCATGGCTCTTCCTGTCACCTCACCCAACAGTAAGCTCAGCCTCACGAGTCCAAAGAGAGGCCAGAAAAGAGAAGAAGGTTGGAAGGAAGTCGTCAGAAGGTCAGTTTATGAGTTTGACTCGACGTGTGCAAATTATCAATAGCAATACTTACTTTTTTGTTCTCCCCATTGTCAAATTTTACTTTTTTCTTTTATTATATTATTATGTATACATCTTAAGGCAAGGCATTGCTTGCACACAAAGCCAATGATTGCATGTTTTTTGATTGAATTAAGAGACAGCTATAGTACAAACATTAATATCATCATTTCACGTGTTCTTTTGAAGATCAAAGAAGCTTTCTGTACCAGCGTCCGTTGTGTCTCGGATCATGGGTCGAGGAGGCTGCAACATAACAGCCATCCAAGATGTGACAGGAGCTCACATTGACGTGGACAAGCAGAAGGACAAGAATGGAGAGAGGATGATCACTATAAGGTAAAAGCAGCACCCTCTGCTGGACTACAAAGCCATTACAGCTAAATTATATCAGATGGACTGGTATATGAAGCCTTTTTATTTTTTTATTTTTTATTTTTTTTGGGGGGGGGCATGACAAAATACAGATCTGACATTTAATGTGCGAAATATGCAGATTTTCTTTTGCTAGTATTTTCCTCAAGATACTCCCAGTTCACAAAGCGGAGGTGGAAGAGTGAGATATCATATAAGGAGTCTTTGCAAGACATTGCGTTTTTTCAGAATAAAGGCAAGAAGCATATTTTGGGATTGAACGTATGCAAAGCTTGCCTGTATACCTCTACATAGCCTGCAAAACAGCTTTGCCTCTATTGCTACATATGAACATCCATGCTATTTTGAAAGTATGGGTCAGCCTCTTTAATAGGTTTACTGCTCTTTATTCACATCATGGATGCTTAAGGCTGAAATGAAAATGAGTGATTAAAATGACTTACGAAATTGCGGCGAGCTATACTATATTCAGTGTGTAGAGGGAAAATAATCACATCTAGAAACTTTACTTCCTCTTTGGTGTAGTTTTGCAGCTTAATGTTGTGTATTGAGCTTTTCTGGGTTTGGTGTTTTGTATGAGGTGCAGAACCTAGAGCTACAGTTGGTGGGCAGTTATTTGGCAAAATAATAAATGACATATTTTTAAAACCCTTTTTTTTTTTTTGCCAGATTTTTTTTTTTTTTAAGGACATATTTTTGAATAAGCATATTCTGGTGTTTGGTTTCAGAGGAGGCACGGAGTCTACAAGGCATGCAGTCCAGCTGATCAATGCTCTGATCCAGGACCCGGCCAAAGAGCTTGAGGATCTGATTCCCCGGATTCACATCAGAGCACCGGGCTCGAAAACGACCTCAGCTTCCTTCCCCAGTACCACGGGGGCCACCAGTGGTTCAACCACTGGGCCAAAGGCTCTAAGCTCATTGCCCACGTCAACAGGCGTCTCGTTCCAGCCTCCCTCATCCTCGTCTTCATCCTCTTCTCAGGCTGGGGGAAAGATCGGGAAAGGGCTGTCGTCAAACGTCAGGCAGCCTTTCCCAGTGTCCCTGTCCCTGGCATACACCCACCCTCAGCTGGCGCTCCTGGCTGCTCAGACCATGCACCAGATCAGGCACCCTCGTCTACCCATGGCGCAGTTTGGTGGCACCTTCTCTCCTGCTGCTAGCACCTGGGGACCTTTCCCCGTGCGCCCTGTGAGTCCCGGCAGTGCTAACAGCTCCCCCAAACACAGCGGAGGATCCAGTAACACAGGACCACAGGCCAGACCCAACTCGAATCACAGTGAACACAGCAGCACCGCAAGCTCAGGAGTCCCAGTCACGACCACCAATACCGCCACCACCAGTGCTCCCAACACATCCGCTGCTATAGCTACACCTCTTACGCCTAACCCTACTCCATATAATCCCCAACAGAGTGTCGCTACGCCTTCCTCTGTCAGAAAACAGCTCTTTGCCCCAGACCCCAAGCCTGCCGGTGTCACACCCGTTTCTGTTTCGTTGCCTTCCAGTGGCAGTAGTACAGTACGAGGCACCGGCTCTCCCGCACATCACAGTTCCACTACAACTACGGCAAATGCTCCTCAGCAGCCAGTGGGACCCATTTCACAGCCCCCCATCCAGCCAGTTAAAACAGAGCCCAGTGCTGCTCCCCCTGCTGGAAAAGACAAGTCGTCTCTGCCCGTAGAGAGCCAGCCCGCTGCTGTCAGCGAGAGCGGCAACTCTGTGAGTTTCGCGGCCCCTGCCATGTCCTTAGCTCCAAAGCCAGAACCCCGCCAGCAGTTACCTCCCCCTCCCTCCTCTGTACCATCCACAGATGTTCCACAGCCTCACCTCAACCCACAGCCCAGTTCTCACCTACCCACAGCACCTGCTGCTGTTTTCTCGCACAACGTCGTGCACCCCAACAACACAGTACCCCACTTCTCAGCACCTGCGCCCAGAGTCTCCCATCGTATGCAGCCACCAGGGCCTTATTATTCCCTTTCTGAGCAGCAGCAGCAAACACAGCAGCAACAACAGTCTGTATTTGTACCCTTCAGCACTCACCAAGAAGTCCCAAAACAAACCCAAAACCCAACTTCCCAGCCAACAAGTTTGCCTCCACAAGCTCAGACCCAAGCTCAAGCCCAGATCCCAGGCTCCCTTCAGGTCTCTGGTAATCTTGGAATGATGAACGGTTCTCAAATGCAGCATGTCGCCAGTGCAGGCAAGCCTCAGCAGATGCACGCCAACCTCGGTCATACAGGTCTCTTCAGTTTCAGCAGCATCTTTGATAACAGCAACCAGGTAGGCGTAAATAAATCTTCACAACTACAACTTTACTTGACCGTGCATTTACTTTGGTAAGGGCACCATTCAGCTGGATTGTGATAGTAATCAGTTGTGCTTGCCTTAGCAGGTGGGAAACAATCCAGTGTGGGGTGCATGCCATTTGCCTACTCGATCACCCCCAGAGCAGTCTTTCTCGGCTCAGCAAGCGTACATGAGCATGGGCCAGATGGAGAATATGATGCCCCCACCTCCTCCAGACAGCTCAAAAGCCCCTGGCTACCGTTCCACCACCCAGAGGATGGTCAACAGCCCCATCGGTATGGCTGCATTTTTGTTTAATTCCAGTTCTTTGGGTTTAATAATCAAAATAATTATCAGAATAATTTCAGGAGAAATAAAGAAGGGTGGTGATTACAGTACACATGCAACCGGATGTGGTGAATCTATGTTGACATGTAAGGTCTTATTTATATTTAGTACTGTAAAGCTGACAGTCTCCTTCTATTGTCTGTGTCCTTAGCGTTGCCTAACTTTGCCACCGGGATCTCTGGCAGTGCTGTTTTTCTACCTGGTCATACAGCTGGCACACCCTCATTCAGCAGACAGCACTTTTCCCCCCACCCATGGAGTGCATCCACATCAGGTACCAGGCTCACAGACCGCTTCTCTTTAATTCTTTTACATTTTAGGCCTTAAATGTACCCCTGACCCCTTTTATAATCCCTTTAACATTAATTTAATATTAGAGAGTTTAATAGCATTTTTCCATGCTTGTTTAAAAACAAAAACAAATCACTCTTAAAAATTATTTGGAAGTGCTCTAACCTAGGCTTTGTCTTTTCCCACCAGGTGAATCTCCTGTCCCACCTCCCTCCACGGTGTCCTCCTCTGCCCTTTCCACCTCAGCGGTTGCTTCACCTCCTCAGCCTAAGCCAGGCAGCTCCTCGCAACAGGACCGGAAGGTTCCCCCACCCATCGGCACAGAGCGGTTGGCCAGGATCAGACAGACGGGGTCTGTAAACCCACCTCTGCTCACAACCAGCTACACGGCATCAGTTGGACAGGGAGGCATTTGGTCATTCGGGGTTGGCAGTGGTTCAGGTAAGAGCAAATTGGGCCCGTGTGAGAGTTGAACACAGCCATATACAGAAATGGGTTCTCAGTAACTTTGGCGTCCAGCGATAAAACCGCCTTGTGTTGTTTTGGTACAGAGGCCATGTCTGGTTGGTCCCAGCCCTTGATGAACAGCCACATGATGCACCCGCAGATGCACGCGGAGCAATCGGCCTTCTCTCAGCACCAGCCCATGGAGCAGGACGACACGGGCATCGCAAACCCTGCTAACAACTACCACCAGCCGCAGCATTTGCCCAACAGTTACATGGATTTCCCAAAGGTAACTCAGAGTAACAGCTCTGACGGACTTTCAATGCCCATTTGTCTGTGTACTTGTGTTTTAACGGCTATCTGTGTCCATTTTGTCCAGGGGATGCCAATGTCTATGTATGGAGGAACCATGCTGCCCCCTCATCCTACCATGGCAGAAGGCCCAGGGGGGCCGATGTACAATGGTTTGCACGCTGGTCACGCTGGTGACCCTGCATGGAGCCCCATCATTAAAGTGGTCCCAAACAATGCAGATAACTCTGACCCACAACAGCAGGTAAAGTTGGCCTTTATTAAAATCAGACTTGCGACACTTGTGCAGATTTATGCCGTTTTATAAGGAGCAGCATTTGACTAATAACCCCCCTGACCTTTCTCCTCTCTCCTTCAGGTGTGGACCGGTACCTGGGCACCTCATGTGGGCAATGTGCACCTGAACCATGTCAATTAGACGGCATCCTACAGCAATCAAACACACACAGCATGACCCACAGTGCAAACATGTAATACCAACTGACCGACACGACCGAATAAGACGACGAAAAAATTAACGCGTAAACTTTTAAACTTTAGTAGAGACCTGAAATGCAGAGTAAAGGTTGAAGAATTGGAAGTTCTCTTTGACGCCATTCTTTGATGTGCCTATCTAACGAGGAAAGAGGAAATTGGGCCAGAGCTGTTATCAGTGTCCCAATGATGCAAACACACACACGCGCGCGATCACCTGTTCAACAGGATCCATTCTCTGCGTAGTTTAGCGATTTTTGACTTTAAACCCGCGTACACCGTTCTTGGGCTGCGGGGTGGGGTGGGGGGGGGCTCAACATGAAGTAGCTATTTAAACTTGGCCCAGAACTAGATGATGATTACCTGAAGAGCGAAATCAGAACCTTTTAGAGTGGTAAATACATGTATAATTGTTTACATACTAAAAAGGGTTAAAATGAGAGTAAATTTCATGTCGTATAGTGGCTCTACTTTATGTAGCCTGTATTAATGTGAAATATTTACCTTAATATTCAATAAAAAGATTGAAAAATATTTGTGCTGAAGCTTTTTTGTTTATCTTTGTTGATGCATATGACTCCTGAGTCTTCAGTTAAGTTTTGTTTTTTTATCCACTAGATTTTGATTTTTTTTATTCCTCTTTGGGCTCAAGCTTCCTGACTGCATGATTTCTTAGGCAGACATTAAAGTATTTCATTCTAAGTGCTTCACTGAGGGGGAAAAGTGATTTCATGTTTGAGAATCAGTGAAGGTTGTACAATACTGCCACTCAGTGGTAAGAGTGGGGTTTATTTTGTGAAAAATTGAGAGCTATGTGAAAATCCCAATATACCGCGTAGCTTTCCTCCCTATAGCAAACAATTTGTGATTTAAAATAAAATGTGGCACCTGTAGATTCGTTTAGATTTAATGTGTAGCTGTTTCATTGATGCGTTGTACAGCACATAAGGAATGTGCCACTGGAAAGTGAAACCTCACATTCAGGAAAATTAGAACGTCCAGCAGTTGCTACAAATATTTATTAGGCCACTTTTTTTTTTTTTTTTAAAATATGGGATTCAATTTCAAGTAATTACAAGTCATGACATTTTAATTATCAAAATGGAACCATCCTGCTGTGTATATAGAACCTCAATCTTGATTGTTTGTGGTAAGTATCCAGTTACATCACTGGACAGTAAATGACCTAAATTGAATTTAACATCCGCTGAACTTTATTCTAAAACAAATCTGACTTTTTAATTTCTGTTAAAGTTAAAAAACTGCGCATTTAACACACCTGCAAATAGGTGGGGGGAGAGTTTAGCTTTGAGTTGAAAGTTGTGCATTGAGAACCTGCAATAAAGTGTACTCTAAAGTAAAAAGAAAAAGCGCAATTATATCTAAAGAAAAAGCACTTACTGCGCACAATCAGATATTGGATCATAATATTGCTGCAGCTGGGTATGCTTTTAAATACTTGTATACTAAAATACTTGAATATCTGCACTAAGAGGCCGTGGTCAGTGTTTAGTCTAATTTATATTTCTGTTTTATATTTCTGAAGTGAAAGATTGATGAATTTGTCCAAGGCATTCCTCTCTAATCAAGGTAGACTTTTTTTTTTTTTTTTTTTTTTTATAAATATTTGGACCTTTATTGTGAAGCCGTGGAAAATTTTAACCGGAAATGTAGTTCTTGGGATTTCCTGGTTGTCATACCCAAGGTAAGCATGGCGGCAGCAGCAACACCCGGAGTTGCAGAGCAAACACCCGGAGCAGCTCCGCAGAGAGCTGTGCCGTTTGATTTATCCCAGGCTCCAAACATCGAAGGCTTCAACCCTTTGCCTAAAGTCAAAGATGAGACTTTCAAGGAAAAGTTTGCGAGGAAAACCAAGGAGAACCCATTCGTCCCGATAGGTGAGTTACACAAGCGGAGAAAAGCGCTGCACCGTAAAGTCACAACTGCGGTCTGCTATGTCCTCTACTTCACACAACTATGTTAGCGCTTAAATATAAAACATAAAGGCTTGGGTGAGTGGTGGGCACGACATCAGCTGATAACACAGCAGAGGTGTGTGGCTAGATCGACGTAACCGATGACATATTTCCCAACGATCTGCTTTCGGTACCGGAAATATTCCCGGAGCTGCTCCTCCAGCTGTGCGGCAGCGTCCTCCCAACCCCCGGAGGTCATTGTGGTCATTCTTCATATATTTTGTAACTCGTGGTCTGCACAATAAAACCTTCAATACATCAAAGCGTATTAAAAGCCGTTTTAAGTGGATAATGTAAAACCGGACAAACATGTTTGGGATATAATTGGACTGTATCTCACATTCTTGTTCATCTGTCAACAGTTATTTACGCAATTCTGTATCTGATATACTACTTACTGTTGCTTCACGAGTGCTTTATTAAAATAGCCTGTGCTGTTTTCTTTCATTGTTACTCCCAAAATCATACATATAGTCCGTTGATGCCTATGATATTATTGCTGATTCTTGTTTTGTGTTCCCTGAAGCGTTTAAGATTCTAATTTAGAAGCTGTTTACGCTGAGGTCATCTGTTGTTGACATCTGTAGCAATAATGCTGTCATTAGAAATGAACAGTCTCCTTTTATTTTACCGTTGACTGCAGCCACCCTGATAACTAAAAAGTGTCTGTGCCAAAGGAAAGTGCAGCTTTTATATCTCCATCACCCCATTCTACTTGATATTAGTTACACTATTCAGCCATGAGTTTTTCCTTGTCTGTGGATCCAGTTAACTGTCCTAATAAACTGGGTTTATAAGCTATAATTTCTTTATTTTCCAGGTTGTTTGGGAACAGCGGGAGCGCTGATTTATGGTCTCCGTGCCTTCCATCAAGGGAAAACCAGACAGTCCCAGCTCTTGATGAGGGGACGCATCTTTGCTCAAGGCTTCACTGTAGTTGCCATTATTGTTGGTGTTTTTACCACGGCTCTGAAACCCAAGCAGTGAAATGGATCGATCCCACATCTCTGCCATTGTCCATTCAGTGTGTGGAATCGCAGCAGACTCTGGACTTCTTTAAATGAACTGAATAATGTATTGGGTCTTTAACATTCTTCAGACACATATGTAAATGTCAGCATTATTTATTGCTGTTTAAAAACTGTGAATCACTCACAAAAAATGATTATTTTCGCTTCTTGCTGACAGTGTGGAACAGCAAAGTTGAATCGGCTTGTTACCAGTAAGCAGGCTGGACTTCTTTAACACTACTAAAATTGTGTTGAAGCAAATTGCTGATAAATGTAAATTGTTTTCTTGCTCATTTGGTGAGCTCGGCTTCAAATGTATCCCCCATACTGTTATTATTATATTCTAATAAAATGTCACATTTGAACCTGGTGTCATATTTAAGATAAAGCACCATATCTTGTGTTTGAGTTTCCTGGTGTGCTAACCTATAAGGTTATATTGACAAACTCAGTGTGGAAATTCGTTGTTAATGACTTGAGTTAGGCCCAAGTCCACCTTAAAACACTCAACAGAATAAAATCCTCCTAAGAAGACCTTCAGGTGTTATGTGTAGTGTAATAGTGTAAATTATACACTTTATAAAGTCACCTCTCAGAGAATTGTGCTAGCCAAGTTAAGCATGATATGTATAAAAAATTATGCTTAAAAGATTTAAAATATCTGTAAATAACCCAAACGTGGTCATAATATTAGCACTGACTTTAGAGCTACCTTAATTATTTGTCGCACATATGGTGCTGGAAACATTCCTCAGAGACTAGAGCAGATGTGGTCTTCTGATCTGCATTCAGAGATGCTCTTCTGCATACCTTGGTTGTACCAAACAGTTATTCAGGTTACTGTTGCCTTCCAATCAGCTTGAACTACTCTGGTCATTCTCTGTAAACCTCAGAGTTGTTTGTGTGGGGAAATCTCAGTAGATCAGCAGTTTCTGAAATACCCAGAGCAGCCACTCCAGCACTAACAACCATGCCACATTCAAAGTCACTTAAATCACCTTTCTTCTCCATTCTGATGCTCTGTTTGAACCACCTATCAAAGTTGCTTGTATGTCAAAATACAAGGGCATAAGTAAGCAATTATCACAGCTAAGAATTGAAGACAAATCGTTTGAAGTGATCATACTACACTGTTTTTATTTTCCAGTTCCCTTTTAACATTCACTTTTTCACTATTCCTTAAATCCAAATAGGCAGCATGTGAAACAGTGTGAAGACATCGCTGTTGTAAATGACCCCGTGCATCATTTCTTTAAAAAAAAAAATTAAAATTTGTTGGCGTAACAGAAAATGGTATAATATAGCAAAATAAGAAACAAGCCGTAAAATGTGTGAACTCTGAAAATTTCAATGAAATCTTTGGTTGTAGTTCAATGTTTCTTAATTTAGCTGAAATCTTGCCAAATTGAAGAGAAATTCATCCAGCTAAGTGCTCAAATTGTAGAAAGAGGTTGATCAAAAAAGGCCACGAGCTTGGGTATGTTATAGTGAAAAATATGCTAACTTAAAAACAGTAATTAGGGATATAATATAATACAGTGAACATTAATGTGCTTCGGTTAATGGTTTATAGTTGATGAGGCAAAACTGGTTACAATCTAATCTGTAACAGTGCTTAATCGCTAAGTGTTTGACCGTAATGCTAATTTATAAATTCAACTAAAAATGTGCATCCAAAATATCAGGAAGTCATGCAATAAAGTTGACCTAGTAACAATTTATAAGTTAAAGGAGAAAGGGAAATTACTGAATTTACAGTAACAATATTTTCTTAATATAGCAGTGATGAAGCTGACCAACTAAAGGATGTTGTAACAGTAATCCCTCCTCTCACAGGTTTAAGTATATTATTTGACTCTAACAGGCATCGTTAAAGGCAGGAAGTGTTTAAAGGTTATAAACATACCAGGGTGTTTTTCGTACACAAAAGGGCATACAAATCCTTCTGATGCAAAGTGAGATTAAAAGGCAATGTTTCTAGCTCCCCCCAGCGACATGCTCTAGCGAACTAGAGGTGTCTGTTTGAGAGAGATCAGCACAGAGCGCATTCGGGAAACATCCTTCGCCTGCTTGTTGGTTTTTGGATTGAAGTCACAGAGACGAGCTACTCTCTCCCATTCAGACCCGGGGCTGTTGCTGTCCGTCTCTGCCAGGAAAGCCTCCTCAGATGCTCTGTGGATGTGAAGGGAAGCACAGAAAGGTGTCGGTGAGCTGGAGGTTATCAGAGGGATTTCACGAAAGCAAACGCAGCCTGAGCCAAACACGGTTCCCAACCACAAAGTTCAATCACACCAAGAGCACGTGCTCACGAGATAGTAAAAGCAAAAAATACCTCATGCATGTCTTTATGCCGCAGATGGTGTAGAAGATAGATGTAGCTTCCAGATCTAAAACCCGAATCCTGCTTTTGTTTTAATGGCCAGCAGGGGGCGACATCCCAGACTAATAAAGGACTTGAAAGTAAATAGACGTGGCTGAAAAAGATCCTCGGCTGCCTCACTCTTTGACATCAGTAGAATTTTTCACGAGGACTTTATGGGCTCAGAAGTTTTTGGTCCATTTAAAAAACAATAAAATAAACAAACTAAAAAAAACCCCTGATTATTCTAAGGGTCAGATTGAAGCAGCTCATTGGCTAACAATTTGTCAATATCAAATCATGGAAAAGCATAATTGGACTTAAGGGTAGCTACTAGGGCTGGGCCATATTATACCGTTCACGGTAATACCGGTATAATGTTAGGCAATGATAGGAAAATGAAATATCGCGATAGAATGGGAGTAAAACGCGCATGCGCAGTGCCTTTTTTTTCATACGCACATGGCCGATTGTTGAGTGAAACAGATGAACCAGAATTGGTTTGTAAAAATGGTGCAACTTCAGTGATGTGGAACTGGTTTGGTGTTTGTCCGTCAGATACACAACAAAGCACATTTTTTTGCAGAACATGCAAGCGGCCGTCGTTATTGTCATATTTGTCGGACTAAGATGCTCTTAAATCTGGGAGTAATCTGGGTCCTAAACTCCGTATACTTCAGGTCAAACAACACTGCAGCATCACTTAGAGTTAAAAACTGTCTAAATTCTTTCATCTTTAATAAAACGATCAGCATTGCTGCTTTACCAGGTGTAACTATAAAGTTTAACTTCCAGGCATCCATGAAAACAAAAGTTATTACATTTAACGGAGTTAGAAGTTAGCAGGAAGCTAGCGGAAGTTAGCTCGCTAGTTTCGCTAGTTACCTAAGCATGATATAGCATGTTCTGACTGAGAGATTTCTGAAAAAAATCAAACGTACAGCTCTGCTATCACTTCCAACATAAATGAAGACAGGAAACTAAACAGCAGTGACGTCTGTAGGGTTACTGAAGTTGGGCTAGCTGGTATATAATGATGTGCTACGTGATCGCTAGCGACACAGCTATGTTAGCATAACATAAACAGTGAAGCTGGAGGACGAACACTAACACTTTTCCACTTATAAAAGTTAACGTGAAGGTTCCAGATGGTTAGAGACAAATGCAATCGCATGGCAGGATGCTGTAAAAGGACCAATCTTCAGTCAGGAGAACAACTGAGATAATCCATCCACAATACGAGGTTAGTCATTAATATACTGCAACAACATGGGAATAGAGCAGCTGCCAGAGAATTCAACATTAATGAATCAATGGTACAGAAGTGGAGGAAGCAAGAAGAATGAGTTTAATAAAGTTTGATTTATCTGACTGCTTTGTTTCGCTTAATGTGCGTTATAATCCCGTGCAACTTATGGTCCGAAAAATGCATACTGCACACTGCAGTTTAATGTTGCAAAGCACCTCTTTTTAACTTCAGTGGATATTATACATGGTTATGCTCAGGATATGTCAGCCCATTTCTACTGGAAATGCCTTTTGGTTAAACTTTCAGCAAGGAATTTGCATTTGCACTGTTACATTTTTATAAAGCTTTAATGTACATAAAAACCAGCTTCTTGTTTAAGTGAAAATAAATGGAAGGTTGTCTTTTTGCGCTAGTAATTTTGTGGAGTTGTATTTTGTCTCGCATCAATTATATCGTCGGTTATATCGTTATCGCAAATTTTCAAATATATATCGTGATAAATATTTTTGGCCATATCGCCCTGCTCTAGTAGCTACATCCATCTTTCATACAGTCTATACTTTATACCCAACATACACTTCATTGTTGACATATTTAATATTTATTTTTGGTATATAAAAACATCCAGGGCACAAATCAGTCAAAAAGAACACAAATAATGCCAAATGAAGCCTTTGACAAAAAAGAAAAAACAAAACAAAACACAATTCCAGTGTTGGGTCATGCATCGTGGGCAAAAGAGGTCATTCAGGGGGCAGATCATACAATATTAGAAGGCAGAAGAATTCTAAACGTACACAAAGCCTATAACATCAGAGTTGGGCTGTTTGTAGAAAGCCTTATCAGCAATCCTAGCGTGCAGAGCAAGGCCAAGAAAGCAGGAAAAAAGAAGGAGAGGAGAACAGTTTCAGTGTCAGTCAACAAGCAGAAAAGTGTTAGAGTCTGGGTTATTGTAAGCAACTGAGAAACATTTCTAATGAGGTGGAAACAGTGACTAAACATCTCGCACTAGTGTCATAAACAATCTAGGATGGTCTTTGCTCTAGCATGGGGAGGGGGCGACTGCAGCATTTTCTTTCTGCTGTCTGCATTCTTTTCAGCTAGCTAGTTTCCTGTTTTGCTTTCTGGGCACTTGAACTGGACACACAGCTGTAGACTAATATCTCATCAGAGTATTGCCTCTCAGTCCTTTATAAAAAAATAGAAGAAAAAAAGAAAAGAGCTACAGATGCAGAGCGGTACCGTGCCAGACTTGGATAGAGTCTGTTGGGAAGTGTGAGAGAATAACTGGTTAGCTTGGTCAAGAAAAGAGAGACTGCACAGTTTATGACACTGAGGGGAACCAGGCTAAATGAAGTACTAAGTATTATAGTGTTGTAATCTGTTGTGATCACCTTGGTGCAGTAAATTCAACACATATACCACAACCGTGTCAATTTATCAGTCAGCTGTAAAACATACACAGGTCTAGGATGTAATCTTGTAGAGAAAGGCACAGTTTCCCACACCTCGGAAGAACCTATAAGGACCTCCACTGAACCTCCACTGAACTTATAGTTTAGAGCGAGGCATGTTTGCTAACTGAACCACAATGTTTGTTTTACCAAGAACAACTACCTCTAACTACCAATATAAAATTCAAAACAAAGGTAGTAGAGTGATTACAGCATCACCATCATCGATTAATTCTCTGCACATTAGCGGTGGGGTGGGGGGGGTCAGATCCTAACCTGTTGTTGGTCTTATTCTTCTCCATCTGCTCACTTTGGTGTACGTGCCAGTCTTCAAGCTCCTTCTTCGCTTTCACTCTCCATTCTTCCTCTGCTGCCTTGGATGCAGAGTCTTATTAGGACGCAAGAAAGCAGAAACGTCACACAGTTGTATTACATTTAATTTCTTCTGTTTCTATGTGTGACACAGATCTTTTCTGATTAGTTTAAACTTTATCACCAGTGTGTTGAAAGCCAGTTTAGCCTCTAACAGAAGGGCAAATAGCAGTACAGTGAAGTGTTAGTAAATACGTGTGAAATGAACCAGGGACCTTGTAAGGAAAATAAGAAGAATCATAAGAGCTACACAGCACTAAGTGCATTACACACAATCACTGACAGCGGCAGGGAAACATTGTTACCAACCTAATGCTTCAAGGCGTGCCTTCTGCTCCTCCCTCCATTTGCGTAAACTTTCAGGTTCTTGCCTTTGAATATCCACCTGGGCGATGGCTGCGTAGCTGTCTGTTGGGCCATTGGACTCCTGTTGGGGTACGCAAAACATGTACACCATTAGAAGCAGCTATTCGGTTCATTTATGCGTGAACGCCACAGCAAACCCACTCCTTCATCACATGATTACGGTGTTCGGAATAAAACTCAACCACACATAGGTTATATAAAGAGACAGACAAGACTGAAGCTCACCTGAAACAGGTCTCCATTCAACGTGGCAGGCTCTTCAAACCCGTCTAGCATTTTTTTTTAAAAAACAAAACAAAAAAAATACAGATATAAGTTTAGATGAACTTCTTGGAGTTTATCCGCTTATACTTCCTTGCTATCTGGAGCGACTTATGCTCGCTGCTACTACTACCGTGGTGTAACTTTTGGTCTCGAAACGGATAAGACTTCAGAAATGCAGCAACACCTGTTTGGTTACCTGCTTAATATTGTCTGGGCTGCTTTGTGGGTTAGAAGGCCAGTAGCACTTGTTCGCTTGCTTAGTTTTAAGGTGCTAGTGTCACATAGCTAATGTTATGTGGGATAGCGTTAAACAAAACCTACGTTGTCGCAGCTAGCTAAGCTACAAGGCTAACGTACTGTTAGTTTGAATCTAAATAGGAAGCAATAAGAGTGTTAACCACTTATATCAGACAGCGGTGTTGTTAACATATGGCGGTGGGGCCTTTGTTGGCTAACTACTAAGCAAGTTACCGATGCAAGTTCCTGTATTAGTATTAGCTAGCTCTAGTTAGCTTTGTTTGCTCGTTAGCTGACGTTAGCTCAGGGACAAGCTTGCCATAGTTGTCGGTCTGCGGCTGCTGAACACCGGCTCCTTCTAGGATCCCAAATGCGTCGCCATCGTTTTCTATCCCCGCTATCTCATTCTCCTGTTGAGCCAGGAAAGCGGCGGCCGGGTCCTCTTCAGTCGGGTGCGCTCCGTTGTCAGCCATCTTTCACAAAAAGTGTAGAAGTTTGACTGAGCTTGCTTAGCTTGCTAAACGTTAAAGCCACAAAAAATCAGGCCACCGAGCTCTGCAACGTTAATAGTAACAACTTAAAAATTCGATTAGAGTGTTATCTATTCTAAATATCGCTTGGAAAAATAGAGTCAGCTAGTAAAGCATACGGAACAAACAATCTACGCGTCGATTAAAGGCCGTAACTGATGATTCATTATTTCTTCACTTGTTCAACCAGTATGTGTATGATGATAGAGCAGGGGCAGCACCCCGAGGGGACCTTTACATTTTGTTGGAGTTTGTCGCCATCTGCTGGCCATCTGCAGCACAGCACTGTCATCTCAAGGGTTGTAGTGCTAATGCAGTGACAGTAATAAAAAAATATATACAAACCTTATATAGCACAATTTATAAACAGAAATGGAAAATGGTTCGTAAAAGCATAAAGGTTATGCATTCACCCCCCCTGCAGGAAAATGAATATCCTCAGCAAAATCTACATGAGTGGATCATTAAAAGGGAGACGCAGCAGACATCCTCACCACTTAACTGGAACACCTTCAGATCCTCCCTGCCACCTGCTTCTGGATCAAAGATTTCCTCACTAACCGCCCCCAATCAGTCCGACTTTGCCCCCACCTCTCCCCCCACTCGCTGTCACTCTGCACCAGATCCCCCTATTGTATGCCCTCTACACTGATCTCAACCCACCCAACCAACATAGTCGTCAAATATGCTGATGACATACTGGGTTCATCTCTGATGGAGGCGTACAGGGCAGAGGTAGAGAAACTTGTCACACTGGTGCTCAGAAAATAACCTAAAGCTGAAGGTCCTTAAAACAAAAGAGCTCACCTTGTCCTCCGCTGGCCTTCTACTGCTCCACAGTGGAGCATGCTCTCCTACTGCCTGGGTGTTGGGTACGCAGGGGCCACAGCTGAGAGCAGGAAGGATGTGCAAATGTAATTAACATCGCCCAAAAAACCATTGACTGTCCTCTGCCAACCCTGGAGGCCAGGTCAAGATCTCCGGTCAGTCAGGTCCTACACCTCCAGACTCACAAACAGCTTCTTCTCCTGGGCCATTCGGACTGTTAAACACTCAACAAACACCCACACCCCACACCTGCCCACTCACCTCACCATGGTTTGAGTAATCCTCATCACTCAGGTGACTCACACACTGTCTATTCAGACCATGTATTTTCTTTACACTGCTTCCAAGCACTTTGGAACTTGTTCTCTAAAGTGTGCCTTTCTCTTATTTTTGTATATACCCCTCTTGACTCTATATATTTCTCCTGTTTGCTATTTACTCCTGCTACGGATCTTATTAACGGCCTATGCTTTGCATTTATGATCATTAGTAATGACCTTTCAGTAATGGTCGATGTGGTTAGTGTTAGTGGAGTTTTGTACCATTTAAAAATCCATAATTGGAAAAAACAGCACTGGATAAACAGTTTGGGGACAAAGTTAAAGAGACGAGGCTGATATGGTTTGGATACATGCAGAGGAGTGATAGTAGATATAGTGGACAAAGGATATTGAAGATGGAGCTGTCAGGCAGGAGGAAAAGACCACAGAGGAGATTCATGGATGTAGTGAAGGAGAACATGCAGAGGGTTGGTGTGGCAGAGGAGGATGCTGGCGATAGGATGAGACGAAAGTTGTAGCGACCCCTAGAGGAAGCAGCTGAAAAAAGAAGATACACATTAATTATTGCATAAATCTGGCTAGAACTGATATAGTGTCTGTCATATGAATGTTAATAATAAATATTACCCTCCTCAATTGTTCAAAAGAATCCTTTTTTAACACCTGTTTTTGTTTGCGAACAGAAAGAATTACGGTTTTTTTGTTGTTGTTTTTCTTAACTGTTACGTTAAGCAAAAGAAAACAACTCCATTTGCAGGTGCTGATAGCGCCAAGGGCACGAAACAGCATACCCATTGTAGTGGAAGTTCCGTTAGGTTTCACAGCGAGCGATGTGTATGATCGTTTTGTGACTTCCTCCCCTTTCTTTGGAATGTACAAAGGTACAAAAGAGCGAGAGCTCCACTTCTGTTCCAGGGACTGCGATTGATGACATGCGCATGATAATAAAGAGTGTTGATTGCAGCTGACCGTATCTGCGCACTTTCTTAACTTTTTTTGTTTTGTTTTGTTTTTTGGTGAGACGTTTATCCACTTATCCGTTTTCCTACCAAGGAGCTTCCCTCAAAAATGTTTCACAAAAGCATTTTCAAAGAAAATATAAACCAGAATCAGAATACTTTATTAATCCCGAAGGAAATTAGGGAAATTATAAAGCCAAACATAGTAGCACTTGCAGTAGAAGCAAATACTGCTTCTTCTTCTTTTTTAAAAAAAAACTAACTTCACTTTTCTTTTTTATTTTACAGACTCTTGCGCTATTTCATAGTATAAGGCTCTTACCATGCAGGCACCAGTGAAACTTTCATTTTAACTGTGTTGTTTATTGTAGACGTATATATCTGTTTCTCTCTCCATCTAGGATAAGTCATGTCAAATTAAGTTACCTATTACTATTAAATAATAATGGCTTAGCTATAGCTAAGCCATTATTATTTACTGTACTTACTATAGTAAGTACAGTAAACAGCGTGTGTAAAAAGTTATTCTTCAGGGGCGGTGTCCTGGATTAGTTCATGTTTATCCCTGAGGCATAGTCTTATTTATTTATTTATGTTCCTTTAGTTAAAACCGACGGAGTGATTGAGAAAAGCTGTTTCAGGGCGGCTATGATGAATGGCTTTAGTAGTAGCAGCTGATGAGTGCAACTCGGCCTCTGAGTGAAATGAAGCCTCCGCCCATGTGACTTCTGACGTCTCAGCAGAGTCCTGCTAAAAAGAATTTGAGGGAATGAGTTTGCTGCTCACCAGGGGGATCCACGGCGGCTTCCTGACGTTTGCTTCAAGGAAGTCTGAAAAGTTGCCTGCTTGCCAACCCACTTATCAAATTTTTTAATTATTTTTAATCCGGTACACTCGTGATGTCCGGCGAGCACAGAGAGACACAAGAGGTAAGCTAATGCATCTTTGTGTGTTTGTGTAACTTCTTCAAACCAGCTTTTTCCCCACAGAGGAGGTTTGTATGGGTTAAGCTGGTGCTCCAAACTGTGCAGGCTCATGCTTCTGGCCATCTTCCCCGAGCCCCTGCTGCTCTGTAGCTGTGCTAACTACTTTGTCAGAGCCGAGAGTTTTGTCGCGAGTGGAAACCTGGCTGTCTGCGGCGGTGTTAACCGGGATACAGCGTTCACAGCGTGGCCTTTAATTACCGCTGGGAAATTAGTGTGCTAGACGCATTGAAGAAACCCGTGTAAGCTCGTAATTGCGTAGCGTGTTAACCAAAAATTCCCTGTATTTGAGCTCTCATTAAGAGCAACACGAGTTCCTATAGAACTAATGCAGCAGCAGCAATAATATAGAAGATTATAAATAGCAACACCATAAGCATGGGGATGAGTGCCACACATTTATTGGCTTAAAACTGATGCTTTTATTCTCTTGCCTATCATACAGGGTGGTGTTTAATTAAGTAGAGTGCAGTCACATTAATGCTGTAACTTCCTCCGCTTTAATACAGTCTGAGTAATCAGCTTTCAGTGTGGTGTTTGTCACCAGTGAAATCTAGCCTCCATTACCTGCTGCTCCTGCTGCAGGTCTTTCTCTGTCGCCTTATGCTCCTCTGTATCATAGTTCATTTCCCTGGCTCTGAGAAAAACTAATTTAAGCTTTGCCAATAAAGAGTCAGGTTTGTACAGATCTAGAGGCTGCATTGACAGTGAATGAATGCGAATGCAAGTCTTTTTTTATTTTAAGGATTTCCATTAACTTTAGCAGATTTGCAGGTTTTCTTAGTGGGATTATTTGGGGTGCTAGGCTGGATTAAAGGCTAGATTTTCCTTATCTGTGAGCACACCACTGTCTCACCAGCCTTTACAGTGTGTGTGAGCGGCTCTGTTGCTTTAAGAGCTTGATGTTAAAGTATAATTGCTGAGGGTTTTTTTTTTTCTTGCTTGTACTATGTTTCATGCCCTACAGAAAGAATGTAGAGGGTTGTGTGCTTTGCTTCATTTGTGGCCGTCTGCCGTTTCCCAAGTGCAATGAACTTAGAGGAGGAGAAAAAAAAATCTCCTGGCCCGTGCCAGAATCCATGGGTCGTTGACGTTACCTCTCTCCATCCTCCTCTGCCCCCCTCCTCCTCCTCCTTCTCTCCCTGTGACTCATGTGGGTGTTGGGCTGAAATAGTTTGGTGTAGTTTTACATTCCTTATATAGCCTCTGAGGAGTGAGGAGAGGCTACGGCTTGCCTGTGTCACAGTCAGGATCGAGGGGGTAGGGTTTGCCAACAGAGAGGGAATCTGCTTGCTCCAGCTTACTGACTCTTTAGCTTTCTCCCAGGTTTGGGCTACCAGCTGACCTTTGAGGACAAGGTAGGTGGCATAGCTGTGTGTCACGGAGACCTGTGACACCTGGTAGGTTTGCGGAAGAGGAGGAGGAGCAGGGCTAGAGTAGCCGTGTGAGCACAGAGGTCAGTGGTCAAACCCTAACTCTGTGTAAGCCACTAACAGAGGGCTGCATCTCATGTTGCCCTTTGGTTCTTAAAACTACCTAGTTATTTAGTGCCTTGCCGCAGACTGGCAGTAATTAATTGCGTTGAAGCCACGATACCTGTTACCTGGCTGAATACAGCAAGTGGCACATTATCCCCCCCGAAGGAGGAGTTGTTGCTGCTATTGTTGTGCAGTAGATCTTCTAAATGCTGCACATTGGTGCTGCAGTAGACTGAAATGAATTAAACTCTAACTTCACCTTAGAGTTTAGCTTTAGATTATGACACCAGGCTATTTGTGTGTTTTGAAATGTGTAAAAATGGCACGTCCAACTGGCACTGCTCCCTCTTTATTGCCTAATTTTGACGTGCCGTAACATGGTTATTCCTAAAACTAAGACGTGACATTATCTGCTGTAAAAGAAAACAACTTGAGTGTTATTTTCTGTATGCTGTGTGTATGTGTGCTCTTGTGGGCTGGTGGTGCTGAGAGCCAGCAGATAGACTGTTTCAGATAAAGCAAAATAATAAAGGACCTTGAGAACCTTTTCCGGGCTTTCTGGCTAATTAAGATGTTTCCTTTCCCCCTTTTTTTTTTTTTTTTTTTTTTTTTTTTCTTTCCTCAAGGGTATGAATACGTACTCTGTAACCCTCAGCGGCTCGCCGCCTTGGGGCTTCAGGCTGCAGGGTGGCAAGGACTTCAACATGCCTCTCACCGTGTCAAGGGTAAGAAAGTGCACATGGAATCAGCTTTTGTACTTTTTTTGCATCTGTGCAGAGGAGCAGTTGAGGTGTTTGCACTCTCCTCGGAGATTTCCTCTAAGCTTCTATGAAAGCCTCGGCCTGTTAACAAGAGTCTGTTGGTTTTAAGTACCAGCTTGGCCACCTCAGTCATCAGGGCTTACCCTGCCTCAGCATATGCATGTGTCACATCACTTTTTTTCTTTTTATTAGGCACGGATAGTAAAGGGTTTTGTCTACAGAAGCATTTCCATACTATTCAAATGTTTTTATGGCTCATTTTGGTAACCCTTCCCGAGCTGTTCTAACATGCAGTTTCTTTGCATGACACTCCTGCTGTGTGCTTTGTACTCTGTGTGTTCGCTGCCCTCCTCCTTCCCTGGACAAATTTTCAGATACTCTTTTATAAACTTCTGTTGCTATTGACGAAAGCGGCGACCACTTTCCAGCCCATATAAGTGCAGAGCTGCTTTGCCTGACAAACATACAGACTCGCACTTGCAGCTACGCACACAGACGCCTGCACATTGCACACACATAAAATCATTCCAGCTTTCCTGCCAGCTATTGCTCACACAGATCTACTTTTCTACTATGCGCTCGCTGGTTTTATTGCATTATTGCACTGCTATCCAAATAAACCGGGTGATCTGTAAGTGTCAGTCTGACTTAACAGGTATTAATTCTGTAGTTATGTTCAATATTTGCAGTTTATTATTTCAGAGATGATTAGGAGTTAATAGGTTTGGACCCTGGTGTAATTATTGAATTGAGCTTTCTTTGTCTTTGTAGGTGCAAAAAAAAAAAAAAAAGATTGCATACTTAAAACAGACAAATGCAGGTTCCCATGAACTGCAGGGTATTGTGAGTAGCATCACACTGAGGTGCATGTAGAGCTCATCTAATCCTGTGGCGAAGGCAAACGTTATCGCCAACCCTGTCAGTACTTGTCTTGTATTTGCTCTACTTACTGCCAGGCATTTCAGTCAGAAACACAATGTTCCCCTTGGATTTATGACAAGAAGCATTTTACTTGTACCCATAAAAGACCGAACAGATGTAGAAACCTCTTTTGACGTACGGCCACAAACAAACTGAGACATAGCTGTTAACTTGGAGGAATTTCAGTCCAGGCAGACGGGGCGTACTGCAGGGTGAATATCAATGTGTGAGTCAGTAGATCTAGACGGCTATCAAACGAGTTCTCATCTAAATGTGTTGACTGATTACTGAAGTGGCGCAAGAGCCCAGTTTGTCTGCATTCCAGGTACATATCACACGCTGGTGATTTTTCCCTACTACAAAAACTTGTGTGATATTTTATAGTTTATGATTTATAGTATAGCAATATCCTTCGCTCAGGTTGGTCTAAGCTAATCGCTCCTAGCCGAGGAACAAAAACCCCTTAGTATCTCTAAGCTTGGAGCTGTAACGACTGGTCAGCGGCCAATATCTCTGTTTGCTCCAGCACTGGGCCTCGGGGTTCACAAGTTATAAAGATGTGACAGATTTTCTCTCTCTTTTTTTTTTCTTTTTTCTTTCTTTTCACCTCTTGGGGACTGTTTGCTCTCATCGTGATTGTCATAAAAGTAGGGACAGCGAGTCCCACAGTCGCAGAGGTTGAAAACAGCCCAACAAGGGGCCGTAAACCCCAATGATCTACAGTATCCCTTAGTAACAGGAAGAGAAGTCAGACCTACACTTACTGGGTTCGCATTAGATGGATGTGGTGGGTGGTCTGTGTTTGCTGGCTTGTAGCTGATGAGTATGTGAACCCAGACGGACGGTTAAGTGATTACAAAATGAAGAGAGTGTAGATTGATGGAACAAAAGGCTCTTGGAGTCTCTGTGAGGTGATGAGATTGCAACTCCCGAAGGATCCATATGTCCAAGTGGTTTTTGTTTTGTTTTTTTGGTAAACACCAGATGACAGTTGCCATTGTTTGGGAGTGGATTTGTTGAAGCCGATGGTTATTTAGGCCACTCGAGCTTGATCGTGCTGTGGCAGATGGTGATATTGTTTCTTGTACTGCACGTGGATATTCCAATTATCGATTTGTAAAGTTGCGGCTTTGACTTGCTACCTCCCCGTGTTTGGCGCTCGGTTTTATTGGTTTCCATGCTAGACAAATATGGTTGTTTCCTCCCTCTGTCTGCAGGCGGGGAAGGCTATGCTTTCTCAGCATTCCAGGGATTTTTCTCATATCCACTCTGTTGCTGCCAACAGACAATCCCGTTGTCTCCTTTCTGTGTCTAATACGTCTTGCCCACTCACTTTTCTCATTCACGTGGTGGACTCCTCCGGTCTCAAAGGGATACTTTCCCAGTGAGATCAGAGGAATGATGGCCATTACTTTTAAGTCACAGTGAAGGGAAAAGGAAGAATAACTTTTTCACCTTGGATTAATAGGTACACATTGATTTAATCCTGAAAGAAATATGTGCAGGGCTTTTATTTTGCTCAATCAATGTTCAGCTCTTGGGACACAGCTGATTTTCTTCTAGCTGTTCTAATTTTCTTCCTCGTGGTAATAGATGCTTAAGCATTTCTAGCTAGTAAAGTCATTAGTTCGCGTGACTCTTCACCATACCGCTAAAGAATTATCTATAAAGCATGTCATTATAAGCCATAAAACCTGACAAGATTATGCTAGTCGCAGCCATGCCCAGTGGACTTTGCTTCGCCCTCTCAACAACTAGGATCTGAGTGGTGCTTGGCTTTGGTTTCTTTTTTGGTTCAGACCTGAGCGTTACTTGAGTTTAAGTGGGTTTTAAAGGGACAGCTATTTCTTATTTCATATCCATTAACTTAAAGGACTTACAAGAGACGGCTGAAGCACCAGAGGCTCAGAGACCTCCACCTTTACTCCCAAGTATGAGTCAAACTCTAGAAAGACAGAGTCCTGAATTTTCCATAAATCTGTTTGATGGTTCCTTTTATTACATCCTTCCTGCCTTGTAGTGTGTTCATTTTTTAATACTTTACAGCTCTAGACTGTAATGAAGAATTTCCAGTATAAATATGTAGTCTCTCCCCGTGACAACATCAGAATTATTTTCTCAGACGTACTAAAGTTTCCTAAGAATTCCCCTAAAGCTGCAGAGGATGTTGGTATTTAAGGAAACGCTTGTCTATGATGAAAAATGCCAAACTTCACTTACTAGCATAATGTAATTCTTTAACCATGGTGGTATTGTGCAAAATTCTGTTTGCTTTTTGAATGTAAGACTGTGATGACCTTGAAGTAGGCCGTCTTCTTGACTCAACTTGTATCTCGCTCCGCATATTGACGCCAGTATCCTGTTTCAACAGGAAAGGCATGAAATATAGGAAGCAAGATGTTGTGGTAATGCAGTTTTGTCACTTTCCATGTCGACTGCAACGCGCTCTGGTGCAGCCCCGCAACTCTTCCGAGGAGTTTGTCCATATATCTGACCCAGATCTCGTCCCAGTGCGATTCCAGAAACATTATGATAGCATAACCGAGGCTTCTGAGTGCCATCTGGTTTCTTTTGACAAACACATGCCATACCACTGAAATCAGATGTTCATAGGAAATTACTAATGATGTCATGTCAATAAGCAAGTAGAGAGATTTGTAACCGTCTCTCCACCACCAACACCCATCCACCACCACAGCTGGATGAGTCATCGGCTCTTATATTCCGGTTTCTGGGTCCCAGTCTGACTAGTAGGCCATCTGTTGCTTTATCTCTTGTATCTTCTTAAACACTCTTTCTTTCTCACTCTCACACAAACTCCGGGAAGAGAGGCCTTGTTAGAGGGGTGATTTAATAATTCAGAACTTGCTGATACATCGGCTGCAGGGGGCATTTCTCCTAGTTGGATAAATAAATGTCTTATGATGCAGTGTTTTTAAGGTGAGTTGGTACTAGGTGTTCAGTTGCAGTCATGTTGGGGGGGTGACCACATACTTACAGGTTTGAGTTTCCATTTCTCAGAGTAATATTTATGGCTTGGCATCAGCTGTGCTCTGTGTGTGTGTGTGTGTGTGTGTGTGTGTGTGTGTGTGTTTTTGAGTGAGTGATGTAAGGACAGACTGTCTCTTGGCCTCCAAATAGCCCTGGAAAGAATAAAAGTGAGCTGGTGCAGAGTTACACAGTCAGTATATCAGAAGTTGCAGATAAACTTGAGGGCATTATTAGTTTAACCAAAAAAAGAAAGGCTGAGAGCAAGTGTGGGGGGCCCTGGATCACCTGTGAGGTTACCCAAGGAAAGAACTTCAAAGTTGAATTCAAAAAGCTGCATTTTGAGAGGCTGGCGAATGCTTTGAAATTCAATAGCATTCCAAAACAGCTTTGCTGCTCTGCCAAAAAGCCTTGAAACTGGCTACAAACTCTTCGGCTAGCCTCGCAGTTGCAAATACTTGAAGCTGGAGAAACGTCGTGTCATTGGCATGATCGCATTTGCACAAAATCATGTGTAACACGTAGAGCGTAAATAAACGTATATGATAAGAGCTGGCCTTGTCCCGCAGCCGTCTTTGTGCCGCGCCCGGGCTGTTGTGGGGAACAGTGGAGTGCGTTTCAAGAACATGTTTTCTACTGACGTTAACTGTATTGACAAACTGCTGCAAAGTGAACGAGGTGGGTGTAGGGTTTCGGTCTGCCCCCCACCAACCGAAGGTCTGAGCACAGCAACTTTAACTGCTGCCCTCTCAAGTAAGGGAGCAGCTGCACTCTGAACCTGAGCCAGAAGCACAGGTGTCCGTGTCCATCAATAACCAACTCTCTCTCACACACACATATTCGCCTAATGCAGTCCACAGCATTAGAACTTTATCTACATCATCTTTTTAAAAGCAAAACCAGTTCAGGAGGAGCACCATGACCATCCCAAACAATGTCATTGGTTCTTTTTATTCCTCCTAGAACAGCGGTCCCCAACCTTTTTTGCGCCACGGACCGGTTTATGTCTGACCATATTTTCACAGACCGGCCTTTAAGGTGTTGTGGATAAATACAACAAAATAAAACCAGTATAGGTACCAAAAAAGGGAAGATTTATTCATAACACATGGGAAAAGACCCAGGGAAACAGAGTTAACGATAAAAACATTAAAAAAAAATAACGATAAAAACCCTGAAAACCATAAAGCCACAACTCTTGCGGCCCAGTACCAAACGACTCCGGTCCGTGGCCCAGGGGTTGGGGACCGCTGTCCTAGAACACCTGCAGGCAGTTTTGTAACACTATCACTAAAGTCAGTAATATATTTTACCCGATAAAACATTTTTCACATCAGCATGGTGAATCGAAGTACTCTTGTTTTATTTCCTCCTATAAAATGGAAAAAATGTATTATGTGGCGACACTATAAAAAGGCTCTAATTAGAGACAAATTATGGACTTAATGGAAGTCGGTCCACCCATTCCTGGGATACGCGAGCCTCGTCTAGTCAAGGCGCAGTTGTCCTGCATCGCTGACAGTTGTTGGAGATGGATTCATTTTTGTTTTTATTTGAGAGGGGAAATGGCCAAATGACCCTAAACTCTGACCATCATATGAATTCTCTTGGAAATTACCACTAAGTGAGCTTCATGATAATCACATGACTGTAATCACGTGGGTAAAAATCCCCAACCTTAGAGTTCTAGGGTTAAAGAAGATGGCCATTTATTGCTTTGTAGTTGTTGGTTGGGGAAAGCTGCTGGCTTTTCCGTTGTATGGGCTTCCTTAATTTCTTAATATACCCCTTGTTAGGAGCTTCGTTGTTAAAAGCTTCCAAAATTCCTGGGGTTTTCTGTCCATATTCTATGGTTCGTGGGTATTTACTGTGTTGGTTAACATTTTAAAACCCCTTTTGATTTAAGGGAGATTAAAGATACAGCTCCCAAGTGGCTTTGCCAGCTTTTCTGTGGCCAAAAACTAAAAGGACATGCTGTTTAACAGTAATCAAATAATTGTTTTGCTCTGGCACAGCGACGAGATGCTGGAGTTTTACTACGCAGTGTAGCAGGGAAGCAGGACTGCAGCTCTCTGTAGTGAACCTCCATGGCATTATGCCAGGATGTGGCCCTTTTTTCCGAACACGTCACATGTCACAGTTGTTTTTCCCTAATATAAGCTGTTAAAGGCCTTTTTTGAAGTTCTTTCTAAACTAAGAAAAATCTTTCTTAACCCCTCTAATTGCTTCCAGTGAGTGAAAATCAAAGGCAATTAAAGTGATGTTTGAACTTGGCTGTAAAATAAGTGTAACTCGGATTGCCCCTTAGGAATGCATGTCTTCCTATTTTTAGCTTTGCCGTGTTTTGATGCCAGACTGGCTTTAACTTGCGTTGTCTTTGTGGGGCGCAGTCATTTTTCAGCCTTAACCGTCATCTGTTTATGATGCATATTTACACCCCACCCCCACCGACATCGCTGTTTATGTTTAAAGCGTGCAATCAAAGCGGCGAGTGCGACAGCTTAGCCGAACATGCCAGAAAGCTATTGATTGCACCACTCCTCTGAGCTTTTGATGAGCTAACATTTACAGGGATCCATGACATCAGAGAGTAACCCTTGTGGGGCCTTTTTTAAAAAAATTTTTTTTTATTCTTTGTTACAAATCTTGGCACTCCCTCACTTATCTAACGCTAAACACTTGGTTCTTCATTTATTTAGAATATGACACGTCTTTCCATTGGAAAAGCTGACTAAGCCTTTACTGAACACGGCGGGTCATCTCTCTTCTGTAGAGGTGTTGCCAGACGCGCCGTGCACATGTAGAATACCATTACTGCCTCTCTAAACTCTGTCAAGTTTTTCCTGTTGTAACAGGACCATATCCTTGACTCAAGCTCTGACTCAATAAGCCCGCGTTCTGTGTGACAGCCCGAGAGGATGATGTCATACTCCTGTCAGTAAGTGATTTACCTGCCTGCGTGGGAAAAGGTAGATGGTTCTTTCCAGTAAATGATGTGACTATTGGTAACACACGGTCCTTGTCTGCAGCTATCAAGTATGTCTCTGGCAGTCTGCGGTAAATCATAAGCTGCTGACTGATAACGTCATGATGACCCATAATGCCTGTCTCTGCTGGTAAAATGGACCCAGAAGCGCAGACTCTGTGAGCGGATCATCGAGTTTTAATGATCAACACAGCAAAATCAGTTTTGGCTCAGGAGGTGTAGGGGGTTGTCACTAATCACGAAGTTGAAGGTTGGATTCCTGGGTTTTTCTGAGCTGCTTGTTGAGATGTCCTGGGGCAAGATACTGAACACCAAATTGCCCCCAATGCGTCAGCATGTGTGAGATGCATAAAGCGCTGTCTAAGTCTGTGTGTGTGTGTGTCTGAATGTGGCTCACGGCGTAAAGCGTTCAGAGTTAAGTCTAGAAAGTGGCATACTAAAGCAGCCTGTTAATGACTTTTTATGTTTAGGTTGTTGTTTTTATTTGACATGCGTGAAGGGGGGCTGAGCTGAACATGGAAGTCACACAGCTCGATCTTTAAAGGAGGATTTATTAAGCTTTCTTTGACGTTATCTCTAAAAGCAAACTTAAAATACTCTCTAAAGCAGGGGTGTCAAACATAAGGCATAGGGGCCAGAATAGGCCTAGCAAAGACTTCAATGTGGCCCACTAGATGGTCCCTGTAAAATCTGAAGGAGGGCTTTTCCTACTGAGAAAAAGCTCCCCTGTTTTAAATGAAAGGTTTTTTCCTTCTTCAGTAATTTTACACATTTATTTGTTACAGTTTAAGCCCAGAGAGTCATGCTGATAGATTTCTGTCATTTATTACAGCAGTGTTTCTTTGTTATGTAGAAAAACTGAGACACACTGTTTTAAACGGCTCTTCTGTTTCTCACATTAACCCTTTGTTTACCACGGGCCCACTTGCGGTCCCATTTTACAAGCACCTTTAAATGATTGTAACTCCATTAACGTTTGTGCTAGATGGGAAACTCAAATGGTTTCAGAAGAAGGAGAAGGTGATCTTTACAGGGATATTTGGTGTGTCGTGGTAGCGCAAGGCATTCACAAGGTACTGCTGTCTGAACACGGACAGAAACCGTCCTCTCTGCCTTGATGTTACCATGTACGCTTCACATTACCATAGCTGTCTAACCTCCTGTCTGAATTTGTTTCTTATCCTCCAGCTGACGCCGGGCGGAAAGGCAGCTCAGGCTGCCATCGATGTTGGAGACTGGGTGGTGGCGATCGGTGATGCCAACGCAGAGGAGATGACCCATGTGGAGGCACAAAACAAGATCAGAGAAGCGTCAGGCTCCCTCACCCTCACCCTCAGCAGGTTAGCCGTCCGACATCGCGCGATGTAACGAAATGATACGCTTATCTCATTCAAACAGAAGCACAAATCCCCACAAAACAAATGCCCGATTTCATCCTTACTTTGACAAAATAGGACGACATACTTTGAGTGAAACTTGATCCAACGTGACGGATTTTAAATTGGTTTTTAGATTCGGGCACGGCTCAAATAAAGCAAAGTAAATATTTATTGGCAGAAAGGTGTTATTAATGAGGAGTTAACAGGATATCTGGAGAATAATTCAGAAGATTTCATTAGCATCGAACAAAAAAAACCTTCAGGCACATTTATAAAGGATTTGATCCTTTTTTTTTTTTCTTTTTTTTTCCTTCCTTTCTTCTCAGCAACATTGAATTCTGGCATTTTGTTTTTTGCACATGTGTATTCAATTGAAATGCTATGACATTTCTGCTGCACTTGGATTCACAGAATTGGGGTTGTGGAAGCCGTATTCAGGTGCTCAATTCGAAGCTTTTTTTATTTTATTTTTTTGAAATAAACGGCCTCATTACCAGCCTCATTCATAAGAGACTTCAGCCTTGACTTCACCCTATTAAAATATGATGGCCTTTTTGCTTGCAGGCAGTTTAAAAGACTAACTTTGTGCCTGTCGGTCTGAAATTAAACTTGATACAAATGAATTATTCACTGCATGTATTTTAATAGTAATGCTAGGTGCGCCATTCTCACTTATTAAAGCAGGGGAATGTCGTGGATTTGGCAGAGGTACAGCCTGTCTGAATCTGTCCTGGCTTACTTCTAACAGTAATATTCTGTCCTTCACATCATGAAGAAGGAAACGCAGCGATGAGTGCCGTCGGGTGGATGTACCGGCCTTTGTTCTGTTCAAATACACCATCTTCAGAGGAACCTTGGGCACCATACTTGCCTCAGTTCCATAATGAAATTAGAGAAACTTTTATTTTTTTCAGATGCAACACTTTGTTGTTAAATGTGCGGCAAGAAAATCTTTTTATTTTGCTTCAGTAATTTTTAATTAGCACTGCGTAACCTTCTATAGGCAGCACTTATACCTGCTCACATACTTCCTGCCAGAAATACTTGACAAAGTCTCTCAGTAGAGTCGAAGCCAGAATGTTTCATCAAGAGCTTAATTATAAGACAGCGAGGGGAAGGTGGGGGGGAAAAAATCCCTCCCAATGAAGGATCAAACGTAATCATTCAAGGACCTAAAACCTTCAGAAAATGAGAAGTATTGACTTGTTAAGTAACAACGATGGGCCGGCTGCTGTCATGGGACTCATTTTGATTTTGTGATCCTCATAAGTAAGATGAAAATGGCTGTGTTAACGTCTTCGCTTTATTGTTCCTACCAAGAGACTCGACTCTTTAATTCTTACAAATCTTCTTTGTGCGTTTAGTTGAATCCGAGCAGCCACAGGTCATTTATCAGGCTGCTCAGAAGGCAGAGCCATTACGTGAATGAATAGAAGGGAGATTTGGAGATATGTTTACGGCATTTTTTTTTTCTTTCAAATATTCCAGGTTTTCTTGCATTCGTACAACATAATAGATTTGGGTACTTGGCTTTCCTGCTCTTGTTTCCCTTTTTATAATGTTGATCAGCGTGTTGCTGGACATTAACCTGTATTTCTAAGCATTTTAAGCTCTCTTTCCTTAATTGGACAACCACTTAAAACAGGGTATAATGTCCAGGAATAAAAAGACTTGCTACATCCTGTTGATGTGTTATCAGATCAGTCTTATCATTCATTAAATTATAGTGTACATTACATTCTCCTGGCACTTTATTTGGTATACTTTGGTCGTACTGGGTTGGGCCAGATATGCCTTGAACAATAGTTCATGGTTCAACAAGGTGCTGGACACATTCCTCAGATTTTGCTCCATATTGACATGATGCCATCACACAGTTTCTGGAATACTTTTTTTTTTTTGGCTGCACATTCACGATGTCTACACTGCTGCTCAGTGGATATTTTCTCTTTCTGCTTTCAAAGTCACTTAAATCACCTTTCTCCTCCGTGTTGGTGCTCGGTTTTAACTCCAACAGGTCGTTTTGACCATGTCTACATGCCCAAATGTACCAAGTTGTCGCCGTCTGATTGGCTAATTAGATATTTGCATTATGGTGCAGTTGAACAGGTGTGCCTAATAAAGTGGCCGGTGAATGTAAGCGGTATTGCACTGTGGATATGGATGTCAAAATATAACGTTGCTTTGTATTTGAAAAATATCTGTTTAATTTAAATATGTGGCTTCACAGGAAATGGTGTAATATTTCGACAGAACAGTAACAGGTCAGCGTGTTTACTTTTCTTGCACTCTGTGGTTTTTCCTCCTCCATTTCTCGTCTCCTTGTGGAGTCCGGCTTTTGTAAACATTCTTCTTCCCATGACTCCCCAGTCTCCTCTCTTCATCTCACCCCGTCCGATTGTTATTATATTGTAAGACAAGCAAATATTGTTTTCCTGAAACTCTTTTCAGAGAGGAGCTATTGTCAGTCTTATTTATTCGTATCTTGGCTGCCATCCACGGTTTCTTTTTATGCCTAAAGAGGAGGACAGCTGCGCGATGATGAGATACGGTCTATTGTTTGGTTTGGCGTCTCATTTTGTTCGACACCAATGATCATCTTGTTTAATAGAAAAGGTTCACAGGAAAAACATCCCACAGCATCCACGGGGACACATTCGACTCATATTTTAGCCGGCCGCTGGACTGGAGGCTTGTGTTTGGAGAATGTTGGTGAAGTGTGCAAAGTTGATTACAGTATCATGGGAGGTTTTTGTTATTTCTAACTTTATCTAAGATCAGCTTGAAAGCTAAACGTGCATCAGCTAAGATAAGTGACCCATGAAATGAGGTGGGAAATGATCTCATACACCGTGCGTATTCGGTTTCAGCACAAGCAAACTGATTTCTTCCAAAAACACAGATGAAATCATCTTCATATTTGTTCATTTTAGTCCACCTTGCCAAATTAAACGCGGTAACAAAAGGGTCATGGCACGAATTCCCCATGTCCCAGATTTCAAATGTGTCTCATTAACTTGTCAGCCTAGCTAAGGTGAGCTCAAGCACTGTGTCACATCGATTTGTCTTCCAGAAATGTGACATGAGCAGACATGTCAGTATGCCTTCCCCTCGCTGCCCTGTCTATCTGCTCAGCCCTGTTGTCATTCTGTCTTAAACACTGCTCTATTAGCGGCTGAGCAGGCAACAGCATGAGCGGTTATTATTTTCTGTGTCACAGGAAGCGCGGCCCATTGTTTTTGTTGGTGATTATAGCCTCAAACAATGAGTAACTGCAGGGTGGATTCATTCTGGCTTAACCCTATTTGAGCTTTGTGCAGCGTGTAAGCGCTGGTCAAAGGGTGGCGGTGATTTATGTTCAATTATTTCAGGAGGAAACAGAAGTGTAAAGCCGGCCGCCTCCATGTTTAATGCGTAAAGATATATTCTAATAATCGTGTGCTCTGTCGGGGGCGGGGGACACCGCAGGGATGTTAATCCTGGGAGAAGCTTTAAGACCTGAACAGGACTGATTGACCCGCTGTATTCTCAGCTCTCTTAATAAGTTTATTAAAATGAAAATCCTTTTTTTTTTCTTTGTGAACCTTAAAACAAAGTACAGCACACAAACTGTAAAAAATTAAACACATTTTTCCAAGTTACCTCTTACGATAATGTGAAGTAAAACTAGTGGAAATATAATGAACAATAAGCACATTTTTTCTGACGTGTTGATTTTTTTTTCCCCCCTCTTTCTCTTTAGACCCTCCAAAGCGGGTGGAGACCAGAAGGTAAGCCTGCATTTATCTGACTCGCCGAGCTCACCTCAGCGTGGACACTCTGGATGGTTTGGCATGGTGTGCTGTGCTGTGACAGTTAAATTCAAACTTAATTGTTACTCACAGTTTTTCGTGTCACTTTGTGTTCTTCAATTTCATCTGAATCACCTGCCTTGTCAAGCTCTCACAGAGTCCATGCACTCTGCATTAGCCAAGCATCAGCAGGTTGCAAAATTAGCAGTTTGCTGGGCAGTTGTCGCTGATGCATTTGGGATTTCCCGCACAGTCCCTGATACCAGATAAATACTGACGCTTTAAGTCTGTGGAGTCACCCGGCCAGCTGATCAAACTGAACGGTTTTTAGAAAAGCAGCCGGCACATGACACAAACGCAGAGTCACTGTTCTATTTTAATAGTTGTTTATTTTCTTGCTGCAGTCCATGCACAATACTCAAAGAGGAAATCTCATTAGTGAGACACGTCAGTTATAGACGACAATTTGAGCATTTTCATTTTAGCAGCAGTAGCAGATTACATTGGCCAGCAATTGGCCGACTGCCAACACAAATAAAATCTGTGTTCACACTTCTTAAGCATTTTTTTTCCATGTGTAGAGAAAAGCCCGGAGGCTTTTGACAGAGCCGCCGTCGCAGTACAGAGTAATCTTTTTGCTATAATGAAATATTGGGACTGTGCTGGAAAAGCTTGGGCTTGTGCGACGGCAGATGGAGTTCTCTGTGCGTGTCACAAACGTCTAACTGCATGTCGTGCACTGTGCTGCATTGTCTCCTTCTCCCACACCCTCACAGGACTCGCTTGCTACAGCTTCTGTTCCGCCAAAGTACTCCTTTGCCCCGAGCACGACCATTAACAAGATGGCGAGGCCATTTGCAGCAGGTGGTGCTAGTGCCAACTCAGGACCTGCTATTAAACCTGTGGCCTACTCTCCTAAACTCAACACCCCGTGCTCGCAGGGGCATGCCAGTACACCCCAGCCACAGAATGGGTAGGTGGATGAATAAACGCTATTACCATTGGAACCGCAACGTGACTAATGTGGTTTTAATGGCATTTTTCTGACGTCTCATTATTCTTGTTTTAAACTTAAAAAGAAAATAATGCCTTTAGGAATTTAAAGAATTTAGTCCAATCAGTGCTGCCGTGTGGTGCCAAAGTGAAGTCACAGATTTTTTACATTTTCTTTTAGGGCATGTTAGAGAAAAGAGAGGAGGGCAAATGCAAGCTGACTCACTGTGGAAATCCAATTATTAACTGTGCCAATAATTTGTCTAAACTTAGGCTAATGCTAAACACAGCAGTAGTAGTTGCTGTTGTAGATTGTGTCCTGATTAAGTCTGGTGGTGTTTGTATAGCAGGAAATGTTTAGCTGAAATATGCAGTTCCAGCTGTGGATGAAAGACAGCTGCAGTGAAATCTATCAAGATGACAGAGAAGTATTGGGATTGGTTATATGTGCCAACAATCAGTCACAGTTTTACAGCCATGTTAAACTCTGTGTTCTTTGGACACTGTAGATGCTGTCACGGGTTTTTTTTCTTTTTCTGCATTGTTTAATCTTTGTTCCCATCATCCTCATTTTGTGTGTTTAACTTAATCTGTTTACTCAGTCACTTTCCTTTTTTACGTCTTCTCTAACCTTAGGACGGGGGGAAAAAACGAACATCATGATTTAAATCTTTAAGATTTATACAAAGACTTTGTTTAAGGCTGGATTCGAGTATAGATTAGAATGAGTAAGCGACAGTGGAGGTGAGTCTTTAGAAAATGATTGCAAGTCGGTGTAATGTGTGGGAGAGAAAAGCATTGATGTTGTTTTTAATAGTGGGAACTGAAAAGAAGATGCGAAATATTTCTTGCAAAATCATTTCTTTCTTATAACAGATTTTCCATTTCAGCAGATGGGTTATTGATCGAGCGTGATTATTACTCGTCTCTTGCATCTACAGTTAGCAGAATGAAATATGTAATGTTTGACAGATGCAGTGTGGCGCTTGACATTATGATTCTGATGCACAAATCTCACACGCTAATGCTGATCGAGCTGTCACCGAGTCCTGCTCAAGGACACTTCGGTACGTGGAATAGCCGGGGAATGAACGCCGGCCTCTGCATTTACGGGATAATCTGCTGTACCGCCTGAGACGCAGATTCCCAGAAACCATTTGATGTAGTTTGCTGTAAAAGTGAGCCTTTGACCTTGAAATGTTCATTGTTTTTTTTTCTTTCTTTAACCCGCTGAGTTTTTAATATTTTTTTCCAAGTATTCCTGCAAGAAATGTGTTTTAAATGATCTGGAAAGTAGAAGTTTGGCATGAAATGGTCTGTAAGGACAGGCCGGTCCAGTTCCTTTTAATTTGGGTCATGGCAGCGCTCCGTCTCCAGCCGCTGGTGAGATGTGGTCTGTTGCTGTATTTAGCCTCATACATTCTGTTGGTTTCCCAAGCTTTTCCTGCTCTGCTTTTCTTCTTCTTTGTAAAATCAACTTTTCTTGTTACTCTGCAACACTAATTCCTCTTGTCATGTTTGAAAAGAGTTGAGCGTAATCAAAACCACCAGGTTAATCTGGTGAGGACGTCATCTATTCTTTGATTCTCCACAGTTAATAGTTGGATCCAAAAAGCTGTCTAAGCCCGACGTGTTAGAACAGGTTTAGCATTGTGTTTGGACAGAGTTACCAGTAATACATCACTGCTGTAGCATTTATGATGAGCAGATCCCTCTTGTGCTCCTGTTGCCCGTGAATGAAGCCGAATGGCACAGAAATTAGGTTTAATTTTCCTTTCAAAAGGCTACAGCTGTGTACGTACCTCTGTGAGGCGTTTGTGTACGGGGATGAGAGGAGCAGGAAAGCAAATGTTTTGTGCCAGTCTGCTGAGTCCTTTTGGGTCAGGGTGACAATGGATGATTTGACAGTCAAACAATGCCGTCCTTCTTCCTCCTCTCACAGAGCCTACTGACAATAGCAGCATATCTCTACACACCTCTCGCATGGTTTCTGCATTTTGCAATGTTTTTGATCGTCTGTTGTGTGAAACCTTTGTCGTGTATAGACGTGCTCAGTTTCTCCTCCCCCTGAAATCTTAACTCTAACCTTTTTCCCACTCTTTTCTTCTTTTAACTCCACAGATGGAAGCTCATTACAAGTTAGTATGTTTCTTTTCTTGTTTTCATTTGCAGTCAAGTGTGTGTGTGTGTGTGTGTGTGTGTGTGTGTGTGTGTGTATATATATATATATATATATATATATATACACACATATACACACACACACACACACTTTTATAAATTGGCATTCACACTTTGTCTCATGACAAAGCTGTGCACAGCCTGATAGTAGTTCGGTTGCATGTCTTTACTGGGTGTGACTTCACAAAACTATTGTATTAGAATAACTTAATTTAAAAGAAGAATGCGAGACTAATATTGTGCACATTTTTAATTAGCCTTAAAGTCAGAGACCCCAAAAAGGAGAATGAAGTTGCAGTTTATCTCCTACTTCACAGTTAAACTATTTCTTATTAGATTGCAGTCTGTGCAAAATAAGAAATATTGTCAAATATCGCCTTCCATCTTCTCGTTCCTATGGTAACTTCACGAGCCTAGTGTTTACGTGCTCTTTGGTCTAATCCACAGGGGTGAAGCAACTTACTATGATGATATCTACCAACAGTCCAAGTAAGGGGCAGCTGCATGGTGGCTGTGCGGTCGGCTTTGTAGGCTAATCTGGCTGTTTATGTAAAAGCGAGAAAATGCTGATGCCCTTTTGTTAGACTGAGTGACTGTGTTTACAGAGCGAGGATGGCAGTTCATTAATGACTGTGTCTTTTGATATTTCTCTCGCTTGTTTACGAACGCATGCTGCAGTTGACCTACAGCTGTGCTTAAAATGAGCAGCTTAAAAAGCATTTCATTTGAGTGATTAAGTTGTTTATGAAAAATAAATGCCTCTCCTTTTAGCTTTTTTTCCTCTTCACATAAAGCCAGGTACTGAAGTGAAGTGGCTTTTCTTGCGCTGATTCTAATGACAGTTATGAGTATCTTCCGTTTATGAGCTTCTGCTGTGTCCCCATGAGAAATCTTAGTAATGGGTGTCCATTAGTGCTGTTATTGCGTGACTCTGATACTAAGCGTTCCTCCATGCGTTTGTGTGAGTGGGTAGTCCCTGGATGTGATTGTGTTAACCGCACCTGCTGTGTGCTCCTGCTCCTGGGTGTGTGTGCGCGGCAGGCACGGCCTCAGGGTGGAGAGCATCCCCTGTTTTATTCCCAACGACCGCAGCAAGAAGAGGCTGATTGAGGACACTGAGGACTGGCAGCCCCGCACTGGCACCACCCAGTCTCGTTCCTTCCGCATCCTGGCTCAGCTCACAGGCACCGACTTCAGTAAGTCAGGGCCTAAGACAGAAGTGATGGACTGTTACAGCAGAGAGTAATGGGTTTGAGGGGTGGGCCTCTCTGTTAGTCAAGATAAGGTGTAGGATGGGGGGCTGTTACTAAACGGTTGATGTGATTTGATCTCTGGGACTGAGTGTGACAGCAAGAATGAGTGACACAGAAAAGGTGGATGAGGGGTTTCTTCATTTTTCAGCTGAAGAGAGGTGGCTGGTGTTTTCACTGACATGTTTTGTTTTTTGTTTGTTTTTTTTCTACCCTGACTGTAACCAGTCTGACAAAGGAAGAAACTGCATAGCTAAATATAAGGAATATCATTACTTATTCTGAGGTGTTTGTCAACATTTGTATTAGTGAGGCATTCTGATGTGTGTCTCTCCTGGATCTCTCAGTGCAGGACCCAGATGATGAAAACATGAAGAGGTCCAGGTAAACGGATTGTCATTAATGCGACCGGTCACGTGTTTGTGTTTGTACACTTGCATATGTGGAAGCCTCAGCTTGGCAGCTACTTTGAAAAAAGAAAAGGAACAAAAAACCTCTCCTGTCAGTGTAGTTTAAATCGTGCAGCTCTGCCTCTGTGTACCACCACAATCTGATTTAAGTGTAGACCTGAAGGTCAACTTAAACTGGTTTAACAGAATCATTACACTGATCATTCAATAATTAGACTTTTTGCAATGTTTACAGTGAGATGGGATCATCATTATAAATGTGAGTTTATTCATTAGAAAGTAGCAGGATACAATTTATGTGCGCAGAGCTGTGTTTTCTGCTGAGATTCAGTCAAATGCTGCATAACTGTTCATGAATGGCCAAGTTAGGTCACCTGACCTCGACTAAACATGCTGCTCTCTTACTGTAGACAAAGCTAAAAGTAGAAAACCCCACAAAGCTGCAGCGACTGAAGGCAGTTGTAGTAAAGGCCCAGAAAAGCATCTCAAAGGCGGAAACGTGGCATTCGGGGATGTTTATGGTTTCCAGATCCTGCCTTAAAAATGATGCTTCTCAATTTGTACACATACCTTTGGGCCTGTAAAGGGATGGTACTGAGGCATTATATTTATATTAGTGATTTTAGCGTTAATCACGTTAAAATGACGTCACAACCGCATTAACGCCGCAAATCTCCGTTAGCCAGGTGTCAACGGGTTAGCTCGTTAACGCGTTAGCACCGTCCAGCCCCACTCACGGGGCGATTCCCGCTAAATTGCTAACGGAGATCTGCGGTTATGGCGTTAACGTCATTTTAACGAGATTAACACAACAGCACTAATTAATAATGAAAAAAAAGGTTTCTGATCAGTGTCTGTTAAACTCGTTGAATTAAAGCTAAAAGTCTGCACATCCTGACTGTATCCATGGTGGTGTTGTACAGATATAGCAACCATAATTTTGCTGCTTTGAACATCAGCATGCCCGGTGTGTTTTTGTTCATAGTGTGGTTTTGTTGTTGTTTTGAGTCTGCTCAGTAGCATAACATTAACTTTTTTGCTTTTTTGCTGTGTTGCTAAAATGCAGATGGGAAGAGTTGATAGTATTTTAATTTCTGGAGCCATCGTCCAATTACCTTGGTGCATGCAGCAGCAGTATGCTATTCCTCAAAAGTCCCCTTTTATTTTAATTAGTAGATTAGCAGGTTCCTTCTGTTTCCATACTTTTCTAATCGTTATATTTAAGAGTACTAAATGTCATAAATGTTACTACTACATCCCTCTGCTTTTTTTCTTCTTCAACTTTTCACTTTGTGCACTTTACTCCCTTTTCTGCTCCATCCCTCTCATCTCATTTATTCTCTCCCCTGCAATCTGTTTCCTTCCTGTCTATGTCTCTTTCATATCTGTTTTTGCCTGCGGTCAGGGAAAAGTTCCTCACTGAGATTCAGAGTCCCCGCTATGCCCGTCTGAGGGATTGGCACCACGACAGGTCTGCTCGCGCCCTCAATATTAAATCCTGAGCGACATCCTAGACGCCCTGGGACGCAGAGCCCAGCCAGAGCCGGCTAGCGATATCTACACTGCAACGACTACGTGATAAAGACGACGAAGATAGTGGACTGTCTCCTGGCAGTTAACAAATTCACCTCCTTAGATGCAGATGGACTGACAAAGAAATCTGGGGAAGCGAAGAAAAGCAAAAATATTAGAAACGTATCCTAGATGACAAAAACCTAAAGTGGAACCTTGCATACTGAGCCTAAGCATAAGATCTCCCTCTGAAATTCTGACTTGATGATTGTTGACAACACTGTGGACCATTGTGTCTGTAGCCCTATTTTCCATTTCACACTGCGTTACTCGGAGTAAACTGGTGGAAAGGTGGGGAGGGGGTCTCGGCGGTGGGAAGCACTGTTCTTTCTTCTTTGATTGTGAAGTTCAGACCCTCCTTTTGATCTCTGTCTGTCTCTTTTGCTGCCTGTTTACATTTATTGAGTTTTCATCTTTTAGAGTTCTCAGTTTTGATCCCCTCTTCTAATAGGCTTCTCGCACAATTTAAAGAAAAAAAACTGTACTTTTTTTTTTTTTTTTTTTTTTTTCCTGCTGTCATCAAAAATATATAAAACATCTGGGAAAAAAAGCAACTCTTGTTCTCTGTCCTTCTGTGTTTCTTTTCTTGTTTACTTTAAGCTTACAAGGGCATGTCTCTCTAACAGTTTTCTTTTTTTCCCCTGCTGCTAAGTCACAATTGCTTTACTTATAGTGTGCTGGACAAAAAGTGATTATATAGAAGCGAGGCTTTATTCAGTATTTATGCAGGTTGGAATTAATGGGATGTCTTAAAGAGCCAGGTTCAAGGTTTACTTTTATTGCCCCTGAGAGAAAATTGTTGTGCATTCGGGCATAAAAAAACCCAACAAATGTGCATACTCATTTATAAAGTGCTGAGATGAACTGTGAGGAAAGTCTGTCTCGAGTTATTTGCATTTTCCTGAAATGCGAAAAAAAAAAAATGTAATCCTGAAGCGCTATAGGTTTTGACACCAGACTAAAACAAATAGGTTTGGTAGGTAATGACTTTTCATCAGTAGTATTTCTTGTAGTAATGTTTCTGGATGTATAAAATCCATAACATCTATAGTGAAGGACGTCTATAAATCCCATTTTAAAAATGTCCACAGATGAGATGATTTAGAGCTTGAGGATACAGCTTTAAACCCTTTAGCTGTGCTCACACTCGCACATCTGACTCATGCTTATACTTTGTTTCTCGTGCTGTCCAAACAAATCTCATGTCATGTAAGGGGTGTTATATAACATTATAACTGCTGCTTGATGAGGGGGAAATGGTTGGTTAACCAACGCTGGTCCATAAACATCGAAATTCAGCTTGATTGGTCTGAAGCGCACAGACCCAGGTGGAAGACGAAGATAAATTATTAGCATATACTGACAGTTTTTATAATTTGGCAAATAATTCGTTTAACAAATGCAGCAGTAGTGAGGAGAGCAGATTTATGTAATGAGCTTGTAACACACTCACTGGAAATGCCTTCCTGGTACCTGATTGGACCCAGTGTTTTCCTTCAGATCCTTACTACTTTGTGCTTATAGACTCAACAAGGTGCTGGAAACATTCCTGGGAAATCTTGGTCCATACTGACATGACAGCATCACACAGTTGCTGCAGATTTTTCTTTTGGCTGCAAATCTATGACGTGAATCTCCTTTTTCATCGCACCTTGAAGGTGCTCTGTTGGTTTGAGATCTGGAGGTCAGGTGATCTGGCCGTGTGAGTACAAGGAGAAAGCAGTTTGAGATGGATATGAACCATTGGAAGATGAATAGTTTGTTCATACAGGACATGGTCAGCAACAATGATCAGGTAGGCTGTGCTAAAGGCCTCTAAGAAAATGTCCTCCACACTGTTACGCCACCACTCGGCTGAAGCATACAAGACTGGATGGATCCATGTTTTCATGTCGCAGCATAGTCAGAGACTGATCAGTCCTGGCAACATTTTACCGGTCTTTTGTTTCCAATTTTTGGCAACACGTGCATACTTTTGTAAAAGTGCCTGTTTAAGTTGCTTGTTGCCTTCAACAAAACATTTTTGATGCAGAGAACTGCTGCTTACTGGATATTTTATCTTTCAGACCATCTTCTGTAAACCTCAGAGATGGTTTTGTGGGAAATTCTGGTAGATCTGAAATACTCAGACCGTGCTGTCTAGCACAAACGACCATGATGAATTCAAAGAAATCTAAATTGCCTTTCTTTCTCTTTCCGATGCTCAGTTTGAACTTCAGCGGGTCATCCTGACCATGTCTACAAGGGTAAATACATTCCGGTGCTTCCATGTGATTGGCTGGTTAGTTATCTGGATTAAAGAGAAGCAGGTGTATCAAATGAAATGGCTGACAAATGTGTTTTAATGTATAGTGAAGTTGGAGGTATTACTAAGTGACTAATTAAGAAAAATTAGTGGAAAACTAGCTAGAGTAGGAATGTATCCAGACCAATGTGCTAAATTAGACAAGTTAATCGAGTCAAGCATCAACTTGTAGAGAAATTTCAACTGTAAGAGAGGATTTCAGAGGGGAAAAAATCAATGTGTAAAAATATTACTTTATATCTGTAGAAATAACAGTAAGCAGGAAGATACTGAAGAAAGCTTTGTGCAAAGCTTAGATGTGAAGAGCCAATAGGAATGAGGTTTCTCATTCAGCCCTCCTAGGCATGTGCCACCACTGTCGCACATGGTTTTTAGTCACATTCGACTTCTTGCAAAGCTGCATCACCTTTACCTCCTCACTGGGTGGAGGGGTGACACATGTCAGAGGCTTGTTGCTCCATGAAAAATCAAAACCTGCTATTTCCTTTGCCGGATGCTGAGCTGCCAGCAAAGTTCTCTGCTTTCCTCGTTGCTCAGGTTGATGCATCCCACAGGAGTGGATACCCAAAAAGGGGGGAGAGAAAAAAGAGAAACCGGTACAGATGAATCTAAAATCAGAGCTGCAAAGGATGAACAAGAAAAGTGAAAGGAAATGCTCCAGTCAAAAGCTAAATAAATAAATAAAAAATCCCGTCTGCACAGCCTCTGATAGAGAAAATGTGCACCTGCATCATATCAAGCCTCTTGCTGAGCAGGGAGGAGGAGGAGGAGGGGGGGGTTTGAAAGCAGGGAAAATGTCAAGGATAACGCAATCTAGGCTGTTCCAGGTGGGAAGAAGCCGACATAGAGGTGTAGTGCAATTTGCACCTGCAACATTCATCATAGTGAGGTGCAGCAGAGAGAAGAAAGAAACCTCATGGTTGCGAGACAGCCGAGCCATCGGCCTTTCAACACCTACGGGCAGCCTGGCAAGGGAATGTAGCCGGGGCAGCGGTGTTGAATAGGAGTTTGTTTTGTCAGTTGTTAGGTGAGGTCCCAGATGTGAGGCTTGTCAGTGTGTCTGTGGAGTGGAGGGCAGCTGACCCATGGTCTGTGAGTCACACACGGGCAGAAACAGCCTCTGTCCTTTGTTTGACTCCATCAGCAGACATCCTGCTCATCCAGCCTTCTGACTTCCTCTTACGCATTTTTCTTTCTTTCTGCGGGTTCTTTGCAAAAATCTCATGGTAGGAGGTCTTGCGATCCTTAATTTAGAAAGATTTAGCTTCCTTACTGTCACTAGTCCTATAAGCCAGATTCTTGGTATTGCAAAGGGATTTAATGTTCTTTATTATTCCAGAAATAGCAGACGGCTTTTAGGCTTTTTTTTTTTTCTTGCTAGATTGCTCCTAGCTGTAACTTCTGCCTCTGTAGCTACAGTTTTTTTTTTCCTCGTGTATTTGTTTGGCGACATAAATAACATTCTTTCATATACAGACTTAACCTGATAAAGGCACAACTATGGGATGAGGTTGGTGTAGGGTAATTGATTTCACAATCTTTCATTTTCTTTACGCTAATGAAAGGGGATTTCATCTCCTTTCATTAGTGTGTTTTAGATGGCACAGTTGATGATGTAAACACGATAGATGCCTAAGGTGCTTTTACAATCCCCGCCCGGTTCTTTTTCTCAAGATAAAAGTCTCCAGAGCTCACTGTCTTGGCTCAGAAGTTGTTTTTCTGTCTTCCGTCAAGATTTGAAGCTTTTTCTGAATATAGTGACGCTTGCTGCGGGTAACAGATCTTTGAAATGTAGAAAACTCTTTATTTCAACACTCCTGCACATGCAAGCTCTAAGCGAAACTCTTCCGCACCCAAATCTGAAAGCGACTGAGTTTCCAGTCGTCTAACTTTGAGCGACGTCAGCCGCCTGAGGAGATGTTGGTGTTTCTTATGCTTTCATGAGAGGCTGCGGCTCTTGAACAGCAGGGCGATGACGCTGAAATCACGTTCGACTTGATTGATTTTTGAGTCATGATAGAAACTGCTCACTGTTGCTCTTTGATACTGGTGAAATTTCAATTATTGTGCTGCTTTCAGTTAAATCTAATACACTGAATCAGAATGTGTGATCACAACAGGTGGGGGCACCACGCTACCCTGTTAATCCCAATTAATATTAATAATGATGCTTGGAATCATTCACACACAAGGTAATCCGTGGCACAGCATAATGGTGACAGCTTAGCCATGGCAGGAGATATCCAAACATGGCATCCATTGAGAAGTAACTATAGTAGGTGTGTGTGCGCATGTCTACCTTTTCTAATTAGTCATTTTCTCCCCACAGCCTTGAGCCAACTCCCTCACCTGCCAAGGCCCAAGCAGCAAATAAACCAGATGGTGAGTTTCTTCTCCTGCTGATGCGTTAAAAAGAGCCCCAGCAGCCTCCGGGAGAGGCTGCGCTAATCGATTCTAAGTCTTAAGTGTCAATACAGCAGCAACAACGCGACACTCAAAGTTGTCACCACAGACATCTGTTTGAAGGGTGGATTGTTATGGGATTTTTTTTGTGGTGTGCAGAATCGACAAGTGCCGCCGCCGCACCAAAGAGTTCTGCTCCTTCCTGCCGACCGCCGTGGGTCTCGGACCCCAATTTTGCCGACCGCTTTCACCCAGACAAGGTCAGCACCGTCGTGACCCAGCACCAGAAGCCAGCCCAGCCCACGCCTATGCAGAGCCGCAGTTCCATCCTGCAGGCTGCACAGCAGGCGCCGGAAGACAGCGGGAGGACCCCCATATGTGGTGCCTGCAACAAAATCATCAGGTGAGGCTGCACCGCTGCTACACACAGGCTGATTCTTTTTTTTTTTTTTTTTTTTTTTTTGTAATTGAAGTCTTTATTTGTTTTTTACGGAGCCCCGCAGGGGACATGGGAGAAAAAAAATTAAGACTGACTTTTGCGAGATCTCGCAAAAGTTTTAGCCGCATTCTTCGGAGGCCGCCAGCTCGAAGCCGACCGGGAGGTCGAGGCACGATGTGCCGGGAAAGCGGTGTTCCTCCCGGCTGTAGTAGGTCTCGACCGCCCGTTAGCTTCGAGCTAGTGGCCGCCAGCTCGAAGCCGACCGGGAGGTCGAGGCACGATGTGCCGGGAAAGCGGTGTTCCTCCCGGCTGTAGTAGGTCTCGACCTCCCGTTAGCTTCGAGCTAGTGGGTGTCAGATCTCCAAAAACGTCGGAGCACTTTTGCAAATATGTGATGTCTTGTAAACCGAGCAGGTATCTGACGTTTACACAACTACATTCACGCCTCAAAATATCTTAAAAGTGTATTTTGTGACCCAGAAAGAGTAACAACTAAGTAGCTGCCGCCATTGTTGGAGTTTTGCGAGATCCCGAGTTTGTTTTGCGAGATCTCGCAAAAGTCCGTCTTAATTTTTTTTTCTCCCTAATTTTTTTTTCTCCCATGTCCCCTGCGGGGCTCCGTAGTTTTTAACATTTAACAACATGAAAACATAAACAAAACAACAGAAAAGAAACAAGAAAAGAAAAGACAGCTTCCAATCCCATGGTTAATTCACCTTTGTATTTTGGGTCTATTTTCAATACTTACTATCGGTATACCCGCAAAAAAAAGGACAATAAAATCAAATTCTTAAGTTATTCCATTACTGAGTGCCTACACAAACATACAATGCAGCAAGCATAAAATTTAACTAAAGATAATTGCCCTGACCAAATAAATTCCAACCATCTCAGCCAAAAACGCATCCCCATGATTTGTCAAAACCCTCCCTATCATCATTAATCCTAGCCAAGAATTTTTCATACGACACCATTTTCAGCATATTTTCTTTCCACCTATTATATTCTGGAGGAGATGGTTCCTTCCATACACTGAGAATAACTCGAGCCGCTGCGATCACCCCCACCTTTATAACCACAAAGTCATATTTTGAAACCCCAGGTAACACCGACCGATCCCCTAATAAGCACAGTCTTGGTGACAAGGGTATCATCAAACCAATCCACCTTCCTATTTTGTCCAATACTTTTTGCCAAAAGGGATAAACTTTCCCACATTCCCAAATAGCATGCATAAATGTCCCTGGATCTGAACTACATTTCCAGCATATATTACTGGGACTGATTCCCATTCTATAAAGTTTGGACGGAGTGAAGTACCATCTGTGTATTAATTTATACTGAGTAAATTTACCCCTGGCCTCTCTTATATATTTATCAGAGAATGACAAGATTCTACACCAGTCTTCTTTAGAAATTGCACAACTCAGATCTGTCTGCCATATAATCCTCAAGTTTTCACATATCTCTTTTTTTGGATTGTTAAACAGTTTATAGAAAACAGCTGCTCTATGTGCTGTACTGGACAATTCTAAAAACTCCACCACCATATTTGAGCTTTGAGTAAATTTTCCTTTGGTAATACAATCCCTTATTTGTAAATATTTCCAAAAATTATTTTCTCTTATCAAACCATATTTTTGGGTTATTTCAGCAAATGACATAAACACTGCCCCTGAGTAAAGATCACTTATCCTGTGTATGCCTTTGACAAGCCATTCCTTCCAGAACACTGTTTTTCGCCCAATCTGTACAGCAGTGTTGTTCCATAGCGAGGTATAAGGTTGTCTTAAATGAGATGCTCCACACATCTTGTGCACCTCTACCCAGACAGCTTTAGAATACCCAAGCACTGGGTTATTATGAAAGTCTTGTCCATTAATTGCTGAGCCCTGTGAGAGAACATCCAAGGGTGTAAAAGGGCTCACTAGTTCCTGTTCGATCTTCATCCAGCTCAGCTCAGAGTCCGAACCTGTCCAGTGCTTGGCCAGTCTTGACATTTCAAAAGCTAAATTACACAACTTCACATTTGGGAGGGCCATTCCCCCAATGTCTTTAGAGGCCCACATTTTCTTTATATTCACTCTTGGCTTCTTGTTATTCCACAAAAAATCTTTAACTTCTCAAATTGACTAAATACGTGTAAAGGAATTCTTACAGGTACAGATTCTTTTTAACTCGAGCGAGGCTCTCTGTGTTTGCTCCTTGGAGGCTCCTGTTAGAGATGACAATTTAAGACTCTTAATATTCGCGACACACTGCCTGTCTGCAGCAAATTAAGCCAGTCAGCATATTTCACAGAGTGTGGAGACATCTTGTTATCACTCAGAATAACAAAGAAACTCTGGTTGATATTCTGGTCACCATTGCAAACAAAGAGCTTTTATTCATTAATTTTTGAGTGAAGATTCAAATTCTGGAAAACCTAAAATTTGTTTTCAGCGTTTGCTCACATTTCACACAGTCTAGTGTATTTTTGCTGAGTGCCTTTGGATCTTTTTTCAGTCCTCTGTTGAAGCTTTGGATTATTTAGCGAATTTATATTTAAAAAAACAAAACCCCTATTTATGTGTTACTAAGTCTTTTTTTTTTTTTTTTTTTTCTTCTTTTCTCCAGGGGACGGTACCTGGTGGCACTGGGACGGTCTTGGCACCCGGAAGAGTTTACATGCTCGCAGTGTAAGGCGGTCCTGGAGGAGGGGGGCTTCTTTGAAGAAAGGGGAGCCGTCTATTGTACCAAGTGCCACGATAACCGATACGCTCCGAACTGTGCCAAGTGCAAAAAGAAGATCATAGGGGTACGAGCTTCTGTCGTATCCAGCAAAATCAAAACAGCCGTTTCAAAGTTTTTAAAAAAAGTTAACCTTTTTCTCTCCCCCCCCCCCCCCCCATCAGGAAATCATGCATGCACTGAAGATGACTTACCATGTTCAGTGTTTCAAGTGTGCAGCCTGCAAGAATCCTATCAGGAATCAAGCCTTTTACATGGAGGAGGGTGAACCCTACTGTGAGAGAGGTGAGTAACTGAACCATTGCAGTCCAGACGTACTATACTTCCTATATTGCATACCTGAGCAATCTAAATGCAAATGGTTATTGTGTAAGAGTTGGAGAAGGTACAAAAAACAAAGACTGAAACGGCTTTTTTTGGAGCCACATTCACAAACTGATGCTACTGCTTCACATCCTACATGAAACAACACCAATGCTGTGACACAGTCGATTGTCTTCCAAGGGCCAGGGGAGGATACATACAACTATTCTGATTGGTAGTGAAGGCTATGTCGTCCTCTGTTGTGTAAAATATGGGGTGAACTCACACCTAGTATAAAAAGCTGAATTCCAATTGAAGCTAGTGTGATTTTACACATCCATTTCCCCTATAGGCCAGCAGGGGGCGACGTCTCTCAGCTTGACAAAGAAGTCAGTTTCTGTAGAAGTGCATGGAAAAAAATGAGTGTACTTCTGTCTTGATTAATGAGCTCTGTAACCACTTTCCTAATGAGTTTTTCTTCTGAATTGCTAGTTTCAAGTCTTATTTAATACAGCTCAGTGTTCACTTTGTAAATTATGGTTCCATTTAGAGTAAAATAGACGATAAAGCAGGGCAAGCTTTAGGGCATCACTATTTCACCATTAACAAGTCGCTACCATACGAGCGTGCAGTATCCTGAGTTTGAGTCTGATCCAAAAACCATAACATGCAGTCTGTGCTTCAACTGTGCTCCAAAAGATGGTAAATGTCCGCCTTTCTTTTACGATTTCATCACTCTTTAGGACAGTTTGGTTCCAGACTCGCGTGTCTGGTGAGAAAAGGATAGTTTACTTATAATAAAGACCTCAGTCATGACCAAATGTGTAGTTCGACTGTGTTTTCTCTCAAGGACTCTGTTCATTCATTCAAACAATACAACACTGAAGGCTTCACAAAACATAAAGGTGTCACCATGGTGAAAAATCCTCTGCTGGAAATAAAAGCAGTCGCATTTATGTCGTTCTAAGGAATAGTTGCTACTACTACTAATAACTGCAACAATGACAGTAGTCAGTTCTGCTGAGCAGATGGAAGCACCCACAGAAACCTGTGCTTTAATAAAAAGTTTAATTCTAAACTCGAGTCCAAGCCAGATAGCATTTGCCTGAGCGTGCTGAAAATCCGAGTGTGCAGATCAATTAGTTCCAGCGCCGACTGAGAACATCTCGACTCATGTAAGACGCCCCGCGACTTCACACGTGGATCGAGCCCGATTATAAATCTGCACTGGCCTCAAGTCCACAGATGAGACAGAGCAGGCTGACACCCACGAAGCACGTTTTAAATGGATGCTACAGCTCGGCCCACGTCATAGACGTCGGGGTACAAAATCTTTAAATTCAGCCAGTGCATGAATCGGGTGTAGCGTGCATTTTGTGATAAAATTGTTTCCTCTCTACAGTGCATCCTCTCCAGTCTATCTGAAATAATTGTGATTATTTTCTTTGTAAAAATCAAACTATTTCTGACACGTTTTGTCAAACATTGTAGTATTGCTGTGGGGTTTGGCAGAAACCTACATCGAGAGTCTCCTGGCACATGCCGCAGTCAATCATAAAGTGTGATGTTTTCATCTGCTGTAATCTATTTAGCTCCAGTTTACTTCATACATACCTCTATTGGGTTTTATGAATGGTGCGTGCTCTTCTATTATGATATAAATGAGTTAGCGGGGCATCTGACGTGGATTGCTGCTTTATCAGAGGCGAAGCCAGAACCTGGGTACTCATATTCTGAATAATGCCTTCAGCTCTGATAAACATTCTGCTGCCTCAGCATCTTTCAGGGATTGTACAGCTCTCACCCACTCACTCTTGAGAAGCAGCATTATAACCTGACACCCCCCCCGAGTCCTTGTGATGAAAGAGACTGGCAAATCCAGTCAAGTATCTGGAGCAATTTCCACCTCATCCTAATCCCACCCCTACACTCTGGAAAGGCACTAATGTACAGTGGGTGGACACAATAACACAAACAGTATAGATATCAAATGGCCAATAAGAAGAGGAGCCGGCATTTGGCATCAAAGCAGCTCTATACGTCTTTATTTTACACCGTTCAGTCCCTTAAGTGGTTGCGTGTAGCGTGTAGTGAGGATTGCTCATCTCGGAGCGGCAAACAGCCTCCACTTCTTCTTTTAAAGATGAAAGATGTGGAAAAGGATTTCAGTCTCTACGGATCCCGTAAAGGTTAAGCGATGTTTACAAACGGCGATTGCGGAGGCCGGGGCGATTCCTTGGCCTGATGCGGGCAACGATAAAAGCTCTTTTGAGTTAAAAATGTAATCTTATATTCACCTTATCTTACATTTCTTCTGCTCGCCACCCCTCCTCCCCCTCCTCTCCAGACTATGAGAAGATGTTTGGCACCAAATGCCATGGCTGTGACTTCAAGATTGATGCCGGGGATCGGTTTCTGGAGGCCTTGGGCTACAGCTGGCACGATACGTGCTTCGTCTGTGCTGTAAGTCATTTTGATGGATATAGCTCCTTGTGGGCTCTCTTTGCCCCCGTATCTCGCAGCTGTCCCAGTACAATGGTACCTGGAGAAAAAAATTTGCCTCCATGTCTGGACCTCAAGCTTTCTCTCTCTCTCAGCCTGTCACCTGCAGTCTATCACTCTCTATATCTCTCTCATTCTGTGAAGAAAACTGAAAGCAAATGCAGTCAAGTAAAGCTTGCTCTGGCCACTAGAAACTGTAAATTCACATCAGCAGTGTTGAAGTCTGATATCTACTCTGCCCTCGTTTCCCAATCCGTCTCTCTCACTTTGTGTGTCTCCTTTCATCTTTAAAGCTCTGCCAAATCAACCTGGAGGGGAAGACGTTCTACTCGAAGAAGGATAAGCCCCTGTGCAAAGGCCATGCTTTTGCTCCAGTGTGAGAGAGCGAGGCGCATCTTCAGAAGAAGGAGCACTGCTCTCTCCCTTCTCTTTACCCCCTGACACTTCCGTAGACGCACCACATCCCTTCTTGCCACACACCTTGTTAAACTAAGTCCTTTCTCTCTGTGCTGCAGACTTTTTGTTCTCGAGGCTTAATGCTGGCTGCACGTACCGTCACTTTACTCTGCTGTTAGGAGACTTCTGATGGCACTGCCTCTAATGCCAAATGCTGTGTTGCATAACTGGAAGGAGTCGAGGAATTATGTCACGCCATCGGTAACTTTTTGACTTCCAAGTTGTTTTTAGGTCATGAAAAAAATGTCACCGCAGGTCACGTCGATTTGTAGTTGTTAGCGGAGTAATCTCCTGCCTCTGTTCTCCTCGTCCTTGTTAATTCAAGTCACCAACTTGAAGGAGTCATTGAGCCTCTAATAATCTCTCATATTGCAGTAATGATCAAGCAATTCTCTTGCACTAAGTGTAGTGAAGTTCTGGCCCCATACAGGACCCCAGCCCACTCATCGGCTCTCACTGCAGCACCCTTTAATGTAATGGGGGGCCAGTCAAGCAGAAAAGGAGGTGTCCATTTCTGCTTGACTGGATCTCCTCCACAGAATCACTAACTACTTATTACTTTGACTCTGGCAAGTCAGAGCGCATACTCCAGCTTGAAGAGTCATTTAGAATGATGTAGTAATTAACCCATTTTTAATCGTCATACACGCGGGTGATGGAGATTGATTTTTAACTTTCCCTTTGATTTGACTTTTTTTTTTTTTTTTAAATGAGACAAACTAAGTCTTTAAGTGTTCCCCATGTCACTGTGATATTCTTCCTTAGAGTACTTTCAAGTCACTGAATCTGTATTTATATTGCTTCAAAAGTGGCCTGTAAGTGTTGTTTTTATTGCAGCTGAAAGTTTCAAATAAAATTATTTAGTAATTCCATGTGCCAGGTCATTTTGTTTCTCTTGGAAACACTCCCATCTGTAACAATTTTTAAAATTGTCAATTGCCATCTTTGCTCTTTTTTCCAAAACCCTGCTGAAGCCTTTGTATGCTCCCTATAAATATAATCAATGAAGTGATACTGAAATAAGTGGCATTTTATCTTAACTGGTAGGTAGCCAGGTGCTTAAAACATCATTCTTGCTGGAATAGCTACATTTTGTTTGGGTGAGAAGCTCCTCTTAGCATCAGCAGTGGTAGCAGTGGGTCAGCAGCTAGCCTGCAGTCCAGAGTTTAAAAAACAAAAAACTGACGCCAAAGGTGAAGCTCACAAATGAATGTTTCTTGTTGTTGTTTTTAAACACTCCTTGGTATAATGAGGCATATCTGCAACTCCAAAGCGTATTATCTTCTTTTAATCTTTAACCATTGGAGAGCGCTAAGCTAGCCATTTGTACCTTAAGCTAGGCTAATTGTTACAGACTTTAGCTCAATGGTTATGTGTCATGGAGATGCAAGATGAGGGTCCTGAGATGATCAGAGGTTTTACAGTTCATGAAATGTTGCACACTTAATTTATTTTTTTATTTTCTAAGACCAGTGGTCTCAAACTCCAGTCCTCGAGGGCCGGTGTCCTGAAACTTTTCCTTGTGTGCCTGTTGCAACACACCTGAATACAATTAGGTCATTCACAAGACTATGAAACTGCATGCTGAGGTGCCATTTCAGCCATTTGATTCATGTTACAGCAGCTCATGAGTGAATGAACATGGTGCAAAAAAATGTACTTTTAGAAGTACTTTTTTTTCAAAACCCTTATTTAAATTTACTTGAGTTGAGTTAGGGGCTGCCACCTCAGCATGCAGTCAAGTTCTAGAGTCTTACTAATGACCTACTGATTTTACTCAGGTGTGTTGGAACAGGGACAAATAGAAGCTCAAGGACTGGAGTTTGAGACCCCATTTTGGACCATTACCATTTAGAGAGGAATCCTCTAACAGCGTCCTGAAATTTTACAGCAAAATCTGTCAGGGAAAAAGATTTCCCTTGAGATAGAGAGAGAGAGAAATAGATATATATATATATATATATATATATATATATATATATATATATATATATATATATATATATATATATATATATATATATATATATATATATATATATATATATATTTTTTTTTTCCATCAGATTCAATTGGTGATTCTGTTTGTTTATATCCTGGTCACCACAGAAATTAGTGAGTTTAGATACAGCTTTAAAGTAAATCCCCAGCTACGTGCCCAGAGGTGTTTTTAAAAATGGATGCCAAGCTGTAAAACCTGCTTCTTTGTCTGAACCATGCATTGATTATGACATGTGCCAAAAATGTATCTTTGATCAAGTGAGCAAGTTCAGTCTACGAAACATTTTAGTTTGAATATTTTAATCAGCTTTTCTGGCTCAACTTCAATGCAGGATGAGGCAGTAGACCAGTGGTTCCTCAAACTGGAAGACATAGGATTATTGCTGGTGGGGTGTAGATAACCAGGGGGAAATATACAGATTGAAAATAAACTGAATAAATAATTTTTGTAGGGCAAATAACTTATTTGCTCTGAAACTCTTGGCTTTTGAACAGAGTCATTATAGTTCTGTTTTCTACTTATTTTGTTTGGAGTTTTCTTTTTTCCTGGTTTAGTTTGAACTTTCAGTGTTATGAGCTATAAGGAGGGTATTTCTCAAATCTAGTAAAATCAGCACCATTTCACAACATAAGGATTTTCTCCAGCTACTCCAGTTTCCTTCCACAGTCTAAAGCCATGCTTGTTAGCTTATTTGACCTTAGGTGTGAATAGTCATCTGGGTTAGCTATGCAATAGACTGGCGACCTGCCCTCAGCGTACCCTTTCCTCCGATGACAAGCTCCGGAGTAAGTTTAATAAAAAGGTGATGTACGAAGGTCATACTCAATGAGTCATACTATTCAGTGAGCCCTTGTGTGCTATGAGTGGGAGCACAGTCATCCTGGAAGAGACCATCAGGACAGAAATGTTTCATCATAAGGTAAAAATGATGACTCAGTAGTGATTGACATTGACAAGATGATCCAAACTATGACAGCAAAATTTCCCACACAGAACCACTGGATCCCTTCACCGTAGCAGGAAAGGCTCCAGGTTAATCAGCCAAAAAGCTTTGCATTTAATCCCATGGCAAGAAGAACAACAGACGCATTTCATAAAAGATCCAACTCTCAAACTAGAGACACCTTTTCAAGTAAAAGATCCAGGCCTTGATTTAACAATATATAATTTATTTACAACAATTTTCGGATTGAATTACTATACATACCTTTCTGAAATGTCATAGATAGATATATATATACATAAGGCCAAGTAAATACTTGAAAGCACTTAGAAACGAATTTCCAAAATTCTACCCACAAATCCATATCATTGTCCAAAAAAGTACAGAAAATCTCCCTTAGCAGAAGTTTTTCCATCGCCACAAAAGTTTCGACAACAATTTACATTAACGATAGGGAACACAAAAAAAGGTTAAAAACAAAGGAACATAAAGGAGGATTATACAATTGCATAAGCGCTGTGGCATGTAATAAATACAGCATTTTTGACTTGCAGAAAGGCAAGGAACATTGAATCAAGGAACTAAAGAGAAAAAACCATTCACAAGTACAGAAGGCTATTGTTCTTACTTCAAAAAGAAAACAGTTTAGTAAGAGTGACGGGGAGGTATGCACACACCCAATCTCTCTCACACACACACTCAAATACATCCTTGACACTGAATAGTAATGAGTGACACAAAAAGTACAGTGCTGAGATGTTACATTTCTCCCCATAACACAGGGGTGAACTGACAGTATAAACCCTTGAACAAAGCTTGTATGTTACTTACACAGAATTATCAGGCCTGGGTTTTCTCTCAAACTGTATTCATCGCACACACACTGAGTCATAGCAGAATTGTTAGATTTGTCGGATGAGCTAGATGTGAAGATAAGATGCTCAACATCCTGGCGGCTGGTGAATTACATTACTGAAATGTGCTTAGGCAACATATCCAAGACGATGACGGAGGGGGATGAAGAAACACACACGTGCTCTGACTGTACAGCTGCCGTGGCTCATCTAAACGTGCCTAACCGACGCCCTCACTCTCCAATTAGCCGCGCGGTGACTCGTTAAGCACAAGTGACAGTTTCCACCTTGGATTTTTAAATGCTTAGTTACAGAAATCATCAGGTGCGCAGAGTTAAGGACGAACAAAACGTCGACAGAAAGCTTTCCTGTGAAACAGTCTCGAAACCCTTAACACTGCAAATAGTCTGCTAGATCGCCAAACAACAGTATATAGGCAAACACGTCACGGTTTTAGACTTGACAAATGCTGCGCCAGTTAAGTGTCTTTTTTGGCTTCATATTAAAATATAATTTACATTTGTTTACAAAGTGATAAGGTGACACAGAGTACTGCGTAAACAAACTGCATTGAGATGCCTTAAAATGAGGGAAAAAGGAAAGACAATGAAAGAGACAACTACTCTAGAAAACAGTGGATTCGTGGACACAGCGTGAGGATGCGGTGGCCCTCGAAATGATATTCAGAAAACTTTGGTTAACAATTCTGCTGATATACAGTATGCAAAGTGACAGCACACGGCTGGTATAGAAAAGTATTTACAAATTATGCACTGCGATCTGATTCAACGTGAAAAGATTTTGAGTTTCTGATCATTTTCACGGCATCTTTATATAAACTGGTAACGGGACTCTGAGGGGAGATGTGGTTTAACGAGATGGGTTAAACGAGCAAGGCGATGGGCGACGGTATAAAAAGAAAGTCAAACTTTCTGCCTGCTACAAGGAAACTAATGTACATTCCAAAAAATCTGACAATCATTTCATCTTAAAGGTTAAAAACCATTCGAGCCCGCAGGATTGGGCCGTCCTCGCTGTTTGAATGAAAAGGGGCGGGGTTTTCATTATAGCTTTGAACAGACAACTTCACATGCAACCCTGAGGCAGACATAGAGAGAACCTATGGCTAGTTTGGGACTGCTCACACCTCACCGAAGGAAAATTGCTAAACGAGAAATTTTTGTGTTTGTTTGACAGATTCGTTACGAGAAAAAGAAAAATACTGTTAGTGAAATACGACAGAATGCAAATGCGCCGCTGCAGTTTATGGATTTTTGCATGAATCTATTGGATAATTGTTGCTGTCTGGATACAGATAGCCAAAAAAAAAATTCCTTTCAAAGCATCTATTTGTGAGCAGAGGGGGTGACATTAAGAAAAAGCTGCTCTTTATTTTATCTGAGAGATGGGCTTCTCTCTGATGTGGAAATACTGTTTGCCACACAGCAAATGCAGAATTCCCACCAACATTGCTTTATGAATAATACAAACAAAGCTGCACAATTACCCTTTCAACATGAGTAATCTTGTGATGATTTTGAAGAATTTGTTGTCAGATTTTTCTGAGGGAAAGTGCTCTACATAATTCATATGGAATAATAACCCTTCGGGCCATGTTTTTAGACTACAAAAATCAATGTAATCAAGAGGAAAATGTCATTTTAGAAATGAGCTTTGACGACATTCAGCGTTTGCACACGTGCAGTCGGCGTGCCTCTCGGCCCTATGGCCTCTTCATTAAGCTGTGGACTTTAAAACAGAGAAACGCCACGATGAACGATTGGGGTAATATAAAATGTGGAAACCTTATGGATCAAAATCAGAAGGCTTTAAATAGAAATTTCCTTTAAAATATGACTTTAAGTCAAGATATTAATCACTTCAAAAAAAAAAAAAAAGAAAAAAAGGGATCCAGAGAACTCAAACCTCACATATTAAAAGGAGGAAAAGCTCCAAAGCGTCTCACTGGATCAAGATGTTAGATTCACAATAGTGATACCGGCTGGACTACAACACACACAAACGCACACACAAACTACATGAGATGGGTTTTTGGGGGGCTCAGACACACAATCTGTTTTTAAACCAGCAAGTCCAGAATCTGCTACAAGCCGTCTGTGTGTTAAACAGATTATGTGACTCACACACGCACACAGTCTCACTAGGTTGCTTTAAAATAAAATAAAAAAGGTAAAGAAAAAAAAAAAAGTGGGCTAATCTTCTGAGTTGATGTCATGTGACGAACCTGCCAATTGCATATGTTGCTGGTTCTCTTTAACCTGAAATGACCTGCACCCTTTTTTGCCACCTTCCTTTTAACTGACTGTTTAAAAACACACGGTTTTTGAATCCAAGTTCAAAAATTAACGACTGAATTTGCAATATTGGCCATTACTAATAGCGTTACATTTGCATATTGCTCCTTGTTAAGCCGTACGCGGCCTGTTTAGAAGAGTTAATTTGATGTTACCTTTGCAGCAGAACTAGGGTATGGACTAATTTAACTTGGGTCTTTGATGGGAAATAAAAGGTACTTTCTCTACTGAGTCTGTGAATACGTTTTCCCCAAACACACACACACCCAAACTCTACCCCCTTGTTCCTCATTTGGTCTGTCATTTAAAGATTTTTACTGTGTTTCATGGGAAATAGGGACTCAATCCTACATAAACACTTTCTTATCTTCTAAAGTGAAGAAAAGGAACGCTGGGACAGCTCTGTTCTTCGATTCCCGCTGCAGTTATTGTTTTTTTATGTGTGTAAGAATGCGTATTAGTGTATCACGTTGTGTACTTTTCCTCGGCACCAGTCTGTCCCTCTTTTCTAGGTTAGCACTCGCCATCGGAGACCAGGAATATCATGGCTTCCTGTTTGCCGATGTCGGCCATGACCGTGGCCAGCTGGTTGATGTTGCCGCTGTGGAAATGTTGCGCCTCCCATAGGTCCAGGATCACAGAGGTTGGGCTTGCTTTGGATGCAAAGAAACTCATGTGTCTGCGGGGTGAGAGAGAGCAGAGAACACAGAAAATTAATTAAATCAAGCAACGCGCACACATCAGAAAGCAGAGCCTCTCATTTTCTCTCCACCTAAAGAGTGTCAGGAAAACCTTTCACCGGGTATTTTATTGTGCTGCCTCTTCTTCTAACTCTGTCAATGTCAGGTTTTATTGTGGGTTATATTGCTACATCCTGATATCTAGTGTCGGCGCACTAAGTAAAAAAATGATAAAAGCTACAAGAACAGTCGGAGCTCTCGAAACTGCCGTTACGTACAGACTCTCTAACAATTCTCATTTGAAGCTTAACTCCACAACCCTCATTCCCTCTTTATTTGATGTTGAAATTGGCCCCAAAATCCCATATAGTAAATCCTATATAGACTTTCACAGTTAAGTCGGAAGTGACCTTTTCTATTTTGGGAGCAGAACCTTTACGATCAAACCCAATCAATGACAACAAAGCAGTGGCCCGAGTCAGCTGGATATTTGATGTTGAGTGGGACCTTATCCCCGCGGTAGCCGAAGATGCTTGTTTGATTAAATGGCATTTCTCTGTTTTTCCAAATGTCCGGGGCTTTAACTCTTATGTAGAACCCACATGACATTAAAAAGGAGAACGATGTAAAGCACAAAGAATCACCGTGCCGTGTGGGTGTTTCGGTGAGGGGGGAAAGGGGAGACAGGAAAATGCCACCGAGCCTTTTTCACCTTGAGAAAGGTCAGACGGAGTCAGACTTCCTCGTGTGTTTCTGTTTGTCTGGTGAAGCATTATGTGGAGGTTATAAACACGTGAGTGCAGCGGTAGGGCACAAGCACCGGGAACACATCGTCACCGTGCTATTTTAAGTCAATTGGATTTTATAGAACGTGAACGGCTCTGGCTCTGCATCAGGACAACGCAACAAAGAGGAGCGTTGGTCAAAAAAAAAAAATCTTTTGGGAATGAACCTCTGTGTCATTATTAAAGTTTAAAAAAAAGAAACAAATGTGTCAACCCTGCTTATTCACCTCGCCGCGTGAAACAAGAGCTTATCTTGTATGGCTCAGACGCAGCCGCTCGTACCGTCCTGGGAAAGAAAGATCAAATAAAAGGTTCTTGGCATTTTAAGTTTTATTGATTGGTCCCGTTCCGCTCGGTCTGAACACTTTACACGCGCAGAAACAAACACAGAAATGCAGCATGACAGAATGCCAAGGAGCTGCAGCCTTTTGAGGAAAACACGTTGTTAAGGACAGATCAAACAACGGAGCAGTTGTTCCTTCCTGAGGTCTAAATGAGAATTGATTATGTTGAGCAAAACATTGCTAATTAAACCTGTAGTGCATCAATTCAATTTGTGATTAATTGGGGTAAATAAAAGTTGATTGGACAAATTAAGTGTACCTATTTGATTTCATTACCAGGTAGAAATTAAATTGGAGGATAAGAGATCAATGCCCGACTACGCTCTTGTTACAGGTGCTTTGGTGATAGAGTACAGTAGCTGTGAGAACGAAGTGGTCGGCACAGATCCAAACCTATTCCAACTTTATCCCCCCCCCCCTCCCCTCCCTGCCGCTGATGGGCAGCTAGCTCGCTGCATTTCCAATTACAGCTGTTAAGCAGAATGTAGCAGGTAGAAGTTTAGCTGCAGACTTTAAGCTTCTTACCTGTTTCTGAGGGAGAAATGAAGAAGGGGGTCATGTTTTCTTGCAGAAATGATAGCTGTATCCATCAAGTCCGCATTAATCCTATAATACTAGCTGTGTCAAAAGAGGATTAGCTTGCTAAAGCATTACTCTGTTTACCTGAACTTTAGGAAAAACACTCCGCTGAGGTGAATCACTCCACACCGATTGTGCTTGATTACTGAAATTTCACTGTTTTTCTGCCAACATCTGTATTAGTACACCTCTTTACTATCATTATTTTGAGTGAGCTGTATTCACATATTGTGCATAACTCTGCTGTGAAACCTCACTTCCAAGAGGTTTGGATAAATAAGGCTCATCAGAATTTCTTCAGAGCTTTCAAAGCTAAGCCGCCGGCTCCGACATGCCTTGACAACGATCAGATCAGCAATCAGATAAGGCGTTATTGTAAAGCTGATCTTTACCTCTCGAGTTTAAGTCTTTGTGCTAGCATTCTCCAGTCGGCTCCGTTGGGACAGGGGGCGTCCAGGCTGCTGCAGATCTTCTGCCTGATGAGGTACGGGATCTGAAAGGCGCTGGGTCCCGCCAGAGCTGTGGCGTTACTGTCCATTAACAGAAACTCAGAGTCCAACGCTCGAGTGTCCTGGAAAGGGGGGACAAAAAGCCACACAGGTTTTCTGAGCTCAGCAGAAAAATCATCTCCTTTACAAATACCCAAAATGATAAATAGTAGCTGCGGCATAATCAACCGCAGCTTTTAAGTGAGCAGAACGAACGTTACCTTGGCAATGTTAAAGTCCAGGCTAAAGCTCTGTCCCTCCCCCTCCACCTGCCACACACACAGCTGGCAGGTGAGCTCGCAGGTGCTGAGGCTGAGCCGCTCCAGAGTGAACGTGCAGTGCAGGTACCGCTGGGAACCGTTCCAGATGTGGTAGAACGGGATCTCCTGCAGTAGAAGAAGAAGGAAAAAAAGAAGCACATGCAGCAGCACAGTCAGAACTGCATGTCTGAAACGCGCCACAACACGACCGCCTGCCTAGAATACACTGAGATTATCATTAATTACACTGACATAAGCTGTCATCATTATGGCTAAGTATATCTGAGGCAGCGGAATGACAACGTTCAATTAAGTTAAAGGGAATAAATGCGCTGTTACTGACAAATAGAATCTTTAATAGGAGTTAAGAGCTGCCAGCCCGACTCTGCTGATAACAGAAGAAATCAAACTTTGGATTTTAATAGATTACACGCGCAATCTGTCACGCTGGCAATGGAAGCATTTTTTTTTTCCTTTTCATCTATTTTCATTAACTTGCTTTAGCTTTGTACTAACTTTCAGGCAGATATATAAATGGTGGCGTTAGTGTAAATGCTGAAATATCACACCACTACTTTAAAGCTAAAGCACATCACGCGGCGAATGCATAAGCATACTCAATAGCTGCTGTATCGGCTTCAGCTTCCGTCTAGCAAACGGATACCAGGGAGTCTTTGGGAGAATGCATTTGAGGCTGCAATTTCTACCCCCTCTCTCGTCTGCTGCATATTCATGACTTGTTTGCATAACCCAGGAGAAGCACTGTTGTAATGCTGGAGAAAGAGGGGGGGAAAAAAGTGCACGCTAACTCCTCGCTTTACCAGAGTTCAACGGCTACCAGGGTTCTCAGTCGAAAAGAAGTGTGGCCTGCAGCACATCCTACTAACCAAATGGGGGCACTGTTACCCAGGCAGACTGGCAACAGAGCAGCCGAGTGAAACACACAGAAGTCTTCATGGGCCCCAGGGAGACTAAAGGCCTTTTTGACTGCACTGCTGAGAAGGGAATAACACTTCCAAATGAACAGGCACAGTCCAGAGGAATAAGCCTCTGTTCTGGGTGCATTGTTGCCGCCTTGCTTGCTTGGCACAGTCTGCATGCTCTCATTGGGGACCCGGTACTCAATGCTCACATAGTTACAGCCAGAACATTTTCTAGTCCTGGAACATCCCTTGTGTGTGCATACGTCGGGCTGCAGTGTAACTGGCCACGCGCAGGTGCGGGGAGTGCAGTAAGGTGGAGCCGATCCAAAATTCAGGTTGCAAAGTTCGAGATATTTACATACTGCTCTATATTTCATACGAGCCCCCTTTGAGAGAGCGACAGCTAGTATAATCAATCAGCTTGCAGCCCTGAGTTAGTGCACGCAATTCAGCTCCTCTATGCACATGTATACACTACGTGCACACTCGCGGTCTAGGCACAGGGGTGCACACACCCCCCCCAAAAAAAGTAAAAAGGTTCCCTCTACTCTGACAAATGACTAAGTTCCAAAGTGTGCCAAGAACAGAAAAGGTTATTGGACAGCAGAGTCCTGCAGTAACAGACTTAGAAACACTCCTTTGTGTGAATCTTTAAAGTGATCAACTGAAGCCAAACCAAAACATGCTTAATTAACAAGTCTGGCCCAACTCTAATGAAAAACAACTTTCCAGAGACATTAGGAGACCACGAAGCCTCATTAACAATAAAAAAAGTTTCTCCCAAATAGCTTCTGAATAGTCAGTAACTTTTTAACTTTTGTTAACATGCGTTCAATTCATTTTTTACTTTTCTGGATGGCTAATTTAAACTAACAAACGGCATAGATTTTAAATTGAGCTCATAAACAAACACATTTGACGGCCTTATTACTGCCGGTAAACAAATTTAACAGATTCGGCCAGGCACTTGTATTAAATCTCCTTACTCCCGCACTGATCCAGAGCGACTCCCTGCCCCTGCAGCCCCTCAAGGGCAGCCCAACGCACCTGGTAGCCGGCTAGCAGCTTGCTCCTCCAGTGCGCCTGGGGCATGTCATGGATGGACAGGCGCAGGTTGTGGTAACTGTCTTTGAAAAGCAGGACGTGAGGCTCGTCAATCAGCCGACCCCCGAGCTGCCGCTCCATCTGCATCACCTCCTGATCAAAGAGAAAGAGGCGAGAAAAGGTGTCAGGGCTCGGGGATGAGAGGGGGAGGTACATTTACCAACACACTCGCAGAGGTAAGTGAAAACGTGTAAAAACAATCCATAACTGTTTGCTGTTTACACTTTGTCTGGTGCATCACTCACGCACACAAAACGGTACCGCTTTGGAATAAAAATGTATCAGCGCGCACACACACACACACACACACACACACACACACACACACACACACACACACACACACACACACACACACACACACACACACACACAAAATGAATTGTAAAAGCACAGCATGAGCATGAGGCAGGGGTACAGTACATCTGAGGAAAAGAAGATAGTGTCTCTGCGTGCGGCCACAAAGGACTGGACCGACTCGTCTCCACGGTGCTTTAATGTCATCGCAAGGTTGATCCTCTGCCTCGGTTTGTATATGCCAGTGTTTTCTGCATCTGCATTAGCATGCAGGAACTGCAGCCATTCCCAGCCTACTGGCTACCTGGGCTGTGATGAAGTAAGTGAACGAGCCATTAGTCAACTGCTCATTGTTCTCGCATGGCGAATCTCCTTAATTTCATTTTTGTTTTTGTGCCAGTAGAGATTTGTAAATGCATGCTTAATATTTTAATCTCTGTGGGACTTGCTCAGTGGACCATTTGTTGCCATCCAAATGACCATCTGGAATGGGATGATAATATCCGGCACATTTGCCTCTGATTTATCAATTCGCTTTGAGCTGGATGCTTTGTGCTGAACATGTCCTCAGAAATCCAGCGCTTTGGTTGCCATTCACATGTGCTGCCTCATACTCCAATCACAGGAGCATACTACAACAGAGAAAACAGGCCTCTGAAATTAGTGGTGTGAAAAGACCTCCAAAATAAGACATGTTCTTTTAATCTGTCTGAGGAGGGGAAACAAGATGGCAGCAGAAGGAAAACAGTCAGCCCGGGCGCTCCTCGGAGTCGTACCTCAAAGACAACAGCTCCGAGAGGGCGAAGTGCGTATAGATGGCTGCCATATGTTGAACGCTGCATGCCAGCATGGTTGCCCATGGTATGAGTTCAGCAAAGACATCCAATTAAGGTGGAGAATGGTGGTAATTTCTATCTGCACAACACTGATTCAATTTTCTGCCCTCTTTCCCAGGAACAGGCTAGACTGATTCCAATTATAATGGAAAGAAAGCTGTTAATTATCCATTTGGAATCTCTACCTGCGTTATTTCATGTGCGCTCCCCTTTGACGAATGAGCAATTTTTGGTTCAGGCCGACAATTGAATTTCACTGTTTGTTCGCCGCATTGTTAATTTCCATGTTTGCTTTGTGCTTATCTTCTTGTTAACATGATTATTATGCCCCTTGTGATTATCTAGATTGATTCCTGAATTTGCATCGGTTTACCTTTTTTTTTATTTTAAACCATTAAAAAAAAAAAAAAATCTAAAATGATCTGAATGTATGCATCTAGCTGGAATATACTCCTCCATGCTCTGCCAGACAAGAGTCTTGTGATGTTACCCAGTCCACTTACTCAGAGAGGGAAGGTCAGACAATGGCGCTGAATCAAAGCGTCGAGGTCTAATGAGTTAATAACAGAGGGCAGCGCGTTCTCCACAGAAAAGCCCTCTGCTATTATGTCTCTTACAGATACAAAAGCCACATTATGTGGGCTTCCAGAGAGGTTCATTTAAACAGTTCTTAAGCACAATTATTTGTTGGGCGGCGATTAGCATTGCAAATTGGGTGTTGGACTTTGATCAGGTTTTGACCTATAGAACAGATCTATAGCCCCGCTAGCAGCAGAACGAGTGCAGAATGCCAATTATCCTATTATCAAATGTGGCGACTAGAATGAATACTAACTCGAGCCGCCTAGCAGCACGTCAGGTTCAAGGCCGGCACACTTGATTACAATCAAAACAGGGTCTGGGACATGATTCTCTTGCTACCTGACAGGGACACTGAGGGGGAGGGGGGGGGGGGGGGGTTGAACAACACGGGATGATGCATTTGCTCCTTTAAAGTGTGCTCATGTCCTCGCTTTCAAAATGACACCGTCTCGCCCGCATGTTGTTTGTGTGCGTCCGAGTGGCTGTGACTGTGTGTATTGCAGAGTGGCTTTTTTCTGCAGGATTTCAGCATATGTTCTGGACTGAGAGAATAATGGCCCTCTTTACGCCCCATTATCCTGTTAACAAATGACAGTGTGAGCGAGCTAATAGATGAGAAGCTAAATTTGACCGTATTATTTACTCTTTCTGGGAGGAAAACAATGCAAGGTTTGGAATTAGTTTATCAAATCACATATTAATCATGATTGCACCAGCTCAGTTTTGTTTCCCCCAATTCAGGGGAATATAATAAGAGCTGTTTTCTCCTAAGGCGCCCTGAACCTGTACAGCTATGGGAACATTAAGATGCATGAGATGGGCAAGAAGTTCAAGTACCGCAGGAGAAAAACCCCTTTTGTTCTGACGGAATTCGAGATAGCCTGGGGTGTGTGTGAAGACTGTGAATTTAGAGTCAGGCAAAGCCAAGACCACCCCCTGACATTCAATGAGGCTGGCTAAAGAGAGTGAGATAGAGCAGGGAGGAGTGAAAAGAGCAGGAACAGGAGAGGAGAGAGACAGAGGCAGCTTAACATTTGTGTCTCCAGGTCACTAGAGTGGCCAGCTTTAGCAAGAGAGATAACAGGATTACTGCAATCATGGCCACAGTTTTCTATGACTTCAACCCCCTTTATACGCTCACTCATGTCCCCCCACCCCACTCTCCACCCATCCCTTCGGCATGGACCAGAGCTGGGACTGTAATGGACTGGGGGCCGGGCTCCACCAGGAAACAAGAGACACTCATACAGCTAATCTCTCCGGGCTGGTGATGACAGAAAGAGGTTAGTGGCTGCACCGAACGCTCTCCTGCGACAGAAAAGAACAGCCAGCCTTGGATGCCGGGTGGAAACACAAACGAAACAAATCAAAGTATTAGCAGAGGCGTATATATTAAGAACCGGACTGGCACGAAGCTGCAGACTTTCCCCTCACAGCAAGGCCAAGCTGCTTCTTGTGGCCTTGTGTTGTGCCGGCTTTGTGTGTAGCAAACTGATTAACACAACCAGCTCTAATGGAGATTATGAGTAGCCTTTGATCAGTTAATTAGTCAAGCTACATGTCATCCGAAACATGGAGCTATACATGCACACGGGCGGTAAGATCCTCATAAACTCGTCCTCAGCCCCTCACTCTCGGCGACACGGTGTCATCGTGTTTAAAAATGTGCATTCATAGTGAATATCCATTTTCAGAGCTGCTCTTTTCAGGCAAATGCATTTGTTTATAGAGAGTAGCCTGGCTATGTGGGCTCCATAAATCTGTGTATTTGTCAGCAGGATGTGACAGGCTTTTCCTCTCTGACTGAGAGTCTATCGGTCTGAGCTCCAGTGACCGTGCCCGCTACAGTCAACTCTGATTAATAACTACAAATAGAAGGGACTTGTCTGCTCAGTTATAAATGGGGACTGTGTTTGCAAGGGAAAAGATGCGCATTCTGCTTAATAAATCACAGAGCAGGACGGGAGAAAAAAAGCACACAGGAACACAGAAATATAATATGGAAACAATTTCTCAGCTGGGCTCAGTGATAAAGCTGACTGTCTTGTTTAACTTAATGCCAGCAATTACTGGGCTATGCTCTTCTGTTTTTCTTCTAGAATTTGTTGCCAGTAACTTTTGTAATGGAGGGATCAGAAAAAAAAAACAGTTTGTATTTCACTCCGTACATGCTGCTTTTCTCTTCTCTGTTACAGAAAAGCTAAAAAGTTTCCGCTCAAACATGGCTCGCTGCTCAGCAGCTAGCAAGGAAACGTCATAGTGGGAGCACATAAACAGTTTATGAGCCCTTTTTAACGCAAATAAGAATCATTGCTCGAGGTCAAACACTGTACAAAAAGAATCCAGGGGCCACTATTTAACCAGCAAGACATCAATTAAACACCCATTTAAATCCTGGAACATACATTTCTACAACAGGGAGACAGAGAAGCTAAATGTATTGGACTCGTAAGGTGTTACTGATGAGGGAGTAAGCCACACAAGATAAGCCACCCCTTGTATCTTGGCAACCGTGCCCTTTTATTGCCAGGCAGCCATTCCTTTTGGCACCAGTTTTAATGGCTGCTACATCTAAGCAAATTTATCCGAGTCAAAAAGTATTTATGATGCTTTGTTTTTTAAGATGATCTTTTATGTTGGTGATCTGTCAACTATTTACTTCAATTATATTTGCACGGTGCCAACAACAGTTGCCTCAAGGCACTTTATATTGTAAGGTTAAGAGAAAACCCCAATAGTCAGATGACCCCCTTTGAGCAAGCACTTGGTGAAAGTGGGAAGTAAAAACTCCCTTTTAACAGGAATAAACCTCCAGCAGAACCAGGCTCATGGAAGGGGAAGTCATCTTCTGTAAACAGTTAGGGGTGACACGCTGTGGACGAGAGCCAGAGATTAATAATTACTAATGATTAAAGTGGTGTATAAACACAGAGTGTGAAAAGAGATAAGAGAAGAAGAGATGCTTAGTGCATCATGTGAATTGCCTAGCAGCATAGGCCTATTATAACAGGCAATTACTACAAAACAATGCAAACTGTTAAGCTCAATATCAGTCTGAATTGATAGCGGTTATGGGAAAAAGTAAGCATCATGCCAGGAGTTAAACTGAGCCAGCCAAGTTACCCTACCATAAGATACTGAAGTTATTTTAAATCTCTTCACTCCATCTTGTATTTCAGTGCAATATTACACAACGTGTTTAGTTTATCACAAATTTATTTTAGCTACTAAGTATTTTTAATAGGGAAAGTGTACAAGTACACCAAAATCATCTCTGATGAGAACCTTGCACTAGATTATAATCATATACACTGCCCTGCTCGAAGAAACAAGTCCCACTAATATTTCCCTGGATCATGTTTAGACTTGATGAGTTATTTACAACATTTATTTCTGTCTAGAGATGCATTACTCTTGTGCCAAGATCTTGTATTAATGCTGCGAGAGTCAGACTGTTGCGTAAAGTCTTCTCTAGCCCACGCCAAAGATTCTCAATGGGGTTAAGGTCTGGACTCTGTGGTGGCCAATCCATGTGTGAAAATGATGTCTCATGCTCCCTGAACAGCCCTCTCAAGATTTCTGTCCGATAAATCCTGTCACTGTCATCTTGCTAAACCTTGAGTGCAATGGAAGGCTGTTGCCTATTTGCTTAAATCCAGGTGGTGACCTTTTTTGTGTAGATATAGGGTAGGTCCCAGTTTTTCATGTGGAAGATGGTCAGTTTAACCGCAGGTGGCATACTCGCTCTACTTTTAAGATTAGGCTTAAATTAAAACTTTCCTATTTGATAAAGCATACAGTTAGGGCAGTATCAAGTGGCCATGAATCCTCCATTACTTACCCTGTAGTAGGTCTAGGTTTATTGCAGAGGGAAGAGATTTTCTTCTTCATTTACATTTTTCATTCTATGCATAGATACACCACTTTGCATTTAATCATTGGTTATTGTTAATCAACTAATAAGCAGTCTCACAGTCAGTGATTATCAAGGCACCTGGGTCCATTTTTTATACTGTCTATTGGCATGCTAACATACACAACCTAAGCAGCATGTTGTCGGCAGGACTGTCCCAATTAACAGCTGCTCCAGCCTTTGTGGTCTTTGAAGGAATTGGGACACACGTATACTTATCGCTTGTTAGCAATGTTAGCTAAAACCCGATAAGCATGTCAGTGGGAGCATATAAAGAGCTCTTTCAAAAGTCGAACACAGAACAAAATTGTACTATTTCTGCTACAACAATAATTAAACAAGAAACCTTTACTATATGCTCTATGAGCCTGCGTTTCACAATGTTTCACCATTAGCATGCTAACAACGGTCACTGGCAATGCTAATGCTATCACTTGCTAATTAGTATTAAAATCAAAGCCACTGAGAATATTAAGTTTAAATTATTGGACAAATTATTTGAATTGTGACAACATTACGGTGCTATCGTACAATCTACCTGAGCATCATGCCTAGCTGTATAAAATGTCATTTAAATCTGTCAAGTAGTCAGAGTGAATTGAAATGGTGGCTCAATCTGACAAGTACTGCCAAAGCAAGCAAATGAATCCAATCCAGATATTTATTAGAAACACTACTGCATCAGTATTTATTATGGTTTCTTTTACAATGTACTGGTTAATACGGGGAAAAAAAAAATCTGTGCTTCAACCTCAGTAAAAAAAAAAAAAAAAAAATCTGACAGGGAGTGGGTGGTTTGTAAATCATTTTTTAAATGTTTTTTTTAACTGTACAAAAAAACACTGGCCTCACAAACACAGACATGTGGGTGTAAAGGAAGCACATTTACTTATCAATAAACACAGATTTTTCATTAATGTTCCGCTATTCAAATTTGGATTATGCTCAGTAGAAAAACATACAGACTTTCAAAAGCTGTCAGATTGTGAAGAATATCACAGCTAAACATATATTAGTTAATTAGATAAAGGCGTTAGGTGTATCTCTCCTCCGAGTTGGAGGCTTGCTTCACTGCAGTTGTGGAATGGCAGAACCTCAGTGATGCTCTCCCACAGGTTTAGCTGGAACAAGCGAGCGCACAGCGAGGGCGCTACCAAACGCTGATTATGTCGCCTCTGCTGCTGTGCCAGCCTTGGCTGGGCCGATCAAGAGTGGGACACACATTAAATATTAACTTAATTGGTCCCAGCAGAGCCGTGCTAACATACGGCAAGCATCAGACGAAAATGTCACTGTTTCCCCAGAGCCCCCGCACACTTAGGATCAAAGACAATAACATTGGTTCTAATCTGCTGTAATTGGGAGATAAGAGATTCAATGGTACAGCATGCATAAGTGTAGCTGAATGCATTTGTGTTTGTGCGTGTGCGTGTCTGTCATTCTCCCTGATGGAGGCTTGTCAGCTCAGAGTGACAGCCAGCAATGGGACTAGTCAGAAAAGCTCAGCATCCCTTCTGCACTTTCCTCTCGCCACTGAACATCCATTTTATCTCTCGTCATTGAGCAGCCTGTTTAATGCATGGAAAGTTAACATCTGCGGTGGATTAGCAGGTTGCAAGTGTGGTCATAAAAGTCACATGTGCTGAAGGTGTACAGTACATACACTCTTCACTGCACCACCTCCCGCTGGTCCACCACTCTCATGCACTACAATTAACTCTAATGGTAGCCATAGTGAAAGTCTAATCATAAATGGTGCATTTTAAAGATAGTGATTAGTGATTAGTCTGAACCTCTCCAGGGAAGTTTAATCTCCACTCAAAGTAGTTAATGTACTTGCTAAATGAACTGCTCCCTCCATAATAGCACCAAGAGCAGTGTGGAGTCGAGATTACTAAGCAGCGTGGGCAACGTTCTAAATCACTCACTAAAAACTACAAAACCCTGGAGACGCCGTGGCTTACCACAGCACCAGGTTGTGTGAGAGACGGGGAGCTAATGCACTCAAGGGCGTCGAGGGAGCTGCAGAGTATGGCAGCACAAGTGCTGGAGTCAACAAGCTCAGATGTCCTTTTCTTGGCTAAGAGAGCCGGAGAATAGCAGAACAAGAGCTAGCCAGAGGGAGAGGGAGAGGGAGAGAGAGAGAGAGAGTTTTTGTGCACCAGCAGCCTTCCTGCATCCAACGCAGACACACAAGGTCATTTCAACAGTCGCACACTACTGGGTCATCGGATGAGCTGAATAAAGAGAGCACGCTACTGTTAGAGCTACTCTAATGTCAAGTAAACATATGGGCTGAAATGCATCTGAGGAAAAACACTCTTTAGCTCCCGTGTCACATTCTTTTATACACAGTTCATGAGATTTTTCGCCAGGACTTTTCCTGAGTGTGCCGGCTATCATGTGATAGCAGCAGGGGCAAAACTGAAGCACAAACGGATAGACGTAAGGCATGAGAGTCTGTACACAGTTTCCATCTCATCTTCAACTCCCTGACTGTGAGAGCGCTAATTTCAGTGCAAGCTCCCATTGACTTTCGTTTGCCGATGTCCCGCAGACGTCCGTAGATTGCGCTTGTGGAGGGGAGGTTAGCCATTAAAGCCAGCGGAAGTGGACTCTAGCGGGAAGTGGCACTTGTGGCTGTGGGTGGTGTCAGAAGAAGAGGAAGAGCTCAGAGGGAGGGGGGGAAAAAAAAGAGGTGTGGAGAGAAAGAGCAAGAGAGAGAAAAGAGCGAGCGCACAGGGGTTGCTGGGAAAAGATTGGGACAGGCTCTCCTTTTAATTTACTAATTAACCATGCAAATGAAATCTTAACAGGCTACTCAGAGGCAGTCCTCAGGGGAGGGAGGAAGGCATTAGTGCTTGATTATACTCTGTCCATGTGGAGGGGGGGAAAAAGCGAAGTTGAAATATGCTGTTGAACAAAGTGATGGGAAACTTCTCGGCCTGTGGCAGCCAAGCAGAACCACAGCTTGGCTGAAGGGAGTGAGATGTCTCCGTTGACATGGATGGAAAAAGAAAAGAAAAAAAAACAAACAAGAAAAACAACCCAAAACACATACAATATATATTATGTGTTTAAGCTGGATGTGTGGATTGTTTCAACTGACTTAGGGTCAGTGTGTGTGTGTGGTGGCGGGGGGGCAACCATCATCTGAACAAATGGCACAATCCCGAACTGTACATGGTGTAATCAGGCCTGCGATATCATTCAATTTATCATGGCTGTGCCTACCTCCTACACGTCTGTGCCAGTTTCTGCTAACCTTTCAATGTGACAGACGAAGCTGTTAGACATAATAGTCCACCTATCGCTCAGCTGATTCGAAACCGGCCAATCTCAGGCCTCACAAACTGCCCGTCACACACAATAACAGGCAGCGCCACAATTTTCACAAGTTTACCTTGAAGACGTCCTGCGTGTCGTCCATGCAGTATACCCTGATGTTGTATTCCAGCGTGGAGCAGTAAGCGTCCGAGAAGAGCACCAACCTCAGGCGCTTGGCGGCGCCCATGTGCAGGGACTCGCCCACCAGGGCGAATGTACCCAGCTGCTCCGAGAAGAGCCGGCACGTCTCGGCCTCGAGCTGGCAGTAATAAGGGTCTGACACCAGCTCCTCTCCCATCAACAGGACGTCCTGGAAGAGGCAGGGGTGGGGGAGGAAGAAAAAACAAAGTGTGGATAGAAGGTCAGGCACCCAATTTATGTAGGAGGCAAGGGCGATGTGTTTGCCTGGATATCTGGTGTGTGTATGTGTGTTTGCAAAAGGCTTTTAGGAAAGCAGACTGGCGCAGTAGAAGGGCATCAAACTCTATTGTTCGTGCTGTGTGACAGAGTAACATCAAAGGTAAAAGGTCTTTAGGTAATGTTTAGATCAGGGGGAAAAAGGTCTTCTTTGATCTTGCTTCAGATTCCTTTTTCGCCGCACTACGACTTACTACATCCTGACATAAAGACACACACCTCCTCATACAAAGACATACATCCTATAGAACACCATCAGTTTCCTTAATAATGCATGAACGAGGTATTCAGTTAACATGAAAGGAGACTCGAACAGATTCCTGGCAAGAACAGACGCTTCTGCAGAAAGGAAAGACTGGAGGTGCACTGAATATTGGATTATCGGGATTGCTGGAATCTCCTACAACGATTGTTTCAGATTTGTTAAGAAAGGTGAAAACAACTTGCCAATTTATCTGCAAAACAACAGTCTTGCCTGATGGTGAAAAGTGCTGAAAAACACTAACAGGCAGTACAAGAATTAATTGGTGCTTTAATTTGCCACGGAGAACAAAAAAAATGACAGGTTTAAAACAAAAACAGAAAAAAACCCCTCAGAAACAACACCTTGCATTTTTCATCGTCGTTACAGAGCTGAAATCCTGCATCGCAAATCCATCCTTAACAAGGATGAGGTACCTATGAAAATATCCCATTCCATCACAGTACGGGATATTTTTCATGAGATAATTCCACTGCTCTCTGAGATAATTTGATGGAGACAAATTGGACCCAAGGTGACAACATTTTCTCTAAAATCCCTTCATGCCAGTTGACTGACTCTACCCATTAGCCAATCAAGCTGAAGAGAGCATTCTGCCTGCCAAATGCCCAGCGAGCCCCTGTAGGATCGATTCAACCAGACACCATCTACATCAATAGAATTAGTATTGACACAATTCATTTGCTATGCAACCACAATGGAGTCTCACTTTTTCATCATCTTAATATTTCTACAGAGTGGAACAGAGACCGAGGTGGCTCAATTACGCCACTAAGCGCTCGCTCTACGAGCAATTCATTCCTCTTTCTCCCTCTGCAAGCCTGTTATCCATTTTCACTCTCTCGCCTTGCGTCGTCCTCGCCTGCATGGCGTTCCTCTAGATCTGCATTACCTGCCTGTCTACTTTTCCTCTCTCTCTCGATCTTATTTCTTTTCCCCCCCTTCCACTTTCCGTCACACTCCGCAGTTATTTCCACCCTCTCGCCTTCTATTCTCTTGTCCACCTGGCACTTTTATCCCCTTTGGTGTCCACGCAAGCCAGGCCGCTGGGCTATATTTGGTCCGGCCGATGATTAAAAGGGCTGGTCTAACCTCTGCCTCAGACAGGCCAATCCATCCCACAGACACCCCACCGCTGCCACACGGGGGGGGGGGGGGAGGGAGGCTGAATAATTTATGCACAATATCGAACATGAAAGAAGACCTAGTAACACTCTGAAGCCCACCAGCACCCTTTCCAATCTCTCTGGATTGTCGAGATGGTTACACTACCTCAAACTGTGCTTGTTTGTGTGCGTGTACCTGTGTGTGTGTGTGTGTGTAGGCAGGTTCTTCCCAACTGCATCCTATTGGAGTCTGGCACTTCTGGTTACTTTCAAATTTCATGGATAGAAAAATGGGGAGGGAACTCTGTAATTGGAAGCCGCGGTCAGAAATGGTCAAGGAGCACTCAGAGGAGTACTTTGAGGATCAGTAATTTGCTTAGAGAATGTCTGTTTTGAGAAACATGTTGCTTAGCAACTCATCAGCTAGAGAGCCAGCGCTTCCAGGCTTTTGTTCAAGCCCCGATGAGAAAACACCTGATGGTCAATAATTTAAACCTGATGGAGTAGATGAGTGCCGGGTCAGAACTATCTCCGCTATATACCACTGAGTGCCTTTCAAGTCACTGCTGAGCAAGTTTGTACTTTTTTGGGGAGAAAAGCTCTGAATAAGTTCAGAAGACTTTACAAATTCACTGGATGGCAACTTTGTCTTTCTCCAAAGGATTTGTGCTGGAATGATAGTGCCGTCTTACCTCCCAAGCGCCCTCATAATTCTGCTTCTTAAGGCGCACGGCCCAGTTATCCAGGCATGCATCAAAGCAGTGGTCCATGCTGAGGATAACTGGCCGGCTCAGGACCACCCCCGGAGGGCCACAACTCACAATGGGGCTGAGAAGGGTCTGGCAGCCAGCCACGGGTAACCTACACCGGGGAGAGGAGCAAGAGAGAGCGATGGATGCTTTTCCTCATTGAGATATAAGTGAGAATTTATCGGTCTCTTGTAAGCAGGATATGATACTGTCACCTCTGCAAATTATCTAGCAGCTGTAACAGAGAATCATAAAAGCCTGCTGGACTCGCTGACTTGTCGCACCAAGCTGTGATGACTGAGTAATAACATGACACTACCGCGGCATGCTGCAGTGGCTGTGCCACGAGAGACTGAAGTGCAGCAAGCCAGATAAACAGTGTTTTCCCAAACAATTCATTTAACTTAAATAGTGCACATCCCGGTAAAAGGCTACGTTATTTATTTACATCCTTTCTCCACAGTACTGGCACAGACTGCTAAGCCGTTCCTAATGGAACAGTAGAGCATCAAAACAAACAGCCTAGTGGCAGGGAAGACTGCCAGTTAGACAGCGTTAAAGAGACCCACCTTAAATCTTCCTTCCTCTGAACAGTGAGATAAATCTCATAGATCTTTCCTCTGGGGATGGCCTCGGGAGGAATGAGCAGACTGATTCCTAATGCAAATAACAACAAAGGGAGAGAAGAGAGGAGGGGGGTGAGCAGGAGGGAGGGAGGGGGACAGGCTCATTTGTTCAGAGTGAACAACGCTTTTGTCATCCCACAAAGGAAGCCAGCCTACTCGACAAAACTGTAAGGCTGCAAAAACAAAAAACAAATCTATTCTGAAGGTCAGAGGCAGCCTCCTTCAGGTACAGTAGATGCAAATCTCTGCACCGGCAGCCGAGGCGGCACACGTCCCCACGGTCAACAATTAGCTGAGACAAAAGCGCACGCTGCATCGCAGTTTAAATGTCCTCCGTCTGCCACCAAGTAGATAATTGAGACCATGGAACAGACTACTCCAGGAAAATTGCACTTCCCCAGGAGAGTGTAGGAATGCACACTGGAGAATAGGCAGAGCTATTGAAATAGCTTGAGTGTTGTGGCATTTGAGCTGTGTTTCCGGTGCCAAAATCATCCACTTAGAATCCCATTTTAAATGTTGTACAAATAGAGACTATGTGACACAATCTCAACAGTCTCTGCATGGTAAAACTGGGCCTCTATTCACCATAAAACATCTGTTTGAATAAGGCGAAGGTGCCTAAATGCTCACAGCCTTGTCTGAATCTATAAACCATGTCTTCCATGTGCCCACTCTGAAACTGTGCTAAATGACAGTATATCTGCTTTGAGTTGAAGCATAAAAGTGGTGAGATTTTTTTTCCCCCCCCTCTGTGTCCCACTGAGAAGATGGGTGCCAATGTGTGGTATAGTCAACATGGCTTTGAGTTAATCCATGCATAAAACATCTTCAAGAGAGTGGAAGAGAGGCACAGAGAGAGAGAGAGTGGTGGCAAGGAAACAGGAAGGAAAAAAAGGCCCCTTTCTTCCACAAGACGTACCAGCATCGGCTAATCTGGACAGTTTACAATGAGCCAAATGAAAACACTGTCTTCCAGTATAATTATATAAGCTCTAGTCGGCTAATGTGAAGAGGGGAAGCAAAATAGGGACTTAATGATGACGCGGTGGACTTTTTATATCTTTTATAAGGCTGATCTTTGCCGTCTTTTTCCCCCTTCTGTCTGTTCTCTTAGCATAAAACTGACACTTGTGGACATTGGCTACAACCCCCAACCAGCTCTGTCATTAGCCAAGGAAATAATTGGAATAATTTGTTATAGATTTTATTCCACATCTCTTTCGGGGCACGGCGTCTTCGGCACACACTCATTATATCTCATCTTGTCATTGCACTGAATGTTCTTTTTAGTTATTCATGCATTGCTGTGTAGATGTGGCTTGTTGACAAATATAAGCAGAATCGCTGTTTTTTTTGTGTGATTTAATGTTGGATTAGTGACTTTTTCGGTGTCCCGTCTTATTTCCCTCATAACTGATGGAAACTAATTTGTATCCCATACAGAAATACAGCCTGTGCACTTCATGGCTGTCCTGGCATGAACCTATTAGGAAACATGAGTTTTAAGGCTGAATAGTCTGCAGTGGGCTTCAACAAGACAGTAATGTTTATGGGACTGAGCCGTTATTGTTCAATTCTCCTTGCAAATGTCCAGTCACAGACACTAAAGCAGGTGTAATAAAACATATAAAGCCAACTCGCTCCCGCAGCATTTCCAAACACAGAGCAGATGTTAAATTGTTTAGATCATGTTTCTTTGTGAGCTTAAAGTATAGCTGTAAACAGAGGAACATCCTACAGAGGATTAAAGATGCCATTGCATGACACAAACTTACAATACAGGGCCCGAATAAAACAACTGTTTTTACAGTCCAAAGTTGTTGTTTTTTTATTCCACTTTTATGAATCACGTTTATAAGTTTGGGAGCAGTAAAGTGGAAATTGCTTTCAAGTTTGAGGTTTCACTTCTTATTACGAAGAAGCCAAGAGCTGTAAACAGAGAAACATACGGAGTGGTGGGTTAGCTGTTCTCTGTGCAGTGTTTGTGACTGTCATTCTGCATCAGCCGCTATATGGACCTCCAGGGCAAAATCAACTTCTCGAGACTGACAGATAGTCTGCTGCACCTTATGTCTGCAGCACAGTTGCCTGTTGTCACAAAGAGCTAACAAAGAAATAATGTATGGAGTGCTATTAGTTCAGCCAGCAACTGCATCTTTGGTAATAAATAATAATAGACGATAGCGTGAGCCTTCATCCATCCAAATGATGTTACCAAAGAGACGTAATAACACAGACTATAGAGAGGCAGCAACCACATCACAACGGGTTTCTGATCAGACCTTCTGATCATTTCCAACACCTGACATTTGATTTTAGGATAAATTCAAAACGTTAATTACTGTTTAAACTGAGCTATTGAAAAATAATAGTAGGTTTGTGAAGGTCCCGTCTCCCGTCATCCCCAACTGGTCACAGCAGATGGCTGCCATTATCTGAGCCTTCTTCTGTTGGACATTTCTTCCTGTTAAAAGGAAATCTTTCCTTCCCACTGTTGCTAAGTGCTTGCTCATAGGGTGATATTTTAATACTGGTGTTTTCTCTGTATTACTGTAGTGTCGTCACCTTACAGTATAAATTGCCTTGAGATGACTGCTGTTGTGACTTGGTGCTATATAAATAACACTGAACTGAGGTGAAGATCAATTTCTAGAGCAACCTTTAAATAAAATGCAAGCTGCATGTCTGTAGAACTTGCAGCTTGCATGCATTTTAAATTCTTCAATGTTACTTTTTGCACTCACTTTTTTTTTCTTGTCATAACTTTCATTTATTTTGATGTAATTCCCCATTTTTTTTGCACTTTTACACTTAAGGAATAAGAAAGTATCAAAGTTCTCAGGGTCCACCATTTGTGTCCTTTTAGCTCCTATTTTAGCCAAGTTCTCACAAGCACATAAGGGGAACCTTTGAGTGACTCAAATGTACATTTATTGGTCTATGCCTTGTATGCCCCTCATGTGGTGAGTGGCACAGCAATTTGGAAATGTATACATAATATTTATATATCTATATATATATAGATATATAAATAAACCAGCATAGAAATTATAGTAGAACTTTGATGTTAGCTTTAAAAATGATAGAAACAGGGAAATTGGTCCAGGCTTTAAGCCTTTATATGCAGCAGAGGAAATATAATGGAATTTTGACTCAGCAAAGCAAAATATAAAAAAATCTTCCCTAGCATTTCCTCTCAGCTACCTAGGGCATCCAAACAAACAGTGCAGCAATGTAGAGAGAAAATGCAGAGAGGCTGGAATAGGATTACAAGAAAGCAAAAGGCCACAACAACCAAAGCGGATCCAAATAGGCCTATTTCACAGCAGCTTTTTTCCATAAAATGTTGGCGAAACACACATACTAATGCTATTAACAGAGGTTCTGTTTTATTCAGGCACAAAGCCTTTATTAATGTGATTAGTAACACCTGTGTTTCCCTGCCATTTTATGTCAAATTGGCTGCAGTGTGGCTATGGTTTACTGAAAACCATTAGCCACAGGCCTGCACGCGCTGGTAATGTGGGCACGAAGGATTTGTTAGTCAGGATAATACATCATGTTCGGTGGTTGGAAAGCAAACAGAAAAAGATCCCCTGAGGGTACGAGGTTCTCAGGGGGACCACCCTAGTTAGCAGCAGAGCCTCAGGTGGGTAGAAAACTGTTTGGTAACCCCACACTACTTGCCCCGGGTAGTAAATACTTCCTCCTGATGTTAACCTTATTATTTCTTCTGAAAACACACATTAAGGCCCAGTAATGTACTGCACTGGTGTTATTTGGTCTCAGAAAAGGGAGCATTATGATGCAATATGACATCAACCAAAGCCTCCAATAAATAGCCAATAAATATGACTTTCTGTTTACAACAATAACAGACATGTAGCAACAGTGAGCTTTTTGTTTACAGGTGATTACAATATGTGAACAAAAGCTTAAGTGGAAGTTTTTTTTGTTTTTGTTTTCTAAGCCAAAACAATTGATCTGAACAGTGTGAGAGTTGGAATGAAACCTAAATAGACCTTAATGAAGAACCTACCTGTGTTGGGGATAGTCAGCCTGCCGCCTAGGAAGTTGAAGGTCCCATAGGAGGTGTTGGCCACATCACGGGGCAGCGTTTTAAAGTAGCTCTGGGTGGAGAGCCTGCTTACAAACTCGGCAGCAGCGTCAGAGTTGAGCTTGCCGTTGTGCAAGGTGTGTGAGCCGTTGGGAAGCGGGTCCAGCAGAGGCCCGTTGGTCATCGAAAACTTCCCGGTGGCATCGTGGCGAGAGCGCAGGGTGCCTTGATAACTGGTGGTGGTGGTGGTTAGATCAGGCTGGATGGTGAGTAAATGGGAGTTCTCTGTTTAGATGATAAAAAAAAAAAAGCAAAAACAGCAAAAGACAAAAGCAAACGTGTGAATCTCAAAGAGTGGTGGGAGGAAGGCTGGGGAGGGGAGGGGAGGGAAGGGGTCCCTACATCACAGAGACAGACCTCGCACTCTCTAAAGCTGTTGCGAGCTGCACAGAAAACCGAAACAAACACAGAAAAGAAGACACATGGCGCAGAAAACAAGAGCACTCGCACGCGCACGCACACTCTCGACAATACACAAACACAAATTCCAGTCAAAGCCAGTCAATTCCCATCTTCTCTCTCTCTCCATTTCTCTATCACGGTCTGTCTCTTTAGCAACCACACAATCAATTCCAAACAGAACTCAGATGCAGCTTAGCATCCAGAATATATAAAGGCTTTTTTCCCCCCTCTCACACTGAATCACAGACACAGCAACCCAGTCCCCCATCTCCATCCAACTCAGACAGTTGTATTTCTATTACTCGCTGTTAAACCTCTGAGGCTCCACACAGGCAGTAAACAGAGTGGGTACATTTCCTGACAATAAGGTGCTGGCGAAACATAATGTGTCAGGCAGGCAAATAAACAGCTCGTGCACCACACACACGCAACATAATAAATCTCGCTTAGACCACAATCCACTGAAAACAAATTCGCGCCACCTCCACAACCACAAACAAACAGCACCGGTGGTACATGTAGATGAGTGCGGCACAGTCACTGTGGCGAAGACGGACAGACGAAAGCGGAACAAAGAACAGTGTCCTACTGCTGTGGGGGGGAGGCCTGCGTGACCGCGGCGCCCACACACCTGGCTTGCTGGGCTTGATGCCCATGGGCTGGAAGCCAGTGGTGAGGATGGAGGAGTCGGCCACGTCGGCATCCAGGCCTTCCTTCTTGCGCCTGTAGACCAGGACGACCACAATAAGCAGCAGGGTCAGACACAGGGCCACGGCCACCATGCCCACGTAGAGCGCCACATCCTCAGCTCCGCTCACGGCTGCAAAGGGGAGGACAAAAAGAGGAAAGAAAGAAGAGGAGGAAAAATTACTAATCAAGACTGGAGGATGCCCTCTGGTGTTCAGTGTTAATGTCATTTTGAGCTGCTGCAACATGTTCTGTGCAAAGGTCTCACTCGAGGACCTGTTTAATGGCATGAAGCATTCCTTCGCTGCCACCTAATGTTGCTTGACGCCTTCATAAAAAGTTAAGGGAGCCAACATTATCAAATACTGCAGGCCAGAATTTCTAAAACTCTGAGGTCTCGATGTCAAGCTGTGGGGAAAAAAAGCTAAACAGGAAAAAGCAGTTTCTGAAGCAGATTTTCACCATTTCACTGTCACATTTTTTCATTTCTGCACCGGATAAATATATCTTAGGCCAGCATGTTCTTTTACCTCTCTTTCTCTAAGCACACAACACCCCAAGAGAAACAGAGAGGGGAAAAAATGAAGCATTTGCTTATGAAATTCTAACTCCTCGTATTGACTGCCTGTCTCACAAATGCACAGGAGTGTCTTTCTCCCAAAAGTACAGTATGAAGCTGACAGCCAAGCTGAGACAAACATCAATGTGTCTGCTTGTTTCTGTCTATGCACTTGTGTGTGTGTGTGTGTGTGTGTTTGTGTGCAAGTATGTGTTTTGCAGCAGAATGGGATTTGCCACGGCTGTCTCCCGGGGCTGGGGGAATTTGGTGGTGGAGGTGGAGGATGCTCCTGGAGCCTTTGTGGAGGGCCATTGTGCTGGTGAGCCACGGGGGCGTAGCGCTGTCAACTGAACACAGTCAAGGAGGGGACGCGCTGAACAGCGCAGCTTTGAGGGATGGAGAACAACAGCAAAGGTTAAAGCACTGCAGGCTGGCATGTGGTGAGTTGACAACAAAAGGAGGAGAACAGGAGCAGGGAGCGCGAGGGGAGCAAGTGTACAAGAAAGAAAACGCAGAATTAAAGAAGACTAAAGCGAAGACAGCGTGTGCCTGCGACTGACAGCATGTGGGATTTGCATTTCAGCAATGAGCAGCAGTAACACGTCCAAAAGGTTTGTGTCAAAATCAACCTGATTACCATTAGGTTTGTCATCTTTTGATAAATATCTCCAGGCTGTCACCACTGTGTAATCCTACTGCATGACAGGAGCCGCGCTCAACCTCAGAAACGCAGATTTGACAAGTTTTAATTGGTGTTTGTAAATCTGTGACACGAGAACGCCACAATTGAATTAGCGGAGCGCTAAAAGTTGACGAGAGAGAGAAAGGGAGAAAAAAATAAGCTCCCTTTCTGTCTGCAGCTCTCATTTCTATTCATCTCTTTACATCAATTTGTCCTTGCCTCTCCTTTTGCCTTGAAAAATCCATCTTTGGACAAAGCTGCCTGACATACCCAAGTGTTTAAGAGAAATGCCAGAATCTATTTCATGGGTGATTATCTCAGTACAATCTGATACTTTAAGTAGCGGATTATATGCAGCCAACCTCTATGGCAGCTCTTCGTAATGCCAGAGATCTCTTGACATGTAATCGATCGCGAATGACTGGCTGAAGATAAACACGAGACTGTGTGTTTTGTTCGTGATGCTACGTAGCACACCTGCACATAACACACTTAAAGCATGAGGACTCTTATCTGATGCATTCAACCTTCCTCCACCTCTCCTCTTGTCCATTTACCTGCCTTTGCCTCGCTCTCCTTAGAGAAGCACCGAGGTGCTTAACTGCAAGAAGCCTGGCTAAACTTTCCCTCCCTTTCACAATGAGCTCCAAAAAAAGAAAAAAGAAAGAAAGAACAAAAGGATGAGAGAGACTCTGGCTGAACTTCTCATTAGAGTTCCCAAATCCAATTGTCTTGGCGAGCCAAAGGCCAGATGATGCCGTGATATTTGAACTTCTTGTGCTGCAGTCCGCTGGGAGATGTGTAGTTTGACTAAAGACAAAGCAACACCCGTCAGTGAGGAGACGAGCCAGCTGGTTTCCGCTGATTGGATAAACATAGCCTTAGATTGGCCGGTTGCTGTTTACTTGCTAAGGACACACCAAAGACAACTGGCTAACCTCAGATGCAAAGATCCAGTATCTCGACTCTTCCCTTTTCCCAGCATCCTCGCGCCCAGACAATAAAGCCAGCCAGTCAATCAAACAGCTCTTCCTTCTTTCCTTTCTCTCTATTCTGGCTGTAATCTCTGGTGGCTTATCAGAGCATCGCTGAGTGAAGTTTTATCTGACCCGCCAGGTGTCCTAGCGAAACGATCCCGATGCTCACAACAACCCTGACCAACAACTGCTCTCAGCTCCTCCTGGCCCCACTCATTGATTTTCATGATGCCAGCCAATAATTGAAAGGACATCCATCACAGTTTAATTGACATAGCTAATCAGGTTTTATAATTGGATGGGCTTTACTTTAGTCCCTCTCTCACACTCTCTCTTTCCAATCGCACTCCACACCAATTTACCTCTCTTCCTCTCCGCCATCAGTCATTCCATCTTTCATTTCCACTTGCCTTAATTGCTGGCAAAAACTTTTGATTCTCTTTGTGTGTGACCTCTCGTCATGAGTGACACCCGCCTGAGGATAATCTGTGGATGAGATGAGCTTTTTTCAGAGTTGACCTCAGGCCAATCTCTCTTTGCGCCCGTCTCCACGAGCTTTTGCTTCAGCTCCTCAGATTCGCTCCGGGGCTGGCTGGTAGGGGATCAGTTTCTGACTCGAGATGGGCCGGTATAATTCATCTCCTCTAAGGCGGTGTATCTGGCTCCTGTTGAAGTTTGGACTCTGGCTGTATTGACAGTCAGCACAATGACCACACCTGATAGTCCTCCACTCTCTCTGCCTGCTTTTTTCCCCCCCTCTCTCCTGCATTGATAAATAAGAGTTTTGGAGCCTCCTGCGCCTCTTTCCCGGGCATTTATCAGGACACCTGAGAATATATTTCATCCCATGGCCAATCCTAGTCACTCGCCCGAAGATGAATAACACAGGAGTTCTTAAGGTCAGGGAAATATGGCTACTAAAACTCTCAACGCGAACGTGACTATTACTATCTCCACAATACAGTCGTCCCATCCCTCAGCAGGCTCTGGTGAAATATGGCCCAAAATAAATGTCCGGCTATTTTTCACAAAGCACCGTGACCCTGCTCTGACAAACAGAGTGGTGACGGAAAATCTCAGCCTCCGCGCCGCCAAATTAGCTCTGAAATAAAAAAAAATAAATGCAAAAAAAACCAAAAAAACAAGAACAGGCTGAAGATAAATTAACAGTTTGATGTGTTTTGCTCAATAATTTGTGACACATCCCAAAATGGGATGCTGCTGCAAATTAAGTTCATTACCTTCATTACACACATTAAGCCGAATAATTGTTTTTATGTTGTCCTAATTCCCTGCGCCTGAGAAAACGAGCACCATTATTTTCCCTCCACTATCCTTTCTCTGCCCTCTAACACCTGTCTCCCATTTTGGTTCTGCCATGCTGCCCGCATATTTATTATTCCCCCTGCGTAGATTTTGCATAGAGTATATGTTTGGGCTTCACTTGTTTGTTTTATGAAAATGATCCTTCCTGGGTCAGATTGCTTTTCCAGCTTTGTGTTGCACATTTATTCTCATGTACATCTAAAAACAATAACCTCATCGAACGCGTTTCATTTCTAGCTTAATGAGGGAGATTAGACGTGTCTGTGAGGTCCTCAGACGCAGAGTGACTGTGGTTCACTGTGCAGTTGTTGTGTTAGATTGCGCTGGGAGAGCAGGGTGCCTTTTGTTTCAAGGAGGGGGAGTTTTCCATCTCAGCTAATAGCCTGCAGACATGGTTGAAGTATGGGAGTTGCTGACAAGCCAAAACCATCTTGCTATTTTGCTTATTATAATACTTCACACAGCAATTGTCTATGGAAACACATCTGCTGGGAACAGATTGGGACAGGCATTCTTCAGAGGCCGGCGCTCCGCTCTGCTCTGTCAGTGTAAATACTGAGTGACTCTGTGTGTGCGTTTGCTCGACTGTGTGTGTGTGTGAAGAACAATGACTGGCATCTTTGTGTATATATCTTGCTTCTCTTGGGAGGAGCTGCTGACCTTTGATGATGGGCTGACTGAACTCCCTGGTTCACTGCACCAGCCAAACCCGGCTATCGGTGGACACTCGCACATACGTGCACTTGCTTGCGTTGCACTAACACATGCAGCACACAATGCAGGATTCGCATGCAATTCCAAACAATCCTCGCCAGCCAAGCATCGGTCTATTTGATCACATCAATCACAGCAAAATACATAATTCAGTTTATTAATTCAGTGGCCCATGTCAACTGAATCCCCATTAAAACTCAGAGTTTACCATGCAGATCAGCCAGAGAGCACACTATTTATAACATTTTCTCTATGAGACGCCACCCAGAGACTCATTGTGGGCAACATGCAGTATCTTTCTGTCTTTGATATCTGTAGGAAGTGACAGAGCTCTCCCTTCATGTCCATCTGTTCTGCAGAGGACCCCGTGGTGTCACTTTTCCACTCAGCTGCCGTCTCCGGCCATATGAGCCTTGCCCTTTCTCATCCTGACAGTATGCACATGCCCTATTAATGACACGCAGGGGAGTGGCACCACAGTATAATCTGGCTTGAATTAAACAGAAAAGTGCACATGCATTCCCCTACGCTTTAATATACGCACAATATGAGATTAATCACAATTTTAAATGCACCAGTGTAATTGATAGGTTGTGTTGTAATCAGAGGAGAGATGCTTTTATTCCTGGTTTTATTAACAGGTCATAGAGCAACACGGCACCAATATGCAAGGTAGGAAAGAAGGTACATTACCCAATGATAATTAGAAATGATCATCTGAAAAGGTCACACAGGTGGGGATGAGCCAGCAGTGGGCTGCAGATTAATCTTTTGTCTGTACGAGTGTTTAATGAGATGGACACCTTTCCTTCACGAACTCTTTGTAAGATGAACTCAACATCTATGACAAAAAGGAGGCTTCAAGCGTTTGATCGGATAAAAGGAAGAGGGTGAGGAAGAGGATCCTTTTTTCCCCCCAAAATGGAAAATGTTTTTTAAAAAATCAAGTAAAAAGCCTTTCCCTCCTATTCCCTTCTAGCATTTACCTGAGGGGCTAATTGATGCTAATGTTGTACACATGTTCTCTTTGTATTGTTTGTGATCTACTTGTTATAGCTGATGAGGTTGTGAGACTGAACCCTGTTTAATATTTACCTTTGAATAAATTTTTCCACTTCAGCCTTGAGTGGCATGCTTCTTTTTTTAAATTAACAGTGTATAATCTAGCAAAAGCTCTCAGATGCTGTTTTGAGTGCATTTATTGGTTTTTAAAATGTTCATTTGCCACTCATCAGCTCAGTTTTAATACACAAATACATAACAAAACAACCATCTACTGATCCTTGTGCCAGAAACTGGCTAAAAAAAACATATCTAAAGTAAATGTTTTGTATTGTTTCACTGAGTTGAAGAGTGAGAGTTATCTTGTGGTGCGTGGGTGGTGGTGCACTCACTCTGTGGACACTGCTCGCTGGTACAGTTGAGAGACTGGAGATCAAGCCCCTGGCAGTCTTTGCCCCCTGTGCCAGGTGAGGGCTGGGTGCACTCTCTGCTCCTCCACATCGAACAGTCTGCGCCACATGCTGACCACTTGCTCCACTCGCTCCAGCCTCCGTCCACTAGAAAAAAACAATATAAAAAAATAAAAATAACAGTGGTGAAACACATGCACAGCAGCTAAAACTCAAACGAATTCTCTTCAAACAATTTATTTCAACAATAAACCGGGCCATAACTCCCCTTTTTTCAGCAACAACATGAACTGGTGGAAACGGTGGCGCCAAACTATCTGTGTATTTGCGTGCAAGACGAGAACAAGTGGTTCAACACTCTGTTGCCATCCTGTGTAAATCTAAAATGGAAACCTGGTAATGAAAACCTTTTAAAGACATGCAAATCCACTTGCACACACTCAAATCCAGCAGCTGCACAGAGAAACCAAAGCGTGTAGAGCTGCTGAGGAGAGCCATATTGTCTCTATTCTGTTTTCTTTGTTTATTTTCAGCATGGAAATCAGATGCAACTAAGTTTAACCCCACTGGTGCAAGTGCGGCCTGGTAAACCAAGCTGCCAACAAACCAAAGGGAAAAAAGTAACCTCTGAGCAAGCGGTCCATACATACGCAAGAATATAAGTTTCAGATTTCTCATACACCCAGCACAACATAATATAACATTTGAGAGAAGGAACCATCTCACCCTTGTTTGATTTCTTTGTCAAGATGCTAATATAGCGCCTGCGGTGTTGCCTGAAGTGCATCCGAATGCATGACAAAATACATGTGGTATTACTCTGAAAAGAAGAGAAAGTACATTACACCTGCAGCCTGACCATAACTTCAAACAGCCCACAATGAGCACAATGGAAATGGGCCCGTAATAGTTCGGAGCACGCTTGGCTGTAAGAAATATCAGCAGCTTTACCACATACAGAGAGGAAGGCCATTTTGCAAAGGTGGGGGTAATTTGGCATTGCGGCTGGTGCGGGCGGTGGCCGGGAGTAATATTGAGAGTGACACAGCGCCAGGTCTGGGGAAGGTTACTATAGGGCTAATGGGAAAAAGAGCAATAATGAGCTCTCATGGGGGAAAAAAAGGAAAAAAAACACCACTGTCTCACTCTTTCTCTCTCTCCCAAATGTAAGGGTGAAGGGGACCAGACGAGAATTACCTGAACACACACACACGCAGTAAATGCACACCTCTATGACAGCAGCAACCCTTCCCCGGCAGACCTAAAGGCAAGGAAACCTTAGTGCTCATTAATCCTAGCAATAAAGAGTGCAGGGGGCATGACCTGCAGAAAGCAGCTCTGACCCACTGCAGGTCATGAAGCTTTGGTTAATAAAACATAAGTGAGATGTTACTGAGGGCGAGGGTACCTGTTACTGCATAACTGTATCAACTAATGATTTTATTTGCTTCGCAAGCAAATCCCCAATTGGAGAAATGAGATAGAAAAACACCGCGAGCGCACAGGGTGAATTAAACCCTGCTCCCACACAAGTCTATGTGTCGGTCCGAGTGCGTGTCCGGAAATGACAACCACAGAATGAGAGACTATTTTTGTGCAAGAGCATATGTGTGTGGTAGGATGCTGACACAGCTTGGGTCCTTTTTTTTTTGCATTCAGATCCATTTGGCAGAGAGCGCAGAACCAATCAGATAATTGTCCTTGTTTGGCATTGAGTGGACCCATCCGTGGGCCAGTGGGCTGATTATCCAGGCTGGGAATGAGAATGATTGAATAGCGAATTACATCCTAATGAATATATTATGTCGCCCCTCAGTTTATCCACACCACGGTGAAATAAAGGGATGAGATCAACATCTGCCCTGATGAGGTGATGAAATTCTACTTCTCTTATCCCCACCACAAAAGCAAGACTAATCGCCATGCAAATGACATTTTCAAACAAGAGGATTGGCGTGGCAACAAAGTGAGAATGTGGATGAGACAGAAGCACTGCGGCCCAAGGCTAAGGCAAATCAAAGAAAAATGAAGATGCATAAACAGTCCTTGATGGCCTGGCTCTGAACGCCGACTCTGTGCACGGTTTTCTCCTAGAACAATGCAACGAGAAACAACAACAAAGTCAAGATTTAACGCTAAAATTAGAGCCACACCTCATACTTCGTTTCTTCTCAGAATCCACATAAGAAAATGGTTCTCCACAGAGACAGTTTTCCTTATCAAATCCCCAGAAAGAGATTGTTAGCACTCCTGCAAAAGGCACCGCAGCCGATTTTCAATCATCTGGCACCGCAGGTTTCAGGTCAGCCAGGTCGCCGAGGAGGGACAGTAATACAATAACCCAGTGGCAAGCGCCCGTTTGGACATGTTGCCAAGGGGAGAAGCAAAAGGAATCTAACCATTTTTTAAAGGTCAGTGGGAGGGCCTGTTTAAAGCGTCGCTGTTCAAAAATGACAATCGCCGCTGATGGACACAGTCCGAGATCATCAAGCACCCACGGTTTCTGTGTCCTTGAGGGAACCCGAGGAGGTAGACAACTATCACCGAGACCAGCAGGCCTCTGCTTCCACTGTCCTGTCAACACACATGTGTGTAAGCACCACTAATCCCAGTGCTCACAAGCTGATGGTGGCGGGGGGGGGACAAAAAAACAACCACAAAACAGCCACAGATGGCTTTGATAGCTCAGCCACAGAAGTGGGTGACGCAACAGAGATTAATCGCCCGCCAGGAGGCCCGTATTTCTGATAAACGTAATAAAAATGAAATCTTAACATTAGATGTTTCTTGCTTGCTTATTTAGGAGTAGTGTGCAATCAATAACTGAGAAAAGCAACATTTACCCCCGATTTTGACGAAACCACCAAAAACTGACGAAAAAGCGACAGAGTGAGATATGAAGAGGGTGCGCCAAAGAACACAAAGAAAGCAAATGGCACCAAGTGATTAAAAATGATGCAAGGCTGTCACCAGATGGCCACCATCTTTTCACACTGAAATAATGTGTTTTTCTGCAACATTTATTTTCCGTTGCCTTTATTTATTCCGCGGATAAAATATGGAGTTGCCTCAACAATCAATGATAAAACACGAAGAAAAACACGACTGTTTACTCCCAGAGTAGAATTAGACTTTTGCCTGCAGTGCAGACAGCAGACATACGGGCGCTAACTCGGATGTCTACGACGCGTACGTGCACGGAAATGCGCACGGATACGCCAGCCCTCCGAGTCTGTTTGTTTTCCATCTCGCTCAATTCTCACGACTCCTGTGGCAAGCCTGAGGGATCTGTGCTATATTTAAATAATTCACAGGAGTTCGAAATCTCTTCAGGTTGTTTGGTGTTCAAACGCAAATCAAGCAACAGTTTAGTTCATTCGTGCGTGGTGGGCGTCACTGAATCGCTTCCAAAACCGGGGACTTAACTATTTGCTGTTGGCTCAGGTTTAATGTTTGTCTTTGCTGGAAATGTTGGCGTGATCTGACATTTTGCCATGACTATTGGCTCTGACCACAAGTCAGCGCAGGGCAGTCGATGAGAGGGAGACGGATGGACTGCAGAATTATGTGGGATACTTCTGCAGGGATATGCTGGGATGGAGACAAAAGAAATGAAGGAGGCAGCGAGAGGAAAGCGAAATGGAGATAAGCCTTTGCATAGCTTGGCTACTCGCTGTCTCAAGTGTTGATATGCTCTGCTCTGAGCCTCAGGCTTTAGCCTCAGCCGCCTCCTCCTCCACAGCTCCCTGTGTCTCTCTCAGCATGGAGCCCATCTGATCTGCCACACAGGCCTCCGCCAACTCTCATTAAACACTTTGGAGACTTAGACAAAAATACAGATGAGCCTCTCGAGCTTCACACTTTCCTGACGAGAGGTGGGAGCTCGGATACAAGAGTCATTGTGAACAGATACGTGGAGGGTTTTATTACTGAAGAGGCCGTCTGTGTCGGTCCGCGGAGGTCGATATAATCCATGGGTGAAATATGCCTCAGCAACTATACTCTGAAGGAGTCGTGCTACTTTTTGAATGTGGAACAATACATGGCCATCAGCATTTTACCAATAAATACATAAAGGCTCGGCTGGAGGATGCAGAGACAAATTAAAGCCTTCGCATACCGTCGGTTCCAAATTAAAACTAATTTGTTTCCAGCCAATATTCATGCGGCTCTTATCCCTAAAGGACGAGTTAAGCAAATTTAAGAAGCCATCTCTGCACTTCATAATAGGCTTTCACAGTATAAGCACCTAAAAACTCAATATATTTTTTCTATAAACCATTTCAAAGACCTAATGCTGAGAGCTAAATGCACTAGAGAGAACTAATGATGAAAAAAAACTTTGTCTAGATAATTAATGAACTCTTGAAACAAGACCAGCATTAAATCATGAAATTTTTAAGTCATAGCTCAAAAACAAAGCCGGTGTAGTAAAAAAAGTTGCCTTTTAAGGCCGACTTTAAAAAAAAAAATCCCACTACTTCTGACTCCAAATGTCAGCTACGTCTAAATAAGTAACATCATGTCTATCTGCAGTGTCACAGCTTCCCATGTAATTCATTTTTCTCAAGTTGCCTTCTCCTAAAACGGACTGAGCTATAAGCACGGGGATGAATAAAGTTCTCATCCGGTAACAAGTGATGCATCTGCCAGGCTGCTCTGTCCTGTCGCCCCTTCCTGAGGCAGGTGTGTTAATCATGCTCTTTATTAATTAAAGAGAGGTAGACACACAAACGCGTACAGGAGCTGTCTGTCGGTTCACCTTCGACTAACTTCAAAGGCACGTCTGTGAGTACACAAAAGTGGCGGTGCCACTTGTGATGGGAAACAACAGCTCATCATTCCCCAAGCTTTGCTACGGTGGACTTCTTGGCCTTGAGTGGGGGGAGAGAGTGAAGGGGGAACCCCTCTCCCCAGCAGACAGCTGGGGGCTTCACTGATGTTCCCCACAGCAGACAGGTAACGAGTGACAAAAGGGGGCAGAGACGAGCATCTGTTGCCAAACAACAGGGCTGATAGGGGTGTGAGCGGGGTCGCGGTGCTCGGATGTCTCCCATCAAAAGGAGAAAAAATTGAGTTCTTTCTCCCTCAAAATCTCTATAAACTGTCTTCACAGAGTACAATGTAATTTTTGTCACAGCACTCCCAATAGTTGAAATGAAACACTTTCTCTTTGTGGAACAAGAGGAAGATGGAGGGAGGGAGGAAGGGGGTGGGTGGGTTGGCCTAACAATAGCCGCTTGGACTGACATTAATTTCTTTAAGCTCATGAAGGTCAGTATCCCGCTTTGCTGTAGAGGAATGTCAAGCATCCCTGGGCACCTCTCTAATTCAATTACTGGTTGCTCCAACTCCAGTAATTCCAAATCCACCCAGGTCCTCACTCTGACTATGAATCCCTGCTTCCCTTTTGTCTTCCTCCCGCCGTATTCAGGCAGGCCATGTTACTTACAGTCGTGCTTGACATCTAGTGATGTCTTTACATGCTAGATGTGTAAGACAACACCCTGATTCACTGAGGAAGATAACCTCTGTTTTAGACAGGGAAAAGCTGCCAGTGCCAGGGGTGTTGTATTTCCCTCCCTGCTATTTACTGCGCGTGGGAGATTTCTCCTGTGGTCAGCATGGCTGCTGTGCCCCAGCTATACGTCTGCACACTGATCTGTTGGCAGACAAACAGCCAGCTCCTGCGCACACAGTCAGGCTTTCTCTACTTCTTTTTCAGCTTTCCCCGTTCTCTCTCTCTCTCACTCCGGGCTTTGTTCTTGCTTTCCTTACACTGTATCTGATTCCACCTGTCTCTATCCCTGCCTACACCTTACACCTCGTTTTTTTTTTTTTTCTCCCAAGCTTGCTCTCTCCCTCGCTATCTCTCCCTTTGTCAGGGGCCTAATGTGGGACTGCAAATGAAGCAGCTTGACTTCCATCTCAGGCTACCAGGGATCAATATGTGTTGCTCACTATCAGGCAGGACACTCTCTACCTCTCCGATGCTCTCACGAGGGAGGATGGCCAAGCAAATGAAACGCCCTCAACTCCTCGCACGCAAACATCGCACAAAGGGCGACATAATTCAGCTTTTTAGTGTCCGTATTTACTACATAATTTGAGCAGCAAACAATAGTGACAAAATAACGTGGCTGTAACCGTGTCTCCTTAAGCAGACGGGTCTCTGAAAGAAAAGCGGTGTCTGCCTACAGTGCAAAAGACAAAGAGGTATGTGAACAAAGTGCGATAATAATAAATCACTTTTAGCATGAAGCCTTACTGTGCAGACTAATAGGCTCTGACGTTGCGGTGTAAGCGGTCTAACTGCAGGAAGCAATAAAGCCTGACATCTAAGAAAAAAAGATACACTGTGTTGGTACAAAAAAGCAGCCAAAATAAAGATGAAGTGATGACTTCTAGATGCAAAAAAATGCAAAAAGGAAGCCACAGGAAGCCAAGCGCCACAGGACAAACAGGGTTGCCTGGGAGTTACCTGGACAGGTGGCCACACAGGCACTTTTCTGGACGTTCTGCCCCTCACAGGATGTGCCTCCATTCAGTGGCGTGGGGTTGGTGCAGCTCCGACTCCTCTTCTGCCAGCCACGCCCACACACGGCACTGCAGGACGACCAGGTGGTCCACGTGGACCAGCCACCGTTGACTGTCAGACCAGTGCCAAGGGAGGAGGGGGGGATATGGAGGGGTGAGGTAAAGGGGGAGGAAGGTTGTGAGGGAGGGAGGGTTGGATGAATGAAGGGACAGAGCAGCCAGGATTACCCGACATGCACTAAGGAAAAATAGGCGCGCTGCACTAGAATAATCAAGACTGCTGTTACGCTCTTTGCAAGGTGAACAAACAGAAGCGCGAGAGCAAAAGGGTCGCTGGAGCTACACGAACTGCAGTGGAAACAAAATGGCTTCAACAGGGAGCAGAAAAATCGGACGGCGCTTTCCCGGTTTCCCCTCTGAGGAAGGCTGCGAAATAACTCGTGGGCACGTTACATATCAGAATCTCCCCTCTGAATTTCACAGAGATAATACGAGGATATAATAACATAATTGTAAAGCCATTCAATTTAAAACCACACTGTCACAGTCATACGTGCGTAAAAGCAACAAAACCATCAACAACGTCTCCTCCTGGGAACAGCCAACACACTGCTGAGATATAAATGCATCACGGTTGTTCCACATATTCGGACTGCGTCCTTCACACGTTCGCCGCTGATTTCACACCACAACATATCATTCAACGAAATCAAGTAGGCTTATCTTTGAATTGGAGAGACCACCACTGTATAATTCATTCCTCTTTTATTTTTTTTAAGACGAGAAACTCAAAAAACTCTGAATTTCTGTTATTATCGCCACTTGTCAGAGCAAACTTTAACCATCCATTGCAACTTAATTGGTACTATGTCTCTCAATCATGCCAGGCGATTACATCAAATCATCCTGTATCTACCGTGTTTCCTCAGACATTCCTGATTTATTGACTTGAACAGCACTGTCGTTCTCTCTCTGTACATACTCCCTTCCTAATTTCCCCCTAACACTCCCCTCTGCTCGTCGTGGCTGAATCATTTCCTTGCCCTCTCTTTGCGATTGATTGCCCGCCACAGCGAGGTAAATTGCCAGGCAACTCGGCCCCTGATTACCTCTTAGAACAGAGTGCAGTCACACCAGCCAGGCCTCGTTAAAATGCATCTCTGGCCCCCTGTTGAACCCCCTTTGAAAAGTAGCAGTTATTATGACTTGCTACATATAGCTAGATTAACTAGCACAGTAGACTGTGGTACCTTCAGCTAACTGATTTTTTTTCTCTTGAACTCAGAGCAACGCAAGTGAAAAGCAGCAAGAGTTTCTTTTGTTTGGTTGAGGTTTTTTGTTTAGCTAAAAACCCTCTATCATCCTAAACCAGTGCTGCGACAGTAATAAACGTCATCAAGCAAACAGTGTGATGGAAACAAATAAAATTGCACATGCAAGCAACTCAGCAATTTGTTCCCAACTTTCTGGGTCTTTGCGTGGAAATCATTGTTTGACAACACAAGAAAGGCAAACAAAAAAAAAAGAGTGCGTATAGTCATGCCTTTACAGTTAATTCAGCCCTAGATTGCTTCTTTACATCTTTTAACAACAAGCTAATCAATTAGGAATAATTGTGCTTCTTTAGTTTTATGCTGGAGGCTTAGAGGAATGTATGATAATGTGTTCTGACTGCATGCTCCAAATTAACACATTTTTTGTGTGAAAATGCACGACTCAATTTGCAGCTGCATTTAAAGCCGTAATGCTCGGACCCCCTTTGGGTTTGTTGAATTACAAAAAAGAAGAGAGAATTAACCTAATAAAACGAAAGCTTTTTGACAAAGATCTGAAACACACTTGGCTCACTTACTGTTTATTATGCTTTTATTGTTAAATATTGATTTGATGATTATGTTCATTAACTAAAATCATGCAAACACTTTTTCTCTCACTCGAATTCATCTAAATTGGTGCACAAAGACTCTAAAACCACATTCAGGTCATGTTTTCTTAATGGGATTTCATCCTAAAAGCCAAAATTCAATGAGGATTTATACAGACGGGCATCTTCCACATATTTTTAAAAGTCCTCATAGTTTTCTTTTGAGACAAATGTTATTTTTCCACCATACAGCAAGTTTACATTATACAACTATTCATCTTAACATAATTTCATGATAAGACATAAAGTCATATGAAAAGATACAGATTCAAAGGACTCCATGAATTCCTGTGAAAAACTAAGTACACCCAATGATTCAGTCACTGAAACACCTTTAGCAGCAGTAACTTTACATAATTGTTTTCTGTACGACTTCATCAGTCTCGCCTACATGTTATAGACTTGCAGCTCTCCTCTGGATCATTGTCCCGTGCCATGATCTAATTCAGGCCAGAGAAGTTCCTGCTTGCCTCAATGACTGCACGGGTTTCAGGTCCTGTGGCTGTAAAGCAAGTGCAAAACATTACCCCTCCACCACCGTGCTCAACAGCTAGTAGGAGGTATTTGTGCTGATAACCTGTGTTTGCTTTTCACTATATGTGGTGTTGTGCATTATGACCAAACATCATTGATCTAAAGAACATTGTTGCAGAGGTCTTGTGGTTTGGTCGTGCTGCCATACTCTTTTTCACTTTTATGAGCCTTTTTTCCCCAGTCTTTCTTTAATTATACTGACTGCAGAATCTGATATGTAGCTCTTGAATTTAAAAAAAGAAGAAGAAGTTTTTCTCTCTTCTCATTACACAATCTGACCTTGGGCTGAATTTATTGGGACGTCCACTCCCAGGAAGACTCTGTGTTAACACACCTGCATGTTCCAGACCAGCAAACTGTCAGAGGTTCTGCTTTTATTGAGGCGCTCACACTTGCTGATGGTCCTTTAATTAAGTGCATTTGATTAGCAGCACCTGGCTGCTAATTACCCTATAACAGCATTAAGGGTGTACTTAGTTTTTCCACAGGACTGAATAGAGTCCTCATTTTGCATTATTATGAGTCAGTGGATTATGTTTAGCGATCACTATTGCCATCCTCGTCTATCCTTCACTACTTAATTTACGAGTATTTATCTATTTACCGCCTTTTATTTTTGATATTGCTTTATTTGAACTGCAACGGCACCATCATGGAGCTGTTACCATGTTTGGCACATTTCATTTGTTGGTTGAATGGTCAAACAGCAAATTCAAAGGCTTTAAAAACCCCACCGTACATCCCAAGTTGCCCATTCTGTGGAATTTATTTGTAAACCTAATCTATATAACTTCCTATTACAATATTACACAGGTATCAAAAAACAAGAACGATTTAAATATAGAAAATGAACAGGTAGTGCCTCTTATTTGTGGCATGCACTGTGTTTTCTGAGCTGATGTGTCAGATAATAAACAAGAACTGCTGCTCTGCCCCTACAGTGCATCGCAGTATCATCTTTCTCTGGCAGCCTTAACTAAAAAAAAAATAAATAAAAAAAAACACACCCCGTGTCAGGCATTGTGTCACATTATCCATTTATTATTCTCAATGTTGTTTTCATCAATCGTTCCCTCGTGATTTCCATCTTCTGTTCGCGTGGAGCTGAGAATTACGCCAGGCTGTAATGTATTCAAAACTTTTGTAGTGCCAGTAGCCGTGGAACCCTCTGTGATAGTAAATATGCTGTTTCTCTGCATTTTAATAAAGGCCAGTCTGCTTATCAAGCCAAGTCATTATTTACAGTTTGCTGTTAATTCAATTTCTCTTCTCATACTGGATCCACTACAGAGGAGGAGGAAGATGGCAGCCTCGACATCAGAGACTGCCAGCTTTGGCAGAATGGCTGCCAGTAACATTTTAAGTTGTGGTAATTAATGTGCAGATACACCACTCTCTCTTTATGTAGTGATTTATGAAAGTGTAATTCTTGCGCTGCTGAAAAACAGAGCTGATGTATGCAATTTGTCACCATATGTCAAATATGTGAAACACAGTGTAATAATAAAAAACTACACTGTAAACTCTGAATGTAACAGTATGAAGAGCTGACGGGAGACTTGCGCCCACACATCTTCCGTGCAGCAGCATGCAAAGGTTAATGTGGAAATGTGGGGCAAGGGAAGCGGCGTGCAAGCTTAAAAGGATTCATCCGAGCAGTTTTCTGCGTTTGTATATTTGGAAGCTCAATCGAGCCCGGACCCCGGCACTAGTCTCTGTGCACAGTTTTGACATCTGCTGAAAGAAGTCGTCACCTACCATAGACAAGGATCGCGGCAGAGGTGCTTTTGCGGCGAGCGACGATGTTTTTGGCCACGCACGTGTAGTTGCCGGTGTCGGCCAGCCGGGCTTTTTTGATGACGAGATTATGGTCGGGCGTGATGACAAAATTGGGGTCACTCGCTGGGTCGATCACATCCTCGTTTCTCTGCCACTCCACCTGAAAACAGATTTCAGCGGTCAAAATCCACTGCAACTCGACAGACAGCAGCTCGCCACCACCCCATACAGCTCTACAGTGGCCAGACATGATGTGGATGAGAGACTTCTACGTCGACGGGTGTATGTGTGTAGGGGGGAAGCAGCGAGGTACTTCTTTTCTGATGCAATCACACAGACAAAAGATGACCAGACGCGGCCTGGTGTAGTACTGAGATACAATTTATTTAACGCCCTGCTGATTTGAATATTTATTCGCTTCTTGTGGGGGAAGAGTGCAGCTTTTATTTTGTAGCTGCTGGACGTCTCTGTAGCTGTCCGCGAACACGACTGATCGTGCTTTGTGTAAGTTTCCGGGCCCTCTTGCAAGAAGCCAAAACTGATGTTATTTCTTTTTTGGTGTTCTCTCAGATTGGCTTGCTTGTTTTCTTGCTCTCACTTGACCTTGTTCTGTCTCGAGAGGAGCAACAGTGCGGCACCATTGTTGTTGGTATTACTGCCAGTTGTGATACCGCATATAATTGGGCCTACTTCCTCTGGTGCACCATCCCCGCTTTCCCCCCGTCGTGACTTCTACTCTGATGTTCTTTTCTGCTGAACTGCGGCTGGCACCTTCCTTCCTATTTCTCTGCAAACTGTCCCTACGCTGTCGATCTGCGATTGGCTAGTCTGCGGTTTCTGGTCTCTGAGCTGTCTGAGCGGCTGGCCTGAGCTCCTCTTGTGCTGTTATTAGAGCAGTTAGTGCCTATCTGGGACCGGGAGGATGCAGCGAATGAGGTGAAACAGCTGGCCCCGGTCTGGTCCTCTAAACACATGCACGGCACGGTGAAACAGAGAGAGAGAGAGCGAGTGTGACTTGAGCAGAACAAGAGATACAGTGCATGGAGAGGCGGGAGAGATACACCGAATGAGATAAGGAAAGAGTGAGGCAAATAGATCCATTAATTATGCATAGGCCTTTAGAGATGCCAAATGGGGAGTGAAGCCTCCAAGCCAATGCTGAGTGATGTGACGAGACGACGTGATATACAGCTTCCCAGAGATGTAAGAGAGATAATAAATCAATAAGGGCAAATAATTAGAGGTGTAATTTATCCGAACAGGGTTGTCTGTTCCCCTGGTGGAATGGAGGGATATGCCAGGGAGCTGATCTTGAGCTACTCTGCGGTCTTTGTCCCCTCGGTGAGGAAAGGGTAAATGGATGGCAGATTCGGGCCTATAAATATCTCCCCTATCCGTGTCTCACCTCGGCTTGTGGCACTCCCTCGGGGGGATGGCAGCGCAGCAACACCTCCTGGTCCAATGCCACCTCTTTACCCTGCGGCTCCTCCTCAAAGTTCTTTCTCAGGTCTTACAAGAAAGAAAAGAAGAAAAAAAAAGTAGAGAAACAACCAATTAGGATGTGAAAGCTTGCAAAGGTTTGAAAGAAACACTTCTCTCTGCAAATAACTTGGCCTGGTGATGTGTCTAAATTTGCAGCTCTTGAAATGTCCGTCAGTGGCCTCGCCGAGCATGTTGCACTCTAGTTGGCCCCTAAGCCACACTGGGATCGGTGGCACCAACCATGTTGCTTATTACAAGCTGCCTGGCTGGTTCAGAGATGCTTGTCTGCTGCCAGAGGGGCCCGGCATCAAGCAAAAGCAATTGCATTACCCCTCACTCCCACCCACTCTCCTCTCCCCGGCATCCGCCAGCCTCCAGCTTCCATCTGTATGACGGCTTGGAGCAGCCACACGAAAACAAAGCCCTGAGGCGCCTGGACAAGAGCTCCTGCAAGCCTGGCTGACTGCATGGGGCTTCACATTACGTCTCATTGAATACTTACTGTTGCACAAAGTCCTAGTATATATTTGTCTGTAAGCCCCAGCTGTGAATTACACAGGTAAAAACTGGGAACAGTCATTTCTTGCAGGGGAAATAAATGTAGATCCATTTGTATCAGATGAGCCAGACAGGCCGCCGATAGCTGGCGGGACTGGCACAAATTTGATGTGCTCACCCCGGGTTTCAACTCGGAGCGAAGCAATGTGTTATTGTGTTGTAAGAGGCTGAGGGTGCAGCTGTGAGAATTCCTTTAAACAGATGTTGAGCCTGTCCCGACCAATCACACTGAGAGAAAACATTAAGAGAGGCAGGGAGAAACTGACGACATTCGATTTAATTAAAGCTGATAAATTTGGACTGGAGGAGACTTGAGATGTAACAGTGTTGGAAGGCTCGAACCTACGCGAGCGAACAGGCGCGTGCGTGGGAACCTCGCCGATGCGATCGCCTGGTTATGCATCGTTATTCAAGCATGTGCGTGTCCTTATCTTACATCTAACTGACTTTGCTGAGCTCTCACACACGGATGGATAATGAATGTGTGTTTTCAAAACGTCTGGTGGTTTGGAGACGGTGCCGTGTTTGGCTCTGTCTGGAATAATACATATTTATGTGGGAATTAATAGGCGGAATGTTTTAAAATACTCAAATGTAAAATGGCTTCTTCTAATAAAGCTTCTGAGGCTGCGGCGAGGGATGTGTCTGCGTTCCCCAGACAGATTTATGATTGCTGCACAGCAATAAATTTCAAATCTGTTTTTATTTCAGTTACTTTCATAGGGATCATTTCTGATATACTGTATCCAGCAGAAAATATGCTCATGAATACTCAAATTTAGAGCTTCACCCTTTTCTTTTTTAAGACCTTCCTCGAGCAGATACATTATTCTCGGGTTCTTCCTGTCGGGGTTGGATGTTTTCTTCTCACAAGTATCATCACAGGAAGATGATTTAACTAAATTGTAATCACAGTAGTGCACTGTGGTGCAACAGATCATAATGTTCTGTGGGCTAATTGTTAAATGAAAGTTAGTCTCCCCCTCCCAACCACCCAAGGTGAAAACACAATATTCTCTTATTACATGCCGACATGCAATACACAAGCACCTTGTTAGGCAGCAGGCTTTGGATTTGTAATGATGCAGTGCTCATTTGACAGTGCACTCACAAGCAATCCTGATGTATGCTTTCTGGCTCTTCTGGGTTCCGGTGGTGCTCCAGGCGACACACTGACACCAGTACTCATCAAGTCCGAAGATCTTCTCCACCTGCTGCCTGGTTATTTCGATTGTCACCTGCATGACTGGCAGCGCTGGAGAGCAAAAACCCAGAAGAGTCAAAATGTTAGACACAAGACAAGCCCGGCTTTGACAGCAGCAACGAGCTAAGAGGCCAGAAATACTTCTCAAAGGAAAAAATAAAAAAAGAACAAAAACAGAAACAAATGAGCTGAACTGATACCTTAAGTGCATTTTGTACCTTGAACTAAACCAGCAAAGTAAAAAAAGGAGAGGAAGAATAAACAAGCAGAGAACTATAATCATACATAAACAGAGTGCTTGTTAAATGAGAAGAGAGCCTCACAGCTATCCTTGGTGTAATTTGGAGGGCATGAATACAGCAACAGTTAGGAAGGAACAAGGAAGTGCTAAACAAGCACTCGACAAACAAAAATGCTCAACATAATCCACGTCTCTATTATTAAAACCAGGAGGAGGGACGAGTTCAGCATTTCCCCACAACCGTGTTGATATAAGTGACGCCGCTGGAACACGGGGCAAAAGTGGCTTTATTGCTTTTCTAGAGGAATGTAAACAGAAGCCTTCTTTAAACAAAGAAAAATTGGGACAAAATCCAACCCGCTAAACCGTCCAAACAACACAGCGTTGTTAGAGTCGTATCTTTTCTTTTTTCTTATATTTGAGAAGCAATCTTTCATTTCATTTTCTTTTGACCTTCTACTTGGGACTTGTAATCCATGGGTAATTCTTATATATTGAGCTGCGACCTTGATCCCTACCATGTGCCTTACTTTGTCTTCGCCCTGATAAAGAGACTGCCGTGTTTTCCTTGAGCTTCCAGCTTTCTCCCTCCCACCCCATCTTATCTGTTCTCTTTGTTGTCTTTTGGAGAGAGGCGTTCATACGAACACATTTTAGAGTCGCAGAGGACACATCCTGGAGACTAACAGGAGCCGCATACAAAGTGCACTATATTCAGATTTCAATGGAAAGCCACTTTCTAACTTCCATTCACACAAAAGCACTCTGACATACTCTTGATTTGACGGTGACAATCATTTCCAGCTCCAGACTGAACCTGACTGAAGTGAGGCGTGCTCCATTACGCCATCACGACTTCACAGCAAAGAGTATCCGAGCAAACCAGCAAAGCATAAATTGGGATTTTTTTTTGCTAAATAATTTGAGGCGTACTGCACATGACTGCACGAGCCCAGGCTGGCCCAATGATGACACGAGCTGTCGGCGAGAGGAGGAGGACGGGCTCCACCGCCGGAGGCCACACAGAGTGATAAGTAGCTGTGAGGGTCACTGGCAGACCGCCATGTATTAGTGTCTAAATGCGGCGGATTTTTTGCTATATGTGATCACAGTAAATGTGAGTCCATGTGCAGTGAATCCAGCCCCGAAGCACCACTCCGAGCATCAACAACACCTCGTGCTGTGTGCAACATTTCACCAACATGCTCGCTCGCAGTTAATTTAAAAAGTAGAGAAAGTGATCCTCTTATGTTTACTCTGCCTTTTTACAAAGCCTGCCAGAGACTGTCAAAAAAAGTTAGACTCAATTCCAACACGAGACTGGATTGAGAAATCCTCGTTTATTCTTTCTCGTTGTCTTTCTGAAGGTCCACTACCTCTATTAAGCATGTGTGTTTGTTCTCCGTGTGTGCAGCAAGAGTGTTCGGCGCAGGCTGAGAGAGCACCTAAAAGCTAAAGAAATGGCTAAAGTAACAAAATGGGCACTGCAGAGCATGAACAAATGGAGCATAAGAAACCTTCCTTCCTTCTGCAAATAAGCGGCATGGGGAAATTTGGCTTTTCCTCTTAAACACGTACACGTGTACGCAACAGCAGTAGCTTTAACTTTACATACATCACTTAAGGATTACGCTTATTTCAGCAGCTACATCTTATAGATTCCAAAGAAAAAAAAAATTAAGCACAGTACTAAATGAAATGTCAAACTCAGGAGAGCAGCGCTTCTTATTGGATGTATATTTACTTTTGCAGTAATGTGCAAATTCTATCTTGTATGCCAGAAAGCGCTTTGAGAGGGAGAAGTTGCACATTTTATTTTTGCTGGTGTACACAGCAAGTGTGTACTTGTTCTTTTGTGCATGTAAGTAATAAAATCTATGAAACGCACATTATATATGGGTGAGTACCTGCTGCAGAGCAAAAACTGGGGAAAAAAAAATTAATGTAAAGCATGCACTAAAACCTGAACATTAAACGAACGTTTATTTTGAGGAATCTGTACAGAAACATCTGATCGTCCTGACTTACATTGAGCTCACAGCAAGCAGTTTATGCCTGCAAGCTAGAAAAATATATTTAAATACATGAATTTGAAATTTGGTATAAAGTGATATTCAGTGCTCGGTATGGCTCAAATTACAGTAGCAATTCGTTTGATTAATGCAAACCTTCCTCCTTCTTTGAGCTAGGGGGTGAAAGGAATAAAGATCAGTATGGAGATGCAAAGCATGAACAATAGCAACCTGAGGTGAGAAATCCTGAGAAGAGCAATTTGAAGCTCTGCTTGCCAGGGTAATTGCATTCTGTTTCCTTATCTTTTCCTGTCTCCATAATTACCTGCTTTCTGTGTCTGACACCTTCCAGTAACACTGCTGTGAGTCACTCTGTCCAATTTCACTCCAATTAATAAGTAGGACAAAATAATCTCATCACTTTGAGGACAAAACGCGTCTGTAATTTTACAGCAGTTTATAACGATCGGACAGGCTGCTATTTACTGTTGTTTTCCCCAAAGTCTGCTCCATCAACACAGCTATGAGTAAAACAAAACTTTATGAAAATGACTCAGAGACGACTGACGGAGAAACCACATTATTGATTCCTAGAAAGCTGTCCTTCTGAAAGTGGAGCACCGCCACATTTATGACTCAATTATATTAATATTGATTTATAATAGTATGCTCGCCGCCTTCAAGGTGTTAGGAACGGAAAAGAGGAAATTTACACTTCCTTGCCTGAAAGTGTGCACTTAACATTCCTGTTAAATGATAATTAAAACATGGCACGATTCCTGCAGCCTTTGGTTTGATCTGCAGCCCATTTTCTAAATGAGCTCACATCCCAAACCTCAGTGAAATAAGTGAGAAAATTTTAAAGGGTGATTATGTGATTGACACAGTGTGAATCCAGTGCTGGATCCTTTCTACATTTTTGTAGAGCAGTGGGATAACTTACTAGGCCACATTTGAATACAATTTCTGGAAAGTACACTTCACTATTGTAACACTGCATGGGAATAAATTGGACTGGGAAAAACAGAAAAATAAAACATGAACACAAATGCCACCAGCAGTGGAGTCCTCTCCTGTGGTAATTAATATCACTTTTCACACCAACTACCCGCCTGACAAGCTTTAAAGCTGCAGAAACAAAGAAAAAGCATATGCACTCACTGGGCACATCATTAGGTGTACCTGTTCAAATACTTGTTATCAGCCAATCACATGGCAGCAACTCATTGCATTTAGGAATCTACTGGGATTTTCCCTGCAAAGATTTACAGAAATGATATCTTATTGGTCGGAGGAGAACGGCCACACAAGGTTATAAGAAGCTAACAGTAACTAAGACAACCACTTGTTACAACCAAAACATGCAGAAGAGCATATGAATCCACACCATGTTGAACCTTGAAGCAGATGGGCTACAGCAGCTGAAGACCACACTGGGGTCCACTCCTGTTAGCTAAGAACAGGAAACAGAGTCTGTAGTTCACACAGGGTCACCAAAATTGGAAAAGCATTGTGTGATCCGATGAGTTGGCAGGGACAGAATTTCTCATAACATCAATACACGGATCCATCCTGCCTTGTATCGAGTTTCAGGTTTGCACTTGTGGAGTAATTGTTCTGGGGACCATTTCTTGGCACACTTTGGGCCCCTTAGCGCCAACTGAGCATTGTTTAAACACCGCAGCCTACCAGAGTACTGTTGCTGATCATGTCCGTGCCTTTATGACCACAGTGTACACATTTTTTGATGACTGCTTCCAGCAGGGTAACGCACAAAGCTGTCACAATGCTCAAATCATCTCAAACTGGTTTCTTGAACATGACAATGAGATCACTGTACTGCAACGGCCTCCACACCTCCATGTCAATAGAGCACCTTTGGGAGATTCACAGCTGACAAATCCAGCATCTTGGTGAATCTATGCCACGAAGAATTAAGGCAGTGCTAAAGGCAAAAGGGGGTCCGACCCAGTAGTAGAAAGGTGCACTAACATATACAGGGTGTATCGTCATAAAGACTCATCCGACTTCAACGTGCTTTATTTCCATGGATGTTCACTAGTAACGATCGAAACACATACTGTCAGAAAGGGGGGATTCGTGAGTTCCACGTGGTTGCCAGTAGGTAGCTTAACAACAGCAGTGACTCCAGACATGCTTGCAAAGTATGGGACGAGTTTGACTATCGTATGGACAGATTTATCTATATCTCTATCGATTGATCAATAGATAGATATAAAAAAGAAGTACAGATAGCTCTTCATCTTAAACTTTTGGCTTCATATAAAATTTGAATTCTGCTAATCTTCTGCTTGATGCATTCACAAATCGTTTCACTACTTGTACTACTTTAAACGGCTCACAAGATATTCTCTGCATGATGAGCTGCATTTTTTTAAGGCGTGCAAATGGAGCCTGGTCTACCAGAAGTCTAGCTTGTTCTTAGAAAGCCTAAATAACAATATCCTTCTTGGAATTTTGTCAAGTGATCCTGAAAACAGACTGACTTGTGCCACCTGAATAAATTCTAAAGTTAATTTTAGCAAACTTGAATTATTAAACACTAAACCGACCCAATCAGAGCATCTTTGATAGCAAAGTGTTGTTCCTTGGTAATTATTTAAATTCAAATTTAAACACATAACAACTGTAAAATAATCATTTGTACATTTGTAGATTTACCTGAAATACATGCAGGGAAGAGTACTGTGCCCTTTTTAGCAGAGTCGCACACACAGGGTGCTTACAAACTCAATTTAAAATAATTTAATAGGGCAATGTAATGCTGCCAGTGAGGCAAAACCCAGAGGGGGAAAAAGTCAGCAAATCATACTGCTGCTGCTGCTTCTGAGCTGTTGAAGGTGCACAGTATTAACTCAAGCCTCAAACAGACAGTTAGCGGTGTTTGAAGAGATTTTAGTGCCCAAATCAAACTTAAACATAAAAATATGAGGAGACAAATTGGATTTTGAAAATTATCCAATTTCCCAAAGAAAATTGCATCCTTATTTCCCCTTGATTTCGTTTACCTGAACACAAACAATTATGGTAATCAACAATTTTTGTGTAAAGCAGAGAGTGGGAGAGAGAGAGAGGATGCTTTTATCCAAAAAGAAGGATTGGGAAAAGTATCAAGGCCACGGGCTCGGGCTCGGAGACAAATAAAGCAAACAAAACCCCCCAACCCCAAACAAAAAACACACATGGCTCTGCCTTGAGAAGGCCTGAGTTTAAAAAAAAAAATGAAATGGAAGAAATAAAAAAGACCGAAGCAAATGCAGAGTGGTTCAGTTCATGAATAAACTGACCTTACTATTGTATGATGGAGTCTTCAGGCAACAGAGTACAATACAAGCTATTACTAGATCCACTGGCACACACACACAGACACGCACACAGGCCACATCCAGAATTACTGTATTGTGTTTTTATTTTAATCTGCAACGAAGACAAGATTATTTACACATGCACTCCATTCAAATGTGCAAGGAGTGTAACGATGAACAAAAGGGACGGGGTCACACTGTGAGAGCACAGACATCTTTCTCTGCGTGTGTGTGTAGGTAGGATGAATCTCCCCCTGAGCCAACAGGGGCTCAACACACACAGGGTAAACATCATTGGACTCAATCCCGGGTGAGTCGATATTGGGCTTGTCTGAGTGCAGGACTTTATTTTTCTCTCCCTCACTCTTGTTTTCGCAGTCTCTGACCTCAATTCCATAGGGGTCATTTGCTTATCAAAGGCAAGGACTGGAACTTGCAGGTCCTGAGTGGGCGCTCATTGTGACCAAGGAAATTCAATTAGGCAGCATCCCTACAGTGTGTGTGGGTGGGATTCATCAGTGGATATAGGAGGATTAGGGTTGGGTGACTCTACATCAGGGGAATGCACCATTTCAAGGGAGAGAGTTCACAATGGTTGATGGGAGGCACCACAGATGAACGCTTTTAAGAATGCACTGTCTGCACATCCCGGCAACCGGTCAAAGCCATACTCTAAGGGTTTTATTTCCTCCTGTGGTTCTTCTTTGTACCAAATGGCATCAGTGTCATCAACGGCACCACAAGTGTCCAAAGCTTCCTTTTACGAAACCAACAATGTGCTCTTCCGCCGGCCAATTTACCTCTCCTACATGAAAGAAGTCCAGACATCAAGCTAGGCTGGCAAAAAAAGACAACTTTGGAGCTCACTAAACAGCCTGTCAAAATCAATCCAAAAGCACAGTCACCTACCAACCTATACAGTATTTACAGCTGCAACCCCATGTCACTGAACCAAGGGCACAACTGCCTTATCCAGTCTTCAAACTTCCATTATCATGTAAAGCAGCCCAGTGATGAGTGGGCCACGTTAGGTGACGACGAGAGCTTAAAATGGCAGGTGGCGCCATAAGTGTGCCTCTCCTGACAAGGATAACGTGGCCTTCCGAATAAAGCATGATTCTATTAAAGAGCAGGACAGACGGGAACAGCTGGGGGAGGGGATAAGGAAGCGGGGAGCTTGGTTCACAAGGAATACACTAGGACCTTCCATTCAGGGATGTTGGTGAGGTTGCGACTCGAGTCAGTGGGACAGTGTTCTGGGTCAAGGCTCTGCCTCCGGTTATGACCAGCTTTTCAAGAGCTTCTTTTGATTGAGCTGTCCATTTTTCACAATGAATGCATGCTGCAAGGCCTCTGCTGATGCTCTGAATGTCGTTACAGATTATTCATGGCTGACAAACAGGCAAGCAGGTAGTGCTCCAATCAATCCGGCCAGGTTGAGTCCAATGCCACTCCAAGGAGACTCAGGTGGAAATCTGACAGCAGAGGGGGAAGAGTACAGGACGCAGGATGAAAGACAGATAATATAATACAAATAATAATAATTGTTATCTGAAGGTTACCTTCATTTATGAAGATAATATTTCCGGATAATTAGTTTAATGATTTTGCAAATCCACGGTTCAAGTCATAACATTTTTTTTTAAATTTTTTTGTTAAAAAAACAAAAGAGAAAAAAAAAGATTTTAGCAAATGATTGGATTACGAAGAAAATAACCTCCATTACTTTGATGTAATTCCAGGTTACTCTTTATCTGAAGGACCTTTAAACACGATGGCTTTCATCAGACTGAAAAGCTTTAACCAAGGATTAACCACAGCGTCACATGGTTAATTAGCAAAGGCAACATGAGTGTATGGCTAATTAGTTACAAAGAAATTTCATATATTTCACAACCTTCATTTACTAAAAGTGTTTTAATAGAGAACAGACTGACGTTTGGTTAAACTGTGAATTTCTCAGTTGTTCTCCTGACTGAAGTTTGGTAGGGTGACCATATTTTGATTTCCAAAAAAAGAGGACACTTGGCCCAGTCATGAAGAACTTTAATAATACTGTTTGCTTAAAGAAATTTTTAACATATTAAACGATGCCTTCTCTGTGCGGTTAACGAATGGTGAAATAAAAAAAAAAAGTCATATAGGCTTTTACAAGTCAACAAGTGCAAAATAATAACTCAAAACCCTCTGAAATTAAATTATGGTAAAGAAATAAGGCCTCATCTGTATAAGAAAAATTACCAGTACCGGGACGGTACGAGGGAAATTTCTTTTGCAGTCCGTCTGAAAGGCTGCACTTGCGCTTTGGCATCTTTTAAACCAGCGGTCCCCAACCTTTTTTGTGCCACGGACCTGTTTATACCCAACAATATTTTCATGGACAGGCCTTTAAGGTGTCGCGGATAAATACAACAAAATAAAACTAGTACCGGTACTGAAAAAAAGCAAATTTATTCATAACACACGTGAAAAGACCCAGGAAAACCGAGTAAACGATAAAAACGATAACAAAATAACGCTGAAAACCGATAAAAACCCTGAAAACTATACATTTCACACCTGAGCCTCAACTCTCGCGGCCCGGTACCAAACGACTCACGGACCGGTACCGGTCCGAGGCCCGGGGGTTGGGGACCGCTGTTTTAAACATCATCAGGTGTGCTGCATCTAGGGTTGCCAACTCCCTGAAAAATAAATAAGGGACACCTCGTGGCCAGGGCCGGGCAACCCAGTTGTCTTCACCCTTCCCAGTGTGGTAGCTCTTTTTTTTGTGTGTGAAATTATTTTTTAACCATTTGACTTGAATTTGATTTAAGCAGATGCATATTCTTTGTGATATGACCATATGGGAAACAAATGATCATTTAGCCATTTATTTTTAGCTCAAAATAACATTAACACAGTAAAAGAGGTCTCTTTCTTAAACAGAAGCCTGTCATGCTTAACTTTTGAGAATACAAGTAAATCTTTCTTTAAAAGAACTCTGTCCTGCTTAACTTAAAATTATATAAATTAATAGAAAACAATAGAACAAAATCATTCTTGTAACTGTGCACATTTAGTACAATTGGCTTCAGTTGAGGTATTATTTCAGCTTTTCTAATGCTAATCAGCTGCTCCTGTTTGTAAACCCGCTTGTTCCCATGAGCTTAACTCATCATCATTATTCATCTATGTATTACTTTTATGTATTAGTCATCTATTTGTTGTAATCATCTATCCTTGCAGTTGTTTATTACACAAAATAAATTATATTATCACACTTCTGGCCACATAGCGCTGATATTCACTGCACATGCCGATATTAACCTTAACCAGAGGGTTTAAAAAAAACAAACCAGTGTTTACATACCATATCTGCTTCTGCCGTGGCCTGGTGGACAAGAAATTGGTTAAGGGTTCCCCGAGCTTTCACGCCCCTCATGTTCTTCATGTGCCCACCATTAGAAGCATGCCTATGGAAAAAGTGCGCCGACACACAGTGCAGTGCGCTTTATAGGTGTTATCGTGCACTTTTCCAGCCAGGTGTTTTCCTTTTCCCATTCCTCCCTGTACTTTTGCAGCCTTTTTTTCTTTCTCTGAGCGAACAAACATTGCTGCTCTAATTCTGGGCTCACACTGTGCGATTTTTGGCCCATTTTGAGCCGATTTTTGAGTCATGCGACCGATTTGGTGATCGGCCCAATTTTGGCCTTCATCGTGCATTGTGTAGTATACGTGGGGTAATGAGAAGCGATTAACACCTCGAGCAGCTCCCGATCATCAATCGCTGGTGAGGGTGTCACCGCAGCTGCTCACACTGCTCACGCGCAAACACGTAAACGTCGGTGAAAAAGACGGCGCAGCACGGCTGTGCAGCGTGTGATCTGGACACAAGCGATGGAGGCACAACTTGTAGAACTTTGGAAAGCTCATCCGAGCCTTTTCGATGTGGCATCACAAAATTATCACGACCACAACAACCGTGAAAATAGTTGGATCTACATTGCTGCTCAATCACAGCTGCCTGATCAATGTTTTTCATTAGCAGTTTAGCAAAGTTGATGGTGGTGGTGTGTCTGTGTGAGTGTAAGACGGAGCGAGAGAGCGACAGAATTTCTGTTATAACCTTCATTTTATGGAGGCACAGTGTGAGCACTCAGGTCGCATCAGAGCATCGGGCGGTATAGTGTGAGACCCTGCATCGTGACCTACAAACTTCTAACCCCTGTGAGTCGATCGTGCAGTTTGAAAATCGCACAGTGTATGTCCAGCTTTAGGTGTACTGTCGTCCGAGACTTGCACCGCAATGTCTGCGTTTGTTTCCCTGTTGGCCATGCTTCTTGTTGTGGTCATCTGTTGTCTTCCGGTATTTTCTCTGTAAGCGACCTTTCCTCGACCAATGCGGTAATCTGAATTGTCATACTCGAATTGTCATAAGTGTGCTGTCAGCTCATTGGTCACAAAGCAGGAGAGGGGCTGGGAATTATGTTTTCCAACAAAGCGTTAATTCCATTAAAAGTTATAGACTACTTTTGATTATCACTGTATTACGGGACAAAGTGCGTCCCTTATTAGCTCAATACCGGACGTGTACTTTTGTTTCTAAATACGGGACGATTCCGTTTTTTAAGGGATGGTTGGCAACCCTAGCTGCATCCCATCTGTGAGGCAGAGCCACAGTCACATGCCGCAGGGGGATGACATCACACATACGGGTGCTCTTGGCCTCTGTAGGCCCATAGAAAAACCCGCACATTTTAATCAATCTCCAAAATCCCCCCGGACAGAACGTGAAAAGTAGGCATGTCCGGGGAAAAGAGGACAGTTGGTCACCCTAAAGTTTGGTCTGTTTACAGCAGCATCCTGCCATGTGATTACATTTGTCCCTAACCATCAGAAACCCTCACATTAACTTTTATCGAGTGGGAAAAAAGTTAGCGTTCATCCTCCAGCTTCACTGTGCTAATGTGTTTTTAATATGCTAACCATAGCTGTGTAGCTAGCCACCACGTCGTAGCACATCATTATATACCAGCTAGCCCAACTTCAGTAACCCTACAAACGTCACTGCTGTTTAGTTTTTTTGTCTTCATTTATGTTGAAAGTGTTAGCAGAGCTGTACATTTTATTTTTTTCAGTCAGAACATGGTATATTATGTTTGGGTGGAAACTAGCGAGCTAACTTCCTGCTAACTTCTAACTCAGTTGAATTATATAAATTCTGTTTTCGAGGATGCCTGGATGTTAAACTTAATTGTTACACCTGGTGGAGCAGCCACACTGACCATTTTATTAAAGATCAAAGAATTTAGACAGTTTGTAACTCTCAGTGATGCCGCAGTGTTCGTTCGACGTTGGGACCTGAAGCATAGCTTGGACCCGGAAACGGCTAATGATGTCAGACTTAAAGACTGGATAGCATGCACAAAAATAATAAGTGGAATGCAGCCATTCTTAATATACATGCTTTCTTTACTTATGTAGAGAGCTTAAGGGATGCCCGTCCCCCATTAAATTGAGGGACCATAATCATGTTGGAGTGGCCCGTTTATTACTGCTGTCTGCATAACATTTAAAGAATCATAAACTTCAACTAAACATGCTAAAAAAAATAAATAGAAAAAAGTGTTTACAAATATAACACAATTTTTCATGAAATGAATATCTGCAATTTCCTCCATCTCATTTTTCCCTTTTCAGACGATCCAATCAAACCTTTCAATAAAATGAAAACAGAATTAAATTCCCTTTCCACACAGTGATATTGACTTCAATCTTTAAATATAGTAGATAGACAAGAAAACAGTGTGATAATGGATTATTTCTTCAAGTTGCCATGTTCCCTCTTTTACCCCCATGTGCAAATCTCCTGCCAGAGAGGGAGGCAGGCACTGCTCCCTTTACAGAAATCAAAAACAGACTGAGTTTAAGTCATTAAATATGTGAAAGTAACTGTGCTTTGTAATGTGTTTTACAGCATCACGGACCGCAAGCTCTAACTTGTGACTGATGCATTGAATGACAGCCAGGTTATGGCTGATCTTTTCACACAGAGCGTGGCTGCTTCTCTCCATCAGCCCGTGACAGCAGCTGTGCCATCCTCTGCAAAGCCAACAACCCTGTTCATAACATTTGTTCACAGAATTGTGCATAGCAACACTTTTTAACTGTACGATGTCACAGACAGCAGCTCCAGTGCATAACTGCAGTTCATCAAGTTAAAATAAGAAGCTTCAGATCTCACCTTTGTGGGTAATTCTGATCTTGGTGATAAGGCTTTGATTATCACTTTTAAATGAATCCTTTTAATTTCTATTTTATTTAGTTAGTGGTAGTTTTCACGTTGAAACAGTTGCTTGGTTGCATGATGGAAAGTTGGATTGGCATGCAATCTATGCAGTGTCATCAACTGTCATGGGATCGGGAGTGCTGAAAGTGAAAGTTAATTTCTGATATTACTGTCGTTTGTTTTGTACATTGAGTCAAGGGGCATTGGAACAGTCCATCCACAAGGGGCATAGAAATAATTTAGCAGAGGAGGGTATAGAGGGGGAAATCATCGCACCCCGATTGAGCTACACCATTACAATTTGCCAAATCCCCTCAGTGTCCCATCACGTTTCCACTAGTAATGTAATAAAAGCTCAACAGCAGTAGCCTAACAGCAGGTCAGGTCCCTTACTATGACACCAGACTGCAGTTATTAGTATTGTGTATTCTGTCTGGTTACAAAACTATTACACCACTTAAGATAATTCTTCCTCATGTGTCCTTTTCCATTGTTAACTTGCAATCAAACACAATAAAAATGATTACTTGGAATGCTAAGGCGAGACGGCTTAATTAGATTCAAACCAATTACTTTTTAAACAAAATTTCACATTTAAAAAAAAAAAAATCCAAAAAAGATCTGCAGAGCAGGCCACAGCACAATGGGAAGAAGATGACATTTTTGAGTGAAAATGATTTGAGCTCACCAGTAATGAATAATCATGTACACACTCTGTATTCCCCAGGAGAGCGAGATCTTCACAATGCAAGAAAAAAACCCCAAAAAATCCCAACGTCCACCGCCATATTCGTCAGTGACACAACACTACGCTAAGTGCACACACATTCTCACAAGAATGCAGAGTGCAGAATAAATGACGCTCAAGTTGTTTTTAGTTGCACAGGTGTTCACGGGTTTAGAACGTGATAATGATTTACAAAAACTTCAGAATAGCTCTTCTCTGCACCCGAGCAAAGACATCAAAAACCAGACATTAAAATCGAGTTTCCATTAATGTATTTCACATTTTTATCTGGTTGCTAGCTACTGTACAAAAGCCAGAACTGATTACATCAAATGGACATTAATTCAAAGCAATGGATTTTCCTATTTACACTGTCCCTCCATAATTAGTTTGCCTAACCTTTCTTAATCGTGTACACACACACTGCACAGAGGCAGTGCCGTGATTTACCACCGTGCCCTTACCAAAGTGCCCTTTTTGTAATTACTCTCCATCCAATATCCTAACCCCCGATGATTGGCAAGAGCAAAATGTTCCTGATGCCACAGTCTTCTGGCTGGGAGTGACTGGGACCTGCTCCTTTATCTCCCACATACACCTTGTCCTACTGCGAATGAGAACACGTCGGAGGTGAAGGCCCTGAGCACTTTGCTTCTGCTTCCATTACATTTTGCAGAGTGGGAGGATCTGATAGAAGCTTACCCACACGAAAGCCGTGATAATTTGCTCGGGCTAACATGTTTCTCTCCCCCTTGTCTGACATGGCCTTGGGCGCTGAAGTAAATAAGGAAAGCTGCTTCAGGTAAAGCCAGCCTAGCTCCCATCTGGTTGCTGAGTGCTCTGCGCCATACAAATTACATTAAGACTTCCTCCTCCCTCCTGACGATCTTTTGGTCCCTCTCGGGCCTTTGGCCAGCAGTGTTGTTTCAGTTAGAAGGCAGGAGTTTTTGGTAATCCAATGAAGGTGTGTAGGCGAATGTAAATACTGAGCACAACATCCAGCGTTCAGTAAACAGCCTGGGGAAAAGCAGAGGCTAAAAGTCTTTCTACCTAATTCCATTTCTTTCTACATTTTATTTTTCCTTGAAAGAACTACCAAGATTATAATTTGTATTAATATCAACTTATAGCTTTTGCAGATGATGACTCAGAATGTAGCTTCATTAAACATAAATATTATTTACAGTTCTATAAAAACTGCAAATGAAAATCTCTATGTGGAAGTCACATTTTACTGACACTCATGATCATCAGAAACAGACACAAAGTTACACACACAGTTTTTCTATAATTACTAGAGACAAAGATAACAGTCAGTCGTGTCTTTCACAGTTTCCTGTTTGTGAGCAAAACTCTTGTGGGAGTCCAAAAGTTTTAGAACACAAAGGGGAGAGCTGTCTGTATAAAAAGCTTATACACACACACTCACCAACCACAGGAAGTACACCTTCCTAGTACTAGGTTGGACCCATTTTTGCCTTCAGTACTGCTGTAAGTCTTCACGGCATTGAACAAGGTGCTGGAAATGTTCCTCAGAGATTTTGGTCAATATTGACATGACAGCATCGCACAGCTGCTGCAGATTTATTGATTTAACATCCATGATGTGACTCTACTGTTCCACCACATCCCAAAGGTACTCTATTGGATTAAGATCTGGTGACTGTCAAGGCCATTTGAGCACAATGAACTCATTGTTTTGTTCAAAACCAGTTTGAGACTATTTGAGCTTTGTGACATGATGTGCTTTCCAGCTGGTAGCATTTATCAGAAATCAGTACTCACCAGGTCAGGCAACTTTTTCCAATTTTCCAATCTGTTTTCTAATTTTGATGAGCCTGTACAAATTGTAGCTTCAGTTTCCTGTTCTTAGCTTACAGGTGTGAGGCCTGATGTGGTCTTCTGCAGCTGTAGCCCATCTGCTTCAAGGTTTGAAGTGTTGTGTGCTCTTTTGCATCAGTTTCCATCAAATGCCTGATTGCTTTCAATCAGCTTGAAGCATTCATCCCTGGTCAATGGATATTTCGTCTTTTTTTAAGCCCTAGAGATGGTTTTGTAGCTCAACAGCCATTCTATATAGCGTTCCTTCCTTATTCTGATCGGTTTGCCCATGTCTACATTCCTAAATGCATGGATGTAATGGATGGATTTGCATTCTCAGGCAAAAAAGACAAATTCAGGACTGAGAAATCTGACAGGAATTATAGGAAAAACTCCTAATAACAACAGTTGCAATTCCACTTAAAATTCACATTATATACTACAGATGTGGCATCAGACATTTAAACAGAACCATATTATTAATTTACACATGACAGTTTCTCTTTATCTTTGTGCCAGTAATGGAGCCAAAAGCTGAATAATGACAGTTTTGGTGACATTAAAAAAAGGCTGTCAGGCAGGAAAATTCTCTGGTGAATACCAAGTAATTTATTCAGTAATTAAAAGTGGTTAATTATTTGGAAAAAAGAAGGGAAAACAGCACTGAATGTGCAACATAATCCTTTAGAAACTGTAAATATCTTAGCAATGACATTTGATTAAAATCACAAACTCAATTCTGGTCCTGGCCAAATGTTCACATATGGCAATCAGCTAAGTCGAGACAAAAGCCAGAGTGCACTGTGCTCTTAAGAAATGATACATTAACCATTTATTATTATATCACATCTGGCATGAAATCCAGGAGTGAAGCACTGGGGAAAACACTGGAGAGTGAGTGTCAACATTGTGCCATGTTGGATATACATAACTGTCACAGAATCAATTTTGCCTCAAGACGTATGGTACAAATAATAGCCTCAACTCTTACTAACCTTTCTCCGTGTTACAAGAGCACCAGAGAACAGCAGCTGAAATAGGATGTGTGAGGGAGCCTCACAGCAATGAAAACAACAGGGGGTAAGGGTTCACCTTCTCTCAAGAGGAATGGGGAAGGAACTGAGAATGCAGAAAACAAAAGTCCACCAAAGGCCTTCTTCTTACGGTTCCTTCAGGGGTCTTCACAGCGGATCACCTGCCTCGATCTCAGTCACACCAACTCTCTGCATATCGTCCACTATATCCACGAATCCATGAGTTCTGGATTGGGGTCTTCAGTAGTCATAAAATATAATACAAAAAAGTAAGAACAATCATATGCATCAAGATATACATCAGTCAATAGGGTTACAACGATGGGCCGTGTGACTTCAGGACAATTCTTGTCTCAGGTTGGAGGCAAATAGAGACAAAGAGACCAAAGGTGTAACCAGGGACTGGTACAGAGTAGGGCTGCCACAAACGATTATTTTGATAGTCGACTAGTCACCGATTATTTTTGCGATTAGTTGACTAATCAGATCATGCATCCATCTGCTCTTATATGACTATCATTAGCTTACAGCTTTAAGTGTTTAAGATATGTGCTAACTAAAAATAAAGACAAGATGACAGTTTATTAAATTTTAATGAAATTTGCAGATTGTTTCGGTGAAGTTTAATAAACTCCTTGCTATCTAAAATATAACGGGACACCGGAGTTTATTCTCGAGCATCTCAGGCTTCTGATAATCAGTTGTCTGCTTGACGTTTATTTAGCTGTGTAAAAACTATAACTTTAATTTCAGCCAAACAGATTTATTCAGGAACAAATAAAATACTAAAAAAAGGCCAAACAATAAAATTTTTAAAGTTATCTAAGTGACTCATATATCATGTTTAACCTGAGTAGCGAAAGACAGCGGTGGGTTTGAAAACGATTTGCTGGGAGTCCGGTGCTCTCACGGGCTCTAGTGAGCCTTGCCCTCAGCTAGCTATCGAGCTAGTGGGTAACAGACGCCTCCGAAAATGTCGGAGCGCTTTTGTGGTGTCTTGATAAACTGAGCAGATATTTGAGGTTTACACAGCTACATTCTCGCCTGAAAATATGTTAAACGTTTATTTTGTGACCCAGAAAGAATAATAAGAGTAACATTAAAACTAACTAGCTGCCGCCATTGTTGGAAACTGAGCTGAGCTACTTCTTCTTTGCGGTTTAACGGCAGCTGGCATCCTTGTACATGCAGTGCTGCCATCTTCTGTTTCAGTCCGTTATTACACTCTTAAATTGTACTGCTTATTCCTGCGTCTTTTGGGATCTTACAAAGCTTCAAACGACGCGTCGACTATTAAATCAGTCGTCGACAATTTTGATAGTTGACGTAATCGTGACTAGTCGACTAATCGTGGCAGCCCTAGTACAGAGCTGTACAGACCTAAATACCAACCCTTCTGCTGCATTACAGCGTGTCCACCACCAGAAGCAGACTTCCACTGGTCTGCTCCACACCTAACCTATTTGAAATTTTATTTATTTAGGTTTTATGCACTTTTAAGAGTTCTTGGTGTTTTGCCCTTTTTTGTGGGGAAAAATGGGGAGGTGGTAAAAAAAAGTCTGAGCATATATTTCCTGTCGTGAGAGAAATGGAAGCTCCGACTTAAACCTGGAAACTGTTCACAGCCTCAGTGTGTAATCTGTTTAAATCCCCTCCAACTACCACAGCGGTCACATGATGCTGAACTTACAAGGCTCTCATTCCAACACGAAGCGCGTTGTTGAGTCCACAATCAAGTATAATGCGACGCATGAGGGGATGAAGCGCTGCAGACCGAGCACGGACTGAGCCTTTAAATATTGATTTCTTTGTTCGAAACCAACTGCTTTAATTATTAATGCTGCGGATGCAAGAAAGAGAATTGTGGACTTTATAAATAACCTGACGCTGAAAAAGAAAAAAAAAAAAAACTGGGGTGAAAACACAGAGTGGACCTCCTGAGCCTTGTTTAATACCAGAGGTAGCAGATGTTATGAAGGTGGTGTTGGGATAATATGCAGACATGAAGCACAGATGCACAAAACAACCGAAGCGAACCAAATGTTAAGGAGGAAGTGATGGGCTGTCTTGCAAGACATTTTTTTCCTCCTCCCAATTTATGAACAAATAATTTAAATAATTCTCTAAATAATAAAGTAATTGGCTTTTGACTGCTCTTTAAATACACGTGGCTCCGAAATCTCTCGAAAGACGCAGGAAGAGAAAAACCATCTTCAGAAGAAAAAACGCTAAAACAACACAAATGAATTATTCATTTGAATCACATAAAATCCTCAAGATTGCTTCCTGATGGCTCCCAGACTGGGACGTCTGCTCCTGTTGTTGTCAGCATGCCTCATTGAACACCTGCTTCAATGCAAAGGTTTCCTCAGGTTCCTCAGACGCTCTTTTTCAGCATTCCCCTTTTTGTCCCGTGTCATGTGGTCAGCACGCTGACCGCAAACACAGAGTCTAGAAGTGTTACACGTGGGCAGGAAAACGCTGACTGCAGACTCCAGTTTTTATTTCCCGAAACGCGAGGGAGAAAACGTTTGCCTGCTTGTTTTTCACTCTGTCACCCACCCGACCCAAAGTCCAACAGCCTCTATAAAAAGTACACAGGCGATGCACTGTAGGTTTACTTAATGCTTTAGAGTAAATAAATTCTTAAAGCACAATACACACTAGACAGATTTAGATGTCTTTGCTTGTAAAAGCACCATCCCACCTCCATTGAAATACCTATTTGTGACACTTTCTTTCTCCTCTCCCACTCATATTTTACGCAGCACTTCATGACAAAATTGAAGCTATTCTTCTTCCCCTCGCTGCACAAAACAGTCCTTTCACTACGGCACCACTATCCCATACCCAGGACACCCCGCAGCTTTTAGTTTAAAAAGGAGAAAAGCTGCGACTTGATGTTTGTTTGAGGACTGTGTAAAATACCTATAGTGAAAGTCTCCTCGGGGCCAAGCACACAAAGCATTAACTTCCCAGCCACCGAGTTTCTCTGCCTATCAAAAATCTCTGAGGACTATTTAGCTGTCAAGCTCCCTCACTACACCTGCAGCTCCACTATTTTTAAATGAATCTGAGCAAAGCAGATGTTGATTGACACTGCAAACTCCCACTCTGTCTCCCTCTGTCAGCATAACACTAGCTCTTTTCCTTTTCCAAAGGATGCAGAGGTAAGTTGAGAGATAAAATTACATTACAGTAGCAAAAATAAATATATAAATGCGAAGCTTTACTGCCGAACACCAAACCACCGGGTCACGGATGGAGTTTACCAGCTCCTCTCTGTCCAGTTCTGAGGTACATTATGGAATCTAAGCACATTTGCAACTTTGGCCTCTATTTGCTTGGCACAAGGGAAGTGCGAGTGGTCTGGGTAATGCATGTGCTGCAGCATACAAAGCACATTTTATCCAGATGTCTTGGTTAGGGCAGGGAAAGCTCAGAAGTAGTTAAGAAGGATCCAAGCCAATATTTCCATTTACCTCTCAGAACCTAGCTGCTTTCCACAAAGGTACTGAGAGCCTTTGAAAATGTATTTTAAATGCCTTTTCTTAAGCATTCAGAAAACTAAAATACTTAACACACACACACCCAGACCAAGAGAAAATATCCAGCAGTGCATTTCCATTTCAAAATGAGGAACTGACCACAACAAGAGATTTCTCTTTTAAAAATAACAAAAAAAACCAAAACAAAAACTCCACGCACAAATGCGAGCTTGAAGGACTGTATTGATAACATGTCTATCTTTACCAGACGGCATAAATTTTGATTGATTGATTGGTAATTTATTTCAACATGTGAACAATATACAAGTACATTTAGAAAAGAAATGAGAGAAAAAAAAATATATACTATACAAATTACATACAAAAAAACATTCTGATTAATTTACATGTTGAAAGGGAGTGGGAAGAAGTATACACTTATTTAATCCCACCCCTGTCCCAAAAATTATCAGTGAATATTTAGTCAGCTTCCTTACTGATATAATTTGTAATAAAAATAGTGAACAGATTTCTGATATACTATATACTATAATATCACATCATGAATTTTTTGTTTGTTTGTTTTTAAATAGAGACATTCACTTAATTTAAATATTTTCCTTTTCTTTATAGATCGAGAAGATCATATTTTTATAACTCTTTTTGAACAGTTTTATGTTTGGACATTGCTTTAATTCCATATTCAGTTTGTTCCATAGTTTCACTCCTTGAACAGAAACACAAAAGCCTTTTCTTGTAGTAAGTACCTTCATTGTTTTGAAGTTACAAAAACCCATTAAATTATAACTTCCTTCTTTCAAAAAAAAACATACTCTGAATATTACCTGGCAGTTCTTTATTTTTTGCTTTGAATAGAATTTGTGCTGTTTGGAATTTCACTATATCGTCAATTTTCAATATTTCAGACTGCAAAAATAGTGAGTTTGTATGTTCCCTATAACCTGCATTGTGGATGATTCGAATTGCTTTCTTTTGAAGAGTAAAAAGTGAATGTAATGTGGTTTTATAGTTATTGCCCCAGACCTCTGCACAATAGCTTAAGTATGGTGAAACCAGTGAACAGTAGAGAATATGAAGTGATGTTCTGTCGAATACCTGTTTTGCCTTGTTTAGTACTGCAATGCTTCGTGATACTTTGGAATGAATATATCTTACGTGAGCTCTCCAGTTAAGTTTTTCATCTATTATTACCCCCAGAAATTTATTTTCACTGACTCTTTCAATATCAACACCATTTATTTGAATCTTTGCATTTGTATTTAAACTACTATTTCCAAATAACATAAGTTTAGATTTATTCAAATTTAATGATAATTTGTTTTTATCAAGCCAGAACTTCACTTTACTTATTTCATTAGTCATATCCTCCAATAAATTCTGCAGATCATCACCAGAGCAAAAAATGTTAGTATCGTCAGCAAAGAGAACCATTTTTAATACTTTGGACACTTTACAGATGTCGTTAATGTACAAGTTGAAGAATTTTGGACCCAAAACTGACCCTTGGGGTACACCACAAGCAATGTCCATACATAAGGAGCAACCACCATTTATTTTCACAAACTGCTTTCTGTCACTTAAATAACTCCGGACCCAATCTAAAACTACCCCTCTGACACCATAACGTTCCAGTTTTCTTATTAATATATCATGATCTATAGTGTCAAATGCCTTTGTCAAGTCTATGAATAACCCAGCCACATATTGCTTTTTGTCTATGGAATTTGTGATGTATTCTATTGAATCTAATAGTGCCGATGATGTTGATCTGCTTGATCTGAATCCGTACTGACTCTCAGTGAGTAGTTTATGTTTATCTATAAATTTTTCCAGTCTGTTTTTAAACAGTTTTTCAAGAACTTTTGAGAATTGAGGTAGTAAAGAGACAGGCCTGTAGTTTGTGAAATGGTGTTTGTTTCCAGATTTGTATAGAGGTATAACTTTTGCTATTTTCATTCTGTCTGGAAATCGACCAGTTTGAAATGATAAATTACAGATGTATGTAAATGGTTTTATAATAGCCTCAATGACTCTTTTAACCACTATCATATCAATATCATTACAATCCAAAGATTTGTGATTTTACATTTTTTGACAATTTCAAGAACTTCATTTTCATCAACGGCTGTGAGAAACATAGAATATGGATTTCTGTCAATCAGTGTAACGGGTTTTTCCTGTGCTTTCCCAGGATGAGTGATTGTTCTTGCTAAATTTGGTCCAGCAGTTACAAAGAATTCATTGAGACTATTTGCCACAACATCCATATTGTATTCTTCATGGTCATTACAAATGAAATACTTGGGATAGTTCTTTTGTCCAGTCCCACATTTTATAACACTGTTCAGGATTTCCCATAATCTTTTATTATTATTTCTATTTATATCTAATTGCTTCTTATAGTATTCCTTTTTACTAAATCTAAGTATATTAGTTAACCTATTTTTATATCTTTTGTATCTGATTTCAGCATCTTTAGTTCTCGTTCTTAAGAACTCTCTGTATAGAGCATTTTTCTTTATACATGCATTTTGCAGACCTTTTGTTATCCATGGACAGTCCATATATTTCTGTTTCCTACTATATTGCTTTATTGGACAGTTGGTATTGTACAGTAATGTAAATATTCTAAGGAATTTATTATAAGCACTATTAACGTCCTGTTCCTGATATACTTCACCCCAGTTTTCCTTCAATAAATCTTTTTTAAATGCATTCATTCTTTCTTCTGTTCTTACTCGTCTGTACTCTTTTTTACTGTCCATTTTATTGATCTTGTAATTCCTATCATAGATTGTAAAAATTGGAAGATGGTCACTTATGTCGTTAATCAGGAGTCCACTTACAGTCTTATTTTCAATGTCATTTGCAAAAATGTTGTCTATGAGAGTTGCACATTGTGATGTAATCCTGGTAGGTCTAGTAATTTTAGGGAATAGATTCATACAGTGCATTGTGTTTATAAATTCCTCAGTGGTTTTATGTTTATTTGGGTTTAGCAAATCAATATTGAAGTCTCCACAAATGAAAACTTTTTTCCGAGCTATTTCAATAAATGTTTCTTCTATCCAGTCTTTAAATGTCTCAATACTACTACCTGGAGCTCTGTATATACAGCTAATGATTATATTTTTACTTTTTTCTTTACAAATTTCAACTGTAATACATTCTAGTACATTATCAATCACCATCGTCATCTTTTCCACCACATTAAATTTCAAGGATTTGTCCACATACAAGGCCACTCCTCCTCCTCCTTTGTTTCGCCTAGTTATAAATGTGAATTCATAACCCTCCAGTTCAAAGTCTGTTCCTTTTTCCATATTGATCCAAGTTTCTGATAAGGCAATGACACTAAATGGATGTGAAAACTGGTTAAGATATTCTTTGATATGACTAAAATTAGCATAGAGACTTCTACAGTTAAAGTGGATAATTGATAATTTATTCTCAGTTTTAATCCTCTGATTGTAGTCTTTATTTGTATAGTAGCAGCAATTGTTATTGTTAGATGAGAAAAAGTTGTTGTCTGGATCTATTTCATATTCCAAGTCGTGTGTATTGTGATCCATATAGTTAAATGTTTTCAGTTCCAATTGATCATATTCTGCAACTGTCTGACTGATGCAGCTGATTCTTCCAGATGTATCTGAGTTCTTCCTTCCAGTGTGTGTCATAAGTGAGTGTGTGGTTGTCTGTTACCTTGTTTGCCGTCCAGATCGTGTTGCTCACTGATATTTTTCGAGATCCGCCATATTTTTAATGGTCAGAACTTTGGCTTCCTCTGGTGATCCGTTTAGTTTAATGAATATTTTGCAGTTCGTCGTCCAAGTGCCTTGGATTTTTCCCAGCTTCTTAAAGTGTCGCGCTTTTTTGGCTATTTCAGCGTTGTGTTTGGTTAGATGTTCATTGATAAAGACATTAGATCCTTTTAATTTTCTTCCTTGTTTCAGCAGCGTAATCTTGTGCTTTCGATTTACAAACCTTAATATAATAGCCGGTATGTTGCCGTTCCTCCTGGGAAGAGGGTGGCATGCTTCGACAGAGTTACAGTCCAGGGCAATCCCTTTGGACCGCAGGAAAGCAGCCACCTGTTGTTCCGTGGAGCTAATGTCAAGCTCTCCAGGTTCCTCGTTGCTGTCAGCGGTCACCGCCTGAGCGTATGACCGGGGTTTAATATGGAGCCCAGTGATGATGACGTCGTTTATCCTGGAGTATTGTTCCAGGTCAGCGACCTTACTTTCCAGGTATGCAATCTTTTTATCTTTTTCGGCATTTTGGATGCGGAGGAGCTTTACCTCCTCCACAATTTCAATGATATTTTTCTGCTGCAACCTGATAGTAGAAATTTCCTCCATTATGAAGTCAAGGGACTTTTTAATGTCCTCGACTTCCTCAGCTGTCGGTGTCCTCTTCGGCCCCATTTTATCTGGTTACCCTGGTAGCAGGTTCGGTCAGCTGATTCCTCAGTCAGCTGTTAGCCTGGTAACGCGTTGGCTAGCCTGCAATTACCTCGTTAACTCCGTTAGTCCAGTCCAATATCCTGTATCAAAGTCGTAATCCAGACAGGGTTGTACCAAAAGTTCCAACAATGTGAGTAGTCTTTGCTCCAGAAATTGATGGCCAAATTTCAAAAATCCACAGGACACGATCAAAACACAACTTCCAAACAAATGGCAAACAGGAAGTGAAGCAACGATCAATGATCATTGCAATGTGGGCGATTCCAAGGTTCCAACAATTGACTGAAGAACAGCAAATAAATAACTTTAACGGCTCTAAAAAGAACGAAGCACTAAGACTGCTGAATGCATTCCAACTTCCACCAAGGGCACAGCTTTTGTGAGACTGACAAATGCAAAATTACTTTAGAGAAAGCATGGCGCTGAGCTGACGTGGGATATGTTTTGGTGGGAGGACAAAGGCTGTGCGTGTGGGAGATTGGAACAGTGGTGTTGTTGTTTGACAAATGGTAATTATCTTTTTTTTTCCCCACTTTTGTTCCACTAATTGCAGTTAATTTTGAAATTTATTATTCCTACATGTCAAGACCAACTTCAAAAGAAACAGACCCAACCAAATTTGAAACTTAAGAACCCCCCTCCACCCCCAACTACTACTTACACAAAGTTGGAGAGTGCGGCCCCTGTATGATTTTATTGGTAGGATCAATCAGCACAGCTGGCTGGTTTTTAATTCAGCCTGCCACACTTTACTCCGACTGCTGCAAACACACTTGCAGTTGTCTCAAGGCCAGACAAACACAGGCTTCAATTAAATCCACTTTGACTCCCCTCTCACTCTGTGCTGTGTTGCTGTGCTTTGAGAAAGGTCTGCTTCCCTGCACATAAACACGTCCGCGCTTGCACTCGCTCAGGCTGACCTGTCTGAGAAGTCTAATAGAACACACTGGCAGATGTGTCACGGGAACAATTCACCTTGCCATCTGTTTTTCAGTGCTTCATTGCCAAATCCTTTCCCCTCCGTCCTGCAATCAAGGGCAGGATGAAATACAAGTCCCATTATGGGGAAGCAGCTAATAATGCATTATCAATTAGTCCCTTTGGCTACTGATCGATGCTTAGCAGGTGGTACAAGGCCATTTTGTTCATTTAGGACTATATTGTCCTCTTCCCCACTGATTCTCTTATTTCCTTCTGTTCATTAGATCCTGGCTCGCGGACCAATCGGGCTTTGCTTAAACTGCAACAGGACTGTTCTTCGATATTCTGCTAAAGATCACGTTTAATCACTTTTGTGTGGCCCCAGCACCACTGGGACACCTCTGTCCTGATTTCACTCGAATTTTGACAACGCTGAAATGACAGCCTGCTCGTTACCGCTTTCAAATAAATGCCATTTGTGTAAAAGGAGCTCGTCTCCTCTAAGGCATCCGTGATGTTGACCTATACAGATGTGAGAGAATAAAGAAAAGAAAATGTGTATTACACAGACATGGAGAATGGGTGAGAGTGGGTGGGAGCTGGTGTTAGGGAGGCGATTGGCTGCTTTAATACCACAGATAAGTATTCAGGTATTAAAATAAAGGTTACAGATCATTTAGGCTTAGCCTAGCTTATCTCCCCCTCAGATCAGAAATTAAATATGTCATCACATCACAATCCAATGGAGTGAGTCAAAAAAACCCAAACAACCCCCCCCCAACATATTTTATACAAATGAATCCTCTCAGGTTTGCAGACATCAGGGCTAGCCCTGTATTGTCATAACATTATTAGTTATTTTCCAAAACTGGTAGATGGCTTTAAAAGATTTACCGACTACGTCATACGCGGTATTTAGACTTCAAAGGATTGACAGAGGACAAGAGCGGATGCTGATAAACCCTCTTAGGGATGGGCTATAGTCCTTTTCTAAAGGCCTTTTAAATGATTTGCGGTGTTATAAAAAGAGAATATTAGTTTATTAATATCATGCGTATGACTCAACGATAAACTATTTCAAAAGGTACAAAGAAAGTGTTTGCTATTTTCTCCATCATGTTCTCTTTTCATTTTCAGGAGCCTTGTCGACATCCGGTTCAATCAACAAAGAAAATATAATCTCCCATCTTTATAAGGCGGTTGCAGAGGTTTATTGAAATAGGAATGTGAAATGCATGTATTTTCCACCTGAGAGGGTCCGCTGCTGGGTGACAACGCGGAGCGTGGATCAAAATCGTTTCCATCAATGCTGGCAGATGAAATGCAAACACAATCAAATCAGCCTGGCCCCATACAACAAGCCTCCGCTCAAATGCCAATCTCCCTTCTCCTCATCATGCATCTGATGAGAAATCATAGAGTGGGAGAATCTCCTAATCTATGCAAACACACTGTCAGCATTGATTTGTTCAGAGGGGATATGTCTTTATTAGGACTCGCCAGACGTCTCCTCTCGCCGACCTGGGAAAGACACAGAGCTGTCCGAGGCTTCGGAAGCAGCCACATCCATAACAATTGAGATAAGTTACTGAGGACAGGTAATGAGAACCCATAGACTTGAGGACGGATCGATACTGGACACTGAAACCAAGAGAGGAAGGACAAATTGTGACATCTCTTCTCTTTTCCATGTTCAAAGGAGTTTCTGAAAGCAGCTCCGTGTACACGTGTGTGTTATGAAACACAAAGGTGCGTGAGGAAGTCTAACTGTAACTAAACAGCACAGCGTCGGGCCGAGCGCTCCTTTTGTCTTTCCTGCTCTGAATCAGATTCAATAAGCAGACCAGTCTGATGAGGGCAGAGGTCACATCTCCCGTAGACAGTTATCCACATGTCATGTTTTCTACAGCCCGAGCCTGGATACTGAGCGGTCTGACTGAAACATGCCGGCACGTCAGACCTGGGTCAGTTATTAATTTAAACCCTTCCAGTTGCTTTGACGTTTGTCTGAGCGCTGGGACCGACCATGTTTGGAGTTTGCTGAATATTACCTCTGCTGCGCTGGGTCAGACCAGCTCATGTCAGAAACAGCCACGTATCCCGTATTCCTTCTGCTGCTCCGTTCGGCTGCGTGAAGGTGAAGGATTCATCGATCACTTCTTGGGCTCGCTTTGATCAGTTTTGTTTTCCCATTTGATATTCTTTAGGAACAACAGCATGACCAAAAGCGATTAGGACTGAGGGAATCCCTTGATGTTCACTCCGCGGTAATCACAGCAGACAACGGCAGGTTGCTTCAATGCTTTGAGTGCCTCGGTGAACAGACATGCTCAGAACAAGCAGTCTGCTTCAACTTAACTTATGTCACACAACCTGGTGCTCACTGTTTTGCCCGTATTCCACAAACGCAGGTCTGTAGTACTAGGATAGGTCTGCGGTATCAATATATGACATAATCTAGTGATACCTTACAATGACATCAAGCGATGACAGTAAATCACAACTTGTTGTAGTCCAATATAGGTATAAAAAATAAAAAAAAGGTTGAGTCAAATTTACATGCTAGTGCACAGAATGTAATCATGTTGCTCCGTCCTGCTTGGCAAATAAGAATTGCTCTCCAGTTTAATAGATTTAGAGCTGTAACGCAAATTGTTTTTGGTGCAATCCAACCTTATCTCTTCTTTCTGCACGCGGCTCCACGTGCCTCAAACCTCCCACAGTTGCTCAAACTTTGGAAAATGTTATCTCTCTCTCCCAGTCTCTGCACGTTCAAATCGCAGCTGCAGAAAGCAGGCACTGTCTCTTCTAGCTTTTAATTTAATGTGCTAGTTTAAAATGCTCAGTTGCTATTGAGAAGATATTGTTTCAGATTTGACTTATTTGTATGGACTTAATGACACCATATAACAAACACTATTATTGCCTATCAACGTGTTATTACTCTATTATTAGTTATATATATAGTCAATTATTCAAGTCTGCATGTCTTAGCCAGAGCATGCTGCAAAAAGGTTTCAGTAGGGCTCTGAGTGAAACTCCAATAATAAGTAAGGTTAAGTTTTAACTCTAATTTCACCCTGATAACGAACATTTTCCAAAATACTCAAACGGGCTCAGAAACATCTGGGGGTGGGGGGTGGAGGTGTTTTTCTTGGTTAATAAATAATAAATTTTTCACACTTTTGCTGACAAACAGCTTAATTATTACCTTTCATTTATTTTTGTACCAATATCACTGGTGGTGGTTTTTCAGGCAGGCAAGTGCTGGAGATTAACGAAAGGTTCTTCAGTGAAAGAAAAAAGGCAGGAAAAAGCCGGCAAAGCCAAAGTAGGAAAAATAATTACCAAATGGAGAATCAAAGGTGTGGAGGAAAATGTGGAGGGAAGGCTCAGAGATGGATGTGCGGTAATTATGAAGCACAGGTAAACTAGAGGGGACAATAAAGCAGCAAGAAATGCAGTAATCCTTCAAAATATAACAGGAAGAGTTGCTGACCACACAAACTCACACCGACACATATGTTTTTTCTCCGCTGATGTGAGAGAATGACATCTTTAACAACTGACATCAGCGGACGATCTCCTCACTCTTATTTTCAGCCGCTTGAGCATCTGTTCCCTTTATGACCAGAATCTCCAGCAGGTAAAGAACTGCTTCACATAAACTACTCAGATCTCACCGAGCCTGCACAGCACAGCAACCAGCTTCTACCAGCTGCAGTCCAAGAGGACTCGCAGGAGAGGCAGCTGATTAAAATGTTCAATTACAGCTCATGATATAAAATGATATGAAATGTTTGCAGAGGAGACCCTTAGAAGCCTGCATGCTTTTTGAGCGTGTACACAGGTGCACACGTGTGCAACCAGGACACAACACTGATGCTAACAAAATAAATACATCAAAGAGTCCAAATCGGTGGTCAACACTGTGCATGCTGTCAAAGTATACAAGGGAGGCACGAAAACATGAGAAAAGAATGGAGAAAAATCGACGGACAGTGCAGACCACGACAGCGGGCCTGCTGCTTCTTTCACAATCAAAACTTCAAACTGCATGTGTGCCTCATTGTTGAACAGCCACTTATCCATCAAAGACTGGAAGAAAAATCCCGTCTGAATAGAGGACAATAAGCAATAAATCTGCACAACATCTCCGACAGTGACTCTTGATTTTGATGTGTTTGTGTGCAATTTCTATTAATTTATTGTTGCAATTAAGAGCATCCTTTTCATTTGCATAAGAAAAGAAAGGAGGACCCTTGACAAGAATGCTAATCAGCTTAAACCGAGGCCGATAACTCAGGAGCTTTCTGACAGCTTTTGGCTGATCATGTGACCATTTACATCTCTGGCCTTCTTAATAGCAAAAGCACTGGGTGCAAAACACGGGCAGGAGAAACTGCAATCACGCAGAAAAATGTGTTATTTTGACAAGGTGATTTTTCCCACTGCTCCACCAGGTATAAATTGTCAATCAATTTTTTTCAAGTTCGATACAAGTCCAAACTCCTCATTCCTCCCACCTTAAGGCAGGATGTTGATATCGGGCAGCTTCTGGTGTGACAGAAGTCCTGGTTGCTTGGCAACAGGTAGGAGTTTAGAGTCCGGTGTGAGTGTGACATCCAGGGTAAGAACAACCTGACAAGCCTGTGCTACATACACACACACACACACACATGCACGCACGCTTTACCACTGTTTGATGTGTGCACCTTACACATTTCTTGCAAGAAGTGGGATTAGACGGAGCCATCAGTAAACTCCTCGGGGCAGGGCTGACATTAAACAGCACAAGTGTTTGAGAGATCGATGCAGGTACCTTGGAGCAGCCTTACCTCTGGACAACCACGCGTCCTTCATAACTGCACAGCTCCACATATGAAACATCCCTCATCAAAGGCAGCGGGACTGCAGACTGATATTCGGAGCTGCGAGGAAGCCTTGGAACTTCACAGGGTTTCTAAAGACCGAGACCCTCGCTTGCTGCGGGGGGTCTGTGGCACCCAGCACGACGGATTTGTTTCATAGACAAATAAATGCCAACTATAACGGCTCATAACGACATGGCAAATGGTCCATCATCATTAAACGTTGGCAGAGCAACATCGCATTAGTAATGTTGTTCCCCATAAAGTCAGCAGTTTATGGGGCACGTCATGTTCTTTTTAGCTATTGACAAAACTATTCATATCCCACAGATCGAAGTTAAGGAGCAGCCTCCACAACGTCACCCGGTGCTCGCTGCATATCAGCGACTGTACATCATCCAGTCAGCGTGTCTATTTAAATAAACAGGTCACTCTCAACTTAAGATGCACTGTTCAAAACGGATCTGAGATCAAGTGTGTTTTTCTAGCTCTTATAAAAGTGGACCGGGGGGGGAGAACAGCCATTATAAATTGGAAGGGAGAAACAGGAGCAAATATTGTGTAAAAACAGTGATAACACATTTTCTGACAACCCATCCAGCCAGACACTGAGTTAAAATAAGCTAAAGAGATATCACTATCAGACGTCTGAGAGGGCTGGCAGGCGGGGGTTTCAGACGGTCTGAAATGCAGTGTGGACAGACCATAAATTAAACAGAGAAACCCAAGGTTATACAGGTAACCAGGAACATTGCTTACATGAATACTTATTTTGACTATGTTGTTTAAAGACGCTGGCCCAGTGGCTTTACAAAAGGTTAAATTAACTGATGATTTGTAATTGGCCGATTGTCTGAGCGCATAGGGCTGTTTGTCCAGCTGGGCTCAACTCCAGCCCCACGCCAACCTCACTCGAAAAGCATTTAGTGGGGTGGACGGATGAATGGAAGGATAGCGACAAAAGACGTGATAACCAGAGAGTGTAACACTTGTGTTAACGGCTTGAACAAGCCAGAATTTCAAAGTGATCAAAAGCTAGAGGCCACTTTAAAAGTTTCTAGAGCGCTCGTGTTAATTTCAATTTCAGTCGCAATTTTCGTGTAATTATTCTAATTAATTATCTCTTCTTCTGCCAGCTGCACTGCTGCCACACTTTTCCGTTTTCTACTTTCTTTTGTCACGAGCACGTGTGCCGGTAAGGAGCTGCAAAGAAACCAGTGCACACGTGAGAGAAATCTGCAGCCAGGTTTCTCTGATATTTTGATTTTCAATAATAATGTTTTTAAAAGGAGATTATTGGACAGTTATTGGCTGCGACATTATGAAGTTTGTTTACAGAATAGCAGTAAAACCGCTGCACGTCACGGCTTGCTAAGTGTGTTTGCATTCACCCGTGGCTAGTAGATGTTGACCATTTATTTGACAAACCAAAAAAAGCACTTCCATTCGTATCACTCCGATTAACAACTGTACCAAACTGTGAGAGCAGAGCTGTTAACACAAGAAGGGAAATCAAATTTTATCACTGTTGACTCGCTGAGAATTTCTTCCTAATGATGCAAATCACACAAGCGCTCCCTTGTGTGCTCATGTTTTCCCCCTCCCATTTTCAGCAAAGAACTACAATCAACTTTTCATACTTTTTGTTTTGTTGCCATTATTTAAAGACCATGATGCCAAAAAGAAAAAACAGAAGAAGCCAAAACAGCCCGCCATCCACAGACGGCGTGTGAGTGACAGCGAGGTTGTGAGACACGACAGGAAGAGCTATAAACAAGCTGTGTACCTGGGAGAATTTGAAGTTTAAAATCACCAAACATTTCTCAAAGATGCTCATTAGAAAACAAAAACAGGAGATTTGTTTTATTAAGAAAAAAAGAAAAGAGCAGAACAGGAAGGGACAAGCCTGCACGTACACCAATCAAAGCCTCGTTGTGGGAAAATTTTGGAGACTAGATCAGACGTCCTCACCTACCGAAGTTTCAGGCTGAATTGATATCTAGACAGTTAAAGTTAGATGAGCATGCCTTTTTTTGTGCCTACATTTGCCGAGGTGCTGAATGTTAATTCCGAACCCTGTAGCCCAGATGGATAAAATGTTAAAACTGTGAGCTCTTCATCTTAAAACAAAGCGGCAGTGTTTGCATATGAATTAATATATTTCTGATTAAATTTCTCTTCAGAGTTTCCTGAATTCCCTTTGTGTCTGTGTGAGGAAGCCGACTGATGTGCCTATCTTTTCATGCATCTCTCAGTTGTTGCACTTCATCCGCTTTTCAAACATGGCTTTGCTATGTACAGCCAGCCACAAGTGCATGTGTGCACGTGTACCCCCGAAAAACCTGTCACGGCCACGTTTCTCATTCCAATCAGTTGTCAGGCTGTAAATGAGTGGTTTGAATTTTGCAGATCGCTGCTGAATCACACCACATCAGTGTCATACATGTTTATGACACTGATGGTGGAGGCGGGGGACTGCAGCACAACGGAGAGAAAAACAAACAGGTCTCCAAGGTGATCGAGAAGATTTCTGAGACTGAAACCAATGTGCTTATTATGAGACTGGCAGGCTAAATAGGCTGGAGGATGAGCCAAGAGCCCGATGGAGCACAGTAATCACTGGCAAATTGCAAATCCAGGTTTCAGCACACAAACACTTTACATAATGATTCTATGAAGTTGCACATGTCATACATCTGTAGCAGACAAAATGCAAAAAAAAGAAAAAAAAAAAGAAAAGAAAACTGGCTCATATCTGGGTTGAAACACTGCACAGAAGGAGTCCAAATAGAGGCATAATTCAGTGAAAATTGGTTATCTATGTGGTTCACAGATTTTGCGTCTGGTGTACCTGTTGCTGGGTCAACAGTCCGTTCAATCAAGTGGTCATCTTGGTGAACCCACTCGCCGTTGCACTTGAAGTAGATCTGCGTGGCCGGGGTGGAGCGGCAGGTCAGAGTCACCGGCTTGTTCTTTACGATGTACTCGTCCTCCGGCTCTACCAGGAAGTGAGGTAACAGGTCCGAGAAGGCGGCGGGAAGCGTCGCTGTGGCAGCGTGCTCAGAACCTTGGAGGATAAAGAGGAGGAGGAAAAAGATATTCAGAGAGATGTCAAATAAAAGTGAAAAAGAAAAGCTTTCTAAGTATTTCAAGTTGTCATGAAAGCAGGAGCTGAACCTTGTCGTACTTCGTTGTTGTGACTGCTTGACTGGTGAGCGAAAACGCAAGAAAATATCTAATGCAGGGATTGGGAGTCCTTGGTGAATTTGAGCTCATACATATGCACACGAGCGAGGCAGAAGAAGACAGAGAGAGACAGATGGACAAAGAGCAAAAAAAAGTGAGACGGAGCTGCGTGGAGCAGAGTTGGCAGTGATGGAGATCAGCCTCGCGTACTCTTGGCTGGGTCGCTGGGATAGCAAAGTCCATGTCTTTACTCCAGCTCTTAATCACAGCCCTTTAACATCACCACTGATGGACCAGCAGCCATAAATCCCCATCTCAACGACTAGGCCACTTCACACTGTGTTATATGGTTCTTCATCCGGGACTCTAACTCTACCCACATTAAACACGACAGGGCACGAGGCAGGGAAGGTTGATGACTGACAGCTAAACAGCCTGTTAACTTAAAATCACTTCCTATATCCAGTAGATGTCTTTTTATTCCTTTAAAATCTCACATGACATATAAATGACATGTAAAGGAAGGAGGCGGGAGGGGGAGAGAAACACCTCGGAGATAGGGAGCTGGCCTTGCTCGGATGATGCCACAATTTACGGCAGACTTCTCGCTGAAAAATGTGCTATCCAAATGCTGAGTGACACAAAAGAGCCTGCAGCGCACACATCCTTCCTCCATGAACACACTTTCTCGCTCTCTCTAAACATATTAGCCTTGCGCGAGAGATAGCGAGAGGACACAGAACGGAGTAGAAAGAGGGAAATAACCTCTTTACATCACCGACACTCAAGGGAGACCGGTAAATCCCAAAATAAAACCCCTCTAAAAGGAGTGCGATATTAATTTACTGCCCTGAATCCAATATGGCTGACAAACCAGGAATTAACAACCTTCTCCATCACTCCCCGTGCGGAGGGAGAGGACGGCAGTCCACATCTCACACAATGAAAACGCCAGCACTCGTGCTGACCTCTCTCCCCCCCCCCACTCCTGTCGTCCTCCCTCGTCCGGCCTTTGTTCATCCTTACAGCTTGCCGATGCCCGGGTCAGGGATAATATTACATTGCATCATAAATACCAATCTTCAGATGAAGACATTATCTGTCAGTTCCTCCCCCACTACACATTATATTATTGTCTCTCTTTCTTCTCCCTTTCTTTCCCTTGTACCCCTGTGTGCTGAGTTGCTAATTTATCAGGATGAGATACAGTGAGGCGCGGCGCTGCTGCTGTCACTGAACCCCATTAATGTTGCGTGTACATGTTTAACTCTTAATGAAAACTAAATGTTCTGTGTCCAATGAACGACATACATCACTTGCTGACACGTTGCCATTTTCCCCGTTTTCCTCATTTTCCGAACACATTTTCCTATTGCATGCATTTGCAGAGGAAAAAAAAAAAAAAAGACAGCTTTCTATTCGAGCGCCTGACATTACTGACTGCGCATGCGAGTGTATGTTTAGGCCACAGTTCATCTTGGATGGAGAATATAATTGCTTTAAAGGAGAGCCAAAAACTTTGCTAATAAACAGCGTGGGCCCGGCAGGTCAGGCTGTTTGAAAATGTGTTGTTCCTAATGATGGCCAGTTCTTCAAGTGGGCCTGATTCCAGCTTTGTGACTACAGCCATTAGCCGGTTGGGCTGACCCCCCTGTACTCCCTGCAGACTGAGGACGACAGCTCACTAAAACAGTAGGCGAGACTCACCTCGCACCTGCCAGGTTAATCATCTCATAGAGGACAGATGATGTTGAAACAGAGTGAAACCCAAGCCACCCGAGAAGGCTGACAAGTTGTGAAATGACTCGACGAACTACCGATGTTAACTCGCCACCGACTTCCCATTTGCAAGGGGTCACATTCAGAGCGAACTCTCAACTTTTGATGATGTTGCCAATTTGTGTTTTTGAGTGTGTCACAAGGGGTGCAAGGCAGGGCGGTTAGCCTCCCGTTTTAGTGCATGTGCTTTAGGTTAATGAGGTTAAACACGTAATTTCTTTTGAGAAGCAAATTGTCATTTTACGGAAGAGAATTCAAGTCACGCACCGCTTTATGTCAAACCCATAATGGAGGGCTGATGCGTACTAAATTGGCTTAGATTATTGTCACGACACAACATACTTCAAAGTCAACGTGCACACGCGCTTGCTCGCTCGCACACATAGGGAGTATCAGCCACTTAACTGACTTCTTGCGGGTCAGTGCACAAATCAAGACGTACAGCCCTGCATTATATTCCGCTGAGTGTGATTGGCTCGGGCCGCTGTTAATTGTGAAATGCATCCGAGCCCATTGCCAGATTATTTTGTACGCGCGCAAACAACAAACAGCGGACGCTAAACGTCTCCCTTGTTGATCATACAGCCATGACACTGTTTTAATTGCTACAATATGGTGAATGAGTTCCTGGGGCCAGGCCACTGTTTGGACTCCTGCAGATTTTCCTGTAAAGAAACCGGGATTCTTTCTTCTTCTTCTTTTTTAAAATTCTTGTCGTTTTTTTAAAAGAAACACACCAAGTTTTGCCCTGATATTTGTCTGCAGCTGCTTTTCTCTTGAGAGACAATTCAGAACACACAACCTCAAATGCACACACACAACAACAAGGGTGCACCAGCTGTCAGTGTGCTGAGCCATGATGTCCAGGGCAGATTTCTTGCTTCACACAGACCCCATGACTCATCTGTCCTGCTGACCACATCAACTCCCAAGTCAGGGGCTGATAAGATGATAAAGTTGTTATGATGCCGTCAGAAAAAAACACTTATAATATATAAATGTTAAAATCTAAAAAATGAAATGATAATAACAACAATTATATTCCTGTAAAGACTGCAACTATATATGCTTGTTTTATATTATCACACAGGATTAGATTTTGCAGCTTTGATGGTAACACAAGACCGTTACAATCTTCAATACTTCGTAATGATTTCTACTCTAGTGTCATTTACTTTGCAGGAGCAGGCTTCTTTTCCCCCTCGTATACACAGAAAGCTCACGTCTCTTTTCTAAACAAAATCCAACATACTGTAGATGTGCTCCGCTTTTTAAATTTTGCTTCCATCTACATGAAAAGCAGAAAGCGACACAGTACGGCGATGTCAGCCGGCGAAAAAAACAAAACAAAACAAAACAAAAAAAGGGAAAAGAAAAACGTAGCTGGAGAGGAAATAACCCTCTTTTGTGTTTCTCCCTCACAGCACCAACACATCATATGCCCTTTGGAGCCAATTACATTTTTTTTCTCCCAACATCATGTCCCTGAAGTAAAGCATCATTGAGCAATCACTGGGCATAATTTACATCAGTGTGATAAACAGCAGCTATAACAAGTGTTTTATGACACCATCAGTGCCTTACGATGTCCTCTGAAATTAATTCAATTAAAATTACAATCCATAATATTATGCAATTTCTTGTTTGGCTATTAACAGCAAAGCTAAGATCAAATGTGTCTCGACCGCTTTGTTGGTTGATGTTTTCCGTCCGAGTGCCTGGGTTTGTATGAGTGGGTTTCCGGACTCTCTTAAACAAGTGAGTGTCTTTATTCAGTGATCGCTCTAAACGTAACGTATGTACATAATGGTTCTGGGAAGAGAAGCGCTGATCAGGTCGAGTTAGAAATGCTATCTATATGCCCGTGACGGCATTTACATCGAGAGTGAAAAATGCAGGAAAACAAAGGGATGAGTGCGGTGATAGGGGGGTGGAGGAAAAAAAAAAGCTTCCTCCACCATCATATATAATCTGCTGCACGGCTGACTGATGTATGTTTGTCCCCAGATGAGAAATATTTACTTCAGAGTACATTTTTCAATGAGACAAACACGCTTCAACAAGCACTCGAACCACAAACACAGGCACATTTGGTATCAGGAGCATGCGTGCTCCCCGTATACTGTACACTTACATGCCATCCTGGAGCCGAGACACATATATGAACGCCCAAAAAGTGCATGTATGCAAAAAAAAAAAAAAAAAAAAGACCACAACAATGCAAAAGAGCAGACGAAAACAAAAAAAGCTGCTCACAAACAGCTTTGTCTTTCAATCAATGAGAGGTGCAGAATTATGCATGCAAAAAAACAGAAATGCTAAAAAGCAAAATCACACTATGCAATATCCCTGGTCATTAAGGTCGGTCTGCAAAACAATCAATTACTGTCAGCAGATATCCACCAGTATAGAAACTGCTTTCATGCATTAAATAAACATGTACTAGCACCGGCACCTACTGCAACCCAAACTTGCATCAGCATCAGATATAAGAGGATGCAGATGCTTTAAAACTATATTAATAAATAAGAGTATGAAGGACAGAAGGAGAATATGAGCCTCGAGGAGGATGAATATGTAAATTGTCCTCACGCATGCCACGTATGACGTTATTACAACCCCCCACCCTTAATTGAATACAAAATTGGATGCTAAGCATATAGCGGTGATGCGGGCCCTTGCACATGTGCTTGCATATATTCATCCTAGATACTAATAACGTGCTGCCCACAGTGCTCCCGAAGAGGACATTTCCATAATAGATGCGCTTCTGAAGCTTCAATCTCATCGTCAACTTTGAGAAGTGCCTTCAAAAGCCGGAGACATAAATCATCATTACTCAAAAAACAGGCGTCTCTTTGTTTATGTGATTAAATGCTTTTGCTTGTTTTGTCATTAAACAGTTTGTCAGTAGAAGGAAAGGGAGGAGGAAGAAAAAACAAGTGTGGAGCTGTTGTGTAAATATAGTGCACAACAACACCATTAATGAGCCTTACACCTTTGAACAGGAGCCTACACATTTACTTATTCCGCTTTGTTGATTCCTATTTATCAATTTTCCTTGTCATTGTTCCTTGAAGTAACACCTCGGCGGGGGTTGTGGTGGTGGCGGCGATGGTGGCGGTGGATCTAGGCAGGGAAGCAACTCTGTGCCGTCTAGCACCGACACCCCGCGTCAGCCCCCCACCTCCCCTCGCTTCAGCTCACCTTTCAAGGCGACGCAGTCATGAAAGGCGCATTTGCCTCGTAACCTATGAGACCATTTTAAGTTTTCTGTCAGGCTAAAAGAGCTGACATTTTGAGAGCGCAGCGTAAGTGAGAGCACGCTGGAAGTTGAGCGACTTGATGCGAGGATTTCTTGTCCTTGCAAATGTGCAGTTTGTGCAAAAGGTGTGTGAATAAATGGCTGAAAGTGATGCTTAAAAAGGAGCAGCACAGCTGGGAGCTGGAAATCTGTGCGCAGAGAGAGTTTGGGATTTTAAACAGGCCCGTGGTGATTCCGAAATCACATTCTTATTGTCGCAAGTGCCGTTGGCGGAGCGGACTGAGAGTCTCCAAATTAGACGAAAACATGCATATTCATTGCTCGAGTGCCACAGCTGATGCTTTGTGGCCATTCATTTCCAGATGTTTCTGCACACAATGCAAACAGTCTTTGGGCTGAATCGGCCTCTCACACATTCACTTCTTATATCAGTGGTTTCATTGCTGGCTGTAACTTCCCAGTAAGATTATTTAGCGACTGCACTTACTTGGGTGTGCTACTCATGTGTGTATGCGATCCTCTTTGATTACAAATTCGAGTACACAGGAAATTAAGCACGAGAGCACTTGGCCATTTTGTAGGAAAATGAGTAAATAAATAAACTTCTGCTCATTACCTTATATTAAGGCCTTTGTTTTTATTAAAAAATATGTAATTCAAAAGCAGAGCATTGCAAATATCAAGTTGCCTCATTACTGTGAGTAGAAATGTGCTCGTCTTGGAGCATTTATGTCGAAAAATTACTTGAGCTCCCACGAAACAGCATAAAAGGCAGGGGGAAAAAAAAAAATCATAATTCAGAAGCATCTAACTGCTTTTCAGTGTTTGGAGTAAAAAGGTCACTTCAACCAAGCAAAACATACAACTGAGAAAACAATGAAAGGCCAAAGATCAAGTACTTTAAAAAGAAAATGAAAAGAAACTACTGAATATTTTTGGAAAATTCAAAAACTAAAAAGCTGAGTGAGGAAAAACGGTTTTTATTGCTCTCCTGTAAAAGTCTTCACAAACACGAGACACGCTTGACAGATTTGGCTCATTTTAGAGGAACATCCAAAACGCCTTGCTGTAGCAAGACTCGCAATGTAAAATGCCTCCCGATTCTTCAAAGCTTCACCTGTTTGGCACTTCGGTGCATGATGTTTCTCAAAAGAGCCACGGAGATTTAAACACATTTGACTTAATAACTGCACACAATCCTCAAAGGAAGTAAAGACATCCACCGCTGGCAGGAGGAGCAGAGCCAGTCGCAGTCTTTGCCATGCGAGCCACGCACTCGCTTGCGGATTTGTCGTCCCCTTGCGCTTAGCCGGAAACGAGGTTATCCAGAAGCAAGTTGATTATAGGACTCGGAGCAGGCATTGGGAGAAACGGAAACGCAGACGGAGAAGTAAAGGAGGCCTTAAATCTTTGAAATGGAAGTTAGGAAATAACGAGAGGGAGGAGGAAGAAAAAGACAAAAGACAATTTAGATTACCAAATTAATCCTTTAATTACCAGGTATGCCTACAGCTAAAATGTTTCATGAAAAGATACGAGCAATATTCTATTGCTCTAACCTATCCTTCTAAGGCAACAAGACCCCCTAAAAATAGTAGAAAAATGCTCCCCTCACTTTAACAGTCAAAAGTTTTTGTTTGTTTATTAGTGATTTATACATACGCTTGGCTAGGATGCTGGAAAAATGGCACTAACTGCTATAATGTCATATGTTTCAATGCTCATACTGCAAATGCCTTTTTACAACTAGATGGAAATGTGCTCTCTTTCCGCTGCCCTTGCACCAGTCCTCACAGAAAACACACAGAAAAATCACTTTAGTGTCTGTCCAAAAAAACATGTTGGCAACGCAACAAACCAAACACTTGCTGATGTCTGCAGAAGCTCCTTAAAGTTTTTCCAAGGGCTTTTTGACACAAACTATATTAAACGCACCCTTGTGACACTTACCAACCACCTTAACCCGCCTATTCATTTCTCTTCCTCCTCATCTCATCATTTACCACCTTCCCAGTAAAGATCCTGTTAGAAACAAATAGAGGGTGACTTCTATCTAATTACCGTGACGGAGCTCGGAGGCTCCTCGGCATTAGACAGAAAATTAGAACACAACACGAAGATATGATCAATAACGAGGCTAAGACAAACCATCACCTGTTCAACTTTAATAACCTTAACACAATGGCAGAGCCAGCTTTCCAATTTGCCATGCCACCAGCACTTGTAGAGGTGACACACTATGCTACTGGATCTGCTAATGACTCACCATTAGGGTGGAGGAAGCACATGCTCAGTGTTTAGACTGTATTTTTGGCAGTACGGGACAGGGTATGCATGTGCACACAGTAGAGGAGTACCCAGACTTTCTTAAACTAAACATTAAAGAAAGAATTCTAAACTAAATACCTGATTGCACATTTTGATCTGCTCTGCATCCTTGGTGAGTTCAGCATAACGAGTAGGGACACATGAAACCGCAATGTTATATACAAATCTCTGTAAAAAGCAGTTGTAGGATGTAGTCAAAGACAGGGTAGCAGGAGTCACTGAGACTGCAGGACAGACAGCTGAGTGACATCAAGGACAACAGTGACTTGGTGAGTATGCCACTACAAATGGGGAGTTTATCTCCCGGATCCAGTCTAGCCAGCAAGAAAGCATTGAATCACAGTTAACACTGTTCACATATGGCAGCGGTTCTCAAACTGTGGCAGCAGGTGATGTGTGGATGTCTAGGGGAAAGTGCCTGCAGTGAAACTAAGTTGAAAGAGTTGGCTGATGGTGTGTAGTAGAAATTCAACTTTCATTTTTAATTAGTAATGAGTGATAAAAAATGTGAGGAAATGGTCATAAAGAGAAAAAGCTTAAGAATCAGAGACATGAGAATGAATGACCTGGCCTAAAGTGAAGATCTAAAGTAGGTGATCAGCAGTGTGGAGCTGATATTGGTCTCAAGTCATACCATTGGCCTGATTCTTTCTTTGCATGCACAAATGGCTAACAGGAATTCAAAGGAACAATATACTTAAATAATAAAAAATAGTGTAGCGGTTTACACATTTACCTAACAAGTGAAAGATTCAGTTTTGTCCTGGGAAGAGATGAATCCCTTTGGGTTTGCGTTAGGAAAGGCAATAGTGCAGAAAGATCAGCCAAATCAAACAGGCTACGCTGTTTGATTCGCTGTGGTCGCTGTGGCGACCCCTTGTGAACAAGAATAATCCCAAGTGCCGATGGCCAGAGGACTGCTGGTCTTGCAGTGTCTTCTGAACACCATTATATCTGAACAAATTTTCATGGTAGTCTGTCCAATAATTGTTATGAGATTTCATTTTGCACCAAAGTGGTGGACAGACAGCAACTGCTGTCCTTTTTAGCCATGCCTCCAGCGTGGCTGTTCACCCCCGATCCCTCAGTTGAAGAGCCAATAAACACAGATACATGAGGAAAGTCAAAGAGGAACATCAAATGCCAACTCCCAGCTTCTATAATCCATGACTATGACGAGATTAACGAATGTTCTAACGGCAAGAAATGCAGACATGCGGCAGAGGCACCGTCAAAAAAAACCCCAAACACATTTACCACAATGTCACATGTTCACAAGCAGCAGAGGCTCAAATCCAGAGGATCTGGACCTGAAAGAGAAATATAACTGGGAATAATGTAGATAAGTGTGAACCTGTATAGAAATGAAAGGCAGAGCTGGTTATCTGATATGACTTTCTCCCCCAAAGCAAACCAAAGCGCATCTGAACTGTACGCGTGTTTAGGGTATCAGTCGAAGGCAGCGGCGGCGTGCAGAGTGGGGAAACTCATTTCAACCTGAACAGCTTTCTGATTATTCTCTAAGTTTTTTTCCCTCCTTCCTCTCCGGCAGCTCCTTCCAGTCCCCCTGGCATGACAACCAAAAGCAAAGACACACTGGCGGCTGTGACTTAGCAATGCATGAATACAAATCTGTTTTGGAAGAAGTACCGCTTTCATTACTCAGAACACACCGTCTATTCCATTTCAGGTTAATCTACCTGAGAAAAAAAATTTGAGTTTTCTTAGCCAATTTGAGGAAGTTATATTACAAATGAAGTGCTAACAATAGTGAACAAAATGAATCCCCGAGTGTGTGACAGCAGCCACATGTAAGAAAAGACAAAAGACAGATAATGTTCAGTCAAAATCCCAGCGAGTGTAGCTGGCTCGACAGCTCAGCTTCCTCACTTAAATGAATATTCTCCTCTTTGAGGTTGACTCATCTTATTTGGCCTTTAACCGTGCATTGGTAATCACTCATGTAATTTGTACATGACTCCCTACCTAGTCATGTACATTAGGAGTGACGGCAATAGTGCCCTAAGAACATGCAGTACGACCCTGTACACTTAGAGGTGACTAATAACAATAATGACGTAGGCTGATGCGCAGTCACCGAAACATTTGCCATCAGTGAGGTGAAAGTAAAAGAAACTGCAAATGGAGGAAATTTAAAAAACGAAAAAAAGAAAAAGAAATCTGATGACCAGCTGCTCAACAACACATTCAAATGAAATCACTGCTTCCTAAAAATGGAGTTTCTACTTGTTTTTCCTCCCAGACAGTCTAATTTGTTTTGCTTTAACAGCATTGAAACTCGAATAAAAGGAGCTAAAAGATGGTAACGCACTTGAGCACAGTGCTTGTTCTGCCTTAACCCTGCAGATCGGATGTGATGTTGTGGGCTTTAAGCTACTTCAGGCTCTGACTGGTGATGCCTACACAATGCAATTTAAACACAAAACTCCCACCTTTGTCTGGAGAAAAATAAAGGTGTGATTTCACCTTATGAAAATTGCTTTAACGATACAAAATGTCAGTAGGTTTGTAATGTTTCATTTGCCTAAACACACGACATTAGACATTATACTGCTCAAAAAAATAAAATAAAGGAAGGCTTTATCAGCACATCAGATCTCAATGGGATATCTACACTGATAAGGACTGGGTAATCTGTTAAGAATGAAAGAGTGCCACATCGTTTGATGGAAATAAAAAGGATCAACCTACAGAGAGCTGAATTCACAGACACCATGTAAATCAAAGTGAAAAACTGATGCGTCAGGCAGGCCTACTTTGATTAAATTTCAGTGCCACAGCTCAAAATGGTCCTCAGCAGTATGTGTGGCATGTCTGACAATACTAGGGCGTGCTCCTAATGAGACGACGGATGGTGTCCAGGGAGATCTCCTGGAGGACGATCAGTTCCTTCATCTCCCAGAACTGTTTGCATTTTTTTTTAGTGCAGGCATTGTCCCACACCCAGAGAAACCCAGAACCCATGCTGGTGCATTGGGTCCTGGTACCTAATTGCAGCCAGGGTGCCGTTGTCTAGCCTGTAGAGGTATGTGCATCCCTTTGTAGATATGCCTCCACAAACCATCACTGTCCCACCACCAAATGGTCATGTTGAACAATGCTACAGGGATACCATTCCCCACGGCTTATGTAGACCCTTTTTGTCACATGTGTTCCGGGTGAACCTGCTCTCACCCGTGAAAATTGTAGGGCACCAGTGCTGAACCTGCCAATTCTGGTATTCGATGGCATATGCTAATTGGGCTCCACGGGCTGAGAAGTGAGCACAGTGCCCACTAGAGGATGTCAGACCCCCAGGGCACCCTCATGAAGTTTGTTTCTGATTGTATACTCAGAGACATTCACACCAGCAGCCTCCTGGAGGTCACTTTGTAGGGCTCTGGTGGTGCTTAGTCCTGCTGATGGGTTAAGGACCTGTTTAGCTCTCCTAGAGTAACTGACTCTGTCCTAGAATGTCCTCCATGCTCTTGAGACTGTGCTGGAAGACACAGCAAAACCTTCTAGCAATGGCACATATTAATACACCAACCTGGAGGGGTTGGACTACCTATGTAACCTTTGTAGCACACATACATTTTGGGTGTTGTCTCATTCTTAATGTCATTAACAACAAAGGATTTGAAACTGATTATCAACTCTAATTTCCCTCGGGATGAATAAAGTATTCTGATTCTGATTATCAACTCTCCCAGCTACCTAACTGACCACAGCAATATCCAAGAAGTTTATTAACCTGATGCTATACTCTATTCAATTTTGTCCCTTTCATTTTTTTGAACAATCTGTACAAAAACAAGCAATAGAAAAGGACAAGAAGCAGAATAATCTTATAAACTATGTGTACTGGTGGATTTAGCTAATTTTATTGAAATAACATTGTCTGGGACTTCATTATATTCCAGACTAATACACATTTGTTGGTACCCAAATCACTTTGGGACAGACTTTTTTGGACAACAATAGAGCTCCACAGGGGAGGAACAAGAATGTCAAGTTCTGGATCAAATAACATGTGACCTTAACAATAACAAAACCAAAGCAGTACTGGATTAAAGTACACCAAGTTCTTTTCCTTATCCGCCAGGACAAGACACACTGGGCCTTGTGCCTGAGCCAGATAAGCAGCACACAGGGCACTTCCTCCTGGGCCGTTACAGCAACTGATGATCTTCTGACAGATGATGTGATGAGGTGGGACAGTGCCGCTACGCTGCTAATAATACCTCACTGCAAATAAGGGCTGAAGACATGCACCATCTGATAACAAGGAAGCAGCTCTCAATGTGCAAAAGGTGCCTGGAATTTTTAGCATTTCCTTTTTTTTCTCCCCCCTTTTTTTTCGTCTCTGCAATCTTCCCTCAAGTTATCAGCGCAATTATTATTTAAATTAATTTTAAAAAGAGAGCAGCGGGTTGAATCAACACGATGGTGTAGAATTTCTACATGTTTACCTTCGGAGACCTTGTTTAAAACGCAATTATTCAATTCTGTAGTAAACTCGAATTGCACTTGAAAAATTTATCATGCTGAACTTGTGCAGTGGCTGTTTTCCAGCACTCTGAAATTGAAAATCATTTACTGTGTGGTATGCTAAAAATGGCAAGATGTAATAACATTTCCAAAATTAATCTACAAATAAACAAACTACAAATACACCGAGGTATAGCAGGTGACAATGGCATCCAGAATTAAAGCGTGCCTTCTGTTTACATTCAACAAAGCCTAAACACTCAGACGAAAAAGCTTAGTGGTGCTATTGTACTAAGTCACTTGCAGGGGCTACAGCAAACGTATCTGAATTTATAGGTGGACCCCCTTCCTCCAACCAGATTTACAACAGGACACAACATAGAAACTCACTGAGATCCTCCGATTGAGAAGTGTGGCTTTCAATCTGTCACCTGTGCATTGTGAATACAAAAGGGGCCTATAAGTAAATACTTTGTTATTGCAGTATACAGGTTCTGCAAAGCAGCCCTCTCTCCAACAATGCCAACAATATATTTTCTGGGTTTTTCTTCCTCTCTGCCTTTTCAAATCCACGAGGAGTCTTGATGGCCACACTCTACTACACAGAGACACAAATTGCTTCCACATCCTACCCAGTAATGTACATGAACAATAGCAAAGCATTAGGTGGCTAGCAATAAATATCTGAAAAGAGGCACTTTGCTCCAGGAAAATATACCAATAGAATTCCAGGTTTGGGGGTAGTGCAGTAATCTTATCGGGACTGTCGACCAATGTGCAGAAAACTGTGAATGAACAGTGCAAAGTGCTTTAACGGCAAGAAAGATCATTATCTAAATTAATAAGAACACTTTTTATAAATTGAGTCAGCACGTCACCTTGTTCCTTCTTGAAAGCAGTATAGAAAGGAGAGTCGTTGTGACTAACTGCAATTAGGGCTTTTCTTGTTTGACTGTAAAACTAGCAGGAAAATGGAAGTCTCAAACTATAGGCTCACTTTGAGAGCATTTGAATGTCATTTGGATAATGGAGTGGTATTCAAGGGGTTTTTTTGAGGGGGGGGGGGGGGAGCTGCTTTGAAATGCAAGGCAGACGAAGACCCCGAGAGGCACCATCAACACGATTTGGTTTTAATGACAATTCAAAATTTGAAAAAAGGGGAAATGTTCTCTGTTCTAAATTTAGCATGACAGAGCTGATTTCACTTTCAGATGATCTTTGGCTAAATAATGAGCCACTTCGTTGTGCAGAGCTGGACGTGCTTTGGCTTCAAGGTAAAATGTGAACCTGCTGCTGCCAGTCCTTTTTAGATGAGCAGGTGGGGGAAAAAAAAAATACAGGTGCTCCAACAAGCTTCAAATCACACATTACATTTTTAAACACACACCACTCCAGCTAATACTTGTTCTAATTGTATCCAATTAATGTTGACATTTTACATGATCTGTCATCAGGTTTCCAGTCAAATTTATATTTTTTTCTTTCCTTTCGCCTTTATCCAGTTAATGAAAAATAGATACTATATGGCTGTTGCAGCTAACAGACAGGAAGTAAGGGGAAACTAACAATCTAGCTATTGAGGTTTGTTGGAAATGATACAGCCACTCCCCAACTGGTTGGCAGTGGTTCTTGAGGTGAAATTGGTTGCAAAGAAAAAAAAAAAAATTTCTTCTTGTGATTGCTCTGGTTGCCGGTACTTTTTCATGCTCGTCTGCAAATACTTGCTAACCAATAGCACTAGCAAGATTATTGACCTCTTTTCTAGTCTGGGCTTTGCTTCTTCTTCTTTTTTTTTTTTTTTCTTTTTTTTTTTTTTTTTTTTAAATGTCTGCAAGACTTGGGGAAACCATTGCTTAGGGGTAATTTTGATTCCTATCTTTCGTTTGATACAAAGGTGTCTACTGTCTTGCAGTCCTGTTTCATTTAGCTTAGACAAACAGCAAAAATTTGTCCATTACTGTCACAGTTCGATTTCGAAAAGGTCATCCATGCTCTCATTTTTATCCAGACTTGATTACTGTAATGCACTTTACTTAGGCATCAGCTGTGATAACACACACAGACTGCAATTAATTAAAAATCCTGCAGCCATGCTTTTAACAGGCCTTCACTGGCTACCTGTTAGCTTTGAATTGATTTTAAGATTTTATCGCTGGGGTTTAAGCCCTACACAGTCTGGCCCCTGCCCACATCTGTGAGATGCTGACTCCATATGAGCTCGGCCACTGCCTGAGAGCTCTTAGCATGCCCTTGTTAGTGGTTCCAAAGGCTCGTTTAGTCGCTAAATGCGGTCAAACCTTTGCTGTCTGGGCGCTGCAACCTTGTAATTCCTTGCCTGATTTGGATACAGAAGTTAATGGTTACAGAATTGCAGGAAAATTCTGTATCCTCCTTTAAATCTCTTCCTAAAACATATTAACATCAACATTTACTACTATTACATTACTACTATTTAGAGCTTTCTATAACTTCTAATGCTTTTAATGTCCTCAGTTTCCAGTTTGCATTGTACTTTTCACTGTTTCACTACAGTAGCTGGATGGTGTTCATATGCTAGTGACCAATCACAAGATGGTTTTTGCCAACCAGAAGGGGTGTACACATTTGTCTCCCATGACTGGCGGTTGCCAGATGATTGCTGACTGGTCTCTTGGCCTGTGTGACTCGGGTCTTATTCACTTGCTCTCACATTGTCACGTTGATTGTCCAAAAAGATGGACAAATTAAAGTCATGTGGACAGCAGTCACATGTCTGCAAAACACTGATACAAAGTAACAACACATGTGACTTGGGTCAACTTAAAAAAGAAAAAGAAAAAAAAAGATTCATGCATTTTTTTCTCCACCTTTTCTGTTCTTAGTTGAAGCTATTACTATCCCATTTGGGAATTTGGTTTGAACTTTGCAACATGGCAAATCAGACATATCAAACAACAGAGAGAATAAATTCAAGCACAAATCAATAGCAAGTGTAGGGAATAGATAAATGCTATTGCAAAAGAAAGAAATAAAATTGCAGAAACCACTGAAACAACCAGAGGCTGTACCTTAGGGCTGCTAAACTAAAGAGAAGGAAAATTAATTGACACCGGGTGGATGAAGGGATTTTGCTATGCACACTGAAGAAATGTTTAAATGCATTTTCCTAGGGTGAGGGAAGGTCTGCATTAAAACTAGGCCAAAACAGGAATAAAGAGTACAAACAGATACACCAGGAACTGTGTAGCGTTATGAGTATTATAAGTACAACTTATGAATCAGTAGCTTGTAGAACCAGATTTAGCAGCAACAATCTGAGACAGTTGTTTTCTCCATGACTTCATCTGTGTCTCAAATTAGATGTTGTGGAGGCCCACTCTTCTTTACAATGTTGCTTCGAGTTCACTGAGGTTTGCAGGCATTTGTTTATGCAAAACTTGTTATGCAACACCTCGATTCTTTTCTTATTCAGTCATTCTGTTGTATATGTGTTGCTTGGGAACATCGTTCTTTTTCATGACCCAATTTCAGCCAAGCTTTAGCTGTCGGGCAGATGGCCTTACATTTGACTCTGGGGGGGCGACCGTGGCTCAGGAGGTTGGGAAGCGCATCTGTAACCGGAAGGTCGCCAGCTCGATCCCCGGGTTCTCTGTCCTGGTCGTTGTGTCCTTGGGCAAGACACTTTACCCTCCCGCCTACTGGTGTTGGCCAGAGGGGCCGATGGCGCGATATGTCCAGATTTGGTGCTTTGGATTTGGTGTCCTCTGTCCAAAAGACAATATTCCATCATTGTGGTGTGTTAAAATGCAGCATTTCCCCTGGCACCCCTTCCAAACAGACCATAAACTTTTAGTTTATTTATAATCGTATTGATGAACTTTAACATTTAACATACTGAGCCACAAGGTTTCATTTTTTTGAGCATTGTATAGTCTGACCTTGGGATGAATTTGTTGGGACGTCCACTCCCTTGACTGGCATTTTGTTAACATACGCTTTAATGCTCCAGGCCTATAAACTGCCAAATCTTCTGCTTTTATAGAGGTGCTCAAACTTGCGATGATCAGCTGATGATCAAGAGCATTTGGTTAGCAGCAATGGCTGCTACTTACTCTTAATTCCTATGTAAGCAGTAAGGGTGTATTTATATTTATTCTACTCCACCCCACCCCAATACACACAGAGATACACATTTTTCTGTTAAATATAACAGGCTGTATTGTTATTTAACTACTTTTCCTGCTGAGTGCCATATTATGTTTTTATATCCTCCTTTTTGAAACCTAAGAATTGAAAGAATGTACTCTTTTTCACATGTCTGTATAGTCTATAGTCTGCATCAGACCAGGCTTTGAATAATTTTTTACATATAAAGCGTACTAATGTCATTAAGACATATTTCTGCCAACACTAGTGTTTGATATAAAAAGAACGAGGTGTGGGAAACAACAAAGTGCAAAATAAAGACATTTCAACTTGAATTACGCTTCGCAGACACCACTGTCATGTTATTTTCACAGTTTCTAAGATCCCCTGAACAAATGATTGTGGTTAAGCATCTCATCAGATAAAAGCCGATTGTATGCGCACTCAGATTTAGTAAGAGGGCCTTTTTTTTTCTCCCACCAAATTTTATGATGAAACCTTAAATTACTACGGTATTACTGTGGCAATGCATCGCCACTCAAGTTCTGTAATTAAATCTACATTTGTAATAAATGTACTGGTTATTATCTTGTCTGCTCTGCATTAATTTAGCTTCCAGGCTAAAATGGCAATGATGTTAGATCTATTGCACCAGTAAAACAGTGCAAATGGTGCAAAAAATACAGAGACCATTATTGCTGTGTTATCATTACAACTGTATTAGTGGTATAAGATATTAGTGACCCATAGCTGAAAAAAAATAAGCCCCTCAGAGGATCTAATGATCACTTTGAAGTCACTTTCATAAAATTCCAAATGATTTCATTTCACCTTCCAATTATCAATTTATCATCGTTTTCCCATTAGAGTGACTAGGACCTGTAATCTGTTGTCATTTGTTCTGTATTATGTTCAATATTACAGAGCTTTAAAAAGATGCACAACACAAAGCTCACTACTTTATTTCATTTTAATCAAATCATAGCCTGTCTCCACATGCAATAATATACAGGGTACACAGGGAAGGTGATGCATAAAACTTGCACTAGAACACATTTCAACAATGAAGCTGTTATTCTACAGTTTACCTACTGTGATCTAAAAACTAACATTCATTATTGGTGCATGGAGTATATGCTTTCACGGGCAAACAACTGATGTGTGCTAAGAACACGCTAAGGTATCAATTCATCCATTTCTTGGTTTTGACCATGTATCACTGCCAAACCTGGGATCTGTCAAGCTGTGATAGAGGATGCGCATGTTTGATCATGCTCACTGTCAGTCATCATTGTTACTGTATCAGTCTCAATTATACACACACACACACACACACACACACACACACACACACACTTTACAAAATGATTTCCTTCCTAAGCACTAAGAAGTGGTGGTAACTGATTAATCATGTACAGGGAGACGCTGTTTAATCACCCCAACTTAAATGTTCACTTTGTCTTGTGGAGCAGCTTTAAATAACTAGAAGGGTAGAGAGAGATCAAATTCACCCGATACAGGTGACACCAGGTGTTTTTATTTCAACACATATAAGAAAAAGTTGGAAAACTTGCAGGATTTGGAAACTTTGCACAGGGTCATGCAAAAACACGATCTGTCAAAAGGTCAGACAAGGGGTGTGCTTGGTCTAAAACTTTTGGTTGCAGAGCTCCAGCTGGCTAAACAGGCTTGGCTAGACATCGAGCAGCACAATGAAAAGTTTCTGAAAACAATTCTTCTGTCAACAAAAGAAACTACACCGAGCTGATCTACTGGCTGATGATGTTTGATTAGAGGTTGGCAATGAAACAAACGGTGTATGTCTAGTCGTACTCAGGATGCCCTAATCTTTCTATCTGGATGGTTATGTTGGACAAGCTTAAGTAACCAGACACCTTTCATCTACGTCCTGTTAGATGAAATGACATGCATGTCTCTCTCAAGAGAGGGTGGCTGATAGTCAGCTCCTCTGATGTTCTGCCTTGGCTTGTCTGCAGCACAGCTCATATATGCCAAGGTCCACCTCACGGGGATAAAGATAACCTGCCATGTGTGATTTTTTTTTTGACATTTGCATGTTTTTTTAATTATTAATCTCTTTCCATTTTGATAAACAAGATGTGCAGTTTAATGAACATAGAGGCATGACAACCAAAACAAAACAGGAGTGTGGATAACACTGTATATTACATATCTGTAATAAAACACGGCATTTTATACAATAAGGACAATTATGTCTTAAGTGTATAAACTGTCTAGTTACATGTTAGTTCTGAATGTGTTGCACACTTGTTAATAGTGGCAAAAAATTCAAAAGCACTTACCACAAACTATATTTACATCTTATCATAACGATTGTAGCATAATTATGCATTTGTTATATAACTCCTCCTAATCAGTCTGGATTAGATTTACTATAAAATTCCAACCAGGATTATCAACATCTTTATAGCATTTGGGAATTATTTTAATAACACTTAAATTATTACAAATTATATACATTATGTGTCATATTATATAATAAACAGTGACATTATGCGCATGTTGTTTGTTTGCTTCACTAAAATTTTAGTGCAGCGACATTTTGGGGTCACTGGAATATGTCGTCATATCTCAAAATATGTGTTCAACAGTGAAGCTTGTGTTTGTAATAGATTACTTTGACTTTTACAATGAATATTTAGCTTGCAAAGAGAAAGAAGAAGAAATGTATGAATTAATAATTTGTTCAGTGTTTATGAACAGCTATTTCTGACTTTATATATAAATAAAATGAAGACAAAAAGAATTATACGATAAATTCATACAAATGTGTTATGTGTGTTCTAATACATGAGCAGCGCAGAAGCACTGCAGACCTGCTTAGTTTAGTTTAAAGAAGTGATCATTCTTTACCCCTCCTAGCCTATGTTTAAGAGACAATGCATGCAGGCGCATTACAATCTTTACAGTATAACCCTGTTAGAAGCTAAAGATTGAAATCATTTATGTTAAAATAAACCCCCCTGCAATGTAATGCAGATGAGATTCTCTGTGTCTTGGTTCACGCACGCACGCACGCACGCACGCCAATCAAAGTCCAAACATAACATGACTGAATAACCACAACAGCACAAATAAGTCATTATTTCAACATGCACATCAGCAGTCCTGTGAGTCTTTGCTCTTCCATAGCTGGAGAAATCACCGCCTTGGATTCTGCACTATTTTAAACAGTTTTATTTTATTTATTTTTAAATGTCGGCTGCGCTAAATGAGGTAATGGGACTTAATGCAAAGTGATATGGCTCTAATGAGTTACACGGACAGACTCGGGCAATAGAGCCCGTCTATCAAATCTGAATAAGAAACAATACAGCATTATATTGCAAGACTGCACAACAGCTTGGTGTTAACATTCGCAGCTCAAAGGCATTAACATTACAGTATCAAAATGTTTAAGTCTGTCAGTATTAATTCGGCTACAATTACAAAGGGCTGAATTAGCATGCTATTTTTTTGTGCAAAGAAAATAAAAGGCAACATAGAACAAAACAGTTAATGAGCAAAGCAGTGCAGATCAACTATCCATCTCATGCCATGACTGATCAACAATGTCAAATACAGTGACCACCCGCAGTGATTTGAGGAAAGTGCTGCTAGTCGAGGATATAAATGTCTGGCATTGTGTAAAAAATGATATTTTGCTCTCCCTTTTTGAAGAATCAGAGTTCTGATGTCCAGTGGCAACCCAACAACCCACCCCCCTCCCTCCACCTAAATGACCCCCATACCTCTGCAGTGGAAAGACAGATTGCCTATTTTCCTATCGCCCGTGCTGGGGCCAGGCCTGTGGCACCTGCTAGACGAGCACAGTTTAGTGCTCTTGCTGTCACCTAACGTATGGGTCTATTGATGTGCTCTGACTGGGCCGGGCTGATGCTACCCAACACGCATTAGAGCCAGCTGTTGTGCCTCATCTGTCTCTGTGTGTGCTCCGATAGCCACAAAAAGACAGTAAACACAGGCTGCTCGAAACATAACGCTTCAACTACCTTCACCCTGCGTCCCGCTGCTCACAACACCATCATCTCCCCGGCCCCTCGCTAAATGAGTGGAGAGTTGTCGGGTCTTAACTGAGTCCAAGAATGTGGCTGATGGGGGGGGGGGGGAAAAAGTTGATTCGCTGCAAGTATGGTAATTGAAGTCTTGATTACACCCGTCTGAGAAGCTAATTCTAGGATTTAGGATTCAGCGAGACTTAATAGAACGGTTCGTGCAATTGCAGTCCAAAGAGTTAACAATGCAGCCTGAACATTACAAATTGCACACTGCTTTATTTGACACTGATGATTAAGGTTAAAGAATTCAATGATGATTACAGTAAGTGGTTGAAAACAAACAAAGGACCCTGATAAATACATGTGCACACCAATCCAGACTCATCAAGTAATCAGCTAAAAAAAGAAAAACAAAACAAAAAGATGAAGAAGAAAATCACACACATTTGCCATTAACCAAATATGATCTACCAGATACAACAATATCAGAGGCATGGGGAGACTCTACCTACCCTGTTGAGAAAGATGAGGGAGACGCCCTTTTCAAAGTTTGAGCCCATGAACCCCTGAAAGGTCTGTTCATGCCCCTGCCGGCATGAATAATCACCCCCAGCTTCCCTGTAATGTGCTGCGGATGATATATTGGGCCACATTTATTACTGCTCCGCTTCCACCTGGCTAGGAGCAGCAAGTCCTCCATTAATATAAAAAAGAAAAAAACCCAAGCCTGCAACAAGATTTCTTCACAGCGTATGACTACAGGCTCAGAACCAGTGTTAAGGTTGTGTGACCTTATTGGTAAAAATTAGAGTTATGGAGTCATTTTGCCTATAACAAAGTATGATATAGAGTTCCCCGTTTCTTATAGTCAGTGTCTTTAATAGTTCAGGACCACAAGCGTTTTTAATCCTTGTCCGCAGTCACATGTCTTTGCAAGTCATAGTGTAAGATTTACGTCATCTCGGCAGGGAGAGAAAGCAGCAGTCCAGTCAAGTCACATCACACGCGAGACATGTTGGTAACGACTGAAGATGAGTTGTGCGGGATAACGCATTCTCATTTGAATAGTAATACAGGATTAAAAGTGTAAGCACTTTGCGGTGGTTTTAGAGGATTAAAACAGTACTACATGGCAACCCTGAGCCGTAAATGAAGAGAACAAATCATCCCTTAAGAAAAACATGTTGGAACATATGTTTCTCCCAAATCTGGGTCCTAGTCACATTGTTTCATAACAAAAGTGATTTAAGAAGCATATTTAAAACTATGTTAGGTCATAGAGTGCTCAGTTAGGAGAAAAGAAATGATAATGAGCAGATTAATATTAGCACAACCGCAATCTGAGGTCTGGCCAGCACACGTGTGGCAGTATGTGTCAATAATGACTTTTATTATTTGAGTGAACTTATGAGATCTAATCAAAACTAGAACAATTGGTGCAAAATAATGTGATTACCTTTCTACTGGCATGAATAATTTACAAAAATGGTGCGCCGTAATAGAAAACCATTCTGGGATTGCTGGCAGATTTACAGCAGCTTTACCACAGCCCACCTTCTCCTACAGTCTCCTTTCTGTCTTCCTCTGACGCTATAAGCTGCAAGTATTCCAAAATGCAGGCCTGCACTTGTTAAAGGTCAACATTGTTAAGTGTCTGTATGTACGCGGGGATAGCCTTTAGTATTGCGCTACGCTACCGCAATGCTTGCAGCCCGACACTAACCACGAACCAAAATGTTGCAGACACAAATGGACCTTCAGAGGCAGTGAGCAAACGTGCGTACACGTCTGGCGTTTGCACATCTGTGCACATGCAGCATGTGTCTAAGAGTGCACGTGTGCTGTGAGGTCGCTACATGCAGCAATTTAAAGCCATCTTCTGGAGAGAAATTACATATTTGTCCAATTTATTAGAGACTGTTCTGTTCTATTGTGAAAGGCAGGAGAATTCGCATGCCTCTTGATTGAAATCATTGCCACTGGGAGAACCTAGCCAACACCCTAAGAGGAGCTGCTATTCTGAAAGTGAGTGAATCATTGATTTTCAGCAGGAAATCATCAAGGCGAATCTATGGTAAATGAGAGAGTTGAGATGGCAAATGGTCCAGTTCAGCAGGATATTCAGTTATCACTGTATTCTGTCATAGACAGGCCACGGTGTCCGGTTATTGTCAGGGTCGTATTTAAGTGAAGACTAGTCGCTCACAGACGGTGTTTTTTTCCTGCACTTTGGGGAAGTGCAAATGGAAAACACCCTCCAGTGAGAGGGGGGCATGTGCGAGTTTGAAAGAAAATGTAATCTTCCTAAAAATAAAAAACCAGACAAGAAAGCAATAACACCCTGAACCAACACTGAAATCCTATTGTGGTTTCTACGCCAAAGGCCTGCTCTATGAAAATGAGGCGCTTTGATGTTTGATTAAAAAAAAATATCCTCCTTCTTTGAATCCCTCTAAGATTTGTTTGCAAATTAATAATGCTTGATTTAGAAGATTTAATAACAAGGGCTAACAGCTCAAAGCCAGTTCACAAAAAACACTGCAATTTTTTTTTTTTAACACCCCAACAGATTTGACATCTTCATTGTGAAATAATCACATATTTTTTTAAAGCATTATCCACACTTCAACAAATACGATGACAGTCCATCCGCTGGAGTCTGGTCAAGTGAAAACATATACGTAAAGTCTTTTTTTTTTTTTGCCAAATAGCAGAAAGGGAAAAAAGTGTCAGCACCTCCAATTAATCAAAACACTTCTTTGTCACTTGTCAAATTATAAACGTTAGCACACCAAAAACACATTAAGCAGCGACGGAAGCAGCAGATTTAACAGTAAGGAGTGTGGCTGTGGTACTGCTGACGGAGAGATTAACGTTATGGCTGAAGGACACCATTGTTGTGAGTCTACAGGTCCTTTTATAAAAATTTGTTCAAGGCTAAGAAAAAAAAAAAATCCAAGATGACAAGAGGTGTTAGCGTAACTTTGGGAGGGTCAAGATCTCTGTCAAAATAAATAAATAAATCTGGGTAAATTCCCAGATGATTAAACATGCAACAATTTTGCTGGTAATAACTGAAATGACTGAAAATTAACAGCCTATTTATGCAAGATAATTCATAATTTTATTGGGCCGTTATATTGGCTGGGTCTGATTATTGGGGGGTCATAACCCCCCTAACCCCCCTTGGAAATTACGCCCCTGGTTAACCTACTTTCTTTGCTATGACTTCCAGCCTATTTTCAACTGCCTACTGCAGGTAAAGTGTTTATGTAAAGCATGTGAGTAAGTAAATAGTGACTTAGAGCTACATAAAGAGCAATGTCGTCCAGCCTTTGAGCGTATTTGAATTCATCTATTTTTTTGAATAAACTGAATCTGAATAAACTCAGTTCAAGCTGTGCTGGTAAAAAGTCTGCAGACGTAACTAATGGCTGAAATTTATAAATGCAATATTTGGACAGCCTGTGCATTGCAGTCTGCTGTAAATCTTCAAACAGCAACTAGTCTGATGAATTATGACTCATCTTAAACATTCATCTCGTTGGGTCACCCTTAACATTTTGAAATTATGCAACTGATTGACTCGATCGGCCCAAGGCTACTGTGGACCTGTGCCAGAACCTGACAGGATAAGGCAGAGAAAACATTACCTCAAATTTCTAAATGCAGGGAGTACATCAGTGAAGAAGGCAATCTTTGTCTTCAAGTACATTTTTCCGGCAGGACGTGGAACCGGATGCTGCGTTGCACTGTGGTTGATCCCATGCTCTGTGAGAACAATAAAAAAGCTGGCACCGTGTTTCGAGGTGTTAGGGGAGCTGTGTGTACCACATCTGAGTGCACGTGACTGAATCTCCTGAGCAGCTTAAGTGAAAGTGATAAGCAGTAGAAACGGGGTTCTGCTTCTCACAGGCAGCTTGCAGTGATCGCTGGGAATTCATTGCTCTTTCTAGCCATCAAGCAGGAAGGAGGAGGAGGAAAGTGTATTTAAAGGATTTTCACAATCCTTAATGCCATTTATTACATCTCACCAGCTGCAGCACAAGAATGGCTGCATGTAATTGCGTCCACAGATCTTTTGGCTTGAAGACAACCAATCGAGATGGATCCCTTTGCCATTGCTGCAACTGATCATGAGTGAATCCTGGCGACTTAGGGACGGGACATTATTTAACATGGACAGAGAGTGACGTTAAGGAGCATTAGGTTCCGGGATTGTTAAAGCGCTTGTCACACTCCGAAGACATCCATCTGCACGACGCAGGCTTCAATCAATAGATAAGTAATCGGCTGCAATGAGAGGCAGCACGTGGTATTACTCACCGACTCTGTCCTGAAACAGCCTCACCGCACAGCAAGCAGAGTGGCACAGAGCACGCAGCTCCATCATGAGGGAACTTATCTTTCAGCTGAGCACGTTGGTATCGACAGGCCAGAACGAAGAGCACCTTTGTATTGGTACAATCAGTCAAAAGGGGGCTGTGCTTTCATGTTACAATCTCTCCCTGCTTACAAAAAAAAAGTCAATTGGATTAAACAAAACGGGAAACAACTCTCCTTCGCTATACCTCATGATCACCACTCCTGTGATATAATCTATGATGTGTGCGTCATTAAAACACTTAACGGTTTTGCAAAAGGAAAAGAAAAAAAAGGAGGGAAAACAAGTGACCACAGCAATAATGGAGCAGCCCAACTGTGGAGCTGTTCCAGTGCAATATCTGACATTGCAGCCATTGCATTTAATTTGCTATAAGAAGCAGTGAATTGTTGCACATGAAATAATGGGATCGCGAATGATGTAGGGGGCAGAAAAGCACATTTACGGGAGTGTGCCGGGGAAAAACACAACCACGGCAGCCGCAAAGTTTGTGGAAAATTACTCCAAATATTGGTCAGTGTTTTGAGCATGATTGACATTTCCTTCAATACATCAGCTCCTAGCTCCACTTTCTCATCAAGCGGAACATTTATAGACACGTTCAACTAAGAGTTATGAGAGGATTCTTGTAGGGAAGCTAAAAGTAGGACAAAAGTAATTCCTTTCCTCTTTTGGGTAACCTATAAAAAAGGTAATTATGTGAGTATGTGATGAAATTCTAATTTAACTGCACCTACTTTATAATTGTACTTCACAACCACCAATACTCCAGTCTCATATATAGTAGAATCCATTTTGAGGTTTGTGGTTTAGCTACATTGTAAGTGCGCACTATACACTGATCAATGTGGGAATGCGTCTTTGCTCAAATTCATCTAAAATGTGCACTCTTAAATTTTTGCAGTATTTTAATCAACCTTAAAGTGTTTGAACAGTAATATATAAGAGGATTAACAACTGCAAAGCAGTAACTCGAGATTCTTAGGCAACACCAAGAGTACTAAAGCAAAAATACATCTCATTTCGATTGAGAAAACAGTTGATACACCCACAAGTGCCTAATGTAGGAGGCAGTGGCGCCTTAAGGGTTTTCAGCTTCCTGTGTAGCTTCAACCAAAGAAAAAGCCGAATCTTACTGAGAGAAAAATGGTCTCATCTATATGAAAAGGGAAAGAAAAAACACTGACATGAATTTAACAATCAAAACAGGGATATCAAGAGTCTCAAAGGGGAAGGCAAAGGTTGTCTAATGTGCTTCACTGCATAAGAATGGATTGAGCCTTCACATGTTCTGCATACTAACGTCTTCCCCGTAGACGTGATTACTGGAGGCTACGATGGTCATACCTTCTGTCTGCAGCATTAAGAAAATAACAGTTTTAACACCTGCTGGTGATTGTTTATGGAACACATTTCTAAACCTAACAAAATAGCTTAATTATCCTGAAATGTGAAAGATGAACCCTTAAAACAATGCATTAACATAAGCCATGCCATAAATTAGTACCAATGATGTTGGTGGAAATCGCCTGCTGTGATATTTCTGAGCAGACGTGGACAGCGACACAGCTGGGAGCTGCACACCAATTTATTTATTTTTTTAAACAACAAATACATGCACAAGATTTTCTCAAAGAAAATGGAATATTTAATTATTCATATGGATTTTCAAACCCCATGTAAAAACTCCCTCGCTGATACATGCCGAGTTTGTGTGCAACAAGTACAGTGGAAAAGTGGAATCTGTACTTTTATAGATACCCTTCAGGATTTTGGCACTTAAAATCGAACAAATGCACAACAACAAAAAGAGGCTCATGCTACTAAGAAAAATCATTTATAATGGAACAATATTAGTGATGCACCAGTTGCACTGTCCTTGTCTGAATACAATTTACAATTTTTTAAAATGCATATTTCATAACCACACATAGTTTTTGCAACTTTTCTCTAATAGAATCTTGATTATATACTTAATAATCAATGCATGTTTACATTTTATCCTAATCTGCAGCAGGTTAGACATCACTCATGCAGGCTTTGTGAATATGTCTCAGGCAGTGACCCCCTGGTAACCACCGAGTACATGCAAGTGGTTGTTGAAGGTCATCAATTATATAATGTTGTAAGACAGCAGCCCCCAACCTTTTTTGCATCACGTACCGGTTTATGACCAACAATATTTTCACGGACTGTCCTTTAAGGTGTTGCAGATAAATACAATAAAATAAAACCAGCACCAGTACCCAAAAAAAGAAGATCTATTCATAACACATGGGAAAAGACCCAGGGAAACCTAGTTAACGATAAAAACAAAGACATAATGCTAAAAACCAACAAAAACCCTGAAAACCATGAATTTCACAACAGAGCCTCAACTCTCGCGGCCCGGTACCAAACGACTCACGGACCCGTGGCCCAGAGGTTGGAGACAGGTGTTATAAGACATATTAAGACATAGACATATAAGGTGCTTCTCTGAAAACCTGCTTGTAGTTGCTTTTAGTTGGCATGAAAGACACCTAATTGTCTGCTCATACTTCCCATCTACTGGAAATGCAGCATGTTCACCTTCAAAGTAAAAGTTGTCCCGTTTGAAGACAAGTTGCCATCCTCCATGCAAACTACAGGAGACCACAGCAATATGCTAATAACATGGAGTTTTTGGAGTACGTGGATGGTACTCCAATCCTTAGCAAACCCCTCAAGCTTACCCACACCAATCTCTAAATAAAGTGATCCACGTTGCTGGACAGATTGTGTTTTTAACAAAAAGTACAACTGAAAACTTCCACACACTGAAAGAGACTAACTTGAGAACTAATAGCTGAGCGCCAAATGACATTACTGTGAAAATGAGGAAATGCCAGATTAGTAAACGGGCAGAGCACTGGCTTCTGCGTTAGCATTATCAGGAAGCTAGAGACAATTACAGCCCATTACACATTACACTGATTCATGGAAGAAATATCATTTTGCAAATCAATATGTAGTGAGTCAACTGATTTATGTGTTACTTTACACGGCATATGGCAACCAAGCAAAGAAGGTTGCAGAGTTGTTGCAGTTGGGATGACGTGCAGCCTAATATCCAGCTCTTATATTGGTGAGGAGGTGGATATTAGGCTACAATGGACCATTATAGACTGACATATTCAAGACTGAGCGGCCACTCACTGGTTACATTCGATTAGCTGAAACCGAGTCGATTCTGGTCACTGATCAATACGTTTGTGAGATAAAATCGATTTAGCTGATTATGGTCAAAAGTCATTTTTATTAAATCACACAAAACACATTTGAAGTGACCTTTTCAAGCACACAGAACTTAATCTCTCTCTGTTAAGATATAAAAAAAACAGTCTCATTGATTAGCTCTCTTAATAGAACAACAATTTGCTACATTTGATAAAGACGTGGTATTCTTGTGTTGACAGATTTTTGATTTTTAGGCCGTCCTGCTCTAAATATCACCCTCGTACAATAGAGTAGGACAAAGGTAATTCTCTGGATAAGCACATTCAATAAATGCTAGGAGCACTTCTCCAGGGATTCAAAAAGCTATTCAAAAGCCCTATTGTTGCTTGTCCAGTGGTACGCATCCTCTAATGGAAGAGCCGCACTTATACTCGGGACACTGTGAAAAGGAATTACGATGTGCTAATGTGAGGTTATGTTTAATACAAGGAAGAAGCTTCAAGGCCTTAAACCAGTCGACTTCTCTCGAGAGCCCTCCAACCACCCTCCCCGTGTCCTATACTCCGTTTAACTGTCCTACCTTAGCTCGTCTTTCCATATGTTGCAGAGATTTGATTACTTGCCATTTTCCAGCTCATTAATGAAGACTTATGCTGCATTTGTAATGAATGTGTCCTAGCTGAAACATGATCAAGTTTCTGGGCTCACTGAGTGCTTTTCAGATGATTGCTTTCACCTCTGCGGTTGGTTTCATTGGTGGTGCAGGAAGAGGCCAATCCAGAAGCCACTGTAAATGGAGAACAAAGAGGGAATTCTAGCACAGGAACCTAATTATAAACTGATTTTTTGGAAGTGCATACGCTGAGCATGTGCTGGAGATGGTTAAAATAAAAAAAATATTAGGGTTAAAATATGCTATTTTGAAATTTCATATTTAAAATGCTTAACATGTCACGCGTCATCATAAACAAGGCATTAGCAAAAGCCTGAAAGGTTTCACTATACTGACTTTTATACTGTGCGTTTAATAAAGTGTTACATATAATTTCTCTCCCTTGAAAGCTACCGTGTGTCAAAACTCCACATAATAAACAACCAGGCCCTTGTAAAATGGGTCCTGATTCTTTATTAGGCTGCAACAAGGGACCTAAACAGCAGAAAAGCCAAACATTCAGCAGTGCCTTTCAAACAAAATCTAGCTGTATTCAGACTCTGCAGATGTGACTGCTGATGCACATAAGCTGTATTCACAAGAGGCAGGATATCAATGCTGCCATCCATTTGCATCCATACTCTCAGTGCCCATCATTCTCAGTTTATTGTCACCAGCGTGTACACTAATTACAGCCTGTGACTTGTGACTCTGTCTTTTTTTGAGAAGGGTTTTTTTTTCTGTGTGAGCTTGTTTTTTAAAATATTGTATTATATACTTGCTGTTATGCTAAATGCACACTTTTGTTAGATGAAAGGACTGAATGAAGGTAGTAAATTTATTAGACCACCTGTCATTAAAACAGGAACACACACATTAGAAATCGGTCAAAAAACCTGTTTTAAAAAAAGTTATATTGTCAGTTATTAGGAAAATAAACTAAATTTGTGTTTTTATATCCAAATTTGAGGCGGCACACTGGACTTCTCTGAGAAGCCAGAAAATAGTCAAGCATAACTATCAACCAGTAGGATCATTTTTTCTGTGCAGGAAAGCAGAACGGACTAATCTGGCATCTTAATAAAACAACAACAACATGCTTTGCTATTTTTATCTTCCTTATTTTTGAAAATTCGTGGATATTAATGATCTAATCTTTATTTTATAAATGCCTTGTAATTTTTTTTTGGTTATTTTCTGAAATTCTAGCATCATAAGAACCCTACCAGTTCATTATTTCGACTACTAGCATATACAAGCTAAGAAATATTAGTACAGATTACACTTCCTGGCAGCATATTAAACTGTAAAATAAGTCAAGTCAAGTCAACTTTATTTGTCAATTCTGCCACATGTACAGGACATACAGAGAATAGAAATTTCGTTACTCTCAAACCCTAGTGATTAAAAAATGCAAATAAAATAATTAAAAAGTAAAAATTTAAATAAATACAATACAATTTTACGTATAACAAAAAAAAAAGCTATGCAATATACAACTCCAGCTGCAACAGACTTGCATAAATCCTTATGCATAAATATTTATCATTCACTAATATAATGTTCCAAACCTGACCTTTCTGCATGAGGATGTTTTTACTTGTGTTATTTAAGTACGACTCGATGCTACTTTACTAAAGATACTGATTGCATTACTTTTAATTTTTCCACATTTCTTTTTTAACTTAACCTTGGATGGATACAAATACTTATTCCACTACAGTTCTAGACAAAAACACAGAGAAAGAACACTTTTAGTTTAGGAAGGGTTCTCTTTATATTTAAACAAAAATAATTTTTCCAGAGAAATCAATTAATACAACCCATCTTCCGATAGCTCCAGTTCCAAATAAGACATCACAATCATTTAATACCACCAACGAGAAGCATTAATATAGTATGTAATGATTATCTGACAGCCCTCTCCTGGTCTACTCCAGAACTGCTCATTTGCAACTTTAATTCCGCAAATGGACTCCAAAGCTGTGTTTACAAGGAGCGAGACAGTCTTAGCTGTGACAGCTCAAAAGCAGTTCCCTAGTAATAAAGACTAATGCTGCATAATCAAGTCACATGTACACTAATGTCTACTTGAGAGCTCTTTAGATGTCCAAGTTGGTGCAAAGTTGTATTAAAAATGTATCTTATGTGGTTTATTTCCTTCTTGCCTATATATATACACTGTGTTTGTAATTTAGATGGAAGCGCAGTAGCTCTCACTTGGAATGGCTCTCGTGGCTGCTAATGATAATAAGCTGTAATAAGAAATGGGTCAAGAACTGACAATGGGGAGTTGATTGCACGTGTTATTTCAATGCCATAACATAATAAAACACCCAGTTAGTACTTGCACTTCCTTTTCCACTCAAAAAGAGAGAGAGAGACACGCACACACACACAGTTATATGCACACATCGTTCCCTATAAGAGTTCTCTGCTTGTGCCAGACATTTATTCTTAAGCTTTTGAGAAAAGTGGTCAAAAGAAGAATTGCTCAGTGAACATCACTGTAAGAAAATACATCAAATGTGTCTGTGGCAGGAGCCAAAATAATACAAGGCTGGTCTGCTATGACTGTCACGTACGGCACCCCTGTTTTCTCACTGCTAAAAGCCCACTGAGGGTGGAGTCGAGTCAGTGTGGAGAATAGTATCTTATGTGAATGTGTGTGTGTGTGCGTGCACGTGTGTGTCGGTGGGTTGGGTGGTGATGCCAGAGTGAAGCATTGGAGAGGTGTTGGCATCCCACGCTGAAAAAAAGTGAGGAAATTTGCAGAGCGGAGAGAATTAGTGACTCCCGCTGGGCCAAAAAACGATGGGTGCAGAGAAAAAGGGGAGGGGAGGACAACGCTCCGTGATGGTGTACAAAATGACCTCTGAGAGGAAGGGAGCGAACGACAGGGGCGGCAGAGAATGGGTGTGTGTGTGGGGGGTGGGTCCTCAGGGAGAAGCACAGGGAGGGATCCAAAGCCAGGTCACCTTCTCCAGAGAGAGCAGCTGTGAAAACTCTGCCCCTGGGAGGAGGGTCACAGTCGAAAGCTCTGTATCTTACACACCAAAGCTCAGATTCTCCCTCTCTGCCTTCACCCTGCACAGGTCTGCAATAACAAAGCCAATTAAGAAGCCCAGGAGAGAAGCTAGCACCGTCTCACAGTCGCCTCTCGCTGACTTGGCAACCAGAATTATGGCTCAAGAGAGTACCTTTCAACATCAAATATAGAGAATATCAGCAATTACCATTCAATACCTCCGTTCTCCACTTCCATTTCTCCAACTCATGAGGTGACTCATAAAGCCACTTAAAATTTCTCCCAGATGCATGCTAACTGAGAACACGGGGAAAAAAGAAAAAAAGGTATGCAACAGCATAACGCCTCACGTTTTGAGTTAAAATGTCGCTAATCTCAGCGGAGTGCTTTATTTTGCAATGATTGGGCCACTGCCAGGGTGATCTTATTTACTCTCCGTGGCATTTTAGGTGGCATTCGTTTCATCTGGATGTCATACTGCATGACATTAATTCAGATTTGGCTGCGAGAATCAATATCGCAGTATTGTTCTGGGAGACATCAAGAGAACAGACAAGTTGAACTCTGTTACACAACCTTCATTATCCAGCAGCACAAAGAATAAAAAGAAAAAAAATGTTACAATTTTCTTCAGATCTGCACAGATGAGGCTGCCACATGTGTGTGATGTACTGTGAAGAATGTTTTGCAGTTTGTTAACTGAACAGCTATTGTCATACGGTGGTTTGGGCCACAATTTCGGTTATCATTCCTCGCTATATTCTCTCTGTTCCAGGTGCTGCTCTCCGATTGTCTGTCTGTATGGTAGCAGACGCGTATAAGAAAAGTGATTGTAAACAGTAGATGCACTCCTAGATCCTTTTCATGGGTGGCCAAGCTTTAGCAATGTGCTCCTCTGTAACTGTCATCTTGTAGATTTGAAATCCCTCCCCGATCGATTGTACTAAAAGCTTTAATCTGATTGTTAAAAGAGCTGATTTGACAAAGCTGTTATCAAACTGATTTAAGTACCAATCAATACTGCATTATGTGTGGGTGTTTTTCCCCCTCTTTCAGGGTTTGGACAACTTTTCCAAGGACAGGTTCAGGAATGTCTGTCATGTCCAAAACGCATCCACAAAAACACAAAGACTCACACCCCTTCACAGGGGTTCACATCGGGCTTGCCGAGATAAAGTAAAAAACAAATAATGCACAACTGCTGGAGTGTGGAAATGAAAAAAAATCATGTCATTCCTTTGTTGATGTTTTAACATTAACTGGGGTGTCTATTGAAATAGGTTCCAAACTCATGTGTGATTGTATTATTCAGGGTGGTGTAATGATCCATGGAGAGTTGTGTAGTTCTCCTGAAAGGAACATTTCTCAGCGAGAAAAGGAACGCACACAGACAGCAACATCAACCTCCTTTTCCTCTTCCATCTTTTCATGTCTTTCAGTATTCATTCCACACACGTATTCAACATTAGAGGGCAAATAAATTGATTGCCAGCAGCTGAAGACACTTATCTCCCAGCGAGTCAGCTTTGCGCTAGAGACCCCAATACCAAAACCGGGAAGCACTTCATTACGTTGATGCTTAACAGTAAGAAAAAAAAGATCAAACACTGGAACAACACCAGCAAACTGCGGTTACAAACACAGCAAACGCAGTGAGACCGAAACGGAGTAAGACGGAGTGGGACACAATGATCAAGACCTCCGGGCTAAACAGTGTTCATTAGTGACAGCAATGCAGAATGAATGGAGCTGCTTACTTATTCTGTAAGCATCCTGGTAAAAGCGAGCAGGCAGGAACAGGGCTAGCCTTAGCCTCATGCTTGCCTGGGTAGTGATGGCCAATTAAGCTCCTCTCTGATGAGCCATACAGAGGCCCAGCAAGCAATTAGAGAACCAGGAGTTTCTGCTCATTATTGCTGCAGACTATCGGGCATTGTCCTGTGTAACACACATCTTAAGCAATGATATTGCAGAGTTGCTTATTAGATTTTGGTTTATATAATTCAGTTTGAATTAAAGAGAAACTCTCCTGCAACTGCTGCTTTCACGCCCGAAGAGGTAACCTCTGCATGCGCACGCCAGAGCTGTTTGCAGATAGAAAGCCTCTTTGATTTGACATTCAGGACTGTCTTTTTATATGTGATTTGTCAATATGATGTTGATACCCAATGAAGGAGACGACAGAAACCAATGCATCACAAGCGATATTGTCTCATGACTGACAGCTCATGGCCTTAAGTATTGATTTAGTTCACAGATTCGGATGCAAAGCTGGTGTAGGCTGGGGAGGGCCGAGCGGGCTGTGTGCGCAAATTCAGCTCTAATGCAGTCATGAAGTCAAGAGAAAGACTGTTATATTAATGTAAAGCTAAGCAAGTCTGATAATGGGACTGTACAATATGGCCAGTGAAATGGAAAACAGTGCTATAAGTATAAAGAAAAACAGCTCCATTTATCATCATTAAAGAACTCGATAGAAAATTTAAACATTAAAATGTATATTCCTTATCTAAAAACTTAACACATCTACTGCTGATTGTTGTTTACAGATAGGAATTCTGTTGTGGCTTCTTTAAAACTAATGGGGAAAAACCTTGTCTAAGTGAAGATTTAATATGGTTAGACAGGAGACGACTTTTATACCAGATGGCACTTGGGCAGAAATAACTGTATGCTAAGAAGCTGAAGTACAAATAAATATGATTCATTTTTAAGTGCTCTGTGTTTATACAGTACTTTAAGGGTATTATAATTGTTTGCTTTTCATGGGGCCAGGGGCATAGATGGAATAAATGAGAGCCAAAGGTACACTAAATAATAGTAGTGTGCAGGGGAAATACAGAAGCACAGCTAACACAGGCCTACTAATGTTCCACTGCTGAAAGGCTTCTGATTCGGCTGAAGCCCTTGTGTGGTACAGCGCCCGTTCTCAAAACCGGGGGGAGTCCATTAAGTCAGTTTGGAGACATTGTGATTTTTCCATTTTCATCGCAGCTGAATCAGCCAAGGTTTCGGTGGCACCGAGTTCTAACCATATGGCTTCGGCCACAAGAATAACAGCGAGGGATCGGCTCCAAAGACTTACACTGTGATGGAGATCAATGACAAGCATTTATCACCTGAGGAAGGGCACGGCGTGGGTGTGTTCGTGATCTTTATGGACACCGGTTTATGACTGAGTGAAGTACAGAGGGAATAGGTCGGAAAAAAATAGAATAATCACAGATCCATGCAGTGGTAAGCTCAGATAAAAACATTGTGAAGCTGCTGGTCTGAATGTGCAAACCCACTTCGATTGGACCGCAGGGAGTAATATGTACACAGAAGCCATATGTGCGAAGAGGAATGTGGCTCTTTCCCTAAGAAATGAAAACTTGCCCCTGGAGGACTATTCACCGATGGCCCAACCTGTGGCAGGTAGCACATGCGAGATCTTGCCAGCGCACGCACATCCGCACATTCAAAGAAAGAAACAGCTCACGTTTACAAGCATCACCATATAGCTTTTAAGACTAATTATACACAACACTATCATAAGCTCTGCTTCTCTTTCTGGGTTTCAAAGCATATTCAGGTCTGTCGGCTCTCAAAAAAAATATCATCATGCCAGAAACTAGCAAGTTGTAAATTTTCCATCACTGCTGTACACAGACGGGTTGGGTTAAACAACCTGGAACATGAAATCCTCAAATATATCAAATCATAATAGCTTTAAATCAGTCAAAGACAATCCAGCTACAATACCTGGCTTCTGTACAGCTCATTTAAAGTTGAGCAGTAGCAAAATTGACATCGAAGTAAGATTATGGATTACCAGATGGTCAGGATTTTTCAGTTTTTACAAGCCAAAAGTGACATTTACAAAAAAAACAACAAAAAAAACCCAAACAAAAAACACGCAGCATCAAAAATGCGTTGAAAGTGAATGATAATCACATTGATAAAAGACAACAGCGCAAATACATTTCCATGCTTTAGATACCCATGCTTTTTCTGTGGCACAATGAATAAACTGCCAATTACACAGTACGTTTTCACTGGACCTCATTATCTTTCTGAGTCTTTAGAACGCATTTTACATAGACTACTACACACATGCAATTAAGCTTGCTAAAATTAGCCCCATGAATGGATGCTGAGCATGTGATGAGAGCGGGACAGTGAGCAAGTGAAAAAAATGGGAGAGATGGAGAGAAACAAAAATATACAACAAAAACCTTTGTGACAGACTGTAATAATTAAAATCAGTTGATTCGAGATGTAGGCTTTGAAGTTAGAAGCCTGAGGATGAGTCTAAATACCTTCAAAGGACGGGCGTGCATATTCTGCGGGGTGCTATCGCAGCCTCAATCGGCCCTGCAAGTTTTGATGGTTATTAAATGACATGACTGAATGGCAGCTAGGCGTCCAGGGGAGCTGGAGCCGAGTGCAGTGGAGAACATATGGACATTAGCATAGGCTGTCGGCAGCCTGCTGTCTCACAGACTGCGCCACTGGGACTGGCCTACCTGATGCTCTGCCCGGTTCTGGTTGGACAACAAGCCCAGTGTGCTGGCGTGTTTCCAGCTTTGACAGGACAGCTAAGAAGCTGGATGCTGGCCAAGGTCATTTGTGGAAACTTCAGTTAACTGACATCATAATGAGGGACAAAACACTTAACTAAAATAAAAGAAATGGCCTAAAAAGGAGCAACATTAAATTTTCAACATTATCACTGCCATTAAGACTGAAAAGCAGCAACATGTTTTTGCTTTTATTGCTCCCCATGTTCGCAAATGAGTCATGGTTTAAGGTGTCAAGGAGCTGGAAGGCATCATTTTATACTAGCACACCTGAGACAGACAGGATACTAATTTGTGCCACTGCAAGGTAATAATGCGGGGAAGCAGCACATATGACTGTGTCATTTTTAATAACACAAATAATTCATTAACAAAAACATACAGTCGAGCTGAATGGATAGCAGACCAGCCCAGGTCAACTTTTCCCTCCTAAGGACGACATCTAACGACCTCCCCTGTACCTTTAATGACGAGTTTTGACCCATATCAATTAAAGATTTGGTTTGATGACCGTAAAAATAGTTTTTTTGCGTTTTCTCAGGGTAGCTACATAGGCAGAGACGACCCTCACCAACTTCTGATCAACACCCAGTTATACTCCTAGTCGGCCTTCAAGGGGTAAAGACTTAAAGGACTAAGTATAAAACCCTGGCAGTGCTTTCTGGAGGTCTCTTCACTCAGATTCTAAGCCTTGAAATATATTTCCCCATGTAAGGTCTGGGAAACAGTCAATCAAATCTCCAATTATTAATCCATTATAAATGGCAGCATTGGAAAGTCTTCACTAAGGAAGTATTAAAAACATGATCTTTGAATGAGATTTCATTTAAATCCTTTAGGAAGAGATGTCATCTGGCTCCTGTCTGCAACTAGTGCCGACTATTTATAGATTATCCACATAACAGAACTCGAGGAATGACTGTGTGATTGTGTGTGTACTGAAATCTGTTCAAGCTGTTCTTTGGTTTCAATTTGTGTAAACTGTCGGCAACTCAGACAGACAGAAAATTAGATTTAAACCAAGCTTAAAATGGATATATTTATAGAATGAGCATATCAAACAGTTTTTTCATTTGTGAAAAGAAAATCCTCTAAAGAAAAAAAAAAAAAAAAAGGCTAGCTGATTAATTTGCTGCAATCAAAATCAACTGACAGCGATCTGAATATACCTTTATAGTTATAGTACATGGGCATGTCAATCATTGCTTCTGCACACTTAACGACTATTTTAACACAACCTTGACTTACTTTCTTAGGACTCCTATGAAAAACCAAGTGCACCTAGGATTCTGGAGCTTTTAGAATAACCTTTAGCAGCAATAACTTGAAATAACTGTCTTCTGCATGACTGTCTGTTGTATTGTTGTTGAGGACGTTTGGCTTCTTTGCAATGTTGCGTTGAGTTCGACAGGCAGCCACAGCATTTCAATCAGGTTGAGGTCTGGACTTTGACTGGGCCATTGCAACACCTTCACTCTTTCCTTTTTCAGACATTCTGTTGTAGATTTGCTGCTGTGCTGGGGATCATCGTTCTGTTGCATGACCCAATTACAGTCAAGCTTTAGCTGTCACACAGATGGCCTCAACATTTGACTCTTGTATGCGGAGGAGTTCATGCTTGGCTCAATGACTGAAAGGTGCCTAGATCCTGTGGCTACAAAAACAAGGCCAAATCATCAGCCCGCCACCATCAACTGGTTTCAGGTGTTTGTGCTGATATGCCACGTTTGGTTTTTGCCAGGCTTCATGCTGTGCATTATGACCAGACATCTCCATTTAGATCTCATCTGACCAAAGGACATTGTTCAAGAAGTCTTGTGGTTTTGTTCAGATGCAACTAAACCACATTATCACATTCTTTTTAGAGAGAATATGCCATCCTTTCCAAACAAGCCATATTTCTTCAGTTTTCTTCTTATTGTACTGTAATCAACTTTAACATTTAACATGCAGCAATCTAGCTCTTGGGTTTTTTGCTGTTTCTCCGAGCATTGCACGATGTAACCATTTGAATTTGCCAAGATGTCCACTCCTGCGAAGCTTATGGCATCAATCACACTTAAACGCTCCAGACCAGCAACTGCCAAAACATCTGCTTTTAGAGAACTGCTCACATATGCTGATGATCAATGAAGTGCATCTGATTAGCAGCACCTGCCTGCTAATCATCCACCTTAATCCCCAAGTAAGCAGTAAGAGTTTACTTTGTTTTTCACGTGACTGCATACAAGCATGAGAACTCTTTTTTCCACATACCTGTACATTAAGAACCACACAATGTATACAAAGTAGCACAGCATTAATATTTATACATTAAATAATAAATGCAGTGTGTGACTGTAAGTTTAATGTTCACAGTCAAACATACAGTACTGTGCAAAGGTTTTAGGCAGTAAATATAAATATAAATGTTTATTTAACACTTCTACTTTTGAAAGCATTCTTTGGTTACAGCATTTTTTTCTCGTCTGCCTAAAACTTTTGCACAGTACTGTACACGTTTAAGCGTATTTATTAATTGGGTAAAGAAATTCAAGTAATGACAGTGTTAAACTCAATATTATGCAGACAACATAAGCATCTAAGGATTGAAAGCATTGTTACTAATAGCGACTGAAAGCACTGTGGTTTGCAGTGGAGTGCATAAAAAGGAAAAAAAATATCAGGTTGCTGGATAACAATGCCTCTCCATCACTTCATTGTTGCCAAGATTTATTCAGAACTAAAGATCTCCCATATAGTGAATCATCCACTTCGAGAAACAGGACAACTCGTGTCAGTATGGTTGTAGAGATGCATAACAACTCTGGCATTCTTCTGACAGAAATGCCACTACGAAACTGTGTGCCGCCTACGTCTTAGGAATGCAGAGTTCTTGTCTGGAATGTAATATTTATCTTGTAAATGTCTTGCAGGCTCAGCTTTCGCCTCTTACACCGCTTGGTATGTGTGCTTTGGTATGCTGCTAAGAAGTCCATCCATTCTACAAAAACACCACCTTAAATTTAGACATTTCAGAGAAGACATTTGAACATGAGAGATACATTCTGTCTTGAACTCTCTTCAATGTTGTGCTATCAGCATTGCAGGATAAACAGATACAACCCTCGGGTATTGAAGTGGGCAGAAATATTCAGTAGCACATTAGGGATGAAGTTGCCAAAGGCCTCCTAGGGGGTGGTGTGCCTGATCCGCATCACACTAGCTTACTGCACCTCTGGATCAGTTGCAGTCTCTCTACCACAGAAAGGATTATTACATTTCACTTGAAAAAACAAAAACAAAAACAATAACTGTAAGAAACCAGAGTTTGGAGGAGGATGTGGGACACTAAAGTGAGAAAGTATTTTTTTCTCCCTTCTCCACCAGCTCATAAGAGTTAAATGAGCCTGACTATGATCTCACCTCCCTTTATTATCCCCATATCAAATGCTTGATTCAGTTGATTGCTCCCATCCCTCCATCACTGAGGTTTCATCTGATGTGCACCTGTGCTTAGCCACCATGTGAAAGACATGACTATATGTGGTCCTCACGCTGTGCTGCCATCATATTTACATTCCATTAGACAATTTCAGAAAATCCCAATTCCTTGTATATGGAAACAAAATATGGTCATAGTACTGCAGCAAGCTAACACATCTGAATGTGTAGAACAGTGTAATTTCCCTTGCATGACATGACACATCCTGCCTTGTGACTACTATACAAATAGTCATTGCAGTGTCGATGCTCAAATTATATACTTACCAGCCACTTCACTAGGTATACCTATCAACTTCTCATTAATGCAAATATCTAATCAGCCAATAACATGGCAGCAACTCATCAAATATATTTAGGCACCCTGATAAAGTTCAAATATAGGATCAGAATGGGGAAGACCGATGATTAAGTGACTCTGATGTGGTGTGATGACCTAATGTGATATTCTTGCATGATAGGTTTACAGAGAATGGTCTGGAAAAGGGAAAATGTCCAATGAGGAGCAGTTCTCTTGGAAAAATACCCAGTTGGTATCAGAGACAATGGCCAGACTGCTTTAAGCTGATACAATGCAACAGTATTTGAAAATAGCCACTTGTTACAGCCAAGGTATGCAGAAGAGCATCTCTAAACATTCAGGACATATGAAGTTTGAAGCAGATGGACTACAGCAGTTGAAGCTCAGAAAACTAAAGCTACACTGCACATGAGCTCCCAAAGAGACAAATGCTGCCTGGTCTGAGAAGTCTCGATTTCTACTGCAACACGTGGACGGTAGATTCAGAACTTGGCATGAACACCATGAAACAACCCATGCAAATACGACCAAAACCCAAATGTCATCTCCCCTGGTCAAAACAGGCTGTGGAATGATGGCAAAATATGAACAGTAGACAGATCGATGCTGATATAGTTTGCATATGAAGTAGAGGTCAGGTTACACCATCTCTTAAAAAGCAAATATAAAGAAAGAAACAAATCAGATTACTGCCAAGAAAGAATTAAATGCATTTACATTTTTCCACACACTCGAGTCTTACGGTCATTACCTCCTTGCATATAATCATCATCATAGGCTCTGATGGAATGCTGCATGCCCACTGTTAAGACAGTTAGCTTAGTATGACAGGTAGAGGATTTAAATTTAAAGTAAGGGGTTGCGGGTTTGAGTCCCCCCGAGGTGACTTTTTAGTCTTCTCATTCTATCAAACTTTTTAAATTTTGTTTACTTAATTTTAATCTAATAGATATGAAGTAGAAAATTTTGGACATGAACTCTCTAAAAAGAACAAAACAATGGCGTGTAGGTGGCTTTGAAAGCATAACTCCAACTTTCATTTTGGAACCATTTTTCAACTAGATGTGTTGATGACACCAACAGTGATGGTTACACAATATTGAAATATTTGCTGGGATAGCTCTATCCTGTCTTTTATTAATAGTTCAGGCTGCTGGTGGTGTAAGGGTGTGGGGGATATTTTCTTGGTACAATTTTGACTCCTTTGTAAGAATCTGAGTGTCACTTAAACCTGTGTATTGTTCCTGACTACCATGAACCCATGGTATCCGTTTCCAACAGGATAACGCACCATGTCACGAAGCTCACATCATCTCAAACTGGTTTCTTGAACATGAAAATGAGTTCACTGTACTCCAGTGGCTTCCACAGTCACCAAGATCTCAATCCAATAGAGCACCTTTGGGATCTGAAATATTCACATCATGAATGTGCAGCTGACAAATCTGCAGCAACTCTGTAATGCTGGCAGAATCTCTGAGGATTGTTTCCAGCACTTGTTGGATCTATGCCACGAAGAATTAAAGCAGTTTTGAAGGAAGAATCTGGTCCAAAGCAGCAACAGTAAGGTGTAACTAATGAAGTGTCCAGTGAGTGTATATCATACATCCCTGAGGTGAATAAAACCCAATTTTCTAATTCACTGTATCTGTTAGTGCACCAAGTGAATGTTTTGAGCTTAGTGTGAATCCCAAAACCAAATTTTCATAACAGTGTAGAGTAAATGATGGCAAAGGTAGCTACATTACTGTTACTGGATCTAACATCAAATGCTGCCATATATCAAATATCTGCACTGACTTGGCAAATGGGATGATATTGGATTATGACAGCTCTCTTCAATCTAAAGGCTTCCAGCAGCTTGTTCATCTAACCCAATTACTGTTATTTCAAAAAGGACTTAAATCCAATTCCTGTTCTCATTTCTTTGAGCAAAAAAAAAAAAAAAAAAAAAAGAAAGAAAGAAAAATCAATGTAATTGTTAATTTTTGCAATACTGTATTAACTTAAGTGAGAAACCCTTGCAGGCATCTAACCACAACTAGATTAACTTATTATTCAAGCAGAAAACATACTTTTCATTTCCAGATGGAAAACCTTGGGGTTGTTAACCCATCTTACAGTGAGAAGTAATAACATCCTCAGAGAGAACTTATTTTTTATTCCATAAGGTAAAGTTTTGTTACAGCCGCAGACTCTCAGGATTGCCCCCTGGCAACATGACTGGATAGCAAAACAACATTTCTGAATGAAATATTCAAATTTTAAATCAATCTTATCTCGATTGGCTGTTCAGCATGACGTGTTAAATGAGGGACATGAGTATTTGTATTTTTAGGTTTAAGCTGTAGCTGTCAACTTGGAGTTTGTACATACACTTGAGTTATGTCAACTCTTACCACACACACACACACACACACACACACACACACACACACACACACACACACACGTCTCTGTGCATAAGTCTTCTTTATGCACTCATACATTGAAAAATGATTTGTCCAAATCTTTTCCCAGCTGTTCCATGAATTGCCATGTACTTCTTTTTGGATCCACTTGTTTAGTTGTATACTTTTTACACACTGAACTATTTGAATTCATTTGATCAAAGTGTTTTAACACATTCGCACGTGTGAATCCATTCACGCCAAATGTTTTCTCACATTCCCATGTGGTGATACACAGCTACAGCTCTTATGACCCTTTTTTGTTACCGTATCTTAGGCGCCCATTCACCCCGGGCAAAGCTCTGCTAAAACCATCTGCAGGGGACATATTGAGGAAAAGTAGACGTGATGACTAAAACGAATGTGTTCTTGGTCTGAGATTCTTGCACCACCCCTGACTTAATATTATGTGATGCATTTATTTTTACCCTTCTCCTCCATTGCGGATCAATGTCTTTAATCTCCCCGTGACAGAACTTGTAGGATATTTCATGTGGGAGGAACCAGATCATAAATAGAATCTCAAAAGTTTACTTATTTGAAGCTGACCTCAGTATGAGAAGCATTTTGTTGATCCCAAACGCTACATTTTATAGGGAGACAATACAGAGCTCAAACAGGTTGATTTTTATATCTGGAGACGTGAATCATAAAAATGTTATGACACAGAATGTCTCCCAGATTATGCAAGATCATCTGAGACCAAATTTGACAAGACAATTTTCCCCATTTTGGAGGTTAAACGGCACCAGTCACCTAAACCAACAACAATGCAGACTACAATTCACAGACACCACATATCCAACTGATTTCCTAAGATAACGCAGTGGAAACAAAGCATTTCATTAGGCGACTTTACAGTGGAATTAAATTAACACCGTGCTGTATTTTTTCAAACAAGAGCACCACAGATGTAATGCTCCTTAAATAAACTCTTATCACCAATACTTAACCACGCAGTGCAGTTAATGTATGATAATGTGATGTAAATGTTAATGTCAAAGTAATGAACACCTTGTTGAAGAACAGTATAATTCACTGGAGGTACAGAGTGACAAAATCATCTGAAAGCATATTTAACCAGACACAGTTTCCTCTCCAAACCCTCAAGAAACAGGTGTAGAACATGCAGGGTCATAACTGGAACAGTCTGGATTCTGCCTGCTGCAAGTGTTGTTTCCTTCCCCGTTTTCTGCATTCTAGTGGATTGAACAGATGGTTATTTTGCGGGTCGACAATTGTTTTGTCTGTTCTGACTGCTCTTCCATGAAATTTGCAGAAAAAGTCAAGTTTTTACCGCCCCACTCACTTCAACCTCCAGAAAAAGGAAAAATCCTTTTTTCCCCCCGCCTTTCTTTAATAACACAGAAAGGTCCCTATTTCCTTTTCTCCTTCCCACTCCAGACAAAATCTAGATATTCTCATGCACTATTTGATAAGAGATCTGAAAGGCTGGTGGTAGGCAACTAAGTTAACCTTTTGAAGCACTGCGCTTTCTCTTTTTAACAGCCTCCAAAGTGAAGCCAGGATGGCACAAATGCACCTGCACCAGCTATATCATCAGCGTCAGTATGATATCATCATCATCATCAACTTTATTTATAAAGCACTTTAAAACAACCACAGCTGACACAAAGTGCTGTACATTGGAACTGTAAAATAAAATTACATGAGATATAAATAAAAAACAAATAAAAGAAGAGTGAAATCATTAATTAAATAACTACTGCATTAAAAAAGAAACAGTCTCACTGAGGTTAAAAGCCAAGGAATAAAAGTGGGTTTTAAGACGTGATTTAAAAGGATATCATCAGTCTTTCGTTCATTGGGGTCTCTCAGTAAGTAGACCAGGACAGCTTGGACATCTGTGGAGTCTGTGGGATCGATCACGGCGGCAACATTCCTGACAGCAATCAGTTAACTTGAGTGAAATTAGTGGGATCTGTGGATTCGCTCCTAGAGGCAGAATTCATTTGCATAACTGTGTTAAGGTGCTTCATTTCCACCAGCTGGACAAAACAGGAAGCACCTTTATCTTTAATCAATTAGGCGATTACTGAATGATAACATCCTCTGAGGCTGTCCATATTTACTGACATTTCTCCATCAGCTCAATTAACGAGCAGCAGATTAGTTCATTAATATGCAGGAATAATTAATATAATAAAATAATACGATGAGGTCATGGCTACTGTGTATTTGCACTTTTTTTTAATGTCTTTGTGTCCGGCACGTGTGTACGCTGTGTCAACAATAGTCTTGAATACAAATGCTAGCTGTTATCAGGAGTTGTAAATCCTGGAATAAATTCTACAAACAGGGCAATATGACTTCCAGAGGCAGCATCCCTCAGGCACAAGTGCAGCTAAGAGGAGATTATGATGCATGGCATTTACCCGAAGGGCCGGAACATAAGATATATTGGAGCAATTTTGATTTATGATGTTTTCTTTTGCATGGTTGACCTATGTGCGTTAGGAGAAATTAGGAAGCCATTCCTCAGTGCAGAAGTTGGACTCGTGCTTGGTTGTTTGTTGAGTCTTTACATCTCTAACAGATGTAAATTAATCATGGTGGCATTTCTCTCGATGCTGAGGATGAATAGCGACAGCACGCAGAAGAGGCGGAACATTGGAAAGTTTGTGATCAAATAACAGCTTTTTGGGGGATTTTTGCTTAAGCTCTTGACATGCATCTCCCTCAACTCTGATGCGACTGCCTTCATTAAGAGGTTAATTAAAAGACTTGGCTTTCTTCTAAAGCAATTAACTTTACTTCTGTTTTATGCCATTTGCTTTCTCCAGCCGACTGAGTGCAATTTGTCTAATTAAAAAAAAAAGGGGAAAAAAAACATAATACAAGCTGGCTACATTATGGGACGGTGGTAGCAATACGTGCATATTTATAAGCGTAAATAAAAGTAAACACATGAAAAGTTAAGCAGCTCCTCAGCCAGTTCAGGCGGGAAAGCCTTTGAACCATTACACTGAATACTGCTCAGCTGCTAATGCTAGTCCAGAAATACCAGCTCGAACAGCTCAGAGCAACCCCGCCGAGGGTCCCGAACTCTTGTTTGTCTCTGCGGGAAAGAAGCTCTACAGTGCACAAGACCTGGGTAAACGCTTGTGTGCAGAGGCCGATACAGGTCATGTACATAACTGCGAAAAGATCGCTGATTTACGAGGCTGAATTTAGCATCCAGTGAGTGCAACTGCATGCAGGAGCCATTTTGGGCTCTAGAAATGTTGAACTACTGTCATCAAAGTGAAAAGAATGATTTCTAAATACACTACATATTACAATGACCTCAAAGATGGCATGCGGAAATGCAGCGCTGTAACGAAAATTATCACAACTGCATCTCTGCTCCCTACTTTCAAGATCATGCAGAGGAGATGGCTCTCTGTAGAGACGTATAGATACATTTGAGGTATATGCAGCGCCATTTCAATAATGCGACTGCCACATTCTGTGGAGACTCGTGCTTCACCGATGATGTATGTTGCTGATCATCTCTGGTTGCGACTGAACAAACAGCAACATTTAATCAGTTTAAAGCTCTGTACGACTACGGCGGTGGAATTTTTGGACCATGAAGCGTTGATCTCCCTTATCATCTAGCGTCGTGCTCTGCAGGTGACAGGACATTTTGTGCATATAGACAAGAATTTAGACACCATTTATTTTTTAATGTTCAAAATTTCCGTTTTAAAAATGTGGCTATGCGAGCTTTTAAAGAAAGAAAATGTAACACCATTTGTGTGATTATTTCAATTAGGGTAGCAGGAAGAGGAGAGAGCCCTGCCTAAGACTGACTGAAATATGCTGCTCATCCATTCACTAAGCTAATGAATCACAGTAAGATAAATGGCAGTTGGCTAACCTGTAAAATGGTCCTTTCTTTTAACAGGCAAATAGCCTCATATTGTACTCGGGGAAAATAGCTCAATTTATTTCCACCTTCATGTGAATGCAAATGAGGTGCAATCAATACGTCCAAAGTCTGACATGTCATTAATAATAAGTGGCCTAAGGAAAAAAAAAAAAAATACACCAACATTAATATAATGCCAGCAATTACAAAGGACATAAATGAACAAATCCCCATGAGATGAAGACAGTTGTAATTAGATAATAAGCAGCTACAGTAAAAAATTTAACACTGCTAGTTAGAAATGTTAGAAAAGGTGTCAAACAAAATGATATCACAATGGCCCGTGCAATTAATTGCTATTCCATTACCAACATCTACACAATACAAGTAATATGAATGACTACAATGAATGAAGTCGCACAGATCACTTTCCCCGCTTGCGTAGCCACTTGGTCGCCAGGAAAAAGGATTTTGCGATTGTGTACTTCAATACAGAGTATGCAAAAATAAATAAATAAATAAATAAATAGAGAGGACAACCACAAAAACAAAAAACAAATAAAACGACCCAACTGCTTTGAAACGGCAACAGACGCGGAGACGGACGCAATCAAACTGTAGTTAAACAACAGGACTGAGTGAATGGGAGATTCAAGGTAGCTGCAGAAAAAGGGAGAAGTGAGAGATTTATACTAAACGTGTGCTGACTGACAAAGCAACATCTTCTCAAGGCTCTGCAGGAGATCAGCCTAAATCCTTCTCATAAATTTTATATTAATGCCAGAGGTAACCAAGGTTGTTTTTCCCAGTATTTCTCCAGGTCCATTAAACACATCTAATATATTTCAGCATTCTCCAATTTCCGCATCTAAGTAGCTAAGCTGAATGGCAAAACTTGTACATAAGAGAATGTTTATTCCTTGCAGAGTCTGATGAGACTTCTGTGGCTGTGCTTCGCTGCTAAGGTTGACTGGTTTAAAGATGGAAAAAAGAAAAAAAAGCTAACAGACTCACCTTCCTCTGCACCTGTAGGTACTGTAACCTTGCCATTTCAGGAGATAATAAGACAAGCCGTCTAAGTGGGGAAGATTGGGGAAGGGGCGGGGAAGCAGAGGGGTGGGGGAGACAATCATTCTCAGATCTCGCTTACCGCTTCTGTTGTAGTTTATTCCTCGGGAATGAGAATTCGACTTGATAACAAATCACAAAACCTTTTATTCCCGGAAAATATGAGAGCTGTCTATCATCAGCTCTGCTGTGAGTAAGAGAAAAAGGTGCAATTTGTTAACTTCTGAGAAGCCGTCAGCAGCAGGTAATGCCAAGTTTCTCCTTTCACACCTTCCTTGGCTGGCCTATTTTAAGGAATGGAGAGCTTTCCCCTCCTAATTCCCAGTACAACAAATCCCAAAGCAACAGACTGCAGTCACTGCCATTAAATACAGTGGCTACCATGGAAACTACCCTGAACTTCAGGATTCATATACCACATAACTAGATGATAGTAAAAAGGACTAAGGTAGTCTATATTCCTGTAACTAATTAACATAATGTGCCACATGAATAATAGTCCTACATACGAGGAGTGAGTTCTCCCTCCCTTAGCGAACAGATATAGTGTGTTCCACTGTTGTTCGCTGACAAACTATATTAGCAGATCACTTAGTCACTGTACGTGCTTGAGATGCATTCGAACGCTGTGCTTTAAACAAAGAGGCACCCGAGCGCGAGACGGTGAACAGTAGTAACTTTGAGCAAAGTGCAAAATGGATTTCGACATCCGGCGCTCTTCTCAGTCAAAATGGTGGCTTACTCTTTTACATCGGGAAAGGAAGAAAACATGTCTCCCAGCTAGACAGGAGCAACAGCGGTGGTTTGATCTCTGCTTGAGCTCCACTTTTCAATTGCTAGTCACAAAGATGTAAGAGCATATGTCTGGCATTTAACAGCCATGGAAGATGCTGGGAAAGGGAGACAGTGACTTTATTCTGGGAAAAAAAAAAAAAGGAAAAGAAAAACAAAAAAAAAAAAAAAACAGCATCTCACTTGTCAAAAAAACACTGATAGACAAACCATTGGAACACACACTCAGACAATTAAAAAAAGCTCTGGAGACGGCGGACTGATTGTTTATCTGCATCGCGGCATAGAGAATTGAAATCCACAGCCACAGATAAGACATCAGTCTTCCTCAGTGGGCTGCGTAAATAAATCTGATTATGGGCAGAATCATTTCCCCTTTAGAATTGTTTTATCTGCTCATTCCATGCCTCAGCACCAGATAGCTCACAAAGTGCTTGGCACAAGGTGACGGTTTGCCTTGTGCTTGTTTCACATCAGGCCTGTTGCCTGCGGAACGATGCCATATCCGATTCAAACTTCAAATTATCTGTAAAAGAAACACATGTCTACTCATCTTGCATTACCACCATATCATATAATTGTTGGAAATGGGGATAATTGGGGCTGGCTAATTAAAGGCTGAAATCCAGAGCTGAATCTAACACAGTTATCTTCATTATGGGTCCATCCTTAAAAAACACGACTGTTTTTATTATTACATTGTTTGAAATGCTAATAAATTATAAAAAAAAAAATACTGGGAACCAGTAGTACAGAATTGTATTTTCTTATCCTCAATTTCAAGTATTTGATCAACATTTCAGCTTTTAGTGGGAAAACTGTTTTTCTGTACTTTCCTGGCTCTCTGGCATCGTAGTAAACAAATTTGCCTAACACGCAAAAGATCTCTGGGTTGAGACTGGGAGGATGCATAAAAACCCAGCCGCAGGAGATGACAAGCTAACGTGCTCTTACCAAGCCCGGCTAAATGGGATGGTTGCATCAGGAAGGGCATCTGGTGTAAAATCTGTGCCAAATCAAGCATGTGGATCCATCCAGTGTGGTGACTCCTTGGAAAATAAGAGAGCAGCTAAAAGTAAGCCCGACAGACACTTCACTTGGCTGCGCAGGTATATTAAAACACCCAACCAAGTGTGTCTGGTGACTCATTTTTCCATATGACTACAGGAGCACTATCAGCTTTTGATGTATTAATGAATAACCCACTTGCTCTTATTTTGAAAAGTTCAGTCATTTCTAACCCGCCGACCGTAGCACTTTACATCTCGTGTTACATGCCGGGCCGCTGTTGTGGCATTTCTTGATTATCATTCAGCTGCTTCTCCAGTCAGGCCAGGCAGACTCCAAGTCCACCGTCTTGGACTCCAGCTGGTAACGGCAATCCTTCTGCTCTGGAGATAACGCTGACCAAGAATGCAGCAAGAGAACGGCTTCATGCGACACTACGCGGAGCTAACAGAGGCTGGAGTGAAAAGTAAGGACTACCATCTGCTGTCCAAGGCCATGGACTTGTTGTCCATCTGTGAGATGATGTGCTCACTGAAGAGGCAGCTGATTTATACTCTGCTACTTCTTCCAAAGTACTCATCTTTAAAAAATATTTACATTTTAAACCCTTTAAAAAGGTATTCAGTCTGTGTGCCCTGCCTTTACCGGACAATTTAGCACTTTAAAATGTTTAAGTACACAACATTTGTTAATTTTTTCTCCAGTACTTGGCAAAATCAATTTTAGGCTTTACAGTCTGGAAAAGGAGATTTGTTTGTGATGGAAGGAGCAGAACTTCTGTATGTACTCGTGCAATTACAGCTCTAATAATAAAGCAGATTAACACTTTTAATCTAAAGCAAATCCATGAAAAACCTGATAATGGGGCGTCTATGTCTAGAATAGCTGTGAAACTTCACATTTCTCAAACAACGATATGTACTGCAAGTCATTCCTGCTTAGAATCATCTTGTAATTTCAGCACACTTAAAGCCTCTGAATATTTGATGCAGTCAAGAAAGACTTTTTTTTTTTTTTTAACAGATGTGGATAAATGAGATAATGTAATACTGGAGTCTGCTAAGCTGTCTGCACAAATCCGAGTGTTCGTTTTAACTGTTTGTAATGTGTTAGAATCCTTTTAAGCCAAAACTGATTTGCAGGAGTTTCTCTGTTAGATCTGATAAAGCATTAAAGGCAATCAGACTGAGGGGTCAGTTCTCTTGGGTGACCTAAATGAGCATTGACAACCACTAAAACGCATTTGGGCAAATCAGACAACCAAGCAGCTGAGCACATCTACATTGGTCGAGCCTGGTGACAAAGCATTCCCTTAAAACACACCAGATAAAAGACTAATTTGGTCCAATTTTGCTGGAGGGACGCTTATCTCGGGATTCAAATAAGGTCAAAAGAGAAAACAGTCAGAGTCTGTGATAAGATCGTGGTGGAAAAGCAAAAGAAACCCTGTAACCCCTGTGAAAATGAGTTATGCTCTGGATCCTTGTAGATGTTGTTCTGCCTCTTATTGCCATTTACCTCCAGTGAGGGCAACATGAGTCACCACAATGAAGGTAAATAAATAACTGATGAGCGCAATAAAAAGGAAATGCAGAAGTTAGGCTTATCGGAACAAAACAACGGCTAAAATTTCTACAACAGAACGACCGCGATAAGAAAACTGGACCTCAGAGGAAATAATAAACATGAATCATAAATCATCCCAGATTAAATGTTAGCATACTGTACTTTAGTGTAATCTTTTCCACAGCAGGCACTTGTTGTTTTCGAAATTTATCAGGAACATTGTGAGTGTGTGTTTGGAGTGGAAGGGAGAGGGAAATGTTTTTTTGTTTTTTTAAAAAGCACCTTTGGTTACATTTCCAGCACAACATGAGGCTATTGTTAAGAAATCAAAACGAAAAAAAAAAAAAAAAGACTTTTAAAAGTTTAGAATTCAAACTATTTGATAAATGATGTCAAGAAAAGGACAAAAACTGCAAAAGCGTGTAAACTAAACGACTCAGATCTTATAGAAGTTGGGTTCATGTCCTGGCAGCAATGAGCCGCGGCAGAGAAAATGCACAACGAGACAGTAATGAAAAAAAGCGTGCTTCCATCAGCTTACTGCTTCACCTGTCTTTGGATGAAGAGAGAAAGATTGCCGCAACAGAACTGTCTATCACTTATGAACTGCAACCCATCAGAGCAGAATTTCTCTCAGAAGACAAAAAGTAGATCACAACACTTTGTCAGCACAGTCCTACGCTTTTCTGATCAATCACCAAAAAGCTGTTTGATTTAGTGACACGGGAAGACGCGAGGTAAAAGAGGTAACCGACAAATCCTTTTTGGAACTTTAACATTAATAACCACTTTTGTTAATTGTAGTTTAAGGGTTCAAAGTATTGCTGCAAACGTGATTTTGGCTCTAACTATTTGAATCGCTCTCTCTTCTGGTCCTTCTAAAGCACTTTTGAGTCTTTTTAAAAATACTTTTTCCCGTAATCAAGCAGCCTTAAACCATGATGTCAGTTAAAGTACCATGATTACCTCCGCCAAGGAGGTCATGTTTTTGGTAGCATTTGACTGCATGCCAACCAGTCTGTAAACACGATAGCTCGTGTTAACTCATTCACTGCCAGCCATTGGCAGTGAATGAGTTAAACCCATTGACTCATTCACTGCAATTGACGGCTATAGACGTCAATGGCAGTGAATGAGTTAATAATCCATTCGAATCTAGTTTACATCCACTAAGGTCTTCAAGGTCAACTTAAAGATGTATTGGTTGAAAATAAAGATTAAAAATATGTCACATCTGACCTCTAATTCAAGGTCAATGGATCAATCTGAAGGTCAAATTGACAATAATACTATAAATAAGTATTTAAAACTAGGTTTCTTACAACCATTGTTCCTATGACAACATATAGACATATATGGAATGATATACCGTGAGGGCATTCCTGTCTTCCTTCTCTCACCCCAACCGGTTGCAGCAGATGGCCCCGCCCCTCCCTGAGCCTGGTTCTGCTGGAGGTTTCTTCCTGTTAAAAGGGAGTTTTTCCTTCCCACTGTCGCCAAGGTGCTTGCTCATAGGGGGTCATATGATTGTTGGGTTTTTTTCTCTGTATGTATTATTGTAGGGTCTACCTTACACTATAAAGCACCTTGAGGCGACTGTTGTTGTGATTTGGTGCTATATACACCTTTGATCACAAACCATTTTCACTTGATATTTATTATTAAACATTTAAACAAATTTACTGAACAATGTCACGAATGCTATGTGTACTATATCCACAAATAAAAAAATAATGTCATGTATATATTACAATGAGTTATTATGGGGGGTACATCCTATTCTAGGAGCTTGTAAGCTTATATATTTAACACAATTATTCATTTACATTACAAACATGCTTTGTTAGATTTTAACATGTCTCTTTTAGGGGGTTTTGTTATGAAATATAATTTAAATGAATAAATAGAAAGGGAAAAAAAAAAAGAAAAAAAAAAAGACCTGGACCTGATGGCGACGAGGTTTTCAGAGTGGGAGTTATGTCTAGACTCCTGGGTGTTTTTAACAACCCAGAAACTTTTTAACTTCTTTTCGGTCAGGCTTGTTGACAAAAGACTTCTTTCCATCACCTTGACTAAATCTGAGCTACACGATGAGTGAGACTGGGCTTTGAGGTAGAGGAGATAAAGGAAAAGGGCACGCTTGATTTATAACACAAAACAAATCAAGAGCCTCACAGTAAAAACAAATGCCAAAAGGACTCATTTTATTCCCATCATCAGGTTTTCATAATCACTAAAAGCCAAAATTGTAATTGAAATTAAAATCCGATTTATCGCTCATCCCTAATAGAGATGCAGAAGATCACAGTGGGGATAGTTGCTGGGAAAAACTCATCTATATTCAAGGATGTCTCCCTATTTGGCAGTTCTTACAGATAATCACACTTGGCTGTGGTTGTTGTTGCTACCTCAGTTAAACCCTGGTGTGCTCAGACATATTTCCAGGCAGGAGGAAGATGGTGATGGGTAAAAACTGAAATCCAAGGATTCAAAAGTCTCAGAAAGTCCTTGTATTTGATGTTGCAAATGCGTCACTTGATGCCTCCAACCCCCAACCCCACCCCACCCCATCTTCCTTGTACAAGAATATAGCAGCAATAAACATTTTTACCCAAAAGATCTGCTTACTTTTACTTTATCTGCAATCACGTTCTGTTAAAAGTTATGTTAATTGACACCATGATTACGATAAACAACTAGACATTTGCTCAACTAGTTGACTAGATGATTACATCTTGCTGCGCTTCCTAGTAGGCATTAGAAAAACACTGGTAGGTTAATTTCATTTTTCATAAACTTTTTTACTTCTGAATCGTTTTCCTTTGATGTAATAAATTCGTCACCAGTAACATCACGAGTAGAAAGAAAAAAGTGCTTGTTCAGTGATTACATTTATATATTTTATTTATTTTTTGCTGTAGGAAACTGATTGCAAGTTATTGCCCAGAGGTTGAGTACGCAACACCCACAAACTCAACCACATTCGATCACAAGGCAACTGCTCAGGTTGCCTGGAGATGGAATGCAATCACTCTCCGTTTGGCAAGGGTTTAAAAACTGCTGTCTAATTTATAAACGCAGACAGATTGCCAACACATTGCAATCAATCGGACTCAGTCTGCACCAATCAGCGCCATAAAAGAAAGGCTGCTGAGTGTCTGTGCCATTTTGCAGCTAAACTGCAGTCCTGAAGCGACATCGTCACTATGACCTATGAGGACATGCCTGGATGCTGCATTTAAGTAGTTAATATGAATTTCTGCGTATGTAGACTACAACAGATTTGTGATTCTCATTGATTTATTACAGTTAATGGCTACATGTCACAAACCGATTGCACGTAATCGCCAACTCACCCCCATTCAGTTGCAAATGGAAAGCAGACTGACTCCATGTTTTTGCCGTTTTCATCTGTCGTGATGGCACCAAAGTCGTTTTGATGATGGTGACCAACCGCCAGTTGCCGCAGACCTGTTCCCTGTCTTCAAAGCAACCATTTCAAAGGCTATGAGATTGCAAGCTCATTGCACATGATTGCACCGCTGTCCCCAATGACTGTTTTCCCCTAGTGTGACTGTAGCTCAAAACGACTAAGTGCACGTTGATCGTTGTGTGGTCTAGATGAAGATGAGAGGGTTCAAAACTTGATTTGAGGAATCAGTGAGGAGAATAAAAATTTAGGTTTCATCACAAACCCCCCCTCCACACTTCCCACTTCCTCTGTACTTTGACAAATTGTTCACTGGAAGGCGTGTCTTTAAAACATCACAATTGTTTTAGTTAGCAAGACGGCCAACTGAATGATTCAATAATTTTGTCCTTAAATTGCTGGACAACAAAGTGTCATGAATGCATTTTCAATCCATCATGTCAGCCAACTGTTTCCTGTAAAAATACAACCTAATTAGCCCACTTCAGTTTTTATGTGAACGAGTCAGAAAAGTACAGTTTGGGAACTTGATCGTTAATCACTGGTTAGATAAACACATACAGCTGCAGAAAGAAAAATTACAATTAAACCTTAAACACAAGTATTGCGCAGATGCACAGCAGAAAAGAACAGGAGGAGTAAATACCAACTCTAAGCTCGACAATTTCTCACAGCTGCTGCTTACTACCACTGACAGCAACGCAGCCAGAGTGGTGGTCCGTAAACTGAGATGTGAGAGTGAGTGCAATTTCCCATTCTTCTGAGGCGCGCACACGTAAACACGAGCCAAACGCTGAGCGATATATTAGCCTGCCACAACACACATAGTAAATGATGATAATGCAAATGACTATATGCGAGGAGTGTGAACCGGTTGCACCTGTAAGGTCTGTGGTCATTTGTTATGTGATTGCCAGGGGCATAATGAGCAATAGGCACCCTGTGAGAGTAAGCTCAATTTGCTTTGCCCTTTGTGTTGCGTTATCTGGTCGACCTGTCACTGTTGTATCACAGGGACGTTTACTGGATTTAGAGATCGGGCCGTCGCGGTTTAAACCCACACCTTGTGCTGTCACGGATGCTGATCAGCATTACACATGTGTAAATTACCACAGTGTACTCTCCGGTGTCTCATTTGAACACACGTGTGCTGTCAGTGCACATGCTAATGTTGCTTTCACACTGAATCTGGGTTGGTGGGCATGTCACCCTAGTATTCAAACAAACAGCGATTACGACATGGCCAAAAAATACGTGGGCTTCAAATACAGACAAATAACAAAAAACCCTGCTAAACGAACTATTCAAAACCGTGCTGCTTGCACTCATGTTTTGGAACACGGCTGCAGACATTTCCTCACATTCATCCACAAGAGTCCACAGAGTGCCCTTTTCTTCTTTTTGCTGGCAGAGCCTATTTTCTATACAAATCCTATAAAATTTAGCGTTGACAGCACTCAGAGCTCCGTGCAACTGTTTTTTTTCTTCCCCCCTCATTCCGCTGCACTCACAGTGCTTTGAGTTGAAAATAGTTAAACTGCTTGTCAATGTCAGTCCTTTCTAACAGACCAGTGAAAGTCAAGAAGGGGCAGGATTTGCAGTACAAACACTGTCAGCGATGGCAGAGGTGAAACTAATCCAGGCTGTCACAGAAAACTCAGTTATTTACAATCTTGTATTAAATACTTTTTTTTCTCCAAACTTAGCAACAGCAAATTCTTGAGAGAAGCGCCTGGAAAATGAGGTCACAGGCACTTCCACTCATCGAACCTGGAAAATCATTTCCTTTCATGGGCCATATTTTATGCATGGAGGCTGTATCATGTTGTAGCAAAGTTTAAGGCATAGTAGTGTCCAAAGCTGCCTTTTACATTTAGGAGATCAGACTTGACAAACTAAGGGGTTAGAAGAGCATAAATGAGATAAAAGCAAGAAAAATACACTACACCAAAATAAACGTATGCTTACACAATGTGACGCTTTACTTTGACTCTGATTTCTCTTCCTCTGGCCAAAATACAGACAGAGACAGAAAGTCCAATAACAATATGAATGTATTATATGTATATACACCGAATATGAATACTGCTATTCCCAGGAGACCCAACTTGATTCCTTGCTGGACTGTGCTCATGTATTTTTCAGGGCTGCAGGTAAGCTGCTTAACTCCACCTCTCAGAATGGGACGAGTGGGGGATAATTCAATAAAGTGCAGCTCTCAGAAAGATCACGCCTTCTGGTCTTTCCCCTTTTGCAAACCCACGACACCGCCTGAAATCTACAATGACAAAACAGACAGCTGTTAACCGGGGACGTGGCATTGAGGAGAATCAGGTCCCAGCGCACACACTCTCATCCTGGTGCTTTCGCATCATCACAGTGACAGTGCTTGCGAGCCGAGGACTGAAAGCGAGGGGGGGGGTGAGGGGGGGGGGGGGGGGTGAGGAGTGCCTCAAACGTTAATGTTTCATTCATCAGACCTCCACACCCTGCCTCGGCTGCAGTATGAAAACATAACTGTAATGAAAATTCTATTGATCGGAGTCGCTTCCTTTTAGACAAATTGCACTGTTTTCTCAGCCTTTCAGTGTTTGGAAGGCAAATGTAAAGAGCAAAGATGAAAGCCCTCCAGACATCATAGTCAATGCTCCATCATGACAGGCGGACCCCTGTCTCAACTTAAGCTAAAACCCTTCTGCAAAGCAGAAAACACATTTTTTCTAAGACATTTACCAACACTGATCAAAAGCTCCTGAATTGCTGTATTTTCTGACATGTCTGGATGCTAAGGTTTCTAATTTTACCACATAATCAATTTAATACACAAAGACATTACAGTAAGTTTCCCGGCCTCGTAATGCCACCATTTAATTAAAAGGGGAATTCTAGTTATGTCAGATATTTTGGCAGCTGTGCATTTGCTGCAAAGCTGTGACAATGTAGACTGTTCAAGCTAACAGCCAATGCCACCCAGAATTAGGAGACCTTCACTTCCACCTCCCCCAAATACACCTAGATAATTCTGGAGGCAGGGCAGGCTTTGTGGTTTGAGTGAGATCATCCCAAGCTTTGATTTACCACCGCCCCTGCAGAAACGTCCTTGATCAGGCTGCAGCTACAGGGGAGCTGCTCCTGGCTGCCCCTGTGTGCTCACCCCCTTTGCTGCAATGCAAACATGCACGTCTCAGAGGGAAAAAGCAAAAAAGGAGAAAAAGAGCTCATTTCAAAGCCATGGTGCTCGTGTTAGTGCGCTGGTTAGTTAGCCTCCCTGTGTCTAGTCTCAGAGGCTTCCAAAGCATCAAGATGGAAATTTATTATTATTTTTTTTTTAGAGATTTCTGACTTCATCACCCCTGCCAGCCGTCATTAGGGAATGAAAAGACAAAGAAAACTATTTTTGAAATACTGTACGTGGTCTCAGAGGAGGCGCTTGCAAGCTAGCATGCATGAGGAAACAAGACAGACAGAGTGTGGATAACCATCTTACCCATGTGAAGTCCTCCTGCATTTCTAAATTAAAGATAGGGAGATAGTGTTGCTGTAATCTCAGTTTGGGATCTCCGTTCTCTGGTGAAGCAAATGGACTTAAAGGAAATAGATCAGGCCAGCATCTCTGGGGTCAAGGGTTTATTTAATGAAGTCATATCAGCGATGCCTACACCTTCCTGTTATCTTCAGCTGACATTCATAACAATGGGGCAGTTGTGAAGTTCAAGTAAATAACCACCGTATTGTTACAGAAGTCAGTTCAGTTTTTTCCTTTCCCCAAAACGATAAAGATCAATGATGTAGATTATAGGAACATTATCATCTTGAAATAAAATCGAATGTGTGTCAGAATTTTCAAGCATCGTTTCCTATTGTTTCTATAAACAGTCAGAGCCATGCTTTTAAACAGAGCCTCTTAAATCTCAATTCTCACATCGAGGAAATTATTACACTTTAACTGAGGATCGGTTGCTATTAAAAAACCCACAAACTATGCCAACTGGGGTGAAACTTTAAACTCAGAAACCTCAATTTCTACCGCTGTGCCACCAACTGTTCATGGTGAATAACAAAATGTGTGGGTGGGGACTGTGCGAACAGTTCTGTTTCTATAAACATATCATGAACATGACTTTCAACAGATTTACAACTGGATTGTTTTTAGTATTTTAGGAGGCATTTGAATCTTTATGAAAAGCCAGATTGAGGGAGAGCCACGAAAGAGCAAATCCAGTGAAGACATGTGCTAAAAATAATAAAAACTTATAGTAACACACACTATTTTGCATCTGTGTGTCATAGAAAAGCATACACTGCAGATTCTCCAGTGTGTTTGCATCTCTCTCTATGGCTGTGGGTAAGTGGGGCATTCACGGTAACTAGGAGCAATAGAGCCATCAGTAAAAATTAAAGAATAAGCCCTAATTTGAGGATAAACTGACACAGGAGCTTTGACAGCAATAACCCGACATGCAGGGGAATTAACCAGGGTATTACTGCTAAACCTGTGGGACTTTGCAGCTTTTGCAGGGGAAACTTAGACATAAAGACCAGTACATGCTGTGACCTTCCCTTTAGGGGGAAAAAAAAGAGGCCGAATCTTGAAGCTGGAAATATCCAAAGTGCTTTTTTTTTGGATGCAATATCATTAAACTCTATCAGAACAATTAGTAGCTCCAGCCCCGGAAAGAGAACTAGCAAATATCTTGACATTTATGTGTGTGTGAGTGTGTGTTTGTGTGTTGCGAGGGGGGTGGGCTTGCATTTCCAGGCTCATGTTTTGACTCCAAGTGTCATGGAGACAGAGATTTACTGTGACAACGCTGATGCCAAGTGTTGTACTCCTGCAATGCTTTGCAGAAACATGGCACATATAGCATTCTGACTTTGCACACAATATTCCCCGGGACTTGAATTAAAAATGCGGGGGGAAAAAAATAACCTTGGTGCTCCAAATAAGAGACGAAATGAGGAAAAGATATTTTTTTCCAAAAAAAGGGGAGCTAAAACCAGAGAACACATTATGTTTCATGAGTCAGCCTCGGACAAAAACGGTGACACGGGCAATAAAAGGATGAGTTTAAGAATATCCTGGAGAGACTGACGGCTAAAACAGTACATTAACGTCAGTCGCTTTCTCTTGTTAGTTTGGGGCTACGTGTGATTTTAAACTATTATGAATTCTGGCCTTGTTATTCAATCCAACTAAGTTCAGCTATTAAAGGGAGCGCAAAGATAAGGAACGGCATGTTTAGATTTAGTTTAAGGATTTGTGATTCCCAACTACAGCGGCACTATTTGGACTATCATCACTATCAAAAGTGTTTCGAAAAACACGCCATTTACTTTGCCTCCTAGTGACTCTTTTACGCCAACCAAACTTTTATAAGGATCACATCATTGCACTCCTGCTGTTTGCCTCATATTTTACTGTTGGCAGCAGTACAAAAAAATATGCCATTTTAGATTGATTACTGGAAGGATAATGCAAATTTGCATATAATAAAAATTAATTCAGAAGCAAGCCATTACCAGGAAAAATATTCAGCTCCGTCAATTGAATTTATCTATTTCCGTAGCCACAGGAAAATTACAAATTATTCTTCATAACATTTCATTTTGTTGTTATTCTGCATTTGGTTATGTTTTGTTAACACCCTCACCTTTTGAATTTAACTTCATGAATAAAACATCACAGAAAAAAGGGGGAAGCGTAACACTAACATTTGATTACTCCCGTATCATTACTTCATTTTAGCAGTTTCCGAGGCCTAACATGCTTTAAAAAACTACAGTTGCATGTATGTGAATGCATCTGTGTGTTGATCGAACACCTTAGTGAGAATAAATGTTATTGCTCTGCTATTCATTCACCACTTTTGTCCCCCTGCTATTGTTAAAGGACTGGACAGCTTAGCTTCAAGCACATCACCCCATAATTGTTCCTCGGTTCATATCTGTCATGACACTTCTATAGGTCTGCAGCCACTGTCACAAACCACAGCCCGCAGCCCCTAATGGGGTCGCTCTATTCCCCCCCCCCTCCCGCCTCTGTATCTCATACAACCAGCCTTTGTTCCTCATAGCACCGTAGCACAATCTGGAGATGCCATTAGTGGGGAGGAAGACAGTGATGTTTAGTGACAGCCAACGACTCCTCTGGTCAAGAAAAGCGCCCTGGAGTCATCAGAGTGTCATACACACCCATCCACTCTGACTGAACCCAGCCTCGGTTCCTCAGAGTTCACCTTTGTTCTCGCTATCTGGAAAGCAGAAAGCTAATTGCGTGACAGGGGTTGGGGTGGGCATCGCCCACGACAGCCTGAATTGTGCCACCGTGTAACACTGCCAGCTCTTCTTGTCAAACACATTGTAGAGGAATCAGGAAAAAATTTAATAAAAAAAATTTAAGCGAGAGGGGGAGGCACTCATTTTGCTGCAAGTGGCAGTTTTTGTCTTTATGTGCTGTTCATGACTATTGTCATCACATTTAGGGCTGAGCTCAAAAAAACATGCAGAAATTGTGCAAGCGGCTGGGTAAGATGATAAGAGAAGCTACATGGCCTGTTTGGAGCTGATAGCTCAGACTCAGCATAAATCAAACACCTTCTGGCGATTCAAATAATTTGTACAGTATGCATCATATGTTTGAGGGCTGAGGTGGGGTGGGGGGATTGAAGTATTCAGAGTAAGAAAGTATCATGCCTCAGTGCCCCAAAATAAAATGCTGCAGACTTGTCAAATTACATCTTCCAAGTGAAATGCTTAGGCTGTGATTTGCCAGCATTACTGCACTTTACACAATGCAACTTTTACACTGGAAATTAAGCACATCTGCAGAGTCCACACATTTATCCCACTACTTTCATCACAAATGTAGCAATAGGCTTCACTCACGTCACTTATCTGCGGAATGACTGAAGTGTTGTTTGACCCCTCTGTGGTTACTTTACTTCGCCAAAGCAAACAGTAAAGTCAGCTTGCGGTTAATTTGTGGATACTATCATGTGGAGACAAATGCACAAACCACTCTATAGGCAGTTAATGGGTTTACTTGGCTGCTTCATACTTGTGGGACTCGAGGCCCTACTGTTTGCTTTAGGCGCTGGCAATTTCCAACAGGCTGTGGAGGCGCTCTGCATCAATGCTGGCTTAACACAAAATGGCAGCCTGTTACAGAGCATGGGCACAGATAATGCTTTAGTTTATGTTTGAGGGAGGAGGGAAAAAAAGTTGACCCATGAATCTTTACCAAACTGTGCTACTTAGCTCAGTGCTGGGAATGTGTTTGACTCATATTTGAAGTCTGATCTGCGGTTTTATATAGATAAAGCTGACACAGAAGAAGACAAAAATTGTATTTCCTAATGATCCTGTCAGCTTCTCAGGATCCTGTAATGAGTGAGAAGACTAAGCTATGCCGCTGATTAATAAAATGAAATCTGAAAGGTAAGAAAAGCTCGATAAAGAGGCAAAGCTGAAGGCTGCTGAGGCAAGAGAAAAGAGTCTTTGTAAGATCTTAGAAATGTTATCCAAGTACGGAGGTCCTTTTTTAAACACGGGACTGGTTTGTTTCACAATTTCATCTTGATCCTTTGAACACGAGTGGGACAAATCCGTTCTTACAAATGTGCACGGGGAGGACTTCAAGACTTCCGTAGCAGAGTGCACAAAGATAAAAGACTTTTTTTTTTCTTGAGCAGCAAATGATCTTCTTAAAATGATTACTCTGCTCTTCTGTGTAAAAGCTTGGGATTTCACAGTAACAATTCTGCAGGAAAATAACTGAAAAATATGTATCTAAGGGGAAAAAGTTTAACAATGACACTTTCAGCAGCAATCTGACTCAGCCAGAAAAGTTAGAGGAAATATCAACACAAAGTCACACGGAGTCCGAGGCCAAAAAAAAAAGTAAAATTAAGGCAAACTGCATTTGGCTTTTTGACAATTTAGCCTGAAACCAATCTGTCTGAGTTATCAGTAAAAAATAAATAAATTAAATAATTAATTTTAAATTGTATTGACGGCAGTTCTGCCACACATTACAGGGATGATTCAGAATGAGGTCTAAAGTCTCCAGGATCTTTTTTCTTTAATAACAAGCATGACGTGATGACACATTGCACCTGCTCGCTGTTTTGCTGTGCATGTAGAGAGTGAAAAAAAATTTAAAAAGATATATCCGCTCAACAAAGGGGAGGTGGCGAAGGCTTATAAATAACAGGTTAGAGGAAAACCTTTTTCTGCTGACTTCCCTCCCCTTGATCTCTTTCTCCTAACATTGCAATCTATTCATTTCCTCCTGCTTGTCTTATAAGACAGTAATGGTGATACAGAAGTGTAATAAGACCTTTAGAAAAATACTTCCCAGTGTCCGGAGACCCCTAAACCCTCCAGAGGGAGACCATTCATGGAGGATTATTGGGCCTTTATTAAGTTGTCATATCAGGTAAAGATTAAGCGGACCTGGTCCTGAACCACTCCCCTTGCAGTGCCAGACCACATTGACTCAGTGGAGCCCCCTGGTGCCACAAGACCCCTGTACGAAAAGACTGAGGGAGTTCATCTAAAGGTCCCGTTGGAAGCTCTGAAACCAAAAGGAATCTATGAACTGCAGCTCTCAATCTGGAAGGTTTATAACTACAACACTGGGAATTTTTTGAAGTCTAAGAAATTGTCCGTGAAATTCTGTGAAACACTTCAGTACAGATGAAGGACTTCTGTGTTACTCACTTATTGTGGCTTTTAACAATACAGAGTAGGGCCGGTGTTTTCTTGCTGACACAAAGGAAGACTTTTGAAATTGAAACTCTGAAATTCAACCTCCAAACTGTCTGAGTCATAAAACATCCTTACTCTAGATGTTTAAATGAAAATTTTCTTGTGTACAATGCAGACACATGGTTATTCCTGACAAGATCGGGAGCCTGGAGTTCATAGATTTCACTCCATGTTGGCACAATCAAAATAGCTACAGGAAACAGATCATAACTCAGCATTACATTACTTCACTTATGATTATTTTTACATTTCACAGACATTTTTATTCACAAAACTGTACAGCAGGTCTGCAAAATAAAATGAACTTTAAGGGATATTTAAAATACATCCTCCATCAATTAAAATGCAAAGCAGAAGCAAATCAAGTGCTCCACAATCAGTGCCTGACCACATGCCTACATCTGCCAGTCACAGCTGTTCCCTGCACTATGCTGCTTGAAATTTCCTGGACTAGTCTAGACAAGTAACACTAAGTTAAAAGACAACAAAAATCAAATGTCTGACACAAGCAGGAGGTGAAAAGCTTGTCCCTTGAAGCAGATCAGCATCCGCTGTTTGGAAAGACTTTGGAATTAGCAGAAGGGATGTTAATCAAGAATAAAATGATATGCAAAGAGCTGTAGAGTTGTGTCTGCACCACAAAGCAACACAACTAAGTTATTAAACCCTCCACAAACTGCAGTATGATGAATGCATGAGGCCACAAAACACACAAAAACAATGTAAATCCATCCAGCGTCAATTCAGACATCCATAAAAGCATGTCACCGTATCCACCTGAAATCAGTCCACTACTCCCAGTGAGCAATAAATGTTTCAGGAAAATGGTCAACGTGCAGGACAAAAGCTTTGTTATCCCCTCATGCTGTTATTTTTTCGAAAGTGGCAATATCAGTGCTGTATGCAAAACGCTGTAGGGGACATGTAGAGGGACCTCACAGCTGTCAAGCACGCCGTTTTATTCATATCCATCGTGCAGGTGAAATGAATGAAGGACTTTCTATTATTTGTCTGCAAAGATTAATTTCTAAAGACTGATTAACAGAAATGTAACAACTTAAAAGAAAAATGTAGCACCTTGTTGATTTCTTTGTGTTTATCTTTTTAAGAGACACACCAAATTCATTATTAATTATAATTATTTAATTGTTATTAATTTTAGGTGAACTGGAAGGACCTATTTTGCGCACAGATGTGAAAGCAGTGTTCTGTTAATGCGACAGAGCAAAAAACACATTTTCTGTCACTTAAATCAATAAATAATTCAAAAAGTAATTGTAACCTCAATATCTAGGTAATGCCATTAACCCTGTCAAGGCAGGCGTTGCAGATTTATAACAAGTAAAAGCTAACAACCTGATTACCCCACATACATATTTTATGAGGTTTTTTTTTTACTAAGAAGTACAACTGCAGGTATTCTTTTGTGCATTAGCAACAAAAACTTAATTTGAGCCTGAGAGGTTAAGTTAGCCTCTAGTAACGCTGAAGAACCTTGGATTCTTTGACCAGGATGTGTCCTTCAATATGCATCATAAACAAATATGTAGGACTGCTTTCTTGGATTTGCACAATATCTCTAAAAATAGAAATATCACGTCTCAGAGTGATGCTGAAAAACTTGTTCATGCATTTTTTACTTCTAACCTGAACTACTGTAATTCATTATTATGAGGTCATTCTAAAATCTCCCTGAAAAACCTTCAGTTTATCCAGAATGCTGCAGTGAGAGTACTGACAGGGACAGGAAAGAGAGAGTATATTTGTCCCACATTAGCTTCTCTTTATTGCCTCCAAAATCAAATGTAAAATTCGTCTCTTCTTCAGTATTCTTCAATAATTAATTTATATTCAATAATCCCCCTTCTTATTTTAAAGACCTCAAAGTACCATATCATCTTTGCTCTTGGACTGCAGGCTTATTTGAGATAGAGATGGACCGATCCGATATTACGTATCGGTATCGGTCCGATACTGACCTAAATTACTGGATCGGATATCGGAGAAAAATAAGAAATGTAATCCGATCCATTAAATATCACGAAAGCAGCTCACAAAACTTGCAACACGCCGTAACTCACCTCAGAACGTTAGCACGTCGGAGCAGTATGCATCACCTGATAGAGCGGCTGTGGCATGCGGGACCTGTAGGTGGTCTGGATAGCATTTGGAGCTTCGCTAGCAACCCGGCATTTCATCTCCGACAAAGTTATCCCGAGAGAAGTAAAGCAAGTGTGTAAGTCCATCTCTGAATGTTTGTAAAGCATTCCTGCGTTAAGCTTAACAAGCGACTGCCTCTCCTGCTGCTACTTCAATCATGAAACTGCTTAACGATCAGCTGATCGGCTTTTCTGTCGCGAGTCCGTGACTCTAGTTTGCTTTTGGCCCACTTTGCACCAGAAAGAGGAAACCAGCGGCTGAACAACAGCAGCACGTTTAAGCTTGATCAGCTATTGTTAGAATGTATTTAATATTACTTTCTACTCGAGGATCTTTTTCTACGTAGCTGACGCTGGTAACTGTGCAGGGGCGGATCTAGCAAAGTTTAGCCAGGGGGGCCGATAGGGCATTAACAGGGAAAAGGGGGCACAAAGACATACTTTTCTTTCTTATTCTCATTTAAAATGTCGAGCTTTTAATAAATAATTATCTGACACCCAAAGTTTTAATTTGATGTAAAATGAATAGAAGTCAATTACTGTATATAGTAACTATTAAGTCTAATATATATACCCTAGTAAGCTATAGTACTTTTTCCTTTGGGAAGGTACCATCTGTGCAGTCTGCAATTTTGTTGAAGAAAGATGTTGAATCTATTTAATATTTCTTGAAAAATAATTGATTTCTGTGCATTTTTTTTCACACTGCATCAAATTAAGGTTGATTACGTCGATTAAGCATCATGAGGTGGAGCGTGAGGGGTGGTTCCCTATTTTTTATTTATTTATTTTTGTTGTTGCTGGGAGTTGGAACCCTATTAGTTAGGTTGCTTAATATTTATGCTAAGTACTCTTTAAAATACCAGAATAGGGAGGATGGTGTAGGTTTAAGTTTATTAGATTGATCAGTATTGCTGAACTATGAAATATATTTTTTTGCATACAGGTATAACAGAATAGCTTTAGTGTAGTTGTTGTTTTAAACTTGAGTATGAACTTATACAAAATGCAGCAAGATATTTAAAAAACAGTTTTGTTGATTAAAAAACACTATATCGGATTCATATCGGTATCGGCAGATATCCAAATTTATGATATCGGTATCGGACATAAAAAAGTGGTATCGTGCCATCTCTAATTTGAGATTCCTAGAGTGTTTAAAAGTCTTCAGCTTTTGGGCCCCTCCGGAGGTTTCTTCCTGTTAAAAGGGAGTTTTTCCTTCCTGCTGTTGCCAAGTGCTTGTTCATAGGGCATAGAGTCTTATTATTGGGGTTTTCTCTGTATTATTGTAGGATCTTTATCTTATAATAAAATGTTCCTTGAGGTGGCTGCTGGTGTGATGTGGTGCTATGTAAATAAAACTGAGTTGAGTATTAATGAAAATAATTCTTATTGTAATTTTGGGCGTAATCGTGCAGCCCTACTACACGGCACTTTAAACACATATAAGACATTTGGCAACATTTTGTGACCAATTCCTGTGTGTTTACATGCCTGAGCAAGCCAGAAAAAGGTGGAGATTTAGGCTTTTAAAACCAGCTGCACAAGCCCCTTCTCAAAATCACTGTGCTTCAGAACTGTTATGTTTCCAACTGACTTGTCATCTCCAATTAGATTGTCAAATCTTGGATAACTAAGATGAATAAGACTCTAAAGTGTCTTCTGCTTATGAGTGATGAGATGTTCTGAATTAGGAGGGAAAATTTGCTACTGTGGCACATAAATAAAGGCTGGATGAAGTCATTAGAGAAGCTGTTAACAACATCGTACAAGCCGAGCTTGATCAGAGGCCAGCATACATTCAATCAACCCATAAAATTGGACACCAACTCACATTCATTAAATGACAGCCCCATACAACAAATAACTTTGCATATCCTTGTTTATTGGTCACCAGATGTCTTCCTGCCTCAACTCCATGTAGGCAAATTAATTAAATGAGCAAACTGAACCGAGCTTTGTTGTTTTGACTAAATGTGTTGAACAGTGCCAGCAGTGCCCAAAAGAAGCAACGGCAAAATTACAATCAATAATCTGTAAAAGCACTTTCAAGTCCATAAAAAGCATACTAGAAAATACACATTATTCAGTGTCCAATTAAGCTAAAGTAGCATCTGTTAGGCTGGAGTGGAGGCTGTATGGTGAGATCATGCTGTCTTTGACAAAGGAGGCTGGAGAACCCAATTTCAATAAATCCGCCCACATGAAAATGTAATGCTTATGTCAGCATATACAGTAGTTCCCAAACTTACAGCAACAGTTGGACTTAACTGGCAACCTGTGAGCCAAACAAAGGTACATAAACCTACTGAACAAAAGCTTCTATCACCACATATTGAATCTGTATGGCAACATTTACAGCCTTACGTTTTGAAACTCCTTCCACTGCAGAAGACGGCCCCATTAAAATAGGCAAGGATTACAATCCCCAGCCAAACAAAGACAAACTAAACAATACCCGTTTAGTTTAGTTTATTGCACTTTTACAACTTCTCTCAAACATCCTACTGATTCCTCTATTAGTAACATAATGAGCCCTCAATAGGTGTGCCACTGAAATGTGTTTGGGGAGGGGTGAGGTGAGGTGCAAAGACAGCTTTGGGTGGGAGCAAAGAATGATAATGGATGGGAGATAGGTGTGAGTGAATAGCCCTGAGCTGTTTTTCTTTTAGTTGCCTGTCTAATTGAAAGAGCATGTGCTTCACATTGTGTTTGTGATCGTTCGATTTGTGTCCATTCTTTTACCAGCATCCACATATTGAGCTATTTTCAGTGTTTTGTTTTTTCCCAGAAAATGTTATATTGCTACATGGGCAACATCATATATTTGCAGGTAGCCACTGGGAATCTGGGCATACCAGTAATTCTCAGAGCAGTGTTTAATTTCGAGACCTTTTTCTTTTCTTTTTTTTAATTTAGCACTTGTTTCCTTAGGCTTGATCAAACATTTACCAGTGTCAGTTTTTAAAATGGATTGTAGTTAGATGTTCGTTCCAAGAGATATTGGATCTAATTGCCTGCCAACTTGTAGCTGAGAAAATCCAATACGGGCACGTAATGATAAAGTAAATAGTGCTTACAGTAGCCCAATAATTGAGCAAATGTAGCCAACCAAACGCCATAAGGAGACGAGAACTTCACATGATTACAAGGGTTTGTACCGTGTAAGCTTTTAATATAAAAAGCTGCTTTACACGGGACTCCACTGAACAGAAAAACCATTGACTGATCATCCATTAATCTCTTATTTTAATGGCACCAGTAGGTGATGACCACAGAGTGCTCCAATTCATTACAAGATACTTAATTGATGAAGTGACCCAATATTCTTAAAATATAATTTTTTCTATAAAGTTCTCAGTCCGACATGTTTTACCATAACACCATGCAGCACTGCATCAATGTCAGGCCTACCCGAAATGATTACTTTACATTATAAGAGCCTACTTGACTAACACTACTAAACCTTCAGCATCCACTCTGCCTGACACACAAGACTGGAAAGCAGTAGGCAATTAACAACAATGCCGGAGGAGAGCTGCTCTGTATTCAGTTTTTGAAATTCAAGTGTCAGTGACAAGAAACTCCAGGTGTGGAAAAAAAAACAAAAAACAAAAACCACACTTTGATTCGACGTGAATGCCTTGTCAGCGGACATTTTAATCCACAGAAGCCGTAATCAAGTGCAATACGTGCCGTAAAAAGGAAGGATCTAGCCTCAATGGAAGCTGTGTTGTTATGATTAATTCTATTGGAGTGAGGAGTTGAATGTGTTTTCCGTGAGCCTAGCGTTCCTGATGGCCTTGCCAAGAAAATCTGCTGCTTAGCTTTAAGCTTTGAATCTGTAATGTTCAGACCTCATTTCACATCGGGAAATGGTTTGTTTGGAAAAAAGAAAAAGAAAAAAATAGGGGGACCTACATAGATCAGAGAGGTTGTTCGCTCGCTGCTACGCTTTTAGGGTGGATAATAAATGGTTCATGTTTTGTGGGGCTCAACTTGCAAAGAGTAACATCAGAATGATTTTTCAGGTACAAGTGTAAGGGGAAAGGCAACAAAAATGAGGGGATCTGACCTTATCCTTGTGTTTGTTTCTTTACGTTTCTATAAGCAATGTAAGAACCCCCAGAAAATGACACAAGTGACATTTGTAATGTCATATCAATGCTGAATTATTAACAAGTTTACTGCTAAGTCCAGTAAAGCGTAACCTTACTACACAACATGCTGTCTGGGCCTGAATGTGTGCCCAAAGTCAGCGCACTGTTGACTCAGTTGAATTGCTTGCCTGAGGCATTGGTGCCTGGACACATACATATAATTAGGAAAGGTCACTGTGCCTCCTGTCTTGTCAACAAAATCACTTCAAGATGACAAATTCTGGCTCAGGCTGAGCCAGACCTCCCTCAGATACCTTTGTCAATCAAGCGCCAGCAGGGCTGTCTGGGTAGCCTTAGGTGATTTCTAATTAGGTCTTTTACATGCCATGCTAAATAGGGGAAAGCATAACAATGAGCCATACATTTGGCTGTAGGTGTGAAGTGAGCTTAAAGTGTTATCTTGTATAATTAAGAGGAAGCTGCTGAAAATTCACAAATAGCAATGGAACAGACACGAAAAAATATATACATAATTTCCTGTGGAATTTAAAATCTTATAATTTATTTGTTTTTTTCAATAATAATTTAAGTGAAAATGGCAGCTTTTAACACAAGACATTAAAGAGCAAATGTAGCATATGTGAAACTTCAGACGCCATAATAAGCCAGAGCTTATTAAAATAAATATCAGAAAGATTTTTGGCTGCCTTACATGCACATACGGTAGTGTTTTTTTAATCTCTCCTGTTCAGGCTTGGGGACTGTGAGAACTATTCCAAAAGCTTCAGTTTGGGTTTGTTTTTTTTTTAAAATATAGTTTATGGTGAATTTTAAAAACGGCTTTTAAGTTATTTCCTCTTATAGAAGCCAGCCTAGTTTTAGTTTCTGCTTCTTGACTATAGAAGTTTCTCGCATCTTGGGATCTCACTACATCCAATTCTTGTGATACCCTTTTGATACCAAAATTCTGAAAACAATAAAGTATTATAGTTTATCCTTACATACTGAAGAATCCCCACAAGCACAGCAAATGAAATATGGCAACTGGTGCTTACCTCCATGATAACTCCGCCCCAACTCATTGATAAGGTAGTAAGGGTTGGGTATTGAAGCAGTTTGCAGTTATCACGACTTGGCGAGTGACCAAGGGGTGACGACTAATTTTACAAAACACAATATGTAAAAAAATACTATCAAACTTTGCAGAACAAGGAAGGAAATGCTTCTAATTTAGCAAAGCACCTAAAAGAGTGGCATTGAGATCTGTTTGAAGAATTCAAGTTTAGTAAGTTTCAGTTTAACACACAAAACATCAAATTATTGACCTTGTCTAACATTAATACACATTACCATTTTTTAAGACATAGCTACACTTTACAATAGCGGGATTTACATAAATGTTTAAGCTAACGTACTGTAGCTAACTTTATGCTAAGTAATAACGTTAGCATAAGATTAGCAGGCTACTCGGCAACAACCGTAACATTTCACCCCGTTTCCTGCCAATATAATGTTAACATTTTAAATAAACAGTCTGCTTTACTTTTTGATAAAGTAGTTTATGCTTAAATATATCAGTATTTAGTTTTGGTAACAAATTGAGTATTGAGAATTGGGTAAGTCAACTACATTGTACATGCAGAATATTCTGATGTTTAGTTGAATACATTCTTCCCTCCATGCAGTATCTGACAGCCACACAACACAAACGCAGAAAATGTACATTTCTGTCGTTAATGTTGTTCTCATCAATTACTGCTCCTTTGTTCTTCAAACGTACCTTTGGTAACTGTGGCCAAAGATCTCCATTTCAACTCCATCTGTTCGCAGAACATGTTTCTAAAACAACGCTGGCTTTTCCATATGTTACTTTGTATACTTAACATTCTGCCTTTAGTCATAAGGTTGTAAGTATGCTTTTCCATAGGAGCCTTTTCTGCTTGTGCTAGACTGCCTTTCAGCAAAAAAAAAAAAAAAAAAAAAAAAAAAAAAAGAACAGCCCTATTGGCATTTGTGCAAGCAGTTACATTTTTTTAAAAATGTGGCCTCTAGCAGCAATGTGAATAAATGTATAGGAATTCCTCACCGTGATTACATAGAAAATTGAGCTATTTAATATGTGAAAACATTTTTTAAAAGACAGAAAAAAAAGGAGCCATTTTAACCCCAAACAGATATTTTTTCTGGGCCCTAACAAGGCACCTTGGAAATGCAAACAATGTCATTACTCAGATTAAACAGTGCAGCTTAATTTATACTAGTGCTGAAATGAACTTGCTTATGCTGAGATTTCTGTTCTTTTTAGCAGAGAATAGTGTTAAGTTTTAGCTACAAATAAAGGCCACCATTACTACACTCCTGTGGCAATGAATTAATCACTTCAAGATAATGTTCATGTTCAGAGCTGATATTCAAATCTTAATTACAGCTGTGTTCTAGTTGCTGTCTAGTGTAAAGAGCAATGGGGCATGGGGAACATGCCAAAACGTGGACCTTTGCCTTCTGACAATACAACATCTTCAAGTTCTCCTAACTAAGAAAAAAAAAACAAAAACCCAAAAACAAACCACAAAACTCAGCTTTTCATAATCTTTTGAGTAAATTCATTTTTAAACCAACTAAACAAAAAGTAAAATTGGTACATTTTAATTGAACTTAAGAAGAAATGTTCCTTTGGAAAGCAAGTAGTAAGTTAACTACTTAAATTCTTTTTTTTAATAATGCAACTGCACAAGGCACAAACACTCTTTAACATTATTTCAGTAACACATGGGTCGTGTCAGATTGTATGAAAAACTGACAAATATTATAATATGGTTGGAGGCCTTTCCTGCAAAGGTTCAGTTTTACTTGAAAGTTTTTTTTAATAGATGCTGTTTTTGGACCAAATAACACTTCCCCCCCCCTCTAAACCTTTAGTAGCTTTTAGATGCACAGCATTTGCTTGGAGGAACCTGTCATTGCTCAATGTTACCATCAGCTATTATTTCTAATGAGTCCTACTGAGTCAATTAAAGCCTTTAAGACTTAAAAAGCTTAATGAAATTCTGTGACTTCACAGGTACAAAGCTACCCAAACCCAATTATTATTTTTTTAGTTCATTAAATAAAAACAGCAGCATTTGAAGAAGTGCAAAGTGCTAATTTTTTATTACACTGTTGCAGCACAGATTTCCTTTAGTTCCGTTCAAAACAAACCAAAAAACCCAACAACAAACACCGAAACATGTAATTTCCCTGGGTTGCCACAAACGTGCATATGACTGTACCTGCCACACAGACAAGAGAATTTGAAAAAAATGAAACATTTACACAATAAATTTGATTAAATCTGGTCAAACCTTTTCAACGTGTGACCACGTCAAATGACCTTCACACTGCTTTAAGCTTCCTTTCCTACTGCAAGCTTTACACTCTTTCCATCCAGTCAACTGTGTGATGAAGTGGAAGTGGCTTTCACATCGCTCCCTGGTGGCCTTAGTAAGAAACTATTAATCTACAGCTCTCCATATTGCATTCAGATCTGCTTTCCCCAGCCACCACCTGGCCTGAAGTAAAGGCCAAGAGAGGACCCAGAGGACTGGACAGGCTCTTATTATGAGCTGCACCAAGACACCTCTGGGTTTCTACGCACTTCCTCTGACAGTGACTGATGGCCAATTAACCATTTGGAGAAGAGTATTGATCACCCGGAGAACAGGAAAGACCTGAAAACGTCTCCTAACACACTGCTATTCTCACTGTGCAGTGTTAGCAACCAGACAGTACATCATGTATAGTAAAAACAAATACAGGAAAGCCTTATCACACAAGATTGCATCTCAAGGCCAATCCCCAAAGAGAGTGTTTTCAGATGGGTTTTTCCCATGTATCACTCACACCCGCCCACACAGACTCCGAGACGTCATGTTGGTACCCCTACATTTATTTTCCCGCTAATAGTAATGAAGTGTATTCTCCACAGACAGCTGTTTAAAAATCACACAAATCTGTTGTTGTTCTCCGATTATTAATGGTATCCGTGATGATCAAGCCTCCTAGTGTTACTATAAATACATAAAAACTATTTGATTTCCTCACGCTGAGGCTACATGAAAACCATTTTTCTGAATTTTACTATTACTGTAAATTCCTGCTGTAAATCAGCCCGGCGAAGATTGTCCAACAGCTCTGCTCAGAGCTCCTCTGTGCTACTGACTGGGACACAGCTGCCTCTGACGATGCCTAAACGGGGGTCAGTCAAATCAGTGTGGATAGAAGAGCCTCAGTGGTACTCATGTTCTACTCACATTTAATTTTTCTTACTGCAGATTTGCAGTAAGGGTGCACAGCTCTGGATGGCCCCATCTGTAGTCTGGTTAAATAAAAGTCACCAAAGTCATGGTCAAGAAACTGGAGAATGCAACTACAGAATACACTGGCAGCACTAAAAATGTCGTACTGTGAATAATTTCTGGGATATAAATATTCACGGGTCTTCACATTTATTTTTATTTTATTTTTTATAAACAGCAAGAGAACAGATCAGCATCAAAGGTTAAAGCTCTGTGTTACATCTCCTTCCCCCTCATGATGCAGGAAGTGAGAGACAAAAGTTCCAGGGAAAATAACATTTGATTAGAACGTCCAGGGAAAGACCCGGGATTCAACTTAACAGCCTCTTAACCTTTTCCACCAGCACAGCACCAGCTGCACTCCTTTCCTCATTTCCACCGACCTCAGAGGCGGTGCTCAAACGTTGACACTGGCAAAACACCACAAAACTGATGGGTGCAAAGTTAGAATCTGATGTTAAAGGATATGGGAGTGGTAACCACAGGAAATTAACTGATGACTGGCAGATGTAGCCCACAGATTTCGACCACCGTGATTTTCTTCCCACAGAAATTACCACAAATTCTTCTAGCAATAAAACATAACAAGGGGTTATCAAATCTGCCAAAACGTTGGCTGGTTCTTAATAAAGAGGCAATTTCTGCCCCCATAGACTGCTGTTACAGGACAATTAGCAGGAGAAACAACAGTAGAAACTGAGCGCACTCTACAAACTGCTGATACAGTACACTGTCAGATGCTGTGACCTTCTGTGAATTATTGTCCAGGTTTCCATTGAGGACACAGGGTAATCTCATCCCACATCAGGGGTGAAAGGTCAGTTTTATGCTACCTAGATAGAAAACCACAGATACTAACTATGGCGTGCTAAATTTCAAGGAGGGAAAAAGCCCAACTTCAACCCCTAAGTGCTCTCACATACACCTGAATCATAGAAATGGGGTAATTGAAACAAAAGGGCAGAGTTTGACAGAGATGTAGTGCCTTCACTGGGCCTCTGCACAGACTGCAGAAAATAAACCCAAACTCCTCCCCCTCTGTCAGGTTCATCCTCCATGTGTCCTTCCTTTACTCCTCAAGATAGCCATTTGCAAATGATAAGTGTAGGGACACAGCCTGTTGAAAGATAAGGCGCTTGGGAATTTGTCACCAAATGGAGCGTGCTCCTCCGCTGTTCAAAGCTGACCCTTGTTGACGTGCACTGTTTACCTTTTATTCATTCATTCTGAACTATTATCTCAGCCTTCATTAATCACGGTAACTCAAACTGAGAAAATGACTTTTGCGAGACTTGGACAGGAAAGGGATTAACTCATTTCATCCGTTTCTGCCGTGCAAACAAATGATTAAAAGTGAATAATAATGCAATACATTTGATCCGCTCGTTCTCGGAAACAAGCAATCCAGCTTGCTCCGTCATTTTGATATCATCCAATTCAAATTTTGCGAGCTAAATTCATCGCACGCATGTGTACTCCTCAAGAGAGAATTCGTTTTAATTCCTTACCGTTCCCTTGGTGTAATTGCCTCCTCGCTTGATATGTTCTGCATCTGTACATCATGCTAATTTACCGTGTATCAGCAGTTGAGAAAATAATTTTAAACAAAAATTTCCCTCCCACCACTGTTCAAGTCTCCCCCCTTTGTCTGTGTCATTTGTATTCATCTCCCACGACTGCAGGGAACGAAAACTCTTTCTGGTTGTAAATTATCGCTTCCCCGTAAAAGACCATATCCCTGCAAATACATGGTGATCATTTGCCATGCATTAGCTACGGGACAAAAACGAAGTGGTTTTAAATTCCTCTGACCAGAAGGCAATTTCCCCCAATAAATTATGTTAATTTCTGCTTTCGCTCTCCTTATCGCATTCTTTAGTGAGTCAATGAGGAGAGACAAAAACTGGCTGTGAGAAAGACAACTCTGGGATGATTCACATTAGAATGATGAGAGACATCTGGCAAGAGAATCCCTTACAATACTGTACTAAGAAACGGGGACTCACAAATTGCTGTATTATGCAACAGACTTGTGGTTGTTGTCGTTTAATGGCCATCCCCTTGCATCAGCACAAGGTTTACACCCCGTGGAAATTGCTCTGAGGTGACTGTTCGCACAACTAGGAAGGTGTTTGATACCAAATCCCATGCTCCCTCGCTGAACCAGACAACTATCGCTTGGCAACGTTCTCACTGAGTAGATGAAAAACAAACAAATAATTCTGATTCTTGCTGCATGCAGGAACTAACAGGACATTAATAACAGGCAACAGACCAAAGTTTGAATACAGGGTAAAACACAGAAGGAACAGGAATTGGACTAATCTGCAGGCATCCACCTTAGACACACACACACACACACACACACACAGCAGAAATGCATGTATGCAAATCCTTGTGGAAACACCCTCCCACATACACAAAAACAACACACATGCACCTTGCATACTGAAAACATCAAGTGCTGTGCACACACACGCACACACATACACACACACAAACTGGCAAATCAGAACGGTTCTTTGTTCCTGAGGCTGAAAGCGTACCTACCCCCTCTGTCCGGCCCGTCAGATCACTCACAACACAGTGAAAGGGAAAGTGCTCAGCTAGCTCAAACTTAGATTGACAGGCCTACCTTTATTACTGAGTGAGTTATGTTTCCCTGCAAAAAAGACAAGCCGGCTTTGATACTGACGAATGCCTAGTCAGCTCTTTGCCTCGCTACAGAGGACAGCTCGACTGAACTCGGCCGAGTCTGTCCCAGTCCTGATGTCGAAAGAATTGGCTTCCAAATTACCTTCCGATTCATTTCTGGATCTCACTTTAGCCTTAAAAAAAAAGAAAAAAAAAAGTGGCCACTAAGCTGTGATAGGTGCCTGGAGGGCTGCCTGTACTGACCTGATGTAGTGACAAGACTGAAACATGGAGAGGAGCGGTCTGGAAGGAAATGTGATATAAAAGAAAGACAGAAGAACGGGGAAGTGAGAAGAAATTTCACAATTAACCCCACATCCATCTCCCTCTATACATAATATATTCTCTTCAGGGGTCATGAGAAAGCTGTGAGCCTTATCCAGAAAGCAGTGAGTGACAGGCAGGGAAACACCCTGGTTAGAGCTCCAGTCCATCACCGAGCAAACAAAGAAACTGCAAACACCTTTGGGAATTCAGAGTCTTGAAAATCGACCTACAACCGCCAGTCTTTAGATTGTGGGAGGAAACCAGGGCACGCACAGGAAACCAAATGAACACGGCAGGAACACGTAACCTCCACACCAAAACAGTTTACTGCAAGGCAATGGCGCTAAGCCGCTGAACCACCACGCCACCCATATAGAACCCAGGAACCCCATCAAAACACATCACTTCCAACATGAATCACAAACTGACTTGTAAATGCCAGCACACTGCTACTTACTTAGCTTGATATATGGAGGTCCCTCGAGCATGACTGTTTATTTAATCCTAATATATTCATAATTATACCCTAATTAATGCAAGGGAGGAAAAAAAAAAGCCCGCTGAATTCATCATCTCGGTGTCCTGAAGCACAAGACACAAATACAGCAACTTTAACATGTTTTGCCTTCCGTCCAAAGCAAGGTTAACAGTTTGGATACGAGCGCGAGGCAAATGGTGTGCGGAAACTCTTGGGTTTTGGATACTCACCAGCAGCTTCCAGCTGTGTGGCACAGTCAGGGTGATATTTAGCATCAGAGGGAATGTTTAAATAAAGTGCTTTAAACAGTCCAAGTGCTGAACTGTGAAATAATGCGTTATGAGCAACAGTGAAATTGACTGCATTGGCTGAATAACTAATGTGGACATTAGATGGCTGGTTTGATTGTGCACCATGGTGAATATTAGGGGTCAGTGAACAGCACTCGGTTGAGTTGGATTTGTCCAAAACTGAAAGAGGCATTTGCACAGCTGGTTGTGATCATGAGAACATTTTTCCTTTAAAAAAAAAAATCAATATTAAAAGAGTAAGAGTATCTTATAGCTCATTTTTCAAAAAAGGATTTTGCTGCTGTGAGAAACTTCCATCCTCGGTGCTTTAGTCCACCTATCTTGTTGATGATTGTTTAGTGCATTTGCATGCAATCGGGGAACGTCTGGCCAAGCTACACCATAAAATCTAACTCATCAGTGCGAGTAGGTCGTCTACCAACTCAGTAAAGCTGTCAGCATACTGCAAATGCAGCAGGAATGACTCCTGGCCGGAGAGAAACGTGGAGTTGAACGATGCTGTCTGCAGCCAGCCGGAGAGGCTGTGACTACACTACGGTGTCCTCCACACACACACACACACACAGAGCTCGGAGATTTAATAAGACAATCACGAGGGTGGCGTTACTGAAGGTTGTTTATGTGGCAGGAGGAAAGGAGCGCGACGTTACTGGGCACGAGCTTTTATTGTCCGCGGGCCCCGTGTCTGCCCCAATCATCTTTTTTATTATAGTTCTGATTTCCCCCTCTCTCGGGCAGGTGTAAGCCCCAAGTTACACGACAGCAGGAATAAAAACGCGTGCCATAAACTTCTCGTTGCTGCTTCGAATTTTAAAAAGAAGAAGAAGAAAAAGAAGAAGAAGAAAGCTGGACGAGGTTATTTGGCATTTGTCTGTAAGTTTTAACCTTGGTAGTCACGTCTGAACCCCCCCGTAACCTTGAAGGTGTAGGCTAATTGACGAGTGCTGGTGCTAGCAAATTAGGGAATAATAACGACCGCCAACAACGTGCGCACCGGAATTTCGACAAAAACACCAGCAAACAACTTGTCACGTGCAAGCCTTCTAGGTTTTCCAACACACAAACTGTTTACCAGTAAAATAAATCAAATAAAATACAAATAATAAAAAGCCGAAACAGTTTAATTGCAGCCCAACTCACCACCAGTGCAGGTGAAGCCAGAGAGGACGAGCCAGAGCGCAAGGAGCGTGGCGCTGAGCCTACAGCGGACAAAGGGGCCCAGAAGTAAGGGCATCTTCGTGGGGTTTTTTTTTTCTATCACCTAAGTTTTACAAAAAGGCAGAGAGCAGAGACGAAACACGGGCACACTGAGCTTTTTAAAGGTCCGGAGAGTGTCCTCTGTAGCACTTCACGCCTGTTCTGTTTTTTCCCCTCACGCCCAAGTCCTTTCCTCAGCACATATCCTCCTGCCGTAGCGTGGCCATCAGTATCCCGGTCGTGCGTCTTCGTTGCTCAGAACAACGCATCACAGGTGTGGTAAATAAACTGCTGCCTCGCTCTCGCCTCCGCGGGTCTTACTGTAGTCTACTGTATTTCTCCAAAAGCAGCTATCCGTTCACAACTCTCCCTCCGTCTCGGAGCCGAGGAAGGTGTTTCTTTGCTTTCTTTCTTCTCACTTTGCTGCCTTCGCGCGAAAAAATACCTTCTCCAAATGCGAAAAGGGAGAGAACTGGCATCGGAGAAAGAACATCTGCTTGCACAGCAATGCTGAAGTGCTTAGAGTCAGGGGAAGGTATAAGCTGCGATGGACGGAGGCGCAAAACCAGGAACGGATTTTGCCTGCACGCTGGGATCGGAGCGCCCTGAGCGCGCCCTACTGCTTTCTCTTAGACAAACAATACATATCTTATAATACGCAAAACTAACCACGCGCTGGGAAAATGCGCATAAAAATGGAAATGATTTCATTCACATCCACGCAATTTGTGTTTTTTTTTTTCTTCTTTTTTTTCCACATCTTCTGCCTTACATGAAAATGATGGATATGACATTCAGCTATGCAGGATAGGAATCACATGAGTGCTTTGCATACAGATTCACACAAATCACATCTGCATGTCGTTGAGGTTCAGTTACATATGCCTCTGGATTGTCCGTGTGCGTCTGCGTGTGCATCAGTGATGGACAAACATGGGCGAAGAAGCACGAGGATTAGCACTCCCGTGAGAGCGTACACCTGTCAGCAAACTCACACCAGGATGTGACTTATGTTCCAGATAGCTTTTCCTCATTTTCTGGGGGTGTCAGTGGAGTGATTATCAGACTCTTCAGCCGTGCCTTTTACAACGCTGCCAAAAATCGACAGCAGATTATTAATACACTTCAGAAGGGGAGGGGGTGGTGATGGAAGTGGTGGTGGGGATCGTATCTTTGTTTATCCATTTCTCCACTCCCACATACTAGTCAGCAGAATGATAAGTGAAAGCACAGGACTTGGACCACTGTCTTACCAGCTAATTATGGGGCTCATGCAGATGGATGATTTCTTAGATAGCTCAGCTATTATGCAAACTCATTAAGACCTTCTCTCTATCCAGCATCTCTCGCTAAAGGTCAGAGTCACAGTCGGAATGGCAGAACAAAGCACAGACACATGCACGCACATGCTGAAATAAAGAAAGGCCCTATGGTTCACTATCCACTGCTGACAGGCAGCGTGAATGTGGCGGGCCAGGGAAGGCAGATGTACAGCAGCTGAATGGAAGGGGAATGACTCAGCTTTGGTCACTTGTGAGGTTGTTCGTAATGAACTTTCTCATTCTGCTAATCTGCTCTGAGTCCTATCAGACGCTGCAAGCTGGAGACTGCCTCTTCCAGTCACTGTATATAAATGCACAGTCGGTCATATTATTTTCTTAAAAAGAAGCAGGGCTTGCTACATGTGCTTAAACGAATTATTAGTGTGTTTTCTTGCCGTGGTGAGCAGCTTGCCGAGTCAAGGCAGGTCATAACCTCTTCCACAGTCTTCTGGATCCAGCGTCTCTCTCTTTTGCTCCCTCGATCAGACTACAATGAGCAATCACAGCTCTTTGGAGAGTTGACACATTCAGTTGTTCATCGATCTGTGGTGTTGTAATTAATTTTCTCTCCACCACTGGCTTGACTTAGAATATCCCCAGACTCGATGCAGCTTGTTCTCCTGCAGTCAATTGCAAAACCAAGACGGAGCCATCGTTTCTTTTGTATCACCTCGACTGCTTCAGAGCAGCTAGCTTTTGATGGCTTGATAAGAAATAAGGAAACTTGGGCGTGACGTGCTGCTGTTTACAGATTAATAAACTGTTGGGCATCCTTCCCTAAAATTGCACAATTGCACTCCCCAGGATATGCACCCTATTAAGACGGAATCACCAAGTCAATAAATATTGATCCGAAGAAGGTGTCCAGTGTGAAATTAATATTATTTATTGTTTGCAAACAACGCAGGAAGTCCCGGGAGGAGGATGCAACGCAGGACCCAGTCTCCCTTTCAGCACCGACTTGTGGAGAGTGAGGGAGGGTGTATCAGCTTCCATCATGACCACAGCTTCACAGCCTGTTGTTTTGTTTATATCAAATTAAACTGCAATGCTACTCTAGAGAGATATAATTGACCACAGTCTCAGATTAAATGACTGTAAAGATCTTAATAAGCCATCAGTGGATTGCATATTACATTGCAAACCACTTATAAGGATGCAGTCCAATGAGAATTAAACTGGGGTTCATATTTGCATGCCACAGCACTTTAACCATTCATTACCATGCAAAAATGACTGTATGGTGATCAATAGTGTATCACTTTAATTAAATATTATTGATATGGGGTTAGGGAAATTAATTTGGAGCCAAATAAGACCTAGTAGTGTCGGAACAACATGTAAGGCCTTCACATCATAACATCTCGAGTGTTTTTCTTTCTTCTTTTTTAAAATATTCACTATAATAAATAAATGACCAACTCCCCCGACCTTAATGAAATCACAGTGAATGCGGCTATACTTAGGGTTCACATTAAAGACGTTAAAGCGCAGGTTATCTACGAGTTCTCTAAAAGCCATCATCGCCGCTGCATTAGAAACACGACTCCTTATTACTGTATCTACTGCAGCTCTCAATACACTAGTAAAAATGTTATGATCTGGATATGCTAGGCATAGCTGTGACTTTGTTTAATTAAATTATTTCACACAAGTGGAGATAAAATAGCCTCCGTGTGATCTCACCACATCTTGTGCAGTTGAGTGAGGAGCAAAACCAAATGAGAGCGAGAAATGGGGAGTTTAAAAAACAGAAGGGAAGAAAGTGAAGTGAAGGGAGAGCGGTGTGGGGGTGGGATGAAGGAGCCCACTGAAGGTCTCTCATTTCAGCAGCACAGACTGCTGATGAAGCTGAACTTCCAATATCCCACCACTTCAGCTCTGATGATTTCTCAATTTTACAGATATGGCCTGAGAATATGATTTGATGAAAATGTAAAATGGGATAACCACCAAATCATATGAAATGGGCCACATTTTATTCCATGACTATAAATCAAACGCAGACACTCCAAAAATTAAAGTTGATTTTGTGTTTTTGATTCAAAGTACACCTCTCCCGACTCGGAGGAATCGAGATATGTGCCTCAAATTAAGATTATCTGTCATGGAGATTCCCCGCACACTTTGTAAGTGGAAGGACTCGATTGTTAAGAGAAAGCCCGGCAATTTTGACCGTAGAGTTGTTCCAAAAGAGAATTTATTCATTGAATGTGTTTCCATCCCAAATAGATTCTGCCTAATCTAAAACAGTGCACGAGCGTTTGGAAATATATGATGATTTCATTTTCTTTCAGTCTCAGGGTCATAAATAAATTTGCATTCTGTCAGCAAAATGGGCTAACTGACTTGTAATTCATCAAACCCACTGCTCAGAGCTTAAACAGTTCAACACATGGTAACCTATTTTTGTGGGTTTCTTTTTTTCGCAGAGTTGCCTCGCAGCTGTGTGCTCTCGTAGGTGAAAAAGAGGGAAAAAAGGCACACTTACATTTTAAAAACCTCATGCAAAATAAAATAAAGAAGAGAAATTAACACCGACAGTGACACACTTCAGGGGGCAGACTTTCATTCTGAAAGATGCATCTGTATAAGGAGCTGATTGCAAATGTTAACAAAGCCTACGGTATCTAATCACGTCCGAATGAACGCGATTTGCCCAACAACGCCCAAAAACAGGATGTGCGTTCATTCTTTCCACTTAAAATAGTTTATACCAATACAAAATTCTTTACGCTTGACAAAGTATGAGATTACAGCTTTACTGGAACGACTTCAGCAGACAATGGGTGACAGTAAAAAGTGTCAGACGGAACGTTTTTTCCCACAAGTTTTTTTTTCCACCCATCTACATTTCATTATTCTCAAAAAAGCAAAGGAAAAAAAAAAGATTTCCTGAAGTGTGCTTCCTGGACCGACACTCTTGTTGTCACAATGTCTAAGCGTGCATGGGAGAGGAGACTTTGAATGATGTTGAATGTTTTATGACTCCCTGCTTTTGTGTCAGTCCTTTGGAAAGCTGCTCTGAGACTCTGATAGGAGAACCTTGCCTAACACAGCTGAGTGTGACAGCGTAATGTGGGAATAACACACAGACCAGCCACACTTCCTTTCAATGTGACTGGTCTCAAGACTAAGAAAATGTAATCTGAAAACATATTAGGGTAAAAAATTGTGGATCTAATTTAATTATTATTTTTTTGTTAGTGTAAATTTCAAAGAGTGGTGCTGTTAATAGTAACGGTAACCGTGGCAGCAAGTACAAAAAACATTGACAATCTCATTTTAATAATACTGCTGTTTTAGAAGCTGTATTATTAAAAGCAAATGTACAATTCACTCCACAGCAAGCACTCACCGGACACTTTGTTAGGCACACCTTGCAGTTGTTAGGTTGGCATCCGTTTTGCCTTCAGAGCTGCCTTAATTATTTGTGACACAGATTCAACTCAGAGATTTTGATCCATATTGACATGATGGCATCACACAGTTATTGCATATTTTCCGTGATGTTATCTTCCATTCTACAACATCCAAAAGGTGAGATCTGCAGACTGTAGAGGCTATTTCAGTACAGCTAACTCTAACTAACCCTCATGTTCAAGAAGCCAATTTGAGATGATTTTGTGACATGCTGGGAGCAACCTTCAGAAGATGGGTGCAGTGTGGTCTTAAAATGATGGACGAGGTCAGAAATAATATTCAGGTGGGTTGAGGTGTTTAATTAATGCTCAGTTGGCTCTAAGGGGCCAAGAAAATATCTCCCACACCATTACACCACCACAAGCTGCCTGAACTGCTGAGACAAGATAGGATGGGTCACTGTTTTCACGTTATTCATTTTCCCATTATTCTAATGTGTGATTTGGTGAGCCCACGTCAATGAGCATGATAAGAACGGCAACCGGTGTGGTCTTCTGCTGCTGTAGCCTAGCTGCTTCAAGGTTTCACTTGTGCATTCAGAGATGCTCATCTGCATACCTTGGTTATAGCGAGTGGTTATTTGAGTTTCCTATTAGCTCAACGCTGATATGTAATCATTCTCCTTTGACCTCTGGCGTCAACAAAGCATTTTTGCCTAGAGAACTGCTGCTCAGTGGATACTATTCTCTGTAAACTCTGGAGATGGATGTGCAGGAAAATCCCAGTAGATCAAAATGCACAACCCAGCAAGTCTTTCTTTCCCAGTCTGATGCTTGGTTTGAACTTCAGCAGTGGACATCATTAACAGTTACTGTCTGTTATTGTGCAGAGTCTCACCAATCATTTGGTAAATGAAAGATCAGAAATAGCAAATAAATAAATAACCATTGTGATTTCCAGACACAGAAATGTACATCTCCAAATATTGAATTCTGAGAAACAGAAGCAACAGCTTGAAAGGTTCAATCAGAGGACAACAGAGTTAATCAGCTTGCAGTGGAAGTTAAATATTTCTTTTGTCCACGTCTTTTACTGCTATCTTTCAAAGATCACGGTTTTACATAAATCGCTAAAAAGCACATAACCAGCTGCAGCTTTAAAGCACGGATGCGATATAAAAATATATCAACACTATCAGAAGCCTTTTACTTTTACATCTGAAACTTGAATTGCTTTCTCAGGGTGTTACAGTTATAAAATAATTTTCAGTGAACCACTTAATTAACATGTAAGATATATACACACACATCTGCTGTCATTAGTACATGTTCAACCTTCCCAAAAATATCCAGTGAGGATATCTTTTGTTCAAGATCTGATGATCCCACTCGTGCAAATAACACTTAAAAAGATGCAAAGACATGTGCAAGCTTATGTAAAACATCCAGTTTCAAATTAAAGAGCAATGATCTACAGTGGCTCAGTCTAATAATTTTACTCTGGTAAAAGTCATATAGCAAGAATAATTGAGACATGCATTTGTCAAATCACAACTCAATACTCTCTTTGACATTTGACATGCAAATAGATACAGTTACTGGGTTAATGGAATGGATGGATCTCTTTCTGTCACACAACCCAGTCGGCTCAATGACATTTTAATTAGCTAATATCTTTTGAACGTGCAGGTATAAGCGGGCTCTCGGTTAGATTTATGCAGCAATTAGAGTATATTCCAGCACATAGGCATTTCTTGGAAACCTTGTTCAACATTCCCGAGATCACCTTAATGTGATCCATTTCTGCCTCCGACTGCATTCATCTGAAGGGAGTTAGAAAATAAACAGGAGCCAGTGGACGACGCCTGTATACGTTTAAATCTTTATTTTGCCTCTCAGCGTCTGTTTGTGAGATGTCCGATCTATTTGTCTGAACACATTCTTGGAGAGATGTCAGAACGCTATTGACAGAGACCAATCGGGAGGCGAGCGCACATATTGTTCACTCCTTACACATCCTGCTCATTCAATTCTGGGAAATTGCTCTGCCTCAAAAAAGGCTGTCATTATTTTGTCACTCAGCATCCCAGGTGACATTTACAGCAAATAACCTCACTGGGTGAAGGAAACGCCACTGAGAAAATATGAAGTCATGTTTCCAGCTTGAAAACAAAGTGATTGTGCGTCAAGTACTAACAATATTGACCCTGGTAGGATAAATGTAGGATAATAGATACACTTAAATGGAAATTGAAAAAGCCACTGCAATATCATAAACTTCACTTAGGTTGACAAAATCATTCGGACTATACTTAAATTTTGACTGAGATGTTTTAAACTTTATAAAAGTGTTATATTTCTTTAAGTCAGCTTGACTAAAAATTAAAATCATATTTTTTAAATTTTTTTTTTTTTTTTTTACACAATCGTCCCCATTTCCAAAGCTTTGCTCTGGCGTTTAATTAAACAGGATGTTTTAGTATGTTCCCAACACCATGTGATTATTTGAGTCCTGTGTGGCTTGTGTTAATGGAGCTATTAACTATGTATGGATGATGGGTTTCATAAAACAGCCACAGATACTTTTTTGAGTGCTGCGCTCATGCGTCCTGTACTGTACCTGCCAGAATGACAGATGGCTGTATTACTGATGAAGCCAATTCAAAAATGCAGCTTTCAATTTGATACAGGGCAGCGGTGAAGGCAAGCAGAGAGCCCACCTGATGTTTTCTTATGCTGTGCGCACACGCACACATATACACATACAGAGACATGTACATGATCACAGATTCCTAGATAGTTTGGCCTTTTAAGGCACTTTTTTCTGCTTGTAAATGCACTGAACAAAAATTCAGTTATTTTTAAATTAAGGAATTTTAATTTTTTAATCACACGATTAATTTTCAATGTCCTTAATCTTTTGAAAAAAAAAAAAAATGTCAGGAAAAACTATAATTTTTCCGTTGTTTGATTCACAGTATATCCAAGAACTCAATCATCATCAGTACAAACCACAACTTGCACAGATCACATAGATTCAAAAGTTTAAAAATGCCTCACATCCACTTAATATTGACATTGGCAAATGTCTAACTGAGATAATGGGTTTCCCACAGCTACTATAAACTGAATACAGCACTCACAACTCTTAAAATGCATATATTATCGTGGAATATTAATGGAAATTGAAAACACTGACCCTGGCTGAAGAGCTTAAATCACATGACCCAGGTGGACAGGCATCAGTATTACAGGCCTTATTCATTAAAGGAAACACTTAAGTCTCCTCTTGGGGCGAGTCTCTTCAAGTGTTAAAACCCGCGAGTCCTGTGCATGTCACTGTAATAGATGGCAGCTCAGCAGTTAAGCCTTTTCCAATAGCAGGAGTTAGATAATGGACAACATTATTGCTCTTTTACATGCCTGCTTAGACAGGAAGAGTGGTTTAAATAACACTTTAAATTTCTATTGCACTGATATACAGAAAGAGGTGTCATTTATTTTATATAATTCTAATTTATGAAAAAAATTAATATAGTTTAGAACTATTAAGCCAAAACAAGAGGATAAAGTTTTGGAAATCAATGAAAGAATGCGTTAAAAGCAAACATTCACTGCATTACTTTAGTATACATTTGACAGTAGAGTTTCAGAGTAAATATGGTACAAACAAGACAATAAATTCATCTCTTCATCACAACGCCATAACACACTGACAATGAAATGTAAACAAACCACACAGGTTTTGTAAAGCTGTGCCGAAAGGTTGTCTTAGAAGAGCTGGACCTTCCAGCAATCATGGAAAATAAGGCAGTAAAAATAGTTCAAAGAGCCATAACAGCGGTTCTCTGAAAATCCCTTTCATCATTTATCTGCTGAACCTCTCTATCAGCAGAAAGTGCTTTGCTGGTACTGTACCATCATCACAAACAGAGACAGATTTCGCTTTAAAAAAAAAAAGACGAAAATATAGAAAAAAAATCATATGCCTTTGTCAGTGGGGTTACATGCTCGATAGTCAGGAACGGTAACGACAATTCGGCAACGCTCACCACTGATAGATGTTGATTAATTGCTGTCATGGTAACAATAGCATGTGAGCAGCTTTGCTCTGTGCCTTTAGCATTTTATGTTGTCAACACCTGAAGCAGTGGATTAGTAAAAGCCTAAAGTGTAGGCTGTCTGAGCGTGCCTGTGTGACATATCGTTAAATGTCTGCCAGCTCCTGAGCTTGTGGGGTATCATCTGCAGCCCACAAACAGGTTTGAAATTGATAAATGATGCAGCTTGAAAGGACTTGTTTAGAGTTCAGTCAGACAAGCTGTCCCAAATAGATTCAGAAGATCACATGTCAGCAGGATACAGAGATATTCTTACTGGACCAAGGTTGTGTGTGTCAGAGAAACTGTATCCAGCTTCCTGATGGAGTTCATTTTTCTCCCTCATGCCTCGGCTCCATACCCCTTTATAGGATGGAGAATTTATGAGCATGGATGAGACACCGGGACAAAAGTTACAGTGGTATTTTATATTACATGCGAGCCAGTGCAGGTTAGAAAACGACTTACTCTTCGTACCTATTTTTGTGCGTATTTTGCGTTAATAGCAAAGAAATGAAGCCAGCTAATTAACGATCCCATTAAATTCAAAATATTGTGTAGACCATCCTTTCAAGTGCGCCATGCCTTTATACCCGTGTCAGTGTCTTTGTCAGTGCTCACGTCCCCCTCCAGAAGAGTGAAAAGAAGGCTGCTTGTGTACTGCGACACTAGGTTTTATAGCCACAGCTCTTTAAGACCCCAAGAGTTTAGGTATAAAAGTAAGAAAAAAGAATAACACTCAGTCTGCGGCACGTTTAAAACTGTTTTCCGAGGGAGGAATAATAGAGCCTGCTGCTGTTGGTAACTGTATGAAGTTTCAGTGATTGAATAGACTGATGGGAATGAATCTTAATAAGAAATGAAAGAAACAAACACAAATTGAGCTCTCATATATTCTAGTGAGTCTAATTAGTATCCTGTTATAGACAGGTGTTTGTGGGCCCCTTTGGCAACTTACAGTTAGCACGTAAACTGTGCCTGTGCTCACTGCGATGATTTTGTTTCTGACAGCAGGCTTTGTCTTGTTCCAGTTTTTCCATAAAAAAAGGGCTTTTTCTCTTATTTGGTTTGAGATTTGTATGGACAGCGTAGATTGTATGCATGCTGTCAGTGGAGTGGTTACATGTATCACATTACAATACTGGGCTCTCATGCGCTCCCAGCGCTGTGGATTTTTTCATGCCTTCTGTGACTTTTTCACTTCCCTGACCCGCTGGAACTACACCCTCGCTATGATCCAGGACCTTGTGATTTACAAATTAAACACTGGGTTAGAATATGAATAATAGGAATAAGAAAACAGATGAAAAGTTGCTGCTGTGCGCAGCACCATGGAGACACGGCGAAAACGAGGCTAGAGGAACATTGTTTATTCATATGAGTGAATGCTACACTTTATTACGGATTTTAACATAATGAAAAATAGAAATGTATGAAAAGTGATGATAAATAAGGATTTTTAGAGTCATGTTTTCAAAGCAGCTCTCCATGTAGAAACGCTTAATCTCATGCATCCAAAATAACTATGACAGAAATTAATCAAAAGTCTAAAAACAGATTTGTTAAATATTTCTTTAGGCTAAAATTTTGTTGGAACATGTATATAGACGATTATATCAGTTATGTTACCTGTTTTTTCAGTGTAATATGCATCATACAAACTATACCGATGAGCTAACGTTGCAAATGTAGTATGAATCTACAGCTCATTAGCTCTTGCACACCAAAGGGTTACACTGCCTATACTGGAAGCCCAGAGAGATCATTGCTTGGCACAGGGATAATCCAGAGTACCATACAAATAAACCCAGCATGTGACACACCGAGGCAGGAATATAATTTACATATAGATACCCAATTGGCAAAAACGTTTTTATTATATTAATATAATACCAGCTAATGCTGCTATGAGCGTTTTTAGATTAATCAAATACATTTCCAGTTCCATTTAATTGTATTCTTTTTATCCATCAATGAAAATAATTAATTCTTAATGAATAATTGAGTCTCATTTGGCTTCGAATCTCCCTGTCTGGCTCTTTAAAAATGTATATTTTCATATTATATATGTATATGTATACATTTGTAATTGTTTTGGTGATACTAATATGTCATCATGGCTGGACATAAAGTGAGCTATATCCATCTTGTTCCATCTAGAAATGCAAATCTAGAGTATTTTAGCAGGATAAATGTAGTTCTGTTTCCATATTCACAGTTGTTAATGTGACTTACAGATTATGCAGTAAAGAATCAAACTACTTGAGCTACAACTTAGCTTTTTAGTGCTAAATGGAAGGGATGACGTACTGCAGTGTTTTAATCGGTTCCAGTGTTCACTTTGCCATTGCAATAGGGTAACCAAACCTGAATTTGATTAGAAGAAGAGATCAAATAGAAAGAAAATGTAGATTTTGTGATAATAAACAAAGTAAAATAGATTTTCAGCATCAGTGCATTTTACCCCGAAACAGTAAAATAAGAAATAAAGGTCTAATTCATCCTATTAATGTTGACTGTGAGCAAAGCACCTGAGACCTGGGGCAGTAAAAGGATCTAAATCAAAGGAGTCTACAGTCACAGACAGTTTTCAGTCTATTAAAGCCAATATACGCCACTTAGCGTCTAAGTTACAGCCCATCTGTGCGGTATTCCTGTTGCCTGCATTAACTTTGGATCTCATAAATCACAGTTCAGAGTTTAATGCAACTGACAAACTTTAGAGCTGATTCTGTCTTTATTGTGCAGGCTACACATCACTGATTTACTGGAGTGATTCTGAGTCACGCATGTCTGAAGATGTCCCGCATTAATGTCAACACATTTTCATTGCGTCATCCTTTTATATTAATGTGTAGTTATGGTGTCACAAATATAAAATGAGTGGATGCTTGTGCTAGTCGGAGTGGTATGTTGCAAATACCGTAGCGAGGATTTTTTTCAGAGAGAAAGCGAATTATCGCATACTGTACTTTAAGTTTGTTAGTCAGGCTGTAAGGATTGAGTTGTTTTAACACTTGAAGACGTTCGAGACACCCAGGCTTAGGGCTACATAGTCTGAAAACATGAAATTTTAATATATGTGCTTAAAGGTGTAAAAGTCAGTGGCCACTGGCAGTAAATCATCTGTGTGGTATAAAAGAGTTAGTGTCATTTAAAAGGCTGTGACCTGTCCTGTGTGAGGAGGAGAGCTGCAGTGATTGTACTTTTTCAGATTTTTATGGGGAAATGTGTTTTGGAGAAAAAAGACATCATTCTTTCATCACATTAACCAAGAGCATGAAATTATAGTTTCGAAAAATTTAAGTTTGGAATATGGCAATATTATAAGATTAAGGGCTTTGGACAGCATCATCTATTATCCAGAGAGTGAGAGAGAGTTAAGTGAACAGAAAAAAAATAAGTGCTGTTTCAAGCCTGTCTGAGCCAAGCCCAAATTAACCACTAACAGTTTGACCTACTTCATACCCAGAGGGACCGATTTTTCTTTATTTTTTTTTTTTTTCATATTTGCTGATGAGGCCAAAGAAGAAAGTTGCATTAAGTGCAGGGGGAAAAAAGCCAGCCTTTGAAAAACAAATAGGGAAAAAAATGAATAAAAAGAGCTGGGAACAAGATGCTTGGCAAATATAGATAGAAGAAAATGTTAAATGGCCTTCTGACCTTTTACTTAATTCTCTTTAACTGATTGGCCAGCATCTTCCAATATGAGTGATTAACTGATCCGAAATACAAACTAGCTTCCAAAAAAAGTTGGGACACCCTGTAAAATGCAACAAGAAAAGCAGATTCAATTGCAAAGAGTTTAGGGATAGATGGAAAAAGTGAGAAGTTGTGTAATTACAAAAAAAAAGAAAAAAAGAAAAAAAAAGAAGAACAAAACAAAAAACCATCCCCCTAAAAAAAAGTAAAAAAAAGTGATGGAACATCTGAGAACTAATTAAGTTAATTTCCAACACGTTAGTAACACAATTAGGTTTAAAAAGAACAATTAGGCCCTTTATGATGACATACAGTCAGGCAGTTAAAATTCAGAATAAGAAGCCAGTAAGGCTGCACCACTGCAGTGTTCTTAACAAATTAACCATATTAAGTTTTGATAATTTCATTACATTTGCTAATCTAAAATTATTATGCGTACATAATCAGGCTCCCCAGGTGCTCACTGACCTCGTGGTTCTTCTTAAAGCTATGGGTTTAGTGCCGCAGGGAGGATCTATTGGAAAATGCAAGGTACTGTTATGGAAATTCTCATTTCTCTTCAGGGTATCAACATGTGGAATTCTCCACCTACAGAACTCAAACTGGACCCTGATAGGACCATTTTTACGTTAAACTGAAGCGGTTTTTAAAGCGCAATCAATCGTGTAATCAATCAGAGATGAATAATCTGCTGCCTCTTGTTTTATATTTGTTTATTTTATCAAATTATACTGCAGTCTGTGCTTTCCAATGTGCGTATAGATTGTGTTTTTAAAACCTCAGCTAGGGATGGGCACTGCAAACTAGCTTCAGCTAAAAATGCTGCAGTGTGGGCAGCATGGTGGTGTGATGGTTAGCACTAGCAAGAAATTTGAATCCACCGGCTGGCCGGAGAATTCCTGTGTGGAGTTTGCATGTTCTCCGCATGCCTGCGTAGGTGTTTTCTCCAGGCACTCTGGCTTCCTCCCACGTTCCAAAGATGTGTATGTTGGGTTAATTGGTGATTCTACATGAGTCCAAATTGGAAGGTGTGAATGTGAGAGTGGATCTGTCTCCATAAGTTAGCTGGGACAGACTCCAGCCCTACTGTGAAAAAAAACATACATAAAATAAACAGTAAAAAAGAGAAGTGTGTGTTAAGAAAAACATTGCTCAATATAAAACTGCAAAAAAGTTGGATTTTGTTATCTACATTTCATAATATCATTAAAAGATGTAGTGACCAAGAGTTCAGAGCTATACAAACTTGAGTCCTCAAACAACAGTCATTCAAAAACAGATTCAAGAACACTTGAACACACGCACAAAGCCTACTTCCAGTATAGACAGCTTTTTGGCTACACCCATAAATAAAATCAAAAATAAAATGCAAAATAATAAAAATAAAAAATAAAAAAATGGCAAAGTGGCAAAGTGGAAAACTGTCCTGTGGACAGAGCAATCAATCTGAAATTCTCATGGAAAACACTGATAAATATTTTATAAAGAAGAGAAATTGTTTTATTACAATTTAATGGCCTGCATCAATGTTGCCATGAAGGTTGGTTAGTGTGTATGGCATAGGTAACATCTGTGAAGGCACTGTTAATGCTGAATAATATATACAGGCTTTCCAGCAACGTATACAACAACTTTTTCCAGCACAGGCTTTTTAAAATTTAAGCAAGACAATGCAAACTACATTCTGCATATATTCCAACAGCATTGCTCTGGAGCAAAAGACTCCACATGACAACTAGCCTGCCTGCAGTCCAGCCCTGTCACCTTCTGACCACATGGCAACCTAAGAAACAAAAACACATGAGAGGAGGCCCTGAAAATCCTGAAATTCTAAACCAAGCAAACATCTCCTGGACCGCCTCTCCTCAGCTTCCAGGCACTCTTGCTAAAAGAAGCAGTCGTGCAAGATGATGCAGATGTCCCAGCTTTTTTAATGAAAGGGGTAACAGGCATTAAAAATAATTCTCGGTCTCAACATGTGACGCCTTGTCTTTCTCAATTCAGTAAGATTTGCACATTGCTGCATTATCATTCCACTTTGGTTTGAGGTTATAATGGATCAGCTGTGGTACAGTATAGTGAATTATGTAGAAGGATTGGTCTTGGCATTCATAATGCTTATAGTAGACACTGAGAGATGAGTCACTGCAAACATTACCTGAAATAAAAAGACCTGAAACAAACTTTGTCAGTTAGCCTCTGTGAGGATAATCTATTTTTCATGGCACGACAGTCAACGGGGATTTAATTTTTATTACTGCTAGGCATCCAATTTTAGTGTCAGATCTATGAAAAACTAATATAAACACAAATGTGCACACATACCCCAGAAAGTAAACAGTGTTTAGGAAAAACAAACACCATCGCGAGCCCTGAGAGGAAATTGAGGCTCAGTACTAAATTGTTGGATGTGGCGGTGCTTTCCCTAACGGCAGCCCAATCTGCTGGAACCTATCCCTATGGAGGATTTCTTATGAGCCATGTGAGCACACACACACTATTACTGGATGTGTATTCATCAGAGCATGGTGCCATTAGGACAAACTCAGGTTAGCTTTTTTTCATGCCATCTGGAAAGGCAGGCATCCATCAGCTGGTTGTTATGCTCATCTCACTGAAAGTTCCCGGCGGTAAACCACTTTTTGGAATTCAACGCAACGTCTCGCGATGACGGATTTGTTTTACGTATCACCAGAGTGGAAACTTTACAATAAATAACATCATAATGCCCGGATGTCAAACCTGATGACAGAGCTGGTCAGATACTTGATCCTTTCAGCTTATTGTGTGATATTTCACAAGAAAAACTAATTTTCCCCTTCGGGACGTGAGCTGTGACATCCTGCATTATCCCCCCCTTAAACCAGCTAGGAATAGCAAAGCTGCACAGTGTGCATAATAGGATAGTTCCGTTTTAGCATCTGTCATACATCACGCAGCAGCTTAATTTAAACATTACTTGACTGAGCGATAGAGTTTGAGTGTGACTGATAGCCTGTGTCACCTAACTAAGGTTTGCAACTGCTCAGAGCTCCAGTTCACTGAAAGACACCCGAGATTTACATGCATGTTCATCATAAACAACTACAGCTCATTTAGCTTTGCTGATGTGTAGGATGCAAATAGTGGCACATCTGCAGACCTCTTCTGATGAAGGCAAGCCAGAGACGTGTCCATCTTAATGTGGTTTGCAACAGAGAACATCTCTGTGCAGCCACAGTTTTGGATTTTCATGGTTATTAAATAACGTGGCAATAAATCTGACTCCAACCTGTTAATTATGGCACAAATTAGATAAAGTGCAGGCAATTTCAGAGATTTGCTGAATTACCTGCGGGTAAGTGCACATTTTGTGTTCTAGAACATTCTGATTGCATCTTTTTATATTCCAAACACACCTGGTAGCAAGCAAAAAGAAGCAAAAACATCCCCCTGAATAAAATAAAATAAAATAAAATAGAACTCAGTGTTAATTTTGAAATCCTTAGAGCCATAGAGAGAGATCATAGATCGATATGTCCATCAGCCAACTTTCTTTACTTTGACTAAATCTTCTCTTAATTAGTTTGCAAATAAATTCAAATTGCTGTGTTTTTATTGAAGTCACAGCAAGCAACTAAAAATAAGAGTTCATGTCCCTGTGTAAACAGAACAAATTAAAAGAACATAATGAGTTCTTTCTTTGGAATAAAAAAAGTTCTAACTAGAAAAGAAAAATATTATAATGTGATATACAATAAAAGCATTTATGACATGTTTACTTCATTTCATAAGATTAGTTCTTTTATTAACCTTGTGGAGCTGCTTACAGTTTGTGATAAAGAATTGAGCTTAGTGTGTATTAAACAGTGTTTATATTAAATTTATGGGGGTGAGGGTGGCGGTCTTATTGGGACACTCGCTGAAACTGAGCAATCATTACTTCCTCCTGTGTTTTTCCTGCTGTGACAAGTCAAAATAGATGCATTGAAAAATGTCCATTGATTAGCAGTACATGATGATGAATTAAGATATTTTCCATGGATCTTTCCTCTTTCCAATTCATATTGTTTTGGGGTTTTTTCTTTATTTGCAGAACTACATTTTGGTGATCAATCTCAGGAAGCCACTTTATTAGCTACACCTTTCTAGTACCGAGCTGGACCCAGAACAGCTCAGCACTTTGCAAAATGCTATATTGACATGACAGCATCACACAGTTGCAGATTTGTGGGCTGCACATCTGACAGCTGCACATGTGAATCTCCTGTTTCACTGCATCCAAAAGGACCTTGAAATCTTACGTGAACTCATTGTCGCGTTCATGAAACTAGTTTGAGGTAATAAACGATGCTCTGTTGGTACTAAGGGGCTCAAAGTTTGCTAAGAAAATATCTCTTACATTGTTACACCTTGAACAGTAAACCACTGACACGAGGCAGGATGCATCAGCTAAATCTGACTCTAAGGTCCAAATGTTGCACCAAGACCAAGATCCGTTCAGGCAACATTATTCCAGTCTTCTTTTGTCTAATTTTGGTGAGCTCGTGTGAATTTTGGTCACATTTACCTGTTCTTAGCTGACAGCAGTGGAATCCAGTGTGGTCTTAAGCTGCTGTAGCCCATCAGCTTCAAGGCTTCACATGTATTACATTAAGAGATTGCCTACTTCATACCTTGGTTGTAACAAGTAGCAATCAGAGTTACTGTTATCTTCCTATTAACTCCTCGAGTCATTCTCCTCTGATCTGTACTGAGTTGCATTTGAATTAAACAAGTGTACCTAATAAAGTGGCCACATGTCTGAGCCTAATCTCTGACACTGTACTAGCTGTTCTAGCCTCAACTCTTGGTTAATACTTGAAAATCGCAGGACTCTGAAAGCAGGCGGCTTGTTCCGACATATTTATTTGGACAACAAATATTCATCCAAGCCCTTCATTTTGAGGATTCATACATAACTGTGCTTCAATAAGCCCGAGCAAAGATATGATCCTCGGAAACTCAGTAATAACAGGTCTCTCATCCATTTCTGGTTCATAGAAATTCATATCTTTTCCATGGTCTGTCAAACATTAAGTGTAAATTCCGACTGCAGATTTCTGACTGTCGAATGTTTCTACTTTTATAATACACCGCAGCTGCACTACAAATATAATAAAGTGCACGGCCAATTTTCATTTCCAGTCCATCCCTGATGTCATCTGTCTCATCTATTCCGGTCGTTGTTATGCTTGGCTTTCCCCCTTCCCTTCTCTTTTGAAGCACTGAAATTGAATTGGGCTCAATGTGTCATAATTGCCAAACTGCTGAGCTTTACATACCTCCAGTTTAGTGGCAGACGTACTGTCCAATACACATGTAAAGGAGCCAGCACACACAACAGCAGAACACAAACTGAAAACTGCAAATGTATCCTCTCAAGTCGATTACTCCATAGCAACACTCTAAAAATGTTTTGACGCTTTTTATTGTGTTTCTTTGGGTTATAGCTATAAATACATTTAAAATCAGCCGTAAACAAAAATCAGCCATAAAGTAACTGAAGCAGCTTATCGTACAGCCTATTTACATTTTTAATCTCCTTTCATCAGGGGATTCCCTCTTACTCATGCTGACACACATAGCAAAAATAGCAGCATTAAAATCATGTAGGAAATAAATAATCTGTCAGAAAGCCAAATTCACACAGTCCTCAGGCAAAATAACTAATAAGGAGATGGCATAGGAAAATTGCATGCATTGTTTATGCTTTTTCTTTTTTTTCACCCAGAGACATTTTTATCACAACAAATGAAAACATATACGAACATAAACAGCTGCTGAAATTTTACAGGGAAGCTGGCGTGTATATGTGCTTGTTATCGTGACATGACAGATTTGAACTTGGCTGTCATTTCAAAAAAATCAAGCATATATAAGCAAAAAGTATTACTGAAGTAACTGTCAAGCAGATTTTAAAGTAAAACACAGAGGCTGGAGATGTGTCAGTGATGCCTAACACTGGCTAAGAGATCCAGATGTGTGAGAATTCAAGGGCTAGAGCATACAGCATGCGATCCATCAGCTTACTGGGACGTGGTTAAGACATTTTTCACACCAAGTTATATTGCTGTACACAAACTCATGGGATTTTGTTGTTAATCTGACTTCAATGTGTGTGTTGCAGCAGTTTGGAGCTTCTGGTTTTTATTGGTGGGTCTGGTCATTTCTGGATGAGTTTAGCAGCACAGCTAAGAAAACTCTCTGTAATGCATCTTATACTAATCAGGTCTGCTCTGCTTCATATTTTCACTGAATGAGAATAAAGTCAAGTGACTTTGCCAACAAACAAGATGAATTTTTGGCTCTGTTGGTTTTGTTACGAGTTATATAAAGGGTTGACCCACAAACTTGACCCAATGTGAAAAGCAAGTAATGATTCTGGCTTGATTTAATGTTATTGTGTTGTTTAAGTATCATCGTTACACAAGCGCCACGCTCAGATTCAGATTAAGTACCTGCAGTAAATGGGTCCTTGTTGGCTTGCCTTGTGACTGGGAGTCACTGGAAGTGCAGCAGAACACTGCAAAGCACATCAATGTATCTAAGAACACAGTTTAATATCTCTACACTCTAATTGGAATTTATGGCACACTTACAAAATGTAAAATTTTAAACATTTGGAAACACAGCCTACTCCCTCTACACACATATGTGATCACTGCAGATCATATATAGGTCTGTGTATGTTAGAGACAAGGAAAATACTTAGTGTAGCTCAGTCTATATCAAATTTGAAGGTCATTTAGCAAGGGCCAGTCCCTTTTTATATCATTTACAAAGAGGCGATCCTAAAATTTAATTGAAGGACATAATGGGAAATAGCAGTGTAGAAGGTGCTACAGCTCCCCCTGGTGAATCACAAAGGACCTGCATATCCGTCAACTGAAAAATTAATAATTAAAAACAACTTTTAAATTTTATCAGTTTCTTTTCAAATTATATACATTTTAAAAAATCATAAATAGTTGATTTCATAGTTGTTTAGGTTCAGTCTATTTAAAGCAAATTAAATAAGTACATAAATGTAGCTTAAGTGAAGCTAATGTGGAAGTACCTTACTTGCATTCTTTTTAGTGGCCACCAGGGGGTAAGATGTGTGGTTGCAAAAATCTTTGGTCCAATCCGGTTGTTCAGTCTGACGTCACTACGGCTAGTGACTGACGTCACTAGCCGTGTCTGGACCTAAACGCCGCTGCAGGTCCATATATCAAACGATCACTATGGCATTACTGAGAGTTGAAAAACTGTCTAAAGTCTTTCATCTTTAATAAAATGATCAGCGTTCTGCTCTACCAGGTGTAACAATTGAGTTTAACATCCAGGCATCCATGAAAACGGAACTTATGACATTTAACGGAGTTAGAAGTTAGCAGGGAGTTAGCTCGCTAGCTTATATCTAAATACAATATAGCATGTCCTGACTGCGGGGTTTTGGAAACAAATTAAAACGTACAGCTTTCTTATCACTTCCAACATAAATGAAGACAGAAAACTAAACAGCAGTGACGTTTGTAGGGTAACTGAAGTTTGGCTAGCTGGTATATAATGATGTGCTACGTGACCGCTAGCGACACAGCTATGTTAGCATAATATAAACAAGCTAACTTTTTTTCCACTCGATAAAAGTTAACGTGAGTGTTTTCGGTGGTCAGGAACAAATGTAATCGCATGGCAGGATGCTGTAAAAGGACCAAACTTCAGCCAGGAGAACAACTGAGATAATCCATCCACAATACGAGGTTAGTCATTCATATACTGCTGCATGGGCTGGGCTGTAGTTACATCCTTAAAAACTGAGCTTAAATAAATGATTAGCGGTAATAAAAGCCGAGGGAGGTCAACAGTGATCACTGACTGTTTTAGGAGCTTTTTGAGATAAATTAGAAGAAAATACAAAACATTAAACATGTTAACAACAGCGCTGCCCAGGTTGCCTAGCAACCATGATACTATCAGCTAGAAATGTTTCATACAGCATTGTGTGACAGAAAGGAAGGAAAAAATCTTTTGTTCATTTGTTTGTTTGTTTCTATATAGGAAATAGGTCAGCTATTGAGCGGCGTATATTTTAAAGTAAAGGCTTTAAGTTAGTACAAACGTCACTAATGTCACATAACTTTGCCGACATGTGGGCAACAGTAATGTTTTAATGTTCTTCCTTATTAAACATTTGCACATAAATAAGTGACATAATATTCAGTACTTAAAGTTTACTCTTCGGGCGCCCCTCATCCGCCGTTTTTTTTTTCGGCAAAATTATCCACACCCACCGCCGCGCTATGCATTCTGGGATACACCGCCACATCCTTAAAATTCAGGGAAATGAAGGACGCATTTGAGGGCCGCATTTCGAGCAGCCTTTGAATTGGGACAGCCTTCGTCGCATCGCTGTGACGTAATTGGCCTTAAAATGCGGCCTTTCAGGCTGCAGACCCTGAATTGGGATACAGCCTGTGTGTGATGTGTGAGGTACCAAAATAACACCTATATGAGACACATGTTTAGCTTCTAATGTAGAGATTCTGCAACTGGCTTTGGGCTGTGCAGGGCTCTCTGCCTTCCGGAAGATGATTGAATAAAGAATTATAAACGTTTTGACCACTCCTGAGTCGAGTTTTCTCTGTTCTATCATGGGGATAAAAGAACTGGATTTAATACAGGAAGGAGAATTATTCAAGGTATGCTTAGCGGATAACAACTTGTAATTGGCAAATTGTCAGCCAAGGAGTGCCAGGCCTCATGGTCAGATCTTCCCCTCAATCATTACAATCATTACAACTTGCAAAACAGATGATCGCCAGTGTTAATTTTGCTCACCAACAATTTTCAACACTGACCTTTTTGTTTTTGATGAAAATAAGACCATAACAAAATTAAAAGTAATGCACAATAAGAAAAACTATGATGAGATAAACTGGTGAACAGGTAAAAAAAAATGAGAGATGAGATCCAAGAAGAACTAATTAATATGTGTAGAAAGGTGATGATGTAATGTAATGTGTAATATACAGTATGAAATTCTAACTCTAATATGGAGATTATTACTATTATTATTGGAAAAAACAAATATAAATAACAATTTATCATGTACTACTAGAGATATCTTAGTCTGGGACAATGTGACAGAACAACCAATGAGGAAAGCCAACAATATCATGTGAAGATGCTAATATGGCAAAAGTTCTTCCCTGATTAAAAACACAAGAATACACACATATCCAAACCAAAAAAAAAAAATGAAAAAAAAGAGGCACCGAACTTTTATTGCACCATGAAATCTGCAACATTTAGAGAGCAATAAGACAGTAAAGACACAATAAAGAAGCCATAGAATGAATGTGAATTATACCATGATGAAACTACATACACTGTATATATAAGCACTTCTAATTTGTCTGACTTCCAAAAACAGGTGTGCTCAAAATGTTTGAGTTTTCACTGTGTAAAAAATAGACTATGTTGAGTCTGTTCTTTTCACTGTGCTCTGATAAAATAAAGTAGATCTGCAGTTTTTGAGTGAAGAGAAAAAAAGAAAGAAAAAGCAAACAATGATCACTGCAACAGCATCTCTGTCAAAGCTTTCAGATATTTTTTAAGTTGACGAGATGGCTAAACATGGTTATTAGACCCATGCTGAGAGTGAGAATTTAAGCGCTTGGGAGCCCAGAGCAACCAACACACATGAATTCATGTACTCTGGATGTGGTATTATTCCTTTGCCTCTTTGCAGCCAGCCACCTGTTCCTTTGTTTACTTGCCAAACTCTTCATACATTGAAAAATCTTTGGAGACAAGAGGGCTTGTATTACACCAGACATGATACTCTAGCTGGTGCCTGATGAAAATCAATCCGCAGCCAGAATATTGCACCAAAGAGTCGAGGAAAGCAAACAAATACTAATTTCCATAATTAATCAAGTGCACATAAAAATTGCTTCACTTTTTTTCCATGTAGACAAAGATAAGCTAGTGGTTGTTGCAGAATTTCAACTCTGGCTTGTACAACAACAACAACAACGACTGTTATTGTGGTTTAATGAAATTGAGTGTTTATCTTCTTCTAGACTATATTTACATTCATTTATTATAAATGTTTAGTTGGAATTCTAATTAATTGTTATTAGTGTAGTTTTTATAGATTACGCTCCTTTCGGTTCTCGTCAGGATTGTTCTGTTGTATTTGGTTTCATTTCAAACTTGTCACAGTTATTACTCCCTCATCATCTCTTTTTCCTGGCGTTTCATTCAGTTTTCACCTGTCGTGCCCGTGTGGCTTTTGGCACTGAATAGTTGGACTGTAATTTTCTGCCAGGCATGCATCAACACATCTCCATCTTTAGCTTTCCAACAATTGAGTCTCATGAATGGTGTGCTGGAGAGTACCTCGCAAGAAAACAGCAGCAACACAAGCAGGAGAAGGCCCAAATCTTGTCAGCTTTGAGTGGGTCTTCCTGTTTTTCTTTAGCCTGCTTGGCTCAAACATCATAAAAGCATTCAGCTTTTAGAGGAATACAACTGTATAACATGTCAACAGACTAGACTAGACTCTAGTTGTCTTGACATTGCTTCCTTTTATATGATCTTGACCGTGCAGAACAGCAAGAAAAGGTATTGCAGTACAATAACAAGTGAGCCAACACAAATAAAAACAATGATTCATCTGAAAGTAGGGAAAAAATATGGAACTCAGATGGCTAAAGTGCAGGAGAAACATCAAACTCAAGGCAAGTCAAACTGGTAGGACTGGACATGGGCAGGACTTGGACAAGGGTAGGAGACAAACAACCAGTCTATATAAGAATCAGTCCATTTACCATTTTATCATTTACCCCTCTGGTGGCTGAATGTGTAGAGAAAGTGAAAATCCTTCATGACTCATGCCGCAGTTAAAGGGAAGAGGAGACCCTTCAGAGGTTGTCAGGACAATGTTGACACAGTGCACTGAAATCAGTGCACCATACTGTAAGACCAACCTGAGCACAGCCTGGAATTTCTTCAAGAAAGTGCATGACTCAGGGTGCCATACAAGGATGCTTGTGTGGGGCACTGAGTCACTGATACTATACTAGGAATTATACAGCTCAGTGTGGCTGTGGAAAGCAACACAGGACGCCAGCTTCAAGGTCATTGCACAAGTCACCGTCAAATGTAGCATTTACCAAGGTGTTTTATGTAGGCTTGACTCCCTCAGCTAACTTATTACAAAGAACAGATACAGATAGAACTAGTGCAGCCTGAAACTCTATGAGCAATGAAAAGAGGGAGGTCACCAGTTTGAGTGTCAAAGCCATGATTCAAGATGAAATTGTGACAATCTATGAATTTACCAGCAACATGCAACCTCACAGGGTGAACTGCTTTAAGTGTACTTCAGATAGGTGAATACAGATGATCAGGAAGAAGAGGAAATATCATACAAGACCAAGTCCAAAATGGTAAGCTACTTCCAATAATGGAAGTAGGTGGCATGAAGTTCCAGTACCAGGGGTGTAATTTCCAGGGGGGTTAGGGGGGTTATGACCCCCCCAAATAATCAGGCCCAACCAATATAAACCCATCGATATAAAATTATGAATTATCTTGCATAAATAGGCTGTTGATTTTATTTACTCATTTTAGGTATTACCAGCGAAAGTTGCATGTTTAATCATCTGGGAATTCACCCAGATTTATTTATTTTTTAGACAGAGATCTTGACCCCACGAATGTTCAGCACAAAGTTACGCCGATGGGCAGTACAGCACATGTAGCATGTTGCAAGATGCAATTTCTGACAGCATAAACTTAGAGAAACAGCCGAGCAGTTGGGATAGTCTACATCAGGGGTGGGCAACCCTGGGCACGCGTGCCACAGTTGGCACGCGAAGGGTTAAGTGTTAGCACGACCATAGCTGAGAGGGGACGCAGTTTGTCCCGGACTTCAGCTAGAATGGAAAAAGACACAAAGGTGGAGTTATTCTGTTACACTGCACAGCTGCCTCTTCTCTCATTCTCTCCCCTCTCTCTCCTGTTGCTATTTCAATCATGAAACTGATCAATCATAAGCTGATCGGCTTTTCTCTCTTGTTTGTTTATCGCCCACTTTGCGCCAGAAAGAGGAAACCGCCGGATGTCGCTGTCAACAACAGCAGCACGTTTAACGTTGATCAGCTGTTGTTAGAATTTATTTAATATTTCTTTCTAGTAGCTGATGTTTGCTGGAGCCACAGCTGTAAAACCTTCTGGTCATGATATCAGTTTGTATATCTGGTGAGAGGGAAACATGCAGATGAAACCAGGAGATGTTCTTACTGAATCATCAGAGCTGAACAGGTGATGGAGAAACAGGTTTACCTTTTAGGTGACATGAATGAGTTGAAGGGTTGGGTTGAATATTAACAAACATGCCATATTGGCCCAGTTTATTTCTCTTATCATTGTTGTGAGGAGACCATAAATAGCATTTGTATTTTCTGTTGTACAGTTCATTTGCTGTTGTGGAGTTCTTGTTATGGATAAAAAGTGTCTTTTTTGTTTAATAACAGCTGATAACTATTCACTGATAGCTGCCAACATCTGCGAACAAATATAATTCTATAAAGTGGTTCTATATATTGTGTAACTGTTCATATAGAGCGTTATTAAATTTATTGCTAATGCAATCATATGGCACACTGACTTCTGAGGAAATTTTAAATGGCACTCGTAATCAGAAAGGTTGCTGACCCCTGGTCTACAGGTCTGTCTGTGCCACCAAATTCCAGTCGGAGAAACCTTAGAAAGCTGTTGCGAACACCAGGGTTAAGATCCTGTGGGACTTCAAGTTCCAGACAGACAAGCAGCAGCTTATACCAGCCAACCAGAAAGTGCTTACATTAGTCTCTTCTATATATTGAAGACTTTGTTGAAGACTGTGTTAGTACTGGTGTCACTGTGCGGCGATGTTATCATCTTGTACAGAATTTCCTGCCTGATATGATTGTTTTCAAGAAGAAAAGCAGCAACAGTCTATGTGAGGAGAAAACGTGCCATAGAAAAACCAGTATGTAACATTACTAAAATAAGCCCTATATGCCCATTTATGGTGGATTTAATTAGTGTAAGATCTGTGGCACCTTGGATTTTTTTTAATGTTCTTGACACACAGGGCTCTTTTACAGCCCTGTGGGAAAAGACCTACACTTTTTCTTTAGGCAACAGCAGTTTGATCTTCTCCTGAGTGTCACTAACATATCACAATAGCCTCGCACAATCCCTAACTTCAAAAATTCAAGTCTTTCGCGCTGTCTAATTTGATCATTAGGGATTATTCATGTTTGTAGTCAGGTTTGCTTGAATTCTCTTTAAACTGTGGCGTAGGTGTACGGATGTGACTCTTGAGTAATAGGGGTGTAGAACAAGTTTAAATCATGAACATAAACAAACTAAAAGCAGTGCTGAGTTGCAAAAGCCTGACAAATGCTCACTGTGGATGGCACCATTTGCATGAATTCAGTGCAGAGAAGACGTGCTGATAGAATTTCAGAAAGTCCCGGGAAAATTGCTCTGTACATCCTTGACTTATATTTGGACCCAGGCAATCAATAGGAACAGAATTATGAGGCACTGAAGCGAGTGATTTTAATCTGGGACTAAATATCCAGTAGTGGATTCGTTTCAGACAATTTCATACCTCCAGAGCTCTTCATGAAATATGGATAAGGCAGAAGAGAGAGAGGGGGGATTATGAAAAATAAAGGCATTTTCCCAAACCTCCTCCTTCGATGGAAGCCAGATGAAAAGTTTTGCAGATGGGCAGCTGGAGGATTCAAGCCACTTTGCATAGCAGATGCCAAAACTCCCACAGCCTTGGTCTGGGCACCAGTTTAATTAGAAAGACCCCCTAGTAAGATACCTTTCAGCACTGACAGCGGTGTTCCTAAACATGCCCACATTTTTTCTCTCAGTGAGAAGTCGTATGGTCAATATTACTGATGAGCATGGGTTGCACACACAAAGAAAAAGATTGATGCAAAAATGGGTCATTTACATAGATTGTTGTAGGCAAGTTTGATCCCTTTACATATTCTAATTATTCCTGTGCATACTATGTGACTATACATTCTGCAAGTCAAGTGAAGTTTGTCCTCCAAAGGTAATTTTAACTAGAATGCAAATGTAAATCCATCTTTATATTGGACTATAATCCAGTGTAAGTACTGAGTGTCTATGGGTCACAGCCTCAAATGGAGAGGAGATGGCTAGTTTCATAACGACAGCTGAACTGAGGGTCTTCATTAAGGCCCAGTATAAGGTAAATAAACTAGTCTGTTAGAATTAAACAGACCATGCAAAAACTAAACCAGCTGGCAAAAGTACAGACATTCTGCACTTAAGCAGAAGTACAAACACTACTGTTAAAACATACTCCAGTAAAGTTGAAGCACTGATTCAACTTATTTACTCAAGTAAAAGTAAAAAAGTACAGACTCTGAAATCTACTCAAGTAAGAAAGTGAAAAGTAGCTCTTTGGAGGAGGTTTCTATTTTTGTGCAACACTAACTGACCTTTGTTCTATATTAAGATAATGATTAAATAATATCAGTAGATGGGAATACAAACTTTAGTCTAACTTTTTAAAATTCTAATTGTGTTCAGCTTGAATCTGAAGAAAAAGAAGGAAAATCAAACTGGGTTAAAGTGGGATTCAGAAGGTGGGGGAACCCTAAAATTGGTTGTAATGGCTCGGTGCGGGGAAAAGAATCATAACTCAGTTCAATAATTTCTATCGAGAGCTCCAGTAGATTTTCTTAGTGTACAGGCTGTGATCAGCTGCCCTGCTGCATTTTGTGGCTGCACACAACTGAATTCAACCAGATGTCAGCAGTTGTTTCATGAGTACCCTGGCTGATTTCCATCCTCTACACTGACAGTGCACTGTTTATGCTGTCTGTTTTCTAGATGGTATAAAGTTGGTATGAAGGTGGAATTCAGTCAATGGATCTAAGCATCATCAGCTAAACGTGATATAACCTAACTGTGGCCATGAAACCGTGGCCATGAAAGCACAGCCACTGTGCACCAATCACACACACTGTTCTTTACTTTAAATTCATCACAGCACAGCAAACTAACCTGTTTCATTCAAATTTTAAATAACACCATTAGCCCTCCTCAGTTTACAGCATGTTTTACAAAATTAAAAAAAATATGTGTCAAGAACCGAAGTTCAACACACAAGCTGGACCCAGGAGCAGAACACACACACAGCGGTACGAGAGAAAAAATAAACTTTATTATAACTGAGAGTGTCCCGGGAGAGTAGAAGGGAGAAAACGCACGGAACCAGAGAAACCGAGGGACCGGGAGAAGAATCGCGCAGGAAACGCCGAGAGCGGGACCGTGGGAGGCTGAAACAGAAAAAGAAAAAAGGATTATTGGGGTGCGGGTAAACCGGCAGCATACGAGGGGAGGTAGTGTATGCGTCTTACGATGATAGCGGGGCCAAGGGAACCGGAGGGAGGGGTGAGGGTCCGTGGGGTCCAGAAAGGGCGAGGCGGCTGGGGTTGATCGTGATCCAAATTCTGGACAGGCAGGTGGACAGGCTGGTGACTCAAAACACGCCGAGCAGTGATCTGGGTATACAAGGCAGAGTTAGTACTAGTTCACACGGATAGGATTGCCTAAGGACTTTCCCGTAGGTGTGCGTTACCGCTGACGGACGATTACGGACTGGCGTGGAGCAGCAGGCTGGGCAGGATTAAATGGTCCACCTGGTGATCGCCTGGGATGGGATGCAGGTGTGGAGTCAGCGGCCACGCCCACGGGAGTGGGCATCCCATCAGCACCTCAGACGCCGGGCCGCGGACCATGACAATATGTGTACAGATTGAATATCTGATTTAAAAACAACTTACATGTAAGCTTTAAATCTGCACTCTACTAAATCCTACTGAGAAGTCCTTACCTTTCAATCTAACCCAGGGGTATCAAACTCCAGTCCTCCAGGGTCGGTGACCTGAAACTTTTCCTTGTGTCCCTGTTGCAACACACCTGAATACAATTAGTAGGTCATTAGCAAGAGTATAGAACTTGACTGCAGTGGTGGCAGCTCCTAACCCTACTCAAGTAAATTAAAGTAAATGATTGGGAAAATGTACTTCTAAAAGTACTTTTACTTCACCATGTTAATTCACTCATGAGCTGCTATAACATGAATCAAATGGCTGAAATGCCACCTCAGCATGCAGTCAAGTTCTATACTCTTGCTAATGACCTACTAATTGTATTCAGGTGTGTTGCAACAGGGACACATGAAAAAGTTTTAGGTAACCGTCCCTCGAGGACTGGAGTTTGAGACCCCTGATCTATACCCTCTTCCTCTCCTGTCCTGTCTTTTTTATCTTTCTCCATCTGTGGGTGAAGCTAGCTCTCTTTCATTTTCTCCCTGTGAAATTCAGCAGCTGGACCTTTTTCTAGCAAGACACTGTAAGACAAACTGCACATAAACAGTTTGTGTGTTTGCTGATGTTTGTTGAGCTCAATGAAATGCTGCATTTGAAATTACCAGACACTTAAAAAAAAGTCACTTTCTTTATGCTCACTCCTAAAGTAACTTATGGACACTGGTGTTGTGGCAAAAAACCACCATCCCTCTTTTAACCCCTGACTTCGGCACAAATCATCTCTTTTTATGTGACATCCTCTGGTGATTAATACGGGAACAGCCCTCCTTTGTGTGTTTAGGCTCAAATAGGTTTGATGTGGCTTGCAGTGACGAAATAATAATTCAAATATGTTAAAGCAAGTGTAACAAGTCTGTTTTGAAAATGTAAGAAGTAGAAAGTACAGATATGTATTTAAAAATGCAGGGAGTAAAGGTACAAAGTAGTCAGGAAAAAGATTTTTTTCTTTTTTACATCGTTATCATATGTTAAGCTTTTGTAGTCACAATACCACAAACCATCTTTGTCATTTTGGATGCGTGACAATCACGGTGACAGTGTAGAATCAACAGAATAGGCTCTAGTCACAAAAGCCTTGAGACTGGTGTGCAATCATCTGGCAACCACTGGTCGTAAGGGGATAAATGCATATCCCCGACAGCTGTGAATGGCTCCTGGAGATTTATGACAGGTGGTATGAAGACTATTGTTAAAGTTCCAGTCAAAGAGGCAGTGATTCCCAGGCAAGCACCTGTTGTTAAAGAAAAACATGTATGCCACAACTTTGGCTGCAAGCATATTGCTGCAGTTTCTCCTTCAGCTTCTCGCTGAGCTGCAGGGAAATGATAAAAAGTCTGACACAAACCAGATGTGGAGAAGGTTTGCCTTCAAAGTAAAAGACATACCTTTTGAAGCATGTAGGCTGCAGTGCTGAGGCGCAACTTTTACTTTGAAGTTGAACTCTCTCCATTTTTTAATTTTAAACTTTAGTTGGAACTTTGTATTATTGGGTTTCACATTATTTTCTATAAGCAACATGGGCATTAAAAGACAAACATATGCAATGTGAAGCAAAGGAATATGTAGTGTTTTGTAAGAAAGTAAATACATAAATGTATGAAAACCACACACATGAACAAACATTGTATTTTTTTCCACAAATCAAGAGTGTTGAAAATTCAGTTCATGAGATCTGTTTGTTTAATGCTGAATAAGAAGGTAATGCTTTTATATGTGTAACCTTTGACATATTGTTCATTACTGGAGTAACTGAGATCGTCTTTATTTCTGACTTGGGTTGCACTTTTTCAAGATTTACAACAGCTGGGCTAGTAGTTAGCGAGTATTTGCAAGCAAACATGAAAAACTACAGTCAACTGTGACAAGAAACCAAAGCAATCACAAGGAGGTTTTGATGCTGCGCCTTCTTTGCAACTGATTTCACCCAGTGACTGCCAGCAACTGCCACTATTAAATTATCAGTGTACAAACGTGGACATTGAAGCACTATATGCATGTAAAATAAATATATCTTTGTGTTTCTGAACACAATAACCCAACACAGATTCATGCTAAATTTTGTTTATCAAATGGGCCACATCGTCTATTTGCCAGATCATTTATTAGCAAAATGTAATTTGAAAAAGTGGCATCATTACAGCGCACACAGTGCAGTGTTACTGCACCTCTGCTTGTGTTATTTTTTTCTTCTTCTTTTGGTTGGCAATAATAGATTGTACTGGCTCTGAGCAGTTCCTGAAAAAACTTGCAAACCACCAGACTTGCAACAAAATCGAGAGTTTACATTGTATTTGTCAAATTAACATGCATTAAAGTATGCTATCGGAATTTCATGTTCTAAATGAAGAGATTTAGGGACCTGATAGGAGGTTGGGCAAGAATACTAATAGAATAACATTACGGAATAATAATATTTACGAGGAAAAGTATTGGTAGCATCCCCTCTTTGGGTCTAGACAGTGCCAGTATGCTTCTGCAGAGTGAGCTGAGTTTACTTCCATACAGAAAACACATTTTTATGTTCACACGTGGCTGTTTAGTGGTGCAGTGTACATTTATATTACACATGTAAAACTCAACCTAAAGACCTTGGAGAACTTTATACAACTTTTTATCATAAAAATTACTAATGACACTTCACATACTTCATTAAATTCCAGCACCACAAGGTGTTGACATGCACAACCAAGCAGCGATCTACAGCACTGAAAATTGCAACCAGCACAAAGGTGCCAAAAGTGGTCACTTGAGACTGGCTCCAAAAGCAAGTCAGTTCCTTGAAACTTCCTTTTTAAAATGCCCCAAATTACACCATTATAACACATTTTTACAGCCTGGTACAAAAATACTGATTTGGCCTCTGTGGATAATTTCCCCCCTCATGACAACTCTACATGGGGTGATTTAAAGGAAAATAAAAAATAAAAAACGTATTCATTTGTACACAGGTGTCCCAACAGGAAATTAGAGCCTATCAGCTAGGCTTCACCTCCACTAATTGGAGTCACTGAACTGGATCTTTCCCCCACGTTTGTGCTGTCGGAGCCTTTTGGAGAATTTTTAATGCAACGATCTGACAAAATATTATAGCTTACTGCTTGGTACAGCAAAAAGTCCAAGAAGTTTGTGTCCAACTTTTGTTGAGGGACATTCTAGTGTTTCCTTAGTCTGTTACTTTGCAAGTAATTATCCGTTCTTTGTGTCTGTATGTTGAAACCCCACAGCTGTGGGCCAACCTGCTACTGTTACTTTAACATCTTGTCTTATGGTAATTTCTGCCTCTATAACGGCTAACAAAACCCTGATGTTGAGGCATAAAAATGTGCAGGAAATGTAAGAATTTAACTGTTTGGGCTCCATTAAAATAATAATGTAAGCAGGCTACTTTGCTATGTGCATTGTTGTTGGAAGATTGCAACTTAAGTTACAGAGTTTCAAATGAACTTTGAAAGTTTTCTCCAGAAGTTAAAATGCCAGTGTGCTCTTACTCCAGCCGTCTCGTTAGCTGTAACCTTGGAGCCGTGATGAGGGGGAGGACTAGAAGGAGGCTGTCATAACACTGCATGAACTGGGCCTTTATTTCCTTTTTTATATGGCAGCGAACACTATGCACAACAACTTCTGTTACACTGAAACTTATCCATATCTAGACATTATATGATTTATTACAATAGCTTAATCACCGCTGGCCTTATGCACTCCACAGTGGCTGCAGCTGCTTCTCACACCCTCTCACTTGTGGTGTGCCATTTTTTTTCGACTAGATGTACTTAAATTGATGCACACGTACAGAGAAACACACATACATATTACAAATTACTGTATTTACTAAAGGTTTTGTTCATTCCATATCTTTTCTCACTCTCTCAGCTGCCTCCTCTTTTCTATTTTTGCTGAACTGTTAGGAGAAAGTTTATTTTTGCAGAGTCTGTCGGCATCCCTTCATCTATTTAATCTAAACTGCTGGGTACCACTGCATTATATTACACACTGATTACACCCTGTCTGTTCATCTTTTTATTGTCGCAGAGGCTTCAAAGCACAGTGTGTTCTGTTAGAGCCCAAGTCACAAACCTATTAAAAATCCTATTATATCATTTCATATTACGAACACGAACAACTGTGTGACAAAGCTGAACTCCACGTGATCGTCAAACCCTGGAATTGATTCACAATAAGTTAATCTTAACCACACGTTTTCCCTGAATTATTGATTATTTGTCCTCGTGTTGTCATCTATTTGCGTTAGAATAATTTATGAAATTACACTGGGAAAACAATGTGACAACGTGTTATTATCTAACTCTTCAGCTCTCTTCCTGGCTCAGAGATATGGTAAGATTCCGATTGCAGCTTTCCTGATATGGATGCATTCAGTGCTTTCATAGTAATTTTGAATTATCGACTTAATCCTAATAAACAGACTATTTTCTTCATAATTGTTTCAGATAGTTCAAAAGAACGTGCTTTTGCAAAGATGTTTGAAACAAGGTTGTGCAATATCTCCTTAACGATTCTTTTGAGCTAAAGAAAAAATTTGAGATCAAACGGTGGAAAACAACAGTCACATAAAAGCACTTTTAATGAGTATTGTATGAGTATTATATATACATAGCTCACAGTTTCATAACTGTGCAGTACTGTGCAGAAGTCTTGAGACATTCATTTCTTAAAGTTTAAATGGGTGCAATGATTTATTGAAAAGTGCAGACCTAAATTAAAATGCGGTGTATAAGGCAAAAAGTTTGTGCATTTCTAATGAAATTTGTATTTGTACAGTATTTGTTGTGACCATCTTTACAGTTCAGCACAACCTGTGCCATAGTCCTGGCAGGCTTGCTTTTATTCAACTGTCCTTCCTGTTCTCTTTCTCTTTCCCTCTCCCATCTTGGCTTTTGTCTTGTTCTCCCAGGTGGAGCGCTGGGCTGGCTTTTGCTCATCATCCTGCCTGCGGGCGGAGCCCTTCTGGGTTCTCGGGCTTCAGCCGTCACACCTGTTTTCCATCTGCTCATTCTCTTGCAGTATTTAAAGACCCGCTTGAGCCTCAATTCTTTGCCAGATTGTTGTTGCCACCCCCGTGGTGTGAAATGCCCTGTTCGAAAGGCGGCTGGGGCTTATTCTGTGGAACCTTCAAGCCCGCCAAAATAAATGCCAGCAATCACTCGACTGAACCCTGAAGCCGATCATCTCCTGCAAGAAAACGTTAACATTACTTGCCTCTTGCTTAAGTGCTTGCCCACTTTTCACTGCTCATCTTCTCGAGTTCTCTAAACTTTCTCTGCCTGCCTGCTCACTCCCCTCATTGCTGGGTAAAGAGATAAACAGGCAACCACTTGCTAACTTTTACCTGTTATTAAACTCAAACTCTGAATTTTCTAGTTTCTGTAATAAAACTAGTTTCAGGGTCATGTGCCATGTTAAGTTATGGCATTACGGCAGTCTGAACTTCTTATATTTCATGGAGGTCCATTGTGCGTTTTTTTTTTCATCATTGCAGGCTTTTACTGCACTGGCAGTGCCTTTGGAATCATTGTCACTATGAAAAATTAAGTTATTGTCAATCATAGACTTTCCAGATGGTGTTATATGGTGAATCAAACCATTTTGTGTCTATAGTTCTACCAATTTCTGACAAGCTCCCCAGCAACACTGGCTGAAATTCCTGCTTTTTTCCTGCTTTTTAATAATTCAGTGAAAAGATGTAATTACTGGTGTCCTTGTCGGTTTGGACATTCCAGCGATAGTGATAGTAGCAGTAAGGAAAAGATGCATCAACATCTTTCAAGGTTTATGGCAATAGTTAAAGGAGCTACTATTTGCTTTTTGTGTTGCATGCATTAAGAGGACAGCAACCAAAATTATTTTTAAATCACAGTCTTAATATCACTGGGTGCCCGATTCCGTCAGACACAATCTGACGGAATCGGGCAAAAAGTGTCATGTGAGTTTCTGCACAACTGCTACCACACTGCCAGGATGATAATGTATTTTCCACATTACAACTTCTCTAAGAACTACACAAAGAACTGCACTGCTTTTCCTGCCTCTGTCCCTCTGCGCACAGCCTAGCATTAAAATCAGAAGTGAATGACATTCAAAGGATTACCAAACACAGAGATCTTAATGGTTGATTCAAAAACAGGCTGGGAGTGAAAATCTCCCAGATCTTCATCTAGCTTTGCTCCTTAGAGCGTGAGATTAGACAGTAATGCGATCCTTGAATGTGAACATGAAAATAAGTCACTCTGATGCTTATCACCTAGAGACTGAAAATTTAAAAAAATAACACAAATATATATTTATTTACTAAAGTACAAATCTGTGGCGTGCTAAACTATTGTATGAGCTATTGTTTCATATCTGCCTTTAATGTTTGTGTCTGAATGTAACAAGTCAATGGGCTTAACTGTTTGATGAAACAAAGGGTTTATCCTGCTCAGCAGCTGCCCTGCAGAAGTCTGTTTACTGCTGTCATTCAAAGTAATTAGCTTCATTTAACTAGAAATATATAATGAGTGATTATGAATAATGTGATCACAAGATGATCTAAAATAAAAGCTACCTTTGTGGAAAAGTTCAGAATCCAAATTCACCTTAAAATATCGATTAAAACAGATAATAATGCCTTGTATTAAAATAAAGGTTAATTCCGCAGATGAGAGGATTTGTGACTGGAGCCAAAACATTTAGTCTAAGCAACCTGCAGCCAAGTACTTGGAAATTTCTGTGTTGGCTTGACTATGCAATTACTATGGTTTATGTACAAATTATGCACAGGTGATTTACTTACTGCATACCTTTTATATGGAGACAACACCACCATTAATGGCAAATTTTAAGAGGCGCAGTTTATGTTTCTTTATTGTGTTGTCACAATTATTTATTTACATCAGCCATTTTCAGTTATTAAAGGCAAGTAAAAGAAATAAATCTCAGAATCGGCTTTAACGTTAGCCTCTCATTTCCCCTGCAAACTAATATTTATTTAAGGATGGCAATGTTGTGATGAGTCCAAATTTTTAATCGCCTCTGCAGCAATCTCCCAGGTCTTATGGTCTCATCTATCTGTCATGGCAAGCAGTGATACACGTGATAGATGTGTGACCTAATGCTTGTTAGTGTGCATGATCACCTGGACTATTATGCATTTTATAGGAGCTTTTACCTAAATGACCAGTGGGCTGTTTGTTGAACTAATTGATACAGCATCATTACACATGTTACAGATAAGCACACGAGGTTAACCGGGGACAGTAGAATCGAAATAGCCTTGTCCAGATGTTTGTTCTCTTACTTTTTACACTATATTTGGCAATGAAGTGATTTCATCATGTATCATTAACTTTTAGCCAGCCCAGGAAAGCCAAAACAACATTTTGAGAAGTTTGGTAATAGTGTGAGAGTGATAATAATTATTCTTCCTTGCTTCACTCTGGTGAAGCAAGACAGCCCAGCCCTTGATAAAAACATACACAACGGTAGGACTGCTTGTGATGAGAACTCCCCTGACCTTAATTAGCTGCGTTCACGGCATTGCATGAACCCATTACCGAGACTTTAAAGCATATCCATTTCATTTCTCACCATTTGTCTACACCTCTGGTCTGGCTAATGAGAGCCAGAAAGGACTGGAGGGAGGCTGTTTGGGTGTTGGAAGACTGTCGCCAACCACAGAGATTTATAAAAATAAAAAAAAAAAGGAAAAAAAGTAGAATAAACTGGGGTTGCTTGCTGGCTTTATAGCCTAGGGGCACCTCAACTGAGTCTGAAAATTTAAAAACTGTCTCATTTCTTCAGAATTTTACTTCCCCTGCAAATTTTACTGCTTTAATTATGTGAATTAAACAGCACGACGCCCAAATATTTCTTGAACATCGCTGTTTGTTTTCGTGTGCACTAATGTTACAACTTCAATATGTCCAAGACAGACACATGTGTTATAATCATTTCATTTGTCCTTTTCTTCCCCATCTATCTTTGCAGACAGTTGTCTTGTGTTGGTGAAAAAAAAAAAAAGCACAAGCTCTACAACCATCCCAATATCAAAGCAGGTGATACTTCAGCTGGAGATTTCTCCCCTAGGGCAGAGTGAGCAGAGTTGACCCTAGAGTGGCCATCCATTGCATTCCTTTGAGTACACTCCAGCCATAATAACACTTCACCACCTCTTTCATCTATCAGCACCAAGCTGCGAGGCAGCTAACTTTGTTTCCTGGCGAACACTTTTGCCGGTGACAGTAATATTCACAAATAATTTGCAATTCAAATGCTTGTCTGTCGAAAAAGGAAAAAGCTGGACCTGCAATGTGATTGAACACAAAATCATATTAATCATATTTTTTTCCTTCCTTGTCATCGCCATAGGACTGCAACACCAGTCCTGGAGGTCTGGAAGCTGTTCAGTCTGTTCACACAGGGAAACCAACATCAAACATTCAAAAAGCCACGTCTTGGTTAAAACTGAGCTGACTGTAATGGAATATGACTGACAGCAGATGATTTTCTGATTATATGCCTGACAGCTTGAACTTATTGAAAATGATGAGGACAGCTGTTTGCTCTGACTCACATGCAATTAGGTTTTGACTTCATCAAAACCAGAAATTAATTAATAGTGAAATAAGGAAAGAAGATTGTTTTCTTTTTATAAGGAGTGTGCGTATATGTGTTCATAACGTGAGGCAGGCACGGCTGACTCTTTTACACTCGTTCACATGGGTACATTTTGCTTAAAAAGTTTCCTTTTTATATGATGGTGCTTGCTTTGAGTGCACCAAGATGCACAATCTATAATTACTGCAAACAGATCCGTTTGCATATTGAACCTGCGATTCATGCTCCTAGAATGAGCAAATTTCATGTTTGGTTTATTAAGACATTGAAATGCCTACGTCCCAAAGAAAAAGTCTCTGTTTAACTTAACTGGATCTGCAAAGTCCCACCTGCAAAACACTTAACAATGTTCAAGGATCTCCTCCTAGCGAGATGACAAAGGGTTTTTAGTTTTTATTTGATTTCAAACAGAGCTTTTTGAAAAGCAGATACATTTGAAAACAACGTATTTTGGTGATATGATGCAGTCATGTGACCAGTTAAACTAACTGCTATACAGCAGTTTTTTTGTTTGCTTTCAATTTTGACAGCCCTATTAAAGATTAATATCAGTTTGTACATGCTCCTGATAGCTTTTCTTTAATTCTCACTCGCTTTTGCAACTTTGTACTTTTGTGTTACTCGCAGCAACAACTCCACCTCATTGTCAGTCCATTTAAAAAACTCCTTTTCTTGACATTTTGCCGTGGTGTTTCAAAGAGCCGGGAAGTAAATAAACGGCAGACCGAAATGATGCAGGTCGAATCGGCTTACATTTCACGCATGTGCAATAAGCGTACGTAAGCGTTTTCACTCGTTTCAGTGTGGATGAACAACTGTTCGGAAACGATTGAAAACAATAGCGTGGACAAGAAATCGCAGTTTTCAAATGTATCCGGATTAGTGTAGACGTAGTCACAACGGTTTTGGCTTTGGCTGATTGTGACCCACATCTGTTTTCACACCTTGGCTCGTGTGATTAGGTAGAGGATCAATAGGTGGTCCATGACCCTATTGGGGACACTTCCATAGCGCTTAAAATTTGGGACTCTACACCAGTTCCTCTTAGAATTGAAGAAGCTTCTCAGATGAGAGGTGAAACGTCTTCAAGGAAACTTGAAGAAGTCCAGATGCTTTTCTTTCCAACCTCCTTCGACTCCTTGTGTAAAAGGCTGAATGAGGCATATTGTTTAAAGTGCTTTCAGTGCTCAAATATAGAGTAGCAAAGAGCTATACAAGAACCAGTCCATTTGCCATATTTTTAGTAAGTTACAAGTAACCAAACCAAAATGTTTAGCAACCTGAGATAAATTCAGGTTAGGTATCTCTAACGCCGGCTGATGTTGCTTGATAAGCTTGAGAGTTTATGTGCTTCAATACTATGCTGTAACTTCATTAAATAAAACATTCCCAAACCACTAAGACTATATATAAAATCCTATAACTGTAAGATCATTAATGCTGTGACAAGACGTAAACACAATAACAGTAAAAAAAAGAAAGAAAAAAAGGTTTTAATAACAAATAAAAGTAAACATTACCCGGGATTCATTTGAAGCTGCGCACCATTAAAACAAATGGCGGCTATAATTGGCCTCCCTTATTTTTAAATGTCTGTAATAAATGGCAATTTGTGTCACTTGTTTTGACATCTAATACTGCCTTTAGACAGGAGCTATATTTATCTAACGTCTCTCTGACTTGGAAAAACAACTTCTTTTTTTTTTCCAAATTAAAGCAGATTTTCATTATGCTTACTGAAATTGCCTCTGAAACTTTTGTCATTAACTCTACACACATAAGCAAGCAGAGGAGTACCTGAGGGGTGCTGACGGCTAAAGGGCTTTGGAGATAAAACAGCTGCAAAACATGCAACACCTTCAGCACGGCAACTTTTGGGAGCCTTCGCGTCACGAAAGGCTCACAGGCCCAGAGCAGTGAAAAGCTCAGACAATCAACGAGGATGGGGAAATAAGGTGGTTGGTGTCAGCTGGGTAATTTTGTTTACCTAAGAACTTTGCGAGTGTGAAGTGCTGCTGTGATTATTATGGCGGTTATGATTGCTGTTATCCACAGAGTCATTGTGCTCAACCCGCTGTCATCTTCAATTACCGCCGTCTGGTGGGGCCCCCCCACCCCTCCAATCCTCGCGCAGCCTGTACAGCTCCACCCTCGACACCCTTACGACTGTTAAAAAGAAAATCCATACACATCAGGTTATCTTTGTGTCTCCGCTTTCTAAACAGACCATGACAGCGAGGGGGAGGGCGAATTCGTGTTATGCCTCGCAGGTCATCAAGGAGCCCATGTGTGGATTGACTCGCTTCCCTTCGGGTTTTGAAAGACACAAATGTCTCTCGGGGTTGAGGATGGGCAATTCAAGTTTTCAAGTTCAAGTAGTGTACCTTTTGATGTGCAGCTTCGGCTCTGGCGAGGTAGCGTGGGCCTGGAGTGGCAGGTGTGTAGGTGAGCTTACTGACCTCTCAACAGACACAAGATCTGCCAGCTGTAATTGGTCTCTGTTCCATCTGCTTTCTTATCTAGTTTTCTGACAGTCTCTTGACAGCAAAAGACAAATTATTGATCTGTGCTTTAAGGATATAAAGGACATGTAATTTAGCCACAGAAATTCAGCACACACAGTACGAGCACGATACACAGGATACACTCTAAGAAGTACAGTTGACTCTTGTTAAGCACCTCAGTCGGGTTATTCCTCAGAGGAAATCGAAGGACGGCCTGCATGCTAATACTGTCTTAAAATGAAATGAGAATCAAGGTGGCCAAACGTCTCCATATGCTGCTGACGAGCATTTGACGCACAACAATTCTCAGCTGTCATATAAGCCCTTCAGGACACTAGAAGGTATAAAACAAGTTCCTCCTAATTAGTAAAACAAACTGTTTTTCTGCTCATTATTTGTTATAAAACGAACCCCACTTCCTATCCCCTTTTTCTTTGTTTGTTCTTTCTCCCAAAAACTATGAGAAAAAGGGTGAATTTTTTTCTCTTGTTTTTTTTCCTCCACTGAAATTAATTTAATTGCATTTGTATATTTTGCCCCCAGGCAAGGTTCGCCCACAACGGTTTAATCTTCACACAGAGTGGAATGAAACATACATATATAATGCATGCGCTTCACATTGCACTTCATGTGAATGGTAATTAAAAAGAAATCATTTTAATTCAGTGCGCTTATCACAGGGGATGATGGAAGGGGAAGGTGTGTGGAAAAAGGGGGAGTGTGTGTGTGTGTGTGTGTGTGTGTGTGTGTGTGTGTGTGTGTGTGTGTGTGTGTGTGGAGATGAAGGGGGTGGGGTGGGGGGGCAAAGAGGACAGATAAGGTGGGGATGGCGCTGTCAGAGTGTCACGTAGAAGGCAGGTTGAAATTCCCCTCCTTCAAAACCGAGACAGCCTCATCCCGAGGCTGTGGACAGTTTGATCATGACACAGAGAAGGCATCAAACCCGCCTTGTTTCCCTTACTGTCTTTAACCCTCTCAAAGAGATGATTCTCTATTTATAAACACAATAAATATTCCTTGCTTCACCTTGGCACCGGAATTTCAAATAGAGACACACATATGAAAGGTCCCCGACTCATTTGTGGCTTTCTGAACGTGGCACTTTGCACAAATAAATGTGTTTAGTTCCCCCAAGCATCTCTTAACCACGCCATTATTTCTTCATCCATTCACAGATGGCTGCCCTTAGCTTCCTTGAGAGGATTGCAATTATCAAGAGGTGTTTGGCTTTATATTCACATGCTTTAGAAGAATTAACACCGAGGCAATAACTCCAACATGTGTAAGATAAGCACCGACAATATGCCTGCTCCCCAGCACACACCTAAGAAAAGGGTTTAACACTGGATCGAGTAGCTTCAGTGGAGCACTTTTGAAACACATCAGGAAGTGAAAACTATAAATATATTGCCCAGTGCATGACTTACCAGTAAATAGCCTCAAGCTGCAACACACAAGTGATACTAAGTGGATCTGACATTATTTCAGTCCAATTTCACTAGTTCTTGGTAATATCACTGGCCCTGCCTGCAAGAGCTCAAGTACTTTTTACATTCACATCTCAATACGGTGATACAGTAGCCTTTCTAATCCTGTTAATGGCTATCTTTAGCAGAGCCGTGGTGTTTTCTGGCAAAAAAGAAGCCAGTATGCCTGACGATGAGTCAAGTAGCGGACAGGGATTACAAGTCCAGATCTCCTGGCAGTGCACCTTGGCCCTGTTAGGAGAGAACATGCTCCACTCTGCTGCCCATTTACTCCACAGATATGGGCTGCTCAGCTTTTACTGAATGTTTACTCCTCAGGGAATTGGCTCCATCCTGTTAAAGTTCAGGTCACTTCCCACCCCAAACCCCCACCCGCACCCTCCTCGGCTGCTGCTCCCCTGCTCTTCCACCACTTTAGTCACCTTCCTTTTCCACACAGTGCATTTCAAACCTGGATAGCATCAGCAATATCCCTCAGGTTTGGTTCAGAAGTGGGGCAAACGATCAAAGCCCCCCCCTCCCCGAACACTCCTCCAATTCGATTTAAAGTGTCTTTGTGAGCTGGTTTTGTATGTCAGGGGTGTGTTTACGATAAAAAAAAGGGTACAAAAAGCCACTTGCAGTCTTCACTGTAACTTTATCCTCAGTGGTTTTTGCACCCCCGTTTTTCCCTTCAGAATCCAGGTTGCAATGCTTTCTCTCTTCACAACAACTTGATGCTTTATTTGACACTGATGAAGCTGTAAAATCCTCACAAAATCGTTGTGCAGTTTATCTAATTACAATGGTTTATCTATTCCTCCGTTACAACAGGTGCACAGAGCCGAGTGAACGCTGAAAAAACATTTTCCAGAGTGGCAACTCAGAGTGCCACTTCTACTGGGTCTCGAAGTCCCAATTTTTATCCCTCGCTCTTGTCTTTAAACAGTATCCTCTTGTCCAGCTGCCATAATCCATCTAAAAATTATGGTTAGGTTGTTTTCAGATAATTTAATTTAGAGATAATTAGACCCCGAGTTCAGCATCTCAGGCTGTACTGTTTAGACCCCACCTTGGTGTTTTGATACCGCTTGCTTGCCAAAGACAACCTAAGGAAGACATTACTCATTACTTGTGATATCCTGTACATAATCCTTAAGAGCTGTCTGCCATATTGGATTGGCTGTGATGGCGAGTTGTCTTTAAACAGTCAGCTACAACTAGCTGAGGGGAAGTAAAACTTGAAAAAGTGCCATGCAAAGCAGAGAGGGAGAATGTTTGCTTTCAAAGTAAAAGTCGTGCCTCAGAAGTGCAGCTGTTTCAAACACTTTGAGACTAAATTGTGAAACAAGTCCATTAACTCTGTTTTCAAATACAATTTCAATGTATTTTTGCATTGCTTGGTCATTTTTAACCTACAAACCTCCACTGCATTTCAGCAAACAAGCTTTAATCGTAGAGTCAAAGAGAGTTCATAAAAAAACTGCATCTTTTTTAGTGACATTCCACTTAGTAGACATCTTCCACTGATGGGAAGCTCCACCCTTGGAAAAGAATGGAATATCCCACCAGTCAAACTCCACCAATGTCAGAAATTTTAAAAATCTGGACAGGTTTTGATCAACCTTATTTCCTTTTGGAGATGACTTCATGATGTGGTTGTTGCTGTTGTACGTTACTTTTTTGATTGTTATTTGAATTTGGCGACAACTGTGGGCTTTGTGTCGAAATGCGCTGGGCTCCTGCATCTGTCCAGGTTAGGAAGATTCCTCCTACTGGTGGAGCTTCACTGGTTTGTGTGCCAAAAACATACTGGAGTTTTCCACCTTAAACATGACAATGCCACGAGAATAAAGGCTTTTGATTTGAACAGAGAGTGCCTTGGAGTGCATGTGTATACAGTACCTTCTGAAGAGTACTTGAAGGAGAAATAGTCTGAATTCAGGAAGCACTCCTTCTCAAAAACTATATATACCTTTGGAACCAAACAAACTATGAGCAATTGCAGTAATATGTTGGTGATCAAACTAACTGCAAGGAGGTTTTTGTTAACCAGTTCGAGAATGCATAGTTTTCCTTGTGAGACCACATGATAGCAGACCAGTCTCTAGGCTTGTGTAGGGATGGGTACCGGTATCCGGTGCCATTTTGACATAAACGGTATAACCAGACCGAAAAGCAGCACACATTTCGATGCTTTATTTTGGTGCTTTTTTTTTCCTGAGCTGTGATACACTTTGGATTCTAGCCAATCATTTTACCTTTCCAAGCGTAGTAGGCGGGCCCAGGTACGTACGTTCTTTTAGAGCAGAGCTACAGATTAAAAATGCCCAAGGCAAAGCGGTCAAAAGTTTGTCTGTACTTCACAGCAAAAGATGCAAACTCAGCAGCCTGAAACAAGTGCTTTAACCCTCTTGAGGCAGGCTTTGCCGATTTGCAACAGTTAAAAACTAACAACCTGATTACCCCACATACATATTTTATGAGTTTTTTTTACTCAGAAGTACCACTGCAGGACTGCAGGAAAAAGTTTAATTTGAGCCTGAGAGGGTTAAGGCGATAATGTGCAAAGGAGGTAACACCTCCAATCTGATGAAACACCTGGCGACGCATAGCGTTTTTTTTTGTTTTTTTTTTAAAGCCTAGAAATGCACCGTATTTGATAGCTTGCTGCGAGAGCTCACACCGAGCACATCTACTGCGGGTGTGGTGCCTGTTATCGGACCCGGAGTTAGCAACATACCCCAAGAACAAGAGGAGAGGAGAGTCCTGGCCCCTAGTGTAGCAGAAATGATGACGGTTGATGATGGCAGCAGCCGCCGTTCTTCTCTGTGTCAGCAGCTTAATATTGTTCATGTGTAATTTATGTTGAGTAGGCTAACCACGTTATTAAATGAATGCACGTAAGGTGAACTAGCAAACACCGTTGTAGTTACTGTACATGCGGCTGTCTTCTTGTTTGATAGAGTGATACCATATATGCCCTATAGCTACAGAAAAGGCTAACATTGTTATCGTTTTAGAAAAAAAACAGCTAAACATGAGAGGTTTTTGGACAAACTTTGTGTTTTCCCTTGTTTAAGCACCGGTTCCAACCAAAGGAGGTATGTTGTATCTACAGAAAAGGCTAAATTGGTTATCATTTTGCAGAAAAAAAGAGACTGCTAAAAATAAAAACATGAGAGGTTTTTGGACAAAGTTTGTGTTCTCCTTTCTTTAAGCACCGGTTCGCGCACCGTTTAAGCACCGGCACTGTTTCAAAAGTACCGGTTTGGCACCGGTATCGGATAAAACCTAAACGATACCCATCCCTAGGCTTGTGTGACTCAACTTTATTCACTTGACCTTACATTGTCACCTTGATTGCCACTTGCCCCAAACAAGAATAGAATAGAACAATCCTTTAATTGTCCCACAAGGGGAAGTGCGTGTCACGTAGTTAACAGTCACATGTCTCATTTAGATTTCTCAGGAATTTGAATGTGTTCATTTTTCATTTTCTCTTTTAATTTTTTTGTTTAAACGTCTACAAACACACAGCTTTGAGAGCTACCACAATTTTAATTGGTGTTATGTGAAATAGTGAGAGTAGGCAAAAGGGATTAGCTATACATAGAGCAGGGGTGTCAAACATAAGACCTAGGGACCAAAATCGGCCCAGCAAAGACCCCAATCTGGCCTGCTGGACAGCTTTGGGCAGGCCTAAATGTTGTACTTCTAGCAGTAGTTTTATAAATTTTAAAGTTTTATCTTTACTGATGGAGATTCTCTACATGGTCATTCATGCTGTGCTAAAGTAATAGAGGTTTTTTTTTAATTGTTATGGATACAAAGGCTATACTCTGTATCCCTAACACACTATCCATTATACACTTGGATACTTTTTTTTCCTGTAATTTTACATGTTAAACGTTCTTATCATTTAAACCTTACAGATTATTTGTATGAGCCATGCTGACAGATTTCATTCACTTCTTTTTCACGTAGAAAAAATTGACACACACTGTTGAAATTTGACTTCTTTTCCTGATATTCAGCTATTGCAGGGATTAAATGCATAGATAAATTCCTTTACACTGACATAAAAGGGACTTTCACTGGTCTTTGTTTTGATTAAGGTCAAAGCAGACTGTGTGTGACCCACCAAGTAAAATGAGTTTGACATCCCTGCATTAGAAAAAGAAACCACAAAACCAAAAAATCTTTGTGTCATAAGCTTATTTTTTTCTTAACTTTGATTTTGAAGTGTTGTATTAATAGAAAGACTCTAGTCATCGCTCCAGCTGATGATTGAGAAAACCATGATGAGATTCAAGAATTTCACACCACTCTGGCATTACAGATTTCACAGGTTCAGTCAGTCTGCAGGTTCAGGGTGAGGTGTGATGTTGGCCTGCTTGCGACCACATGTACTTTAACAGCCCCAGCCCTTAAAGAATTCATGATTAACAGTATCAAACGAAACAGAGAGGAACAGCAACAAACAATCAGCTGCTTTCCGACAGCAAAACTAGCAGCGGTGGTGACGAGCGGCGGCGGCAGCAACAGTAGCAATAGGATCCCGGCTTTGTTCCTGACACTGAGCATGTGTGTGAACATAAATTCATGGTGAATTCAAAGCCTTCCCTCTTGCCCCCATCAGGGAGCACATGCCACATACAGGCTTTTCACACAGTCTGCCGGACAGGACAGTCAGGCACACAGCAATTCTGCTTAGTTATTTTATCATGAAGCGTTACTCGTGGGACAGCAACACTTGTCAAAGTGAATATTGTAAAGAAACTCAGCCCTGCAAGGCCATGCTCCTATGATTTTGTGACCTTTGTAGAATGTGCCTCATTTAAGTCAAGGGATCTCTTTAAAGTGACTGCAAAGCTCCTTCTTACATGAACAGAAGACCAGCCAGAAGATATTGCCATCCCTGCCCTGCAATACTATTCCTATTTAGTTGCAGCTGTACAGCTGGACATCTTAATTCAATTCAATTCAATTCAATTTTATTTATATAGCGCCAAATCACAACAAAAGTCGCCTCAAGGCGCTTCATAGATACAGAGAAAAACCCAACAATCATATGACCCCCTATGAGCAAGCACTTTGGCGACAGTGGGAAGGAAAAACTCCCTTTTAACAGGAAGAAACCTCCGGCAGAACCAGGCTCAGGGAGGGGCGGCCATCTGCTGCGACCGGTTGGGGTGAGAGAAGGAAGACAGGATAAAGACATGCTGTGGAAGAGAGACAGAGGTTAATAACAGATATGATTCAATGCAGAGAGGTCTATTAATACATAGTGAGTGAGAAAGGTGACTGGAAAGGAAAAACTCAATGCATCATGGGAATCCCCCGGCAGCCTACATCTATTGCAGCATAACAAAGGGAGGATTCAGGGTCACCTGGTCCAGCCCTAACTATATGCTTTAGAAAAAAGGAAAGTTTTAAGCCTAATCTTAAAAGTAGAGATAGTGTCTGTCTCCCGAATCCAAACTGGAAGCTGGTTCCACAGAAGAGGGGCCTGAAAACTGAAGGCTCTCCCTCCCATTCTACTTTTAAATACTCTAGGAACAACAAGTAGGCCTGCAGAGCGAGAGCGGAGCGCTCTAATAGGGTGATATGGTACTACAAGGTCATTAAGATAAGATGGGGCCTGATTATTTAAGACCTTGTATGTGAGGAGCAGGATTTTGAATTCAATTCTGGATTTAACAGGAAGCCAATGAAGGGAAGCCAAAACAGGAGAAATATGCTCTCTCTTTCTAGTCCCTGTCAGGACTCTTGCTGCAGCATTTTGGATTAGCTGAAGGCTTTTCAGTGAGTTTTTTGGACATCCTGATAATAATGAATTACAGTAGTCCAGCCTGGAAGTAATAAATGCATGAACTAGTTTTTCAGCGTCACTCTGAGACAGGATATTTCTAATTTTAGAGATGTTGCGCAAATGGAAGAAAGCAGTCTTACATATTTGTTTAATATGTGCGTTGAAGGACATGTCCTGGTCAAAAATGACTCCAAGGTTCCTGACAGCGTTACTGGAGGCCAAGGTAATGCCATCCAGAGTAAGAATCTGATTAGATACCATATTTCGAAGATTTTCAGGGCCGAGTACAATAACCTCAGTTTTATCTGAATTAAGAAGCAGAAAGTTAGCGGCCATCCAGGTCTTTATGTCTTTAAGACATTCCTGCAGTTTAACTAATTGGTGTGTGTTATCTGGCTTCATGGACAGATAGAGCTGGGTGTCATCTGCATAGCAGTGAAAATGTATGCTATGTCTTCTAATGATACTGCCTAAGGGAAGCATGTATAATGTAAACAGAATTGGTCCTAGCACTGAACCCTGTGGAACTCCATAATTAACCTCAGTGTGTGAAGAAGACTCTCCATTTACATGCACAAATTGGAGTCTATTAGATAGATATGATACAAACCACTGCAGTGCAGTACCTGTAATACCTACAGCATGTTCTAATCGCTCTAATAGGATATTATGATCAACAGTATCGAACGCTGCACTGAGGTCTAGCAGGACAAGCACAGAGATGAGTCCACTGTCAGAGGCCATAAGAAGATCATTTGTAACCTTCACTAAAGCTGTTTCTGTGCTGTGCTGAGCTCTGAAACCTGACTGAAACTCTTCAAATAAACCATTCCTCTGCAGATGATCTGTTAGCTGTTTGACAACTACTCTTTCAAGGATTTTTGATATGAAAGGAAGGTTGGAGATTGGCCTATAATTAGCTAAGACTGCTGGGTCTAGAGATGGCTTTTTGAGTAAAGGTTTAACTACAGCCAGCTTGAAGGCCTGTGGTACATAGCCGATTATTAGAGATAGGTTGATCATATTTAAGATCGAAGAATTAATTAATGGCAGGACTTCTTTGAGCAGTTTTGTAGGAATGGGGTCTAAAAGACACGTTGATGGTTTGGAGGAAGTAATTATTGAAGTTAACTCAGAAAGATCATCTTAATTTGTTTAGAGAGTGTTTCTGTGTGTGTTTGTGACATGAGTTCTTGAGGGGGTTCTAAATCCAAAATCCTTTATTCTCACACTTTAAAGAGAATAAACAGACACACAGGCCCCCAAGTACATTTGGATGGCTACATTAAAGGCCAGTGTTAGCTGACATTTTACTATGCCTACACTTTTCCCTGCCTCCCACGAGCTATGAATCAATTAGCCAGTGTGGTTAGATCACATGATCAGTCCCAGAGGGAGCACTCTGAAGTCATCAGAGTTATGAATATCTCCGAAGGCAAGACAGTGTGAAGGTGGTGGGTCAAAAGTGTAAAACATGACGTAAGTATCATTTACGTAGCACACGGGTCAATTTTTCTGGTCAGGGGCCAGAGACCTGTGAAGCCAACATTCACCTAATTAATGATAATCATATAAAAGCAGTTGTTTCTGAGGCCCAACAAGTGCCAGTTTGGTACCTATAATCAAATGTGGGCTGTAGCAAATGCTAAAATCCATTTCTAGTGGAGGTGAAATGACCTCTCAAGGACACAAAGACTCCCTGTTAATGGCACTCTGATGTTATAACAGTGGCTGCACACAATGAAAACATGGTGAGGGCTGTGCAGCTGCAATCAAGACTTGAAAGGTAGCCTATTCTGCTGTCCACCTAGCCATTTATAGGTGATACAGTCAAAAAGCCTTGTCTCTTTCACTGAATGAGCCCATTCAGGGCTACCATTACAAATGTTCTATAGGAGAGATCTATAGGGTAGGAGAGACAACAAATAGAAACTGCAAGGGTAAAAAGTTGAGAGAAATATTGGGATAATTTAATATGAGGTCACAGTGAATGTTCATGTCAAAAACAAATATCTGGTTGCAAAACTTTTCTTTTTTTTTCTCCACCAAACAAAAATATCACATGTCCAGAAAGTTTTGCAAGAATGTACAGAAGTTACTTAGTGGAAGTGAGATTTTAAATTATTTTGAATAAAGATCGGCTTCTCCTTTACCCAAATTTCGAATAAAAAAAAGTCTTCATGGATGTCTTTATCCATACCTTTTCTATTTGCAGGTAAATTGTGCAGCTTCTGTCGCCAGCTTTATCTGAATGCCTGCAGGTTTCCTGAATTTAAATTTGCTGTTTGTATCTCTCTGTTGTGTTGGTCTATGTCAGGGTTATGTTAATTGACTTTCAGCAGGTGGTTTTGTGCCACTTTCAGATGGGGAAAAACAGACTTTCAGCTTTCCGTTGCTCTTGCTCTTTTTTTTTCATTTCACGTTTCTCAGGTTTTTCTTACACCTCTGAAGTAAATCTGCTTGGAGATAACTTCCAACTTGAAGGCACGAGGCATCATTAAAGTGAAAGGCTTTGCAATTTCATTTTAAATTTCTGTGCAGTTCTGCAGACTAATCATCAAACAAAACCATGTCAAGCATAATTATAGTATGTAAAACACGGGTTAAACTGATCTTAACCTTGCCAATGAGTATGGTTATTTTAGGTCATTCAATTAAACAGAGGGGCTTTTTGGACAGAGTGAGCCAGAGGAATGGAATAATTAATTCGAGGGCAAATAACATGTGAATGTGGCTCATGAGGAATGCTTGAAACCAATTACCGTTTGGAGACTCATGCAAATAAAACAACACGAGAGGTAACCTAAGCGGCGTGATTCAGATGAGTCTTGAAACGTGCGTCCTTTGCACTGTGACACAGCTGCCCGTGATCATAAGCCCGGTGAATACTGAGAGCACAAAGCTGTCCTTCTCTATTCTGCCACAACAGCACATACAGTAAAATCTACAGTATTCATGAAAGGAAGTGTCCACTGCTCGGTTGCTCTGCCACATCCAATGCATTATCTCAGCGCAGAGATGAAAAGGCAGGGGCATGGGGTTAGGAATATTATAGAGACAGATTGGGCACCAAGATCATCTGGACTGGATGCGGGACTTGGCCTGTACACAGCTGTGAAACTGATCAGTGATACTGACAGAGGAGAGAGGGGCACGAAAGCAAGCTGCGAAAGGTCAGGAAATAAAGTAGCTCTCACTCTTATTGTACCACCAATCAGCTTAGCTCAGCTGCCCTTTCCCACCTGTCAGCCATGGATCCGGGCTTGTTTTGATACTACACCCTTTAATGTCATCAATTTACATGAACACCTCTAGTAACGGTGGATGCAGAAGCAATTAGCATCAAATTACAATCGCTGTTTGAGTTAATGGAGCTCAACAAAATTTGGAATTACCTGTGATTAAATACCATCCTGCCTCTGATTCGTCATACGGCAGAGCATAAAGATAAAGGTGGTATTTGTGATATCAAATGCCCAGTATGATGGATTAAATCCAGTAAAATGACAATTACAGAGCACCAGTGACATTTGGTGGGGTTGTTGGGAACCATTCCTCCAGAGGTATTATCTTGAATTGAATTTACATGCAGGGTTTCCAGTAATTACCTCCTGAACGGGAAAGAGAGAGAGAAAGAGAGAGAGAGGGGAGTGATAGACTGTTTTAATTGGATATTTGGCCCCTCTGGATGTGGACTGAACCATGGAGCAGCATCATTATAATCTCTCATCAGGTTCTAATTTGAACCCTGAATGCCCACTCCCCACTGTGCTCCACACACTTGAAAGTGCAGGCAGTCTGCTTAAATCTTTCTTTATTTTTTTAGAGATAATAATAAAACCGATATTTGAGCATACTTCATATTCAAATGATAAAACCCATCCTATTCAATCCTAATCCAGTTTGCATGCATTCCTCCTCACACCATGATCCTGCTCGGTGTCCTGTTTCTGCCATAATTCTGCTTCCTGAATTCGATCATTTTGTCACATTAAGCTTCACTGCAGACAGAATGAGCAGATTTGTGATCTGATGCACACGCTGAACTTTGTCAGTGGCAAACCTCGCATCGGCACCGCACCGACACCCTTTGTCCCGGTGTGCATAAAGAATTGCAGAATTCGCCCAGCAGTCATCCTGCTTATCACCGAACCACTGAGCTGTGAGGTTGTTTTTGGTTGCTGATTGCAGACAATGTGGACTCACTCAGGGCCCTTCAGGCTGTAAGAACACCGCGCTCAGATGAACCCTGTCAACTCCATTACCTGCTGATGTGAAACGACCTAATGACCTTTGAATGAGCAGATGGGTATAAATCCAGCATTTCACTGTAAACCCTGTCAAGAATGGCAATGGAGGGTGGGAGGAGGGGGGGTGGAGAAACGGCAGGAGTGATCCCATACTGAAAATAACAGATGAGAATCTAATAAGAGTCTGAACATTCTGGACGTGTCCTAGGTTTAATGTTTCCACTGATTGTTTTCTGTATGCATCTCTAAATTTCAGATTTATTTTACAAGCTTATTGAAAGATCAGTTTTATCAAGTTAGAGACGAGGCAGAATGCAGACAGCCTTCTGGAATCAATATGCTATAGGTCAGGTGAGAGCCTTGTATCTTTAAAATTGATACTTGCACATCAAAGGAGTATGCCATTGTACTCACTTAACTCCAAAAAGGCTGAACCCTGAAGGATCAACCCAATAAGTAGGTCAAAAACAGACCAATTGTGTTAACTGATAATGTGCCTCTGGATGAGATTTCTCCAAGAAATCCAATACTTTTTGTGTGAACTTGTGGTCGTGCATGTATTCATTTATATTTCACAATGTGCTTGTTTTGATCAATGGTTGTATGCGCTTTTAGCATTACTATTGATTGAAACCAAGTTGGAACCGCACCTCTTCTTGGCGTACAAAAGCCCCTTTACTTTTTACCGTTCAGCATTTCTTTACAGGAATCTACATGTAAATTAATCTGCACAGCTGAGTAAGTGCCATATTAGAAACCTGCAAGTGTCTTTGCTAGCAAAGCAAGTTAACATAACTGATGCAAGAGCAGTCATTTCATTGCCTATAAAGAAGCAAGTTGGTTTGCTAAATGTGAGAGGCTGTGATGGAGCCAGCAGCTCGAGAAGCCATTATGTGCGATTTGTCTGCTTGGACAGCCCAAACAGCTGATCATCAGTGACTGATAGGAGGCAATCGCACCGCAATCTTATCAGCGCGCCGCGGATTGAAGCCTGCTTGGTTATCTGGACATTGTATAAGGAAAGCAGTGCGTTTGTTCCCCTGCATGCTCCCCCCCTCTCTCGCTCTCTCTCTGCACCCTGGGCACTGAGATAATTTTGCTTCCTTTTCAGGAATTGTAAGCATCCAAGTTTTAGACCTGTGTAGGTGTATATGTTAACATGTGAACATAGATTGTGAGTGAGGGTCTTCATGCCTGAGAGGCAGAGTGAGATAAGGATGCTCTTGTTTCTCAATGAGGGCAGCTACATCGATCTGTTCATATCAAACACCAAATAAGATTAATAAGATTAAACAAGCTCTGTGGGCTGGGGCTTCAAAGCGTGGTGTGAAGTTGTAATGGTGAACTGCGTAAAAACATAGGGCCTAGCTGCCAGAAATTATTTATCAGGGGCAGAAAATAAACTACATGATTAATTAACTACATCTTCTATAATAGGCAACACAAGAAAGGGATTTTTTCTAAAGCAATATATTGTTTGAGTATTTTTCAGGTCTTTATCACATGCAGACTTTCTCCTGCTATTACAAAGGTTAATTACATTTAGGTTAAAAAAAAGTTAGTAAGTACCTTGAGATTTAGAGAAAGCCACATTACACAGTGCTGTTGACCAGAGACTGTGCTGGAAAAGCACAATGCACAGAAAATAAATATATAACTGTAAAATATTTTATAAGAATACTGTGAGAGTGGACTAAGAGACGTTATTCACAGCAATTTGACCACTTTTGCCTGTATGAGCATGTCTGTGTTCCAGTTGCTTATCTAATCTTGCCTTCACTTTCTTATTTTTTCCTGCTGTATGACTTTGACAGCAGGCGCCTTCACTATGGAATTTCTCACCCACAAAGTCTTTACATTGACTTTACATTAAAGTAGCAACCTTTGAGGTTAAAAATAAAGTCAATGACAAAGTGCCAAAAACTGCAGTTCTTATCATGACCGCTTAAGACTGGCTTAAAATTAGGGGCGGGTCTGCTATATGTATATATATAGGGCTTCGGAACGTGACGTCGAGGGAGGGGGCGTGGCTAGGATTTTTGGTTGAGGCGCCATTTGTGTAGGCCCAAACAAAGCGCTAACAATTGAGAGAAGCGAAAGCTCACAAATAACATCAGCTATGGTTCCTACTTGCTAGGTGTTCAATTGTAATGTTAGATTGCACGACCAGCAAGGGAATGAGCTTGAAAATGGGCTATCTTTTTATTTTTATTTTTCTACTGTTTCTACTCCACTGCTGTATTTCATACGGGTCCACATTTCCAATGCACCCTATTTTTTGCAAGTACCGTCTCTTTGCATCCGGACGCAATCTGTCTCTATACCGTCCTTTTTCTTTTGATCTGCTTTTAAGCATGGTTCGTAGCAATATTCCTTCCAACACACAGTTTGTTTTGATTCTTGGACTTCCAAAGTCCTATAGCCATTAATTGTCTGCTAAGCTTTACCTCTGCTAAGCACCTGGACTCACTGACCTGTACCTCTGTCCTGTATTTACACTGTTAGTGTCTCTGGAAGCATTTTCAACCGAATAATATGTCAAATAATATGGCCCGCTATGAAGTACAGACCATCCAAGAAGTTTGTCCTCCAAAATTGGTGAGTGAAATGAAATCATTTTTCTTAGTCTGTTATTTAGCACATAAAAGAGGTCTGTGTCTTTTATTGTACTCACAGTTTTGAGTTTTTTGATACAACTTGCTAAACTAGCTCGCAAGCATTTGCTTATAACTCCGCACCAGAGATGGGCAGTAATGCGTTACAAGTAACACTTTACTGTAATCCGATTACTTTTTTCAAGTAACGAGTAATGTAAGGGATTACTATTGCAAAAAAGGTAATTAGATTACTGTTACTTTCCCGTAAGCACGCTGCGTTACTTTGCTACTAAACCGTTGTGATTTTGTTTGTGAGAGTGTCTCATGACAATGACGTACGAGCGTGCAGCAACAGATGTGTGTATATCAACAATGGATAATATGGAGTGCGGGAGCGAGTACGGCCATACAGCATTTGAAGTGTGGAAGTACTTACATGACTTTAAGTTTTAGTCTGTAAAGAGTGACAAAAACATTAGCGTCTGCTGTACACTCTGCGTGGGAAGAAAACGTCTTTCTACAGTGAAAAATTAAACTTCAAATCTGAGCAAGGACCTAGCAGGCTGCCTGGTAGGAATGTGAAATTCACAGAAAAAGCCTCGGATCCTCCCACTGACATGACCGCTGCAGCACCAGGCAAACCTCCATCGCTCCTGATAAACAGGTGAAAATAGATTTAAGAGCGACAGGACTTAGTGCCACTGATGATGATTGATTTTATTTATTTTCTGTTGTATTTTACTTGCATCTATTTGAAAGAGTGAGTGTAAATAGAAAAAATGATTTTATTTTATATGGTGGAATATGCAGAAAATAGTTTTAAATGTTAAAGAATAGTCAAGTCAAGTCAAAGAATGTTGCATACAATTTAATTTTTGCTTAAATCAATGTGCATTAAAACAATTTTTTAAAAGAGGCTTTCCATTTGATTCAATTTTATATGATGGATTATGCATAAAAACTAGAATTGGGCAGAAAGGTCGATTGCTTTATCACGTATTCCGGTTGTGTATCATGTTTTGAAAAAGAAACTAAGTAACTAATTACTTTTGAAATTCAGTAATCAGTTACTTTTCAAGTAACTTGACCAACACATCTCAGCATACCACATTCTCTCATCTATTGAACAAAGCAATGTGGCAGCTTCCTAAATGCTGAATGGGTTATACCACAGTAGCTATCTTCTATGCAATGCATCTAATCTAATTTAATCTAATCTAGTTTAATCTGTTCTAAATTTTCAGTGTTTGTATTTCTTCTCATGTAGCATTCCACTGATGACAGTTGTGCTTAAAAGGGTTTTACATTTTACTCAGTGCAGTGCAAACCTACATGTAAATTCATAATAATTCATAAATGTGAATGCACACTTTGCAAAAAATGCCTGAAAATTCAGGTTATTAATCACAGTTACAAACTTTTTATTTTTACAGTCTCCAAAATTAGAGTTTAGTTCATTTCTTTCTTTCTTTTAAAAAAAATAACTACTGCAACTTAATTCTTTTCCGTAGGAAAGGTAGAAACTCCCCACCTATTGAATATCAATGCAGCCCACAGCCATTGCCACATCTAAATAGATTACTGTACTACAACAGAATTAAAGAGTACACAGAAACAAAAACCAACACGAACAAAGCAGGCATTTGTTCTAACACCTAATGTGTTAAAAGAAACTGAAAACTGATTGGTTTGAAATATAATTAAGCTCTTCAAGACTTACGCACCTGTTGGTTCATGGTCTTACAAATTGGTGATGATTGCTTGTTATCATCTATCACTCTCATCTGCCAGAACCGGCTGGATGCTTCCGTTCAATGTGATGTTTCAAATTTGCTGCAGATGTTGCTGATGTTCGGACTTGTCCTTTCAGACCTTTTGCACAATTTGCATAAAAGCAGCAGAGTCTATACTACTCAGTCATTAAACTCCTTCAGATGTCCATATGGAGTGTATTCAGCAGTACCGGTAGTAGCTGCTTTGTCTGTTCTAATCATGCTGACAAGCTGTATTGCTGTGCATCACTTGCAGTGCACCCACTTCATGGAGCTCATTCATGAGAGTGAGAATGAGCGATGCAAACCGTATGTGTTCGATTGGCCATTCATAATCAGCTTCGAACAAAATACTGATGGCAGTTAAGCAAACCTATCAAGTTAATACTTACAAGGAACAACAAAAGCCAACTGGAATGTTATTATTTGTATTTGAAGTATGTTATTATTATAAAAAGTCAGAGGGATAAAAGCAACATTATTACTTCTAAATTCTGATGAGGAAATTAAGGATTAAAGCTATTATAGAAAAATTAAGGTGTAAAATGGCCTGGCCTGCATTTGTACAGCGCTTTTCTAGTCCCTAAGGACCCCAAAGCGCTTCACACTACATTCAGTCATTCACACACTGGCGATAGCAAGCTACATTGTAGCCACAGCTGCCCTGGGGCGCACTGACAGAAGCCAGGCTGCCAGACACTGGCGCCACCGGGCCCTCTGACCACCACCAATATCCTTGCCCAAGGATATTTGGCATGCAGCCAGGAGGTAGCCTGGGATTGAACCACCGACCTTCTGATTAGTGGCTGACCTGCTCTGCCACCTGAGCTACAGCCACCCACTAGTATTGTTACATTACAATACTAGTGGTTAAATTTTTCAGATTTGCATTTCTAAGAGATGAAAGTTTGGAAGTTTTCACTGAGTTCAACTTCCATTTCTTTGCTAATATTCTTTTTAAAATCAGGGTTAGGCTTTGGTTTCTGAGCCAACAGCTCTTTTTCAGAGATATGTGTAATATAATATAGTAAAAAGAACTATGTATTTTCTAGAATATAATACTAGAGATTAAACAATGTCAAGTATGTAAAGTATTTAAAAATGAGCTCAAGCTTAATCCACTCATGGGGAACATTCTTCTTTATCTTTAAAACTTTGTGTACAACTTGCTAATAATAGTATAATGTCCAATGAGTTGTTTTCAAAGTGATTTGTTGCCTGTTTTGCTTGTCTTTGTCCAATAAAAATTTGGTAATATACTAAATATTTATTTAACTAAAATATATATTGAACTAGCAACAGTATTCTATAGTTCTTCAGCCAGGAATAAGAGCAGAAGGTCAAGACATCCAGGAAGAGTGCAACAAGCTGCAGGAGGCTGTCAGCATAAAACAGTAAAGGACATGCACCACAAAAGGTTATGTTTTAATCTGGCCGAGTTTGTTAAACAGTGAAGGAAGTGTGGCGTCATCACCTCTGTTTGCCTTTCAGTAAAAGTCACAGCACACTACTGCTGTACATATGTAAATATATAAGCAAGCTGATGGTGCTAAATGAAAAGCGAGATGATGACTCGTCACTCAGGTTCATCCTCTGTGGATCAGATATGTTTATACTAAATTTTGACCCAACACCCCACACCACTGGTCACCTAAATCCCTAAGATTCATCTTCAACCATGAAGATCTGTATCTGATTTCACAGCAATCCATCTTGGTGGACAGAAAAAAAGTAATTCAGCAAACATCTTGGTAAAAATGAATTACAGCGGAAAAGAAAAAACATGCACTGCATGATAAAAGACCAGCATATTGTTTATACGTCTTGTCTTGCTTTCATCTGTGATTGTGAAGTTAACCGTCCTCGGATCTCTTTGCTTAAAGGATCCAAGTGGTTATGCAGGGCTGCTTTTAGCACACACTCCATCAAGTACGATCAATCACGGTGCTCAAACATTCTGAGCAGGCAGGAAGGATGGAGTTTCAAAATGATAGGGTTGCGCCTGATCCACAGCAGATGACAAAATCCAATAAATTGGGCTTAAATCCAGCAGCTCTGTGTGCAGGCCTATATTATATCTACTTTATTAGGCTTCTGGCTATTGTAACTATATGACTTTTTTTGTATCAAGCTGAAATGTCAATCATTCAATGCACCTCCTGGACTTGAGCTTTGTAAGCCTCTATGGCAACTAAGCATACAGTTGCCATGGTGTTGCATCTATAGCCATGGCAATGGCATGTGGCCCTTATGCCAGAAGAAATTTTATAATTAGGGTATCCAGACAAAAATGTGGATTCAGTAGCACCTGACATATGGCTGGCAGTGTTACCTGTTAGAGCTCTGCAGAGGCTCTATAATGGACTCCCATCGCTCCTGAAGCTGCCCTGCAGCCTGTCTCCTTTCTTTATGGTCTCTCTCCCTGCTAGTTTCACACATGTTAAACCTCATAAAAAACACACACATCATTAGATAAAGTGCATGTTGGACACACTGTTACAGCTTCGTAGTAATCAAAGCTAGAACATCCTTTGTGTTAATATGTATATTTACTTTTGCAGTTTCATTCATTTAAAACCGCTAAATTGGAAAAATAAGGTCCTTGAGTGAATATACAGTGTAAGAAGAGATGTCCTGACAGCCAGAGATGATCATTATCCTGCATTGTTTGATTGGCCCCTTAAAATGTTATGTGAAAGGAAAAAAAAATATGGCAGTTTTAGAAGCACCTTAATAATCTGGTGTATGAGGCCCCAAGGATAACCCTTCTTCCTTAATGGTGTTGTTAGCAGTCTGTTGAAATCCTCGGCCAATACTCAAGGTTGCAAAGGCTAAGGAATGTGTAATTTAATAGAGTATATTTCTATTCTAATGCCGTGCAGCTCCTTTGGTTACACAACACTTTTATACATCTACTACACTAGCACTGCAACAAGACTCTGGGGAATCACTGGTTCCTAAACCAACACAAAGATAACTGAAAATTAACATATGTAGCTAATTACCTTAATCAGTGAGCACTCATTTATCATCCTAATGTCTAAATTACTTTTTGTCAAGGTAAATTAATTTGAATTGCACTTTGACCTTTCATGTCTGCACTTTTTTCAGGACTTCATGGCTTCATATGAATAAAGCTGTTGGAACTTTTCAGAATAAAATCATTTAGCCCATGCTTCACTGTATTAAACTTCTCCTTCTTTTTGGGTTCTTCTCATACTTTCCTACTTTGGGTTTTATATATGAGAAGATAATTACTTTTTAACACACTGTGCTTTCAGTGTGTTCCTACCCACATGCCCAGCAGCAGTCTTGCCCGGCTGTTTCTGGATGCTTCTCCTCTGAGCCCTCACGTGCCAAAGCATGAAGAAGGTCCGGAAGAAGACTAATTAGCCGATGAGTGGCACTGCAGGCTCAAGAGAATTTTAGTGTATGGAAGAAATGTTTTTTCTCGTTTTTAGATAAAATAAAGATTTTAGCCTTTCATTTACTGTTAAACGTACGACAGAATAAAATAAGATTATTGTGTTCTCTCGTCTCTGGTTGTCAGATGAATTGATTCCATCAGTCTTTTGAATTTTCAGAGAAAATGGGTGAAGATCAATGTAACTTAAAACACTTGGAGATGACAGTTAAGAAGCAGATGGGCTTTTTTTTTTAAATGAACAGATATGTGTCAGTTACTCAGCCATGATGTTCACAGCTATGAAATGCATATTTTGTGACCCACAGTACATCACATCACATTTAAAAAGAGAGTCGTTCCAGACCAGGCATGAAATGAAGCTGCTATCTGACATTCACATGACACTGTATCGCTTTTAGATTTAAGGAGCATTAATGGAGATACGCAATGTGGAGCCATTTTGTTCTAAATGAAATACATGTAAAATAGGATCATCTGATGAATATATATATATTTTGCTGATTTAACGTTTAATATCAATCTCACACTCTGGATTTGTTAAAATAAAGATAGACTGAAAACGACTTTTCCATAAGAACAAACCTCCAAGATAATCCAACACTTATCTGTATCTGTATTTGTTATTGTCAGAAAATCTTAATTGGCTGTGTGCAGGGTTATCACCAAAGCCCTATAGAACTCAAAAACTAAAAGATTCTTGTCAAAAAGAAATCATGAATTCTTTTCTTCCTTCCTTGCTGTTTTCATGTGAAAGTATGCGCTGTAATTAACAGAGCTTTGTTTGACATAAAGGCTAAATGCATCGCGTTGTCATTACAGCTATTACCGCTACTGCAATCGAAGTGGAATGTTGTGGACACCAAAGCCTTTCGAGAAAAATCATCATGACCTCATACACTCCAGCAGCAGTTTGTTTGTGTGTTGGAGTAGATGTGCACGAGCCAAACTGTCACTACTCGGTGCAGATTGGGGAGATGTTTGAGTGCAGCACAGTCATGTTGGCAAAAAGAGGGCAGCATCTTTCCTATTGAGAAGGATTATTTCTGTCAAGTGCAGCACTCATGGGCCTATCTAAAAGCCATGCTAATAAATGTCCATCACTGTGGCTATCCATCACCACTACCCAGAAACAAAGTGCTCACCGCACCATTGTTGAATTAAAGCAAACAAGCTCATCTGCCGGGGAGATGCATGTGAATGAACTGCAGTCGACTGTGTGTGTGTGTGCACGGAAAGGCATTTAATGAAAAGAGGAAGGGAGAAGGACCCAAAATGCCCCCCACCCCACCCCACGCCCCGCCACCTAACACACATACACGCACTGGCATAAAAAATGCACACAGTTTAATAGCTGTGCCTGCTCGCATGTGCGCAATCATAGACTTCCATGTAAATTTGCCGAACTTGCGCATCATTACAGCTATTTTTCCGCGAGTACTTTGATTGCGTTAATTATAGTTAATTGGCTGCCTCGCTCAGTTGATCCATCATTACCGGTTATTTGTTTGTAACCAGATTCAAAGTTCTCTCTGAAGTTAGTGTGGCTTGCCGGAGTTTGTGCTCTCTCAGCAGGTTATCTGAAAAGGCTTTCGAAAGTTTCAGCATTGTTCCAGCAGCAGCAGAGTGGCTCCATGTAATCACAAATGGCTGGGTTATTGTTTTACTGACAGAAACGCTCAGATTTCGAGAATTGTGCATTAAACATGCAGCCTAATAAAATATTAAGGTGCAGTGCAGATGGCATTGCGAACCTAAAAAAATAGATGATTTGTTTTTTCTTTCTCTCCTTGCTGTGTAACACTAGCATAAGCTATAAAGGCATCTTTGTGTTTGTTTTTCTGGTAGAGAAAGTTTACAGTGAGCTAAAGCTGGTAATATTTGCGCTTAAGTGGCCAGAGTCATCTGTGGAAACTCACGGATGATAAGAAGTGCAATTCATTTAACCGAGCACCATTCTTCCTCTGCGATATGTTAAAAGATAGCGGGATACATTAGCAGAATGTACCCCCAAGTGACATCCGAGATAGAGCACCTTGCCCTATTTCACTCAATCAGTCCGCTAACACATCCCAGTAGCAGATCAGAGAGCCTAACTCTTGAAGCCTAAATCTAAGCTAGCTCATGGATTTGCAAGCTAACAGCACGTATTCAAAAATCAACAGCTTTTCCTGCACCGAGGAGGTGTGACAGCTGCCTACTCTACACTGAAACTGACAGTGAAACACAAAACCAGCCCACTGAGAGCCTTTTGTTTCGAATTGCAGATTTCACTGGAAAGAATCACAGTTATTGTTTTCCACAGTGAAGTCCAGCATGACTGCTCTGTCTCACAGTCCAACCAAATAAACGTCAGCGGGCACGTTCCACGTCTGAGTAGTCTTCAGGGCAGGTTAGCAGGAGCAGCTCGTCTGCTGGCAAAGGAGCAGATCTCTACCAAGTCCAGCCCCATTCTGGATGAATGATCTGCGCTCCCAACTGCCTGGCTCCCTCCATCAAACCTGGCCAACACTCATAATAAATGATAGTGTGGGACAATGCCCTATTTTCACCGCAGAGTCATCTGTCATGCCGGGCCAGACAAAGCCCCCAGAGTTTCATCATTTTCAACCATTGCTCACACCGAAGTTATAGAAAAGAAACCTTTATCTGTTCTGTAATGGTGGTGCAATGCCTCCAAAACACACTCAGACGTGTTTACGGAACCCAAACACGTTTTCTCTTTTGGGGTCTACCAGGAGCTTGATATATGATCTCACGCAACCGTCTGTGTTTTTTATTTATGAGCAAATGTGTCTCGGTTCCTGGTCAACACTTTATTACATGGTTGTTCCATTCAATTTTATGTGTTAAGTGCTTAATTAACCCCCGAATTATATTGGGTGGCATGGAAATGCAGAGAGTTAATGGGTAATGTCAATTTGCAGGTTAATCAGGTCACCTTCTATCGTGTGCAAAGCAGCAGAGGCCCTGTGGTCTTGTAGTAATTGTACACCCGAGACTGCTTTGACATTCATTCTGAAATCCATCTCATCTCTGGTCATACTGTGAAAGCTGTGCTAGAGTTCCATGTCAGTGTACGGGAAGTTAACATGAACGTACCAGTTCCTGAATCTTTTCTTCCTTCTCCATCAAACAGCACAGCAGTCTAAGAATTAATTTCAGATTCAGAAGCAAATCCGTCACCTTTCTGGCAATAATGATTTATCATCTATTACAATTTAATGATAACGTTTATCTTAATAATTCTCTTCAGGATCACAGGATTGTCTCCTGAAAAAAAAAATGTTTCCAGTCATCTCATTTACTCCAATAATACAGCTTTTCAATCACTTTGCATGCTGAGAAGATGCTGTAGGGTCGTATATCATCTAGATTAGGTATGCAGTGGCGTGTGTAAGAGCACTAAACATGAACTACCCACCTGGTTAAAGAAGGAGGGATCCGATATGCAGACCTGCAGAGTCAGTGCAGAATGTGACCCTGACTTTAAAACATAGCGTTCAAGAACAATGCCCCCATTTTTCAAACTGCAGAATGTATGTATGTGATGGATATTTCTTACACGCCACTACACATGTGACCTCAGGTCAACGCTATATGCTCAGGTGTTCACATATAATCAGGTGGAACGGGGGCAGGCTCTGCTGAAATACAGGGTCAAGTGGTCCTGTGTGGTTAGTATCGTGCTTTGATTATAAGAAGCATATGATGTAGGCAGAACAATGTGCATTTTCTGCTTAAAATTGTACGTTCTAATTAAGACAGATTGCACAGATGCCGGAAAATTGCTGATTTTGAGTGTAAACCATAAGTTTCCTATCACAGAATAACTTGAAATGCTAGTTTTGTTTGCAGTTGTGCTCTGACAAGTTGACTGAACAGGTGTCTCGCAGCAGATACTGGATATCTCTTGTAAGCTGTTTTCCTTCTTGAGAAAATAAAGGATTTAATGGCTGACCAGTTGGAGACTGACGCAAGCCTAATGCATTTCACGGTCCATTTCACCGCCATGAGTACGCCCATTGACAATAGCAAGCCATATTTTATCAATATAATATTTCACAACAAGCGAGACAGTTGATCTCAGAGCGCACGTGCGCTCAAATACGCGCGTGCACGCTCTAAAAATCCTTTTCACACAACATAATGCAAAACATGAATAATCACACCAGCTAACATTTGACAAAACACGTGGGTGTGATCTTTATGCGCAATCTGCCATAAGTCTGGCTCTCTCCTGACTTGAGCCGCCACCGCTACCCTCAACCTCCTCCGGTCTCGGCTTCAAACTCTTCTCCAGGTGATAGATACTATTTACATGGCAGAGGAAGTGCTGTGAATGCTGTGAGTAAAGCACCTGGGCGCTGGCAGGCAAAGACAAAGTGCCTTGAGAAAGAAATGTAACAGCACTATCTATCTGGGTTATTAGAGTCGCCCCTCAGGATCCTTTTCAACAGAACACTGGCTATTATGTAGGCCACAGTGAAACAATGCAAGGAAAAAGTCTGGCTTGGGTAACACAGCAGAGGAATTAACTGTGAAGCCCCGAACCCTCTGCTTCCCATCCTACACCCCTAGCCTCACTAGTAGGATAATGAGAGAGTGTGCAAAATGGTAAAGTGTTTGTTAGAGAACACGAAATGAGAAGACAAATCTGTATATATATAAATATATACACACACACACATTTTGTTCCACACCATCATGACAAACAAATTCTAAGTCATTATTATTCTGTCTTTTACTGGTTAAAAAGTACAGATGACTGGGCTCAGTTTTCTGCAAGCCAAGGTGGATTTCAAATCAGTGTTTTCTTTTTCTGCCTGAGAAATATCACAAGACATTCCACGGACAAGATACACAGGTGAAAGTTTTTCATGCAAAAGTGTATCGAGTGGTGCAGAATTATAATGTGCTATCGATGTAAAGAAACAGGTTGGCACGTACTGAAAAGAGACAGCAGGAAAAATGGCAAAAAAACCCGGCGCCAACAAAATGAATGCGTGTTTGCACCGATGTTTGCAAGACGCCGTGGACTGAGACAGCAGATGAAAGTCTGTAATTGATCATGCTGCAACCTTCCCGGCTCTTGCTTTGAATGTTTGAAATGATTAGTCTCCTGGCTGATGGATTAAAGCTAGGTGGGAGGGATAGGAGGGGCCTGCGAGTAGAAGAAAGAAATGAAACATGTGCACGCTAATTCTCAGTTGCTTCGGTGGTGCAGAATAATGGCACGGTGCTAATGTAAGAGTGATTGCATGCGCGCTCCTATGCTAGCTGGCTACGCCCCCAGTGTTCCTGTCGTTCCCCAGCTCCTTACTGTTTACTTTTTGACTATTGAATTAGTGGGTTAAAAATCTCATTAAGTAGCCTCCCTCTACCCTGCACTCCCAGGCTTCCACTCCTCCTTTTAATCAGCTGGTTTTGGTGGTTCATATAAAGTCTCCACAATAACTTCAGCAGCCTTAACTCATCCGCAATGCAATTAGAGACATGTGGGTTAATGAAATAAGAATGTAAAACAAGCAAATATGTGGCTGGGACTTTCACGCAGAGCACACACACATGCTGCAGTCGCACATAATGCTTTATATCATCTACCTCCCACATGCACACGTACTACAACCTTCCTTTGCCTATACGGTATGAACAAAGTACCAAAAAAACTAAAAATGGTGTGGGGGCACACGCATGTGCCAGCAACAACAAGTCAGCAAAGCTATGCTTAGACAGGGAAGTCATTAAGGGAGTATTTAATTAAGGCCGGGAATAAGGTCAATGTTGGAAGGACAAAAATATTCTAATAAAGAGTGGGTGTGGGTTACATCCACAGGATCCCACAGCACTCTCATACATCAGGAAGACTACAGCTCAGTCTCGTAACCAAGCTATTTCTATGCAGATTAAAAGCTCATTCATCAATTCGACTCTTCTTTTGATTACCTCTTCTCTTCTCTTCTCTTCTCTTCTTTCCCATGGTAGTCACTTTGGCCTTTCATGATATCACAAGAACAAATGTGCACCCATATTCTTAATTAAATCAATCTGTGAGGGCCAGCAGGTGCATCCGCTTACCTTTGCTGCAACTCACTCAGATCAACACACTCAGACTGACCTTGGCCATGCTAATTTGTGCCACCTGTACCTGCTGGCCCAACAGACACGGAGCGAATGGAGTCAGGTGTCAGATGATGACAAAGAGAATCGCAGAGGACCTCTGCACTGGCGATGGGAGAGTGACGCTGACCAGACACCCTCCACTACACCAGAGTGTGTATTACACACTTTTAACTGGTTCAAAGACAAAATATGATCCTTCAAAATCATTATTTCACTTTAAAATGAGAGTAATCAATAAACCTAACATGGGCTCAGTTAGTTTCTTATCTCTTTAACCACTTAGACATCTCAGCTATGCACAAAAGTATTATTCCATCCAATATTTTTAACCTGCTCCTATTAAGGTGTTAAAAGGTTTGGTCTGTGCAGAAAACTGCAGCTGCTGTCAGCGAGAGTTTATAACAGTTACACCGGGATGCTTTTTTTCGGGTCTTATTATTACAGTGAACAAAGACAACTCAAAGCTTGAAGGAGCTTCTTAAACAGGTAGGGTTCTGGAAATATATGCTTCATAATAGTGCTTGCAAAAACATGTGATAATGAGCTTGTGGATCAACCGCTGAGATTTTGGTTTCAGTAATGAGTCCAATGAGAGGCTGAGCTTATAAGGTGCGTAGGCAGTTAAAGCAGTATACAGCTGATATAAAACAGTGTTATCACACTGCCAGTCAGCTATGAAAAATTTGTGAATTTGTAACTTAGTAAACTGAACTTATGAACATGTAGGACATCTTCCACTGAAGGTGGGCAGATCGATTCAAACATCGACAGCATCGATACCAGAGCTAGTATCGGTATAACTTTGTGTTGGCTGTCAGATCTATTTTATTTATATCTTATAGCACATTTAACAACAAAGGTTGACCCAAAGTTCTTTAGAAACAGGCACATTTACATTCCAAGTCTCCAGATAACCCAGTTTCAAAATGCATGAAAAGCTGAAAGGTGCGCTTTGTTGTATTAACTAATTATTGTGAGAAATAAAACTGATTTAGCAGTCATTTTAATGATCGTGGAATTTGAAAATTCATTATAATTCATCTCATAAGTCATGACAGGCAGGTTTCCCCGATATAGTTAAAAATATTGTTATTGGTATTGGCATTATTTGCCTTGTATCGGATCGATACCACAATTTGCAATATCTCACAGCACTGTCTTCCATCTTAATGATTCTGAGGGTTTTAATAACTCAGTTAACAACAAGCACACAAGGACCAAATTTCAGTTTCTGGTTAATTTCACTAACTCTGTGTCTCTTATTCTGTCTTTCTTTTTTCTCATGCGCCAATGTCTTTAGTGTGGCGTAGACCAATAAACAAAGGGAAAGCGTGTGTCTGACATTTTTGCCCTGTACCTGCTAACAATGTGAATAATGTAATGCGCAGCCCTATTAGTGTAAGATAAATAAATGTCACGGTAGATCTCCTGCCATGAAATTAACAATTAAAAAGGCAGTTTCTATAATGCGGCTGACAGCAGTGTTGGGTTGACTAATATGATTCTTTGTGTAACAGCAGCACAGAGTGTATGTTTGTCATCGTCTTTAGAGAAGCACTGGGCCTGCAGGCCAAGTGCATACTGCAAGTTAAAGCAATTCACATGATTTCTGTTTAGTCTTAGAGCACAGCCTTCACGAAGAATCTCAAAGTAGGATAAATTCATTCTCAGGTCACCTCCTTGACCACTCACACTATAAATAAAGAAAAACACACACACACACACACACACACACACACACTATAAATAAAGAAACACACACACACACACACACACACACACACACACACACACACACACACACACACACACACACACACACCCATATACTGTAGCTACTGTAAAGATTATGAAACAGGTGTTATGAAACAGCATTTTGGGTGCAAGTTTCTCTCAGTTTTACTCTTACTCTCATACAACCAGTCATTAATACTAATAAATCTGAAGGTCACAAAGGCTAAATCAAATCCGATATTTTTGACCCATATCCGATCATGGTATGACAATGTGAACGGCACAAATCCGATATTTTCAAATCCGATCTGGGTCACTTTCGTATGTGGTACTGAATCCGATACATATAATAATAATAATAATGGATTGGATTTATATAGCACTTTTCAAGGCACCCAAAGCGCTTTACAATACCACTATCCTATGTTTTAGAAAGCGACTGCTGTTTGAACGGTCATGTCGCATTAAATCTGTCTTTTACGTCACTGACACAAGACAGACGGCAATTATCAGCGCCGGAGAAGCGCCCGAGAAGACATCGCGAAGGCTTCCCGGCCATCCAGTGTAGAAATCTGACAGAAATCTGCAACTATCCTTTGAAGCACCGCTACTCTCTAAAACAGCAATAAGGATAATTATTAGGTTATTTACATTGTTATGTAAATAACAAAATAACTTAAAGCAAAAATTGGGAAACGTAAAGTCCGAAGTCTTTATATTAAGGGTCATTAGTCAAACAATATTGTTTGCTCTGGGTCTAAACAGAGCGCGTTGTGTGTGATGTCTTCTTTTGCGCATGCGGGCCGCTTTGAGCGTTCACACTAGAGCGCGTTTGCTGTCGCATTTTATTTGTAGTGTGAACAAGCAGACAAAAAAATTGGATTTGATCAAAAAATCAGAATTGAGCATCAAGACCTGCAGTGTGAACGTAGCCTAACACTGCTTCTATGCAGCTTTAATTCTATTGATTTGGATCTTTGGTCTATAGATTTTAGTTTCCTCAATCCAACTATCCCCTCAGGAAGAAACACAACTGTAGCTTTAGACAAGCCAAAGTGTCAGAGAGCCAAAACCAATAAATGGAACAAGAAAGTGTGGGACCGGAGGAGAAACCTGTCGATCAGGCGATGCACTTAGGTCTGGGAAATTTCTGGACATTGAAACAGTTTTCACAATTTAGTCTCAGTAGTTCACCATATAGACATGAATATAGAGTAAAGTGCAGACTTTTAGATTAAGGTTAAACAGAACTAAGCGCCAAAGAGTGGATTTCCTCCTTTGTGGTGTTTTTTTTCTTTTTATGCGTTTACCTCATCTCTCTGTGGCTGCTGCTTTTAAAACCAAGCGAACAATATATTCATGATAAGCTGTGAGGAAATAATTTGAGTACATCCAGGCTAATTATAAACTGTCTAATCACACAAGGTGAAAACATAGAACAACAGCACTGATGCGACAGGGTCCAAAAAAAATGTGGGAATGGAAAATCTGAACTAAGTGGCATGCACTACCACAGCGTCTTTTAACTTGAAAAAGCACTTTAGAGTGTTTCTCATTCACACATGCATTCACAACCTAACGGCAGCGGAGCTGGCATGCAAGCTTAGACTTGTCTTTCAGTATCACGACTGAGGACTCTGACACTTGGACAGGTTATCCAGAGTTACTGGATTAGTATTCGCAGGGAAATGAAGCGAACACATTTAAAAAGCTACACTGTATCTGACAAGCGTTCTGCTCCTATATGCTGTAAAAAAGCATGTGTGAAATTTGCAGTGTACACAACACTGAAGTTATGTTTAACATGTTTAAGTGGCCTCTCTTCTTTGGATCATTGGAGGCGGGTGGCACAAGTACAGTCTTAACAAAGGTTAAACCTACAGATTTTAATTAACAGTGGCATAAGGAAGGTTTTTGGGTTTTTTTTTTAGCAGAGCTGTCAGACAAGGCACAGCGTGTAGTCGAACGAGGATCGTGACATGGTTGAAGTCTAAAATTTGATGTGAGATGTTTTCAGCTATTAAAAGTGAAAAGACCATTCTTCTGCTAGTTCGGTTCGATCAGTGGAACAACAAAAAGCCCGTCTCGCTTTGATGCTTGCAATCTGACTTTAGTTTTGAGTAAAAGTTAGAAAGTTCAGCATTTTAATGACGCGTCTGGATGCCTTACCTTTTTTCATTAAAGGAAACTATACATTCTCTCACATGTAGGAATTTTAAAAGTGTGGGTTTTGGGTTAGGTAATGGAGACAAACTATTTTAATACTTTCATACGTCTTTGAGCACAACTCTTCAAGTGACTAGAATAAATTAAAACAATTCAATTTAATACACGTTCATTCCTCAATCCTTGCAAATCCCTTTTTACAGTTAAGATTGCGCCACCCCTATATAGTATTCTACCTTCAATATAGCCTGGTTTAGTCTCCTCATAATTTCTGCAGATACAAATTGGCTTCTGGTACCCAGCGCAGTAGAACAGCATTCGAATAAACACGGCTGGCTCTGTATGAAGACTACAGGGTGCATTTTTTTTGCTCGTTTCCAGCTTGTTTGCGTCTTACCTTGGTGGTGACATTTGTTTGATAAAGACGTTTTCCCGACTAGGCTTAATCACACTCTGATCTTACTCATTCAACTAATCATATAAATCCCTGACTGCACATGAAGTGTACTCACATATCCCTCAAGCCTATATTACACAAACACTTGTGAGTCAGTGTGTTTGCCTGACACACTACAGATCCAAGTAGATATGTTATGTAGGGATTTCATTAAAATTTCACCTGGGTATGTGGCTCGGCGTATTTATCTGATGCGCGGTTTTATGTGCCTCACGTTTCTACAGTACTCCGTCGACAGATCGAGCTGGACTTCAAGGTTATCGTTGCTTAACAGCTTTCATATGAGCTACTTGAAGCAGGCTAGGGACACTGCATCTGGTCAGTTTACCCAACAAAACCCCAGAAGTGCTTGCACTTATAGAGATCATATATGACACCGGTCACTGGGAGCTTTTTTTCTTCTTCTTCTTCTTTTTAATAAAACGATATATCGGAATCCGCCTGATCTGTGGTGCCGCATAAAGTATTCAGCATCTTCACTCGTTGTGCCTTTAACCGCTCTCCTTCTTACTTCTCGTTCAAAAATCATGGCAAAGTTTCCCGTGGCACGCTGGAAAGAATAAAGAAGAACCACTTTGATCGTAAAACAAGGAGACAAGTATTTGTAGTGCTGGTGAGGCTTCGAGGCTTGATGGGTGTGCAGTTGCATGGTGGAGTTTGCCTGCAGAGAATGTGCGGGATGTGAATGGCCTAGCAGGAGCCTGGACAAAGACACACTATTACAGTTAATATGCACCCTCTGCTGCTACTTGAAAAGAGACATTTGGAAAACTGCAGACTGCTGTGATAAGGGTGGATATGACAGTTCTTTCTCTCTTCCCTTCCTTCCCTCCTTTGCTTCAATCTCTCCAGCTCACTCAGTGTCTCTTAGTTCTTTCTCTGTGTCTCTTTCAACATTCTCCTTCCTTTTTTTTCCCCTTTTCTCTTTTCTTTTTGTTTTTTTCTTTGCTTCTTCTATCTCCCCATTCGTTCATCCGCCCTCCCCATCTCCTCTGCTGGTGATGACTGTCCCCGGCACCTCTGTTCAGTCAGCCAAATGTCACATAACAGAACCTGAAATACCAACTTGGCAGTCGATATGGCAGAGAAATGATGGTGAGGGGGAAGGTGCTTCTGTCCTGTTGTCCCCAAAGGTGAGTGCTGGACTCTGGCACCCTGTGTATTGACGACAGCAAACCAGAAGCAGAAAAGACCAGAATGAGTCAATTTTAATAATGTTTTGCTTCCTTTGCTTTGCAGCAATACTACATTCCAATGCACCAGCTGCAAGTGAAGATGATTTTGACACTAATTGAGATTACTGTGGGAAAGGAAAAGTCAGAAAAAGCCAGCATGCTTTTTGCTGCTGTATTTCTTTTTTTTTTCTTTTGAGTGCAGTTAGTCAAACTGAATATATTTTTCAGAAGAGCATTTGATATATAAAAAAACAGGATCAGACAGTGACAAATGATGGTTCGCTGCAGGTTGTAATGGCGCCTGTTTTGATATGCAAAAGAAAAACATATGTCTCTTTTTTGGTGCTTACACTTTTTCCACTGCAGTCATTTAGCTACTGACTGCAGCTTGTCACAAATTTTTAATAGTCCCTGATCAGCTCCATGGTTGTGTTTCCACTAATAATGTATTTTCCTAATGCTGAAGAGAGCGCTCGCATCATTAATATTAATCTGCAAGTGGACCATATTTCCTCAGTGGTTGCATGTGGCTAATATTAAAAACTGAAAAATAAAGTTTCTGTCCTCCAGGAGTTGACGAACAGTGGGCATCACTGTTGTGAAAAATGTGAAATGCACAATTCCCTATATAGTATATGTACTGTTTTTAAACAGGCACATAGCTCACCCTAGAAAAATAATGCTTGCCAGTGCTATATGCAGCAGTTCCACATACAGTACTATATTACACCACTAGGTACACGTAATGCAAATATTTAATCAGCTATGGCAACAAATTGATGGTTTTCAGCATGTAGACATGGTCAAGATGACCAATAGGTTCAAAGTGAGCAACAGAATGAGCAAGAAACAGTGCTGAGGCCAAACGGACTGGTCTAAGTGTTACAGAGGCTGCTGATTTACTGGGATTTTCTCACACAACCATCTCTAGAGGTCTGAAAAAGAGAAACTACCCTGTGAGCAGCAGGTGTCTGGGCACAAATGCCAGAGGTCAGAGGAAAATGGCCAGACTGCTTCGAGCTGATAGGAAGGAAACAGCTCCCAAGGTGCGCAGAAGACCATCTTTGAACCTTGAAGCAGATGGGCTAAAGCAGCACAAGACCACAAATAGTAGCAGTTCTGTCAGCCAAGAACAGAAGACTGATGCTATAATTCAATTCAATTCAATTCAATTTTATTTATATAGCGCCAAATCACAACAAAAGTCGCCTCAAGGCGCTTCATAGATACAGAGAAAAACCCAACAATCATATGACCCCCTATGAGCAAGCACTTTGGCGACAGTGGGAAGGAAAAACTCCCTTTTAACAGGAAGAAACCTCCGGCAGAACCAGGCTCAGGGAGGGGCGGCCATCTGCTGCGACCGGTTGGGGTGAGAGAAGGAAGACAGGATAAAGACATGCTGTGGAAGAGAGACAGAGGTTAATAACAGATATGATTCAATGCAGAGAGGTCTATTAATACATAGTGAGTGAGAAAGGTGACTGGAAAGGAAAAACTCAATGCATCATGGGAATCCCCCGGCAGCCTACATCTATTGCAGCATAACAAAGGGAGGATTCAGGGTCACCTGGTCCAGCCCTAACTATATGCTTTAGAAAAAAGGAAAGTTTTAAGCCTAATCTTAAAAGTAGAGATAGTGTCTGTCTCCCGAATCCAAACTGGAAGCTGGTTCCACAGAAGAGGGGCCTGAAAACTGAAGGCTCTCCCTCCCATTCTACTTTTAAATACTCTAGGAACAACAAGTAGGCCTGCAGAGCGAGAGCGGAGCGCTCTAATAGGGTGATATGGTACTACAAGGTCATTAAGATAAGATGGGGCCTGATTATTTAAGACCTTGTATGTGAGGAGCAGGATTTTGAATTCAATTCTGGATTTAACAGGAAGCCAATGAAGGGAAGCCAAAACAGGAGAAATATGCTCTCTCTTTCTAGTCCCTGTCAGGACTCTTGCTGCAGCATTTTGGATTAGCTGAAGGCTTTTCAGTGAGTTTTTTGGACATCCTGATAATAATGAATTACAGTAGTCCAGCCTGGAAGTAATAAATGCATGAACTAGTTTTTCAGCGTCACTCTGAGACAGGATATTTCTAATTTTAGAGATGTTGCGCAAATGGAAGAAAGCAGTCTTACATATTTGTTTAATATGTGCGTTGAAGGACATGTCCTGGTCAAAAATGACTCCAAGGTTCCTCACCGCGTTACTGGAGGCCAAGGTAATGCCATCCAGAGTAGGAATCTGATTAGATACCATATTTCTAAGATTTTCAGGGCCGAGTACAATAACCTCAGTTTTATCTGAATTAAGAAGCAGAAAGTTAGCGGCCATCCAGGTCTTTATGTCTTTAAGACATTCCTGCAGTTTAACTAATTGGTGTGTGTTATCTGGCTTCATGGACAGATAGAGCTGGGTGTCATCTGCATAGCAGTGAAAATGTATGCTATGTCTTCTAATGATACTGCCTAAGGGAAGCATGTATAATGTAAACAGAATTGGTCCTAGCACTGAACCCTGTGGAACTCCATAATTAACCTCAGTGTGTGAAGAGGACTCTCCATTTACATGCACGAATTGGAGTCTATTGTCATGGTCTGCGGCCCGGCGTCCGGGGTGCTGCTGGGATGTCCACGCCCACGAGCGTGGCTGCTAACCCCACACCTGCATCCCATCCCAGGCGATCACCAGGTGGACTATTTAATCCTGCCCTACCTGCTGCTCCACGCCAGTCCGTAGTCGCCTCTCAGCGGTAACGTACGCCTGCGGAAAAGAACTCGTGTGACAAACTCTCCATCGGACCTAACCCTGTTTTTCTTTCCCTGTGTGCCCAGATCACAACTCGGCGTGTTTTTTTTTGAGCCACCTGCCTGTCCACCTGTCCGCCTGGGATTCGGTTCACATTCAGCTTCGCCGTCTCGACCCCTTTTGGAGCTCCACCCCCCCTCTGGTTCACTCGGCCCGGCTATCACCGTGAGACGCACACTCCACCTTCCCTCATATGCTGCCTTTTTTCCGCACCCCAGTAATCTGTCTCTCTTTTTGTTTTACAGCCTCTCACAGCCCCGCTCTCGGCGTTCCCTGTGCGGTCCCTCGGTTTCGTCTGGTTTCACCCGTTGTTTTTCTGGCTACCCTCACGGGACACCTTTAGTTTCAATAAAAATTACTTTCTTTATTCGCTCATACCCTCGTGTGTGTGTTCTGCTACTGGGTCCTGCCTGCGCTCGGAACTTCGGTTCATGACAGTACGGACTGGCCAGTATGGACCCAGCAGATCCACTCCGCTCCGCTATTAATAAACAGGGCGCTATCCTCGGTCGCCACGATCAGCAGCTCCAGTCTCTCCAAGACCGTTGTCAAGAGCTCAGTGACACTCAGAATAAATTACAAACTAGGCCGTCCGACCCCGTGCACCGCGGCGTGTCGCCTCCGCCGCTGGAACCCTTCCACGGGGAGCTAGACCTGTGTGGGGGGTTCCTTTTCCAGTGCTCCTTGTTTTTCAGTCGCACGCCTGACGCGTTCCCCACGGATACTGCTAAGATCTCCCACTTCGTGGGATTGTTACGGGGGCGTGCTCTAGCATGGGCTGAAGCCTACTTAAGTTCTCACCCCATTCGTGATTGCGATTACGATGACTTCCTGGAGGAGTTCCAGGCTACGTTTTCCCCTCCGGTATCGGAGGACGATGCCGCGCAGAAGTTGCTGGGGCTCCGTCAGGGGCGGCGCAGTATTGCGGAGTACCTAGTTGAATTCCGTACTCGAGCGGTCGCCGTGGGTTGGCCCGATTCGGCTCTTCGTGGGGTTTTTTTACGGTCGTTAAATGACCAGATGAAGGACCAACTGGCTTTTCACGAGGAGACCAGATCCTTTGATGAATTGGCCTCCCTCTCCCGTAGGATTGACAGACGCTTGCGGGAGAGGGATGCCGAGCGGCGATCTAAACCTATGGGCTCCGTATTGCGCCCCGGGTTTCGCGTTTCTCCGCCCCCGCCCCCAGCTGCGTGTGCGCGCTCTCCGTCGCCGCCCCCGCCTGAACCCATGCAGATCGGACGCTCTCGGCTTTCTCCGGAGGAGAGGGAACGCCGATTTCGGGCTGGAGAATGTCTGTACTGTGGGAGGCCCGGTCACCGCATCGCTGTTTGCCCGGTCCGCCCAAACGACCCGGCCCACCGGTGAGTCCGGGGATACGGGTGGGCAGCACTCTAAGCACTACTAGACCCCGATTGTTACTGTCCGTTACTATCGTGACTTCTAATCAGACGTTTACATGCCCCGCGTTAGTGGACTCCGGGGCGGAACAGAACCTTATGGATGAGAAGCTGGCTAAGAGGCTAGCTGTGTCTCTTACTCCACTCGAACCGCCCATCCCTGCGTCTACATTAAACAACCAAGTGTTTGCATACATAACTCACCAAACCGCGCCTGTACGGTTAATCACATCAGGTAACCACCAAGAGCAGCTGTCCTTTTTCACTTTTCCTGCTCCTGACACCCCGCTTATCCTAGGCTACCCCTGGTTACAGAGACATAACCCACACATAGATTGGGCCGGAAAAAGTATCGCGAGCTGGAGTGTGTTTTGTCTGGCGAACTGCCTGAGGTCAGCCGTTCCCTCCGCCTCAACGGAACGGAGGCCCGCCCCGCCACCCGCGCCGGACCTCTCTTCCGTGCCCCCCGACTATCACGATCTCCAGCAGGTGTTCAGTAAAGATGAGGCGCTCTCACTCCCGCCTCACCGTCCATATGACTGTGCTATCGATCTGCTCCCGGGAGCTTCGCTGCCCTCTAGCAGATTATACAACCTGTCTCGCCCCGAAAGAGAAACCATGGAGAATTACATCCAGGAGTCACTAACTGCAGGACGTATTAGGCCGTCATCCTCTCCCGTGGCTGCGGGTTTTTTCTTCGTGGGAAAGAAAGACGGGACGCTCCGCCCGTGCATCGATTACAGGGGGCTGAATGACGTCACCGTCAAAAACAAATATCCCCTCCCACTCATTAGTTCTATTTTTAACTCACTCCAGGGAGCTACGGTCTTCACCAAACTAGATCTGCGGAACGCCTACCACCTGGTACGGATACGTGAAGGCGACGAGTGGAAGACCGCCTTCAATACCCCGCTAGGGCATTTTGAATATCTAGTGATGCCGTTCGGGTTAACGAACGCCCCGGCGGTTTTTCAAGCCCTAGTCAACGACGTGTTACGGGATTTCCTGAACGTGTTTGTTTTTGTTTACCTGGATGATATTCTGATTTTCTCCAAGACGCTCGAGGACCATCGCATCCATGTGAGGAGCGTGCTACAACGGCTGCTCGAAAATAGACTGTACGTAAAAGCGGAAAAGTGTGAGTTCCACGCCTCATCCATTTCCTTCTTGGGCTACATCCTCGCTGGTGGGCAGGTGAAGACCGACCCGGTGAAGATCAAAGCAATATTGGAATGGCCGGTTCCGGAGACACGAAAGAAGCTTCAGAGCTTCTTGGGGTTTGCGAATTTTTATCGCCGTTTCATTCGAAACTACAGCCAGGTGGCCGCGCCTCTCACCCAACTCACCTCACCCAAGGTGTCTTTCACATGGTCCCCTGAGGCCCACGCAGCCTTCGCTAAATTGAAGCGATTATTCACGTCCACACCCATTCTGACCCATCCTGACTCTTCTAAACAGTTTGTTGTTGAGGTCGACGCATCTGATGCGGGAGTCGGGGCGGTTCTTTCCCAGCGGTCTGGGCCCCTGAACAAACTCCGGCCGTGCGCCTTTTTCTCACGCCGACTCACCCCCGCAGAAAGGAATTACGACATCGGCGACAGGGAACTCCTAGCGGTAAAACTCGCATTGGAGGAATGGCGTCACTGGCTGGAGGGGACCGAACAGCCCTTCGTTATATGGACAGATCATAAAAATCTACTGTACCTTAGAACCGCCAAGAGGTTAAATCCCCGTCAAGCTCGCTGGTCCCTATTCTTCGCCCGTTTCAACTTCACACTCTCCTATCGTCCCGGGTCACGAAACATCAAACCCGATGCGCTCTCCCGTCTGTATTCCCCCGACAGCGAGGCGCCCCTCCCCGCCACCATCCTGCCTGCCTCCTGCGTGGTGGGTGCTCTCACCTGGGAGATTGAGGAGACCATTCGCCAAGCGCTCCCGGGGGACCCTGACCCAGGGACCGGACCGCCGGGACGGCGCTTCGTTCCCGCCGCCGCCCGGGGAGCAGTCATCCACTGGATCCACACAGCACGATTCGCGTGCCACCCGGGCGTGAGCAGAACGGCGCGCCTCCTCAGCAGACACTTCTGGTGGAAATCGCTACTACGGGACGTGAGGGACTACGTGTCTGCCTGTGCCGTCTGCGCTCGTAATAAGCCATCCACGAAACATCCCATGGGCCAGCTCCACCCACTCACTACTCCCCACCGGCCCTGGTCTCACATCTCGCTCGACTTTGTTACCGGTCTCCCCACCTCTTCTGGAAAATGTGTCATCCTCACCGTTGTGGATCGGTTTTCTAAGGCCGCCCACTTCGTCCCGCTAGCCAAGCTGCCCTCGGCTGCTGAGACTGCCCAAGCGTTAGTCACGGAAGTCTTCAGGCTCCACGGAATTCCCCTAGACATTGTCTCCGATCGCGGTCCCCAGTTCACCTCACAAGTGTGGAGGACCTTCTGCTCCATTCTCGGCGCCAAGGTCAGTTTGAGTTCCGGTTTCCACCCGCAATCCAATGGGCAAACTGAACGCCTTAATCAGGAGCTGGAGACTATGCTGAGGTGCGTAGCCAGTCAAAACCCCTCCTCCTGGGTTACTTACCTGCCCTGGGTGGAGTACGCCCACAATACTCACACCTCGTCCTCCACCGGCTTCTCTCCTTTCGAAGCGTCCCTCGGGTATCAGCCTCCGCTCTTCCCGGAAGAGGACCTGTCCCTCTCCGTCCCGTCGGCCCCTCATCACCTCCGGCGCTGCCAACGTGTGTGGCGCTGCGCTCGCCGCGCCCTCCTGCGCGCAAAGGAACGACAGGCGCACTACGCCGATCGTCGCCGCACCCCAGCCCCTGACTACCAGCCGGGACAGAAGGTTTGGTTGGCTGCTGGGAACATCCCGCTCCGGGGCACGTCCCGCAAACTGGCTCCCCGTTTCATCGGGCCGTACGAAGTGGACCGAGTCATCAACCCGGTGGCAGTCAGGCTCCGGCTTCCGGCCTCTCGGCGTGTGCATCCCACGTTCCATGTATCTCAACTTAAGCCGGTCCGCCTCAGCCCCCTGTGCCCTCCTTCCGAGCCCCCTCCTCCCGCCCGGCTCGTCGGCGGCCATCCGGCCTATGCGGTCCGGCGGATCCTGGATGCGCGCCGGCGCGGGCGCGGCTGGCAGTATCTTGTGGATTGGGAGGGGTACGGCCCCGAGGACCGCCTCTGGGTCCCGCGCTCCTTCATTCTGGACCCTCGTCTCATCTCTGCTTTCCGTGCTTCTCTCCGCAGGCGGGGTCCCGGCCGGTCGCCTGGGGGCGACCCTTGAGGGGGGGGTACTGTCATGGTCTGCGGCCCGGCGTCCGGGGTGCTGCTGGGATGTCCACGCCCACGAGCGTGGCTGCTAACCCCACACCTGCATCCCATCCCAGGCGATCACCAGGTGGACTATTTAATCCTGCCCTACCTGCTGCTCCACGCCAGTCCGTAGTCGCCTCTCAGCGGTAACGTACGCCTGCGGAAAAGAACTCGTGTGACAAACTCTCCATCGGACCTAACCCTGTTTTTCTTTCCCTGTGTGCCCAGATCACAACTCGGCGTGTTTTTTTTTGAGCCACCTGCCTGTCCACCTGTCCGCCTGGGATTCGGTTCACATTCAGCTTCGCCGTCTCGACCCCTTTTGGAGCTCCACCCCCCCTCTGGTTCACTCGGCCCGGCTATCACCGTGAGACGCACACTCCACCTTCCCTCATATGCTGCCTTTTTTCCGCACCCCAGTAATCTGTCTCTCTTTTTGTTTTACAGCCTCTCACAGCCCCGCTCTCGGCGTTCCCTGTGCGGTCCCTCGGTTTCGTCTGGTTTCACCCGTTGTTTTTCTGGCTACCCTCACGGGACACCTTTAGTTTCAATAAAAATTACTTTCTTTATTCGCTCATACCCTCGTGTGTGTGTTCTGCTACTGGGTCCTGCCTGCGCTCGGAACTTCGGTTCATGACATCTATTAGATAGATATGATACAAACCACTGCAGCGCAGTACTTGTAATACCTACAGCATGTTCTAATCGCTCTAATAGGATATTATGATCAACAGTATCGAACGCTGCACTGAGGTCTAGCAGGACAAGCACAGAGATGAGTCCACTGTCAGAGGCCATAAGAAGATCATTTGTAACCTTCACTAAAGCTGTTTCTGTGCTGTGATGAGCTCTGAAACCTGACTGAAACTCTTCAAATAAACCATTCCTCTGCAGATGATCTGTTAGCTGTTTGACAACTACTCTTTCAAGGATTTTTGATATGAAAGGAAGGTTGGAGATTGGCCTATAATTAGCTAAGACTGCTGGGTCTAGAGATGGCTTTTTGAGTAAAGGTTTAACTACAGCCAGCTTGAAGGCCTGTGGTACATAGCCGATTATTAGAGATAGGTTGATCATATTTAAGATCGAAGAATTAATTAATGGCAGGACTTCTTTGAGCAGTTTTGTAGGAATGGGGTCTAAAAGACACGTTGATGGTTTGGAGGAAGTAATTATTGAAGTTAACTCAGAAAGATCAATTGGAGAAAAAGAGTCTAACTTAATATCAATGGTACTAAGAGTAACTGTAGATAATATTACATCTGTGGGATGATTATTGGTAATTTTTTCTCTAATGATAAAAATTTTATTTGTGAAGAAGTTCATGAAGTCATTACTAGTTAACGTTAAAGGGATGGTTGGCTCAAAAGAGCTCTGACTTTTTGTCAGCCTGGCTACAGTGCTGAAGAGAAACCTAGGGTTGTTCTTATTTTCTTCAATCAGTGATGAATAGTAAGATGTTCTGGCTTTGCGGAGGGCTTTCTTATAAAGCAGCAAACTATTTCTCCAGGCTAAATGATGATCCTCTAGATTTGTGACACGCCATTTCCTCTCCAGATTACGAGTCATCTGCTTTAGGGTACGTGTTTCAGAATTATACCACGGAGTCAGGTACTTCTGATTTGAGGCCTTAGTTTTCACAGGAGCTACAGTATCCAGAGTCGTACGTAGTGAGGAGGTGAAATTATTAACAAGATAATCGACCTCTGTTGGGGTAGCGTTCAGATAGCTGCTTTGCTCTGTGTTGGTACAGGGCATTGGAGATGATAACAGTGGGTGGATTATATTCTTAAACTTAGTTACAGTGCTTTCAGAAAGACATCTACTTTGATAAAGTCTACTCTTCACCGCTGTGTAATCAATTATTGTAAAAGTAAATGTTATCAGGAAATGATCAGACAGGAGAGGGTTTTCAGGAAACACTGTTAAATGTTCAGGTTCGATGCCATATGTTAAAACAAGATCTAGAGTGTGATTAAAGTGGTGGGTGGGTTCTTTTACATTTTGAGAGAAACCAATTGAGTCTAATAACAGATTAAATGCCATGTTGAGGCTGTCATTTTTAGCATCTACATGGATGTTAAAATCACCCACAATAATTATTTTATCTGAGCTCAGAACTAAATTAGATATAAAGTCTGAGAAATCAGACAGAAACTCTGTGTAAGGCCCAGGCGGACGATAGATGATAACAAGTAAGACTGGTTTCTGAGTTTCACAGCTGGGGTGGACAATGTTAAGCATCAGGCTTTCAAATGAATTAAAAGTCTGTCTTGGTCTTTCATTAATTAATAGGCTGGTGTGAAAAATTGCTGCCACACCGCCCCCTCGGCCTGTGCTTCGAGATTTCTGGTAGTTAGAATGGCTCGGGGGTGTTGATTCATTTAAACTAACATAATCATCCTGCTGCAACCAGGTTTCTGTAAGGCAGAGTAAATCAATTTGTTGATCAATTATTAAGTCATGTACTAACAGAGACTTGGAGGAGAGAGACCTAATATTTAATAATCCACATTTCACTGTTTTACTCTTTGGTTCAGATGTGGATACTGTATTGTTCTTTCTTTGTGATTGTTTATGTTTAAGTTGTTTGTTGCTGGTTTTTAGTTTGTTTTTGTCTGTTTGGGAGCTGACACAGTCTCTATGGAGATGGGTTTTTGGGGGGGTAGCAGGAGGAGAGAAGCTGCAGAGAAGCGTGTAAGACTGCAACTCTGCTTCCTGGTCCCAACTCTGCTATAGTTTACACCGGCTCACCAAAATTGGAAAAAGGTCACCTAGTCTGATGTGTCTTGATTTCTGCTGTGACATTCACCTGCCGGAGTGTTACGGTGTGCGGGATATTACCTTGGCACAGTTTCTGCCCCTTACTACCAACTGAGCATCATTTATGCGCCACAGCCTACCTCAGTCTTGTTGCTGATCATATCCATCCCTTTACAACCACTTCTTCTGCCAGGATAACACATCATGTCACAAAACTCAAATCATGTCAAACTGGTTAGTTGAATGTGACAATGATTTCACTGTACTCAAATGGCCTCCACAGTGCCAGAGTTCAATCCAATAGAGCACCTTTGGGGATGTGGTGGAATGAGAGATTGGTAAATGGTAAATGAACTGGTTCTTACATAGCACTTTTCTACTCTACCTGAGCAGTCCAAGGGCTTCATACACCATGCCTTATTCACACCAGCACTTTTTTTCCCCGTTGCTTAAGTGCTTTCTATCTAACATTCACACTCTGATGGATGCATTAGAGTGTGAGCTTGGTGTTAGTATCTTGCCCAAGGATATTTGGCATGCAGACTGGAGCAGCCAAGGATCAAACCACCAACCTTCCGCTTAGTAGATGACCTGCGCTACCTTCTGAGCTAAGCCACCCCAACAACATGTGTGATGCTATCATGCCAATACGGACAAAAACCTCAGAGAAAGGTTTCCAGCACCTTTTTGAATCTTTGCCACAAATATTTAAGGCAAGTTTGAAAGCAAAAGGGAGTCCAACCTGGTAAAAGCTAGACGTACTTAATAAAGCGACTGTGAGTGTATACTCTGTATATTATAAAAGAAAGTGGAAAAAAACATAAAGTAGTGCCTGGCTGTTTCAGAGTACTTTGTATTTATAGTTTAACTGTGGGAGATCACCCAAGACGTCAACAACAAGACAGGGCCAAATCAATATGGAGAAAAATCATTAAAAATAATCAGAGCATTTATTGGCATCCCTATGCCAGCTATTAAGGAATCCTGCTTTTTTTCCACACTGTCTTCATTTGAGGATCCAATTTGTTCTGACCTTTAATGACACAGCATGTAACTCCTGGCTCTGGAGAGAGACATTAATAGACAGGAAAAAACTATTACCAGCCTGCTCTACCTAACTGTTAATAGCAGGGAATTGAAAAACTCCCTGGCTGCATGTCACACTGCACTCCTTCTGTTACATACTAACTCTCGTGCTTATTATCTACACATTTTGCTTTTTTCTTCTTCATCTAAGATGCTTTTACTGTCATTTTAAGAAAGCCTTATCAAGAGACTGTGGACATCTAAGATCTTTGGCGCAGGAAATTGAACACATTCTTCTTCTGGTATAATTTAGGCTGGGTAGTATTACAAGGATGAGTTATTGTACGTTAGGTCCATTATGAGATATTATGAATATCTTTGTAAATATCAAATGTGCAAGAGAAATGCACAAGTCCATTTATAGATCGAGCATTAATCAGACGGTGGAAAAGAACGGATTTCGAGTCTGTGTAATCTAACGTGAAGAGTTTCGATTATAAGAATTAAACAAGGTGCTTTTACTGCACACCGGACTGAAGGTTTATTTGTCCTGACCCCTATCAGGGGCTTTGTCTACTGCAAGATCCTCTACATGCTAATTATGGCCGACTTGTTTGTCGCGGAGCAGCTCTTTCTCTTGTTTACTAATGAATACCATGTGTGTTGCTGCTGTAGCCTTGATTAGAATGGATTAGGTGACCTCTCTTCTCTCCTGCTTGCATCCACGTGAAGAGACCCAAATGCTCATCCTTTCTTGCAACCAAAAAGTCACACCTTTAAAGTGCATGTGTCATATCCAGTGGGATCTGGCTGCTTCATCTGGTTTACAAGATTGTTTTTTTATTTACCTGCTGAAACGCAGCTGTGATCACCAGGAGTTTGTCGGCCTGATCAGGGAGGTGAAGAGTGTCCAAAAATGGATCAAGGCTCTTTAAAGTGCACCTCAGTGGGGCACCTGAGGGGAGCGTGTGACCTCCAGGGTCCTCCAATCCATGCACTATTGTTTTGTTCTGCTAATTAAGAAGCAGTGTTCAGGCTGATTGCTTTCCAGTGTGTAATTACTAAACCGTCTGCTGAGAGTGCTTTCCATCTGAGTGCCAGCCTCTCCCCCTCGACCATGAGGAAACTATGTGAGAGCCTGCCGATGCAGAAAGCCAGGGTCGTGAACCTCATTTGCCCAAAAAAAGGTCCAAGGATTCTAAACGAAAATGAAGGACAAGGACGGGTAAAGGATTTACACCAGCCAAGACAGAGCACTAGGCAAGTGTAAGCACCCTCTTTTTTTTATCTAAAGGAAGAACATGACAGCCTCAGCCCACCATTTAATGCAGGTATTGCTGTTATATCTCAGAGAAAAATACTGAATAAAGGTTCATTTTTTCAAAATCTGGATGTTATTCAAAACATAGAAGAAAAAAAAAACTCTGACAGAGTGACTCAGGAATCAGGCTGAGAATATCATTTCCAAAGATGCCAAAAAAAACAAGTGGCACAGTTGGCCCAATTCTAATATAGCAGCACATTTACACACATGACGGATCAAATAAAGAAGTTTGCTTTCACATCGAACTGTAAATGTGAGCACAAGTATTACAAAATGTCTAACTACAGTAAATACCTCGTGGCAAATTTTCATTTCAATAAACATTTCCCCGCAACCATCACTCCGCAGTAATAACAATACAATTGCAGGTGTCAAAGTGTCTACAGTACTGCTCTCCAGCATGCACGCTGGAACACCACGTTTGTTCTGTTTGATCTTTGCAATGTATTCAGTATTCATGAACCCGCTAAGCTGAGCAGAATATCTTTTCCGAGGATGCTCGCCATGAGCCGCTTCCACAATATCACTGCTTAGAGGGACAAGCCAGCAAAGTCTGCCTTCCAAATGAACAGTGAACAAAGGGATGCTTGATTTCCAGTTCCGGGTTTTAAAGTCACAGATGAAACAGAAATGGGGAAATTTGGAAATGCACTTACCGGTCCTCGGGAATAATGAACATAATAAATGATGAAGCTGCAATAAAGAGCTAGCTACCTGTAAGAATAGCCATTACGTTACAAGGATGATTAAGGCACATCAGCTGGTGTTTAATCTTCAAAGGCCACGATGCTCTAATTTTCAGTTTCTAAATCATATAATAACAGCGCCTTGGTAACAGTAACATTGTTTGGGAAGAAAAACTGCGTTTGTTATTCAAAACTAATTAGTTTATTCTGAACATTTTTGAAAACCTTTATAGGAGAAAACCACATTAGTTTTTAAAGAAAAAAAATGTCCTTGGAGAGAAATTTGCAGTGAGAAGAAATACGGCTAATTGTAAGGTTTTGTTGTAACAACTGGAATGACGAAAATATCCTTTGGAAAGTTGTCACAATAATGAGGACATTGTTGTGTAAAAAGAGGGGCTGATGCCTAAAATGGGTGCAGTTTATCGATCCAATGCCAAGTAAATACAGTATAGCTGATACCAATTCTTTTAACCTGTAAAAGCAGCTTATACAGGCTTTTATTCTGAAACTGTTCTTTTTCTGTTTTTTTGGAGACCTGGAATGTAAATGTGCCTGCCTCGAAAACACTTTGGGTCAGCTTCTATTGTTTAAATGTGCTATAGGCTATAAATAAAATAGATCTGACAGTCAACACAAAAAGGTTCACACATTTGCTACAGTATATACTTGAGGTATAGTTCCATAAAACCTTAAAAAATAAAAAGTAACATAATATAGTGGGCTACGTACTTTGTTTCTAGTCTCTGTATTCAGTATTGATCCAATACCAATACTAGCGCTTGATCCCCTTACCTCTAGTGCACTCCTGAGATTAGGGATGGGTATCGTTTAGGTTTTATCCGATACCGGTGCCAAATCGGTACTTTTGAAACGGTGCCGGTGCTCAAACGGTGCTCAAACCGGTGCTTAAAGAATGGAGAACACAAAATTGGTCCAAAAACCTCTCATGTTCAGCTGGTTTTTTGTAAAAAGATAACAATGTTAGCCTTTTCTGCAGCTATGGGGCATATATGGTATCACTCTTGGCTGGAAGCAGTGCTTAAACAATGGAAAAAACACAAACTTTGTCCAAAACCTCTCATGTTTAACTGTTTTCCACTTTTTCTTTGGTCATTTTAGCCTTTTTGGCCAGGGTGAAGGGAGTATCTGCCATCAAACAAGAAGACAGCCGCATGTAGCTATGATGGTGTTTGCTAGTTCACCTTACATGCATTAATGTAATAACGTGGTTAGCCTACTCAACGTAAATTACACACGAACAACATTAAGCTACTCACGCAGAGAAGAACGGCTGCTGCTGCATCATCATCCGTCATCATTTCTGCTACACTGGCAGGGCTAGGGGCCAGGACTCTCCTCTTCGTGTTTTTGGGGATGTTGCTAACTCCGGGTCTGATAACTGGCACCACACCTGCAGTAGATGCGCTCGGTGTGAGGTCTCGCAGCAAGCTATCAAATACGGCGCATTTCTGGGCTTTAAAAAAAAAACGCTATGCGTCGCCAGGTGTTTCATCGGATTTGAGGTGTTACCTCCTTTGACAGTATCAGCTTAAAGCACTTGTTACAGGCTGCTGAGTTTGCATCTTTTGCTGTGAAGTACAGCCAGACTTTTGACCGCTTTGCCTTGGACATTTTTAATCTGTGGCTCTGCTCTAAAAGAACTACGTACCTGGGCCCGCCTACTATCCTCGGAAACGTAAAATGATTGGCTAGAAGTGTATCACAGCTCAGGAAAAAAAAGCACCGAAATAAAGCACCGAAATGTGCGCTGCTTTTCGGTCTGGTTACTACCGTTTATGTCAGAACCGGTGCCATCATGGCACCGGACACCGGTACCCATCCCTACCTGAGATTGAAAACACTGTGTACTCATTCAAAACATCTCAAAGTTGGACCTAATGCTTATCTTTCAGTGCTGTTATATTACCACCCCTGGAAAAAAAAGCCCTGATGGAAAGAAAAGCTTAGAAAAGTAGAAAATAATGTCTGTGAGCTAGCATCAGAATTGCTGTTTGAATACATCTACGGCCCTTTCGGTCGGGGGCAGAGTGCTCACCAGATGTTTACCTTCCCTGCCATGCATGAATGATGATGTCATCACCTGCCATCATCGTCCGCGGTGTGAAAGGCCTTGAAAATTAGGCGAAAATATAGATGGCCGTGATGCATGGAGCCTGGCGACAAGCAGTGCCAGATCCTAAATGAGTCAACACGAGGCTGTTAGAGATATCTCTCACACAGCAGTGCGGCATACATGAGAGCGAGAGGAGGAAAGAGCGAACACGTGAGGTAAAATTTCACATCAGCGTCTTCACTCAAAAATGTGTTGTAATACTCAAAGAGCCCCAGGTGCATTTCCCATTTCTGAGTTGTAAAACTTTAGTTACCAAAGGTCAACTATTCCAAAGATTTCTTCCCCCCTCCCGTGCTCTAAGACACTTTCCAATTACATGACCCATAATTCCAGATATATTACAGCAGATGGCCACTCACCATATATTGTCTCAAGCATGAAATGGATGATGGTGATAATTGACCAAGGCATGGGCTCTATATGACAGGTTCATCTAATGATGAATGTGAGGGAAGACAGCAGGTGGACAGAAGAGTGGGATACTGTAACTCGTTTCTCCCCTTTTATCACAGCGTGAGTCCCCACAACAACATCCTTCTAGTGCTCAAGGGACTGAGAAACATGGAAATCTTTTCTGTCTCTCGACTCAGCCCCTCTCCTTCCATCCTCCCTTTGTGTGTGCGCGCTTATGCTCAACACAACTGTTCCATTTCATCAGGTTTTAGTCTCTGCTACCCATTTAAAAAAAAAAAAAAGACACTCAAAACAGGATTTGGGCTACCATTGTCCAGGAGAGACACTGTGTTGACAGCAGACATTTTTCATGCAAGCTGCTCAAAAGCTCGAGACGCAATCTGCAGTGCAACAGGAGAAGAGTAGGCAACTCATTGTGCTATGAAAACAAAAAAAGAGTAAGAGCATCCAGAAATGAAGTAAGCGGCTTCAATTTCAGGATATGTTGCAGCACTAATGCGTGCGGCATTGTGTGTCATCTCCATTTCACCAATTACTCTCACTTCAGTCATGCCACAATGCTCCCAGTGCCATCTGTAATTCAAATGGAGCATTTTCAACCAACACAGGGAAATCTCACTATTTACTCCACAGATTCCTAAGCCAGTATATCATGCTAATTCAAAGCTAACATGTCAAGTGAGATAATTTAGACTGCAGTGCTTGGGGAAAACCCCTCTGGAACATTTGTGAGTTGTAAAGAAGAAGTATAATGAAAATACAAAGAAGGATTGTTAGTATGCATTAATGGCAGAAATTAATGTATTTTAATGGTCTGTTTTGTTGCATCAAAGTAGCTGCAGGATTAAAAAAAATGATGCCACACTAAATCAGCCAGGACAATTGGTCCCTGAGCTGAGCTCTATCAAATCGGATCCATTTTGGTCTGCATCAACCCAACTAACAGTGACAGCAAAGAGGTGTAGCTGCGACAGAGGGAGCTGGGACGAAGCAGGTTTAATGTGATTTGGATTGAAAGAAAAAAAGAGTAACTGAGTTTAAAACATTTCCTCCCTGGGCCCTCCGATTTCTTTGTCTAACCAAAAATAAAACTAGTCATCAAAAGTCGTGTGTAGTTAACTTCTCGAATGCAATGTTCACATTAGAAAATGTAAAGTTCCTGTTAATAATAATGGGGATAAGAGTGAAGCGTCTGTTAGCATAGCATCAGTTGCTGGGATATTTATATGCATTGAGGGGCTAAAGCTAGCTAGCAAAAAGGCTAGGACTGTTACCGGTTGATGCGTTGTTATTGGAATTTTATTTTAATTTTACTTGACTTTTTCTCCTACCAAAGGAGCAGTGAGCATGAAATTTACACAGCAGTACCATGCTGGGATTTTCAGCTGAAGAAAAAGTAAATGCGCATAATGTACCTAAGGCTGAGAGACATGGAGCGAGAGGGAGTGCAAAGGAGGAATAAAGAATGTGAGAAAAGGACAGAGATGCCAACTGGTTGCTCCCTGACTTTTTCGGATGTTGTAGCTGCAGTAGCTGTCATTTTTCCATCAGGAGGGAACAAAGTCACCTTGGCCTGCGTGAGGACAGGTGACAGGAGGAGAGGGAGGCTGCGGCGCTGGCGCCGGCCCCTGCTGACGAGGGCCGGTGTGAGTAGAGGTGACAGGAGCGAGAAGCTGCTCACCGGGGGCCCCTGACACCATACAGCACCTGCCCCGGGGAGATGCAGCATCAGCACATTTTCTACAGGAACCTGGAATAGAAAAGCGGGGAGGGGAAGAAGTTATCAGTTTCCTTTCTTTCCCACTTTACTGCTACTTTATTGTGTTACTCCACTAACCCCTGTCTGAGAGAAAGACAGTGGCAAGGCCGCCTCTTATAGGATCACACTGTGAGCTCTGTCAAAATGTTGATTTTCTGATCTGTGAATAATCTGCTCAGTAGTCATTGCAGTACAGTGCAGTAGTCTTGAATCACCCCTCATTTCTTTATTTTTTGCTTCCATGGAGCCATACTTTATTGCACTTTTGAGGTGTTCTTGAGCAATAGTTCTCCAAGCTTTCTGAAAGTTGTGCCAAGTTCTTCTTTGCACACTGGCTGCTTTATCTCTCATTATCAATCCAAGGATTTTTTTTTCATTCTTAAGTCACTTAATACCAAGTTATGCATAATTGAACCATAGAAAGGCATCTGACTCAAGGGATGAATCAGTGTTGCCTTAAGTTACAGTATATCTCTGGACGCTTTGTTACGAGGAGTCTGTTGCAAAAACACTGGCTTCTGAGAAAGCCAGTGCATGGTTTAAGAATGGGTGGAATATGATCATATTTCAGTGTACCTGTCAGAAGTCTGGTGAATTACACAAGAACTGGACTGAAAATCAGTGGCTCAGAGGAGGTCAGGAGAGAGAAACAACAGCGTGTGTCTACAGCCATCTGAACAACATGGTGGAGCCTCTGTCATGGTTTGGGGTTGCTTTTCAGTCAGTAGTGTTGAAATCTTGTCCAAATTAATGGAATTATGCATGCAGAAAAGTACATTTTGATCCACTGTGAAATACGTGTGATCGGCAAAGGCTTAGTTTTTCAGCTTAACAATGATCCCAAACACACCGCTAGTTCAGAAAAACACAAAATAGAACTCTTTCAGTCGGAGCCTGGACCGCAAAATTATTGAAGCTGTTTGGGTTCATTTTGACAGCCAATGGAACAAAAGTGAAGAAGAGCTTTGAACGTCCTTCAAGAAGCCCGCAGAACTATTCCTGAAAACTAATTGTAAGAAATTACAAGAAAGCTGCCTGAGAGTTCAGACTGTGTTGGAGAATAAAGGTGGCCATTACAAATATCGACCTTTGAGTTCTTTAGAACTTCACAAACTCTGTTTTAGTCTTATATAAAAGTGCATGTTTGCATGTTTTGATTAACTGCTGCACCTATTTCCTAAGTTCCAAGAAAAAGATACAAAAAAGTGCTTTTTCACAGTACTTCACATCGTTACTATACAACATGAGAACTCAAGGTTCAAACCACACCCATACTGAAACTTTCTTTAAAAATTATATATATAAGTATTCACATGTAAAGGGACTGCACTTATGTGGTAACTTTTGCTACCACAGGTGTTTCCTGGACAACATTTTGCCATAATAATCACACACAGAGAGACACAAACACACACCATCATAGTATTATGCCTGGAAAAAAAAATTATACAACCTAGCACTGATGACACTGTTTGACATACACACAGGTCTGTGTAGCAGTTTTGGGTTCATTTTGAATTCCATCTCTTATGCAAAGTGGAAATCTCCACATTGTACTGCTAAATATCTCATCCCTGCGGGTGCTCAATATTTTTCCAGTACTGCAGAACAAAAAATCATATATATGCATTTGATTTTTTTTGTGTGTGTTAATTTCCTTAATTTTCTTTCTCCTCTCCTCTTCTCTTGTTTTCCCTCTTCTCTTTCTCTCTCACTTCTTCCTCCCAGGTCAGCATCCATCACCATGCAGGAGGCCACCTCTCCTCTGACAGCTTTGTCAATGTAAATTACTGCAGTCTGTCTGGAGTAGTCTCGGCCCATGGAGAGCAGTACCTGCAGGGCTGCCCATCTCCTACACGTATGTGCAAGAACCCAGAACAACCAGCCTATAGGTTCACCTTTTTTTTGGACTTGCCCCTCTTCTCTTGCATCTCTTTACTCTTGAATTCTCTGGATACTCCTGTGCACGTTGTTATTTTATTGATCCTAATCCCCTCCGTTTAACTCAGAACGACGTGTTTTGAAGAAAAGCGGGAGAGATGTTGTCTGGTTATGTTTCTGTCTGACCAAAGATTGCAACCACCCTTGGTATAAACAAGGTTGTGCGCCGCTTTGATTTCCTCCATTACATGAATGATTTGGTTACATATTTCCCCTATGGAACTTTGTTCACACGGTGGTTTCTCCACTTAGAAATATGGCCTATTTCCTGCTTCAAATGAGCTCCCTCAGGATTTATTTACTAAATTGCAAAGGACGAAAGATAATTCATATCTCCGTAATTAGGCATGCAAGAAATACATCACAGAACCCAATACGCCTTGTTATTAAAAAAGAAAAAGCTGCAGTTTGATATTATGTAGATTTAAAAGCCCTCCCTGAGGGTTTTTATTCATTAATTATTTCAGTTTTTTTTCTTTATTTTGACTCGAATAGAACATCAGCGTGAGCTGGTTTACACCCACAATGCTGAGCAAATTAAGAACAAAGATGACAGAGGAAAGAGGTGACTCCATTGTTCTTCTCATCTATGTTCCTTTGAAGAAATACAATACTCAAGGACTCATTTGTACAATATTAGCACACAACAAAGAAAAGCGGTTATGTGCTTGTTGGCAGCCTCACATGACCTGGTAGGAAGGATGATAGCGGTGAAACATTTTGCATGCAGTGTGCATGGCAACCTGGATGCAGAGTCAAACTCCTGAACAAAACAAGAGTCGCTCTCGGCGCGCTGTTTATGCATGTGTGCGGCTGTAAGGTGTGTGCTTGTATCTGTTCGCACGTTTCCCTTCACACACACATTCCCGTGTGCATGAATACTCCAGTGTGTCTCTGATGTTTCAGCGATGCACAGCTCCGCAGAGATGAATTTCAAATGACGGAGAACACGACGACAACAGTTTCCTGAATTATTTTCCTGGAAACGGTGCACATTTTCTACTTTGAATGTTATAGCGCTATTATTATTAATCTCAGTTGGATGCAAAACTTCAGGCAAACATAGTGTGAGTACACAATTTCAGTCTTCCATCCATGGTCAGTGAAGGTGCTCGAAGCTGTACAGCAGCTTGTCATCCCAGATTAGAGTTTCTGTTCTTTGGTTTTCTAAGCAAAAGCACAAAAAAGACAGACAGAGATAAATGCTCCGTGGAAGACTTTCCACTTCACAACCTGTGTGTTCTAAACTGATCAAATTTTAGAGGCAAGGTAAGTAACTGGCGGAAAAAGAGCAGAAGCACAACCAAAGCCTGGAAGCAAAGCATCCGTGACATATTAGAGCTCTGATGATAAATATGTTTACACTTTTAAAAAAAAAATAGAGCAATCCAGTGCATATATTGAAACATCTTAAATATCCAGTGAGATTGGAAAATAGCTCTTCATATCTGGCCATTAATAAGTGATGATGTTGTGAGATGTTTCCTGATGACAGCACAGCAAGAGGGCACGGGACTAGATAGCAGGAGTCAGGGACTGGATTGAGTAAACCAGCTCTCCTTCAGGCTTGGGAGCACAGCCACCTGTCCCTCCTCTTCAGCCCCAGCAAGAAATCATCCAATTTCATCCGCATGCAAGCAGAAGGTCACTGTGCTGGTGGTTCATACTTTGAGAGAGCAGAGAGAATCGCTCTTACTTAGAGCTCCTTCCCCCGGGACTCTTGTTCCTCTCAATCACTTCCCAGACTTTGAGCACGCTAAGCCACTTGGCTTAGATTGTGGCCATTGCAATGTTTGCTGCATCCATTGCAGAGAATCACTCACAATCTGATTTTATTCTTAATAGTAAATTAATTGCAATTTAAAGTGCAATTTAAAGAAAGTTAAAAGATTTTGCAGCAGTATTTCTTCTGCTCATGCTACAACTCTCATCTACAGTGCTGTGCAGAAGTCTCGAGCCACCCATCATCCCTATATATTTTGCTTCAGAGGAGCCAGACTCTCTTATAATTTTTTTTAAAGTAGCTAGTAAAAAACTAAAGCAGGAATAAAATAGATCTCCTTTTTTCCTTGTCATTTTCAGTCTAGTCCTTGTTCCTGCACATTATTAGAGGTATTTCTTTTTGTTTGTTAAGCCACTTACCACTGACCTACGGTACGAGTCATGGATCGTCTCGAAGTACACTGGAACAAAAGGCAGCAAACATCCGAAAAACTGTTTTTAAAACGTCCTTCAAGAAGCCTGGAGAAGTATTCCTAAACACTACTTCAAGAAATTACAAGAAAGCTTGGCTAAAAGAGTTCAGGCTATGTCGAAGAATAAAGACGTTCATACCAAATGTTGGCTGTCATGCTTTTTCTTGCCTTATATACTGCATATATGTTTGCCCATGTTTCAATGAATTGCTGCACCTGTTTCCCATTTTCCAAGCAAAATCACATGCCTCAACAAAGACAGAGCTCAAATAAGAGACGGTCGAACCTCACAGTACACGTGGTTTCATATGAAGAAAAACAATTAAAAGTGACATTGAAACGCTTGAATATAATGGTGTAAAATATTCAAAAGAGAATGGAGATTTGAAAATCTTTTCAGCCAACTTGTACGCAGTGTAGTATTTTAAAGGTGCATTTTAAATGCCTTCTTTGTCCTTCTATTGCAATTACTATATCCAGATATGCCCACGGGGTACGCGCAGTATCACCAAAATCAAGCAACAAATAATAGATGATGGTCTACAGACCAAACAGAACGCCGGTAAAATGCAAATGCGAGTTCTGCCAACTTGTCGGATGCCCCCACGTGCATGTACATGGCACAGAAAAACACATTCATTTCAAATGACAAGCATTTCTCTTACATAGCTCTAAATGTGAAACCAATTTAATAACACTACCAAGTCTACTTTGTGTGTATACTTTGCTGTGTTCTTTTTCTTTGTTCCACAACCAAATTAATGGATTAATTAAGTTGTATTAATTATTCAGAAAGCCGGGTACTGCTTGGGGATTTGAGACCTCAGAAATGGTAAATTCTTGCCTAAATCTGTGCATGCAACAGTTATCCGAGTATGACCATTAAGTCTGCATTGCAAGGCTTTCTTTAATCCCACTGCAAACATCATTAAATGCATTTCTTTTATTTGAAACATATGTTTTTAGAACTCAAGGTCTCTCAGTTGTGTGCCAATGTCGCAGAAGAATGCCTAAAACCCGCCAGAAAGTCTTTTTACACAAACGTAAAAGGCAAGCTATTTCACGTTCAAAGAGTTATTTTTTGCAGCACCTGTGTCATTTAAATCCTGTCTGATTCTCACTCCGAGAAAAAAAACAAGAGCTCTGTAAGAACAGCCTGCCTCGCAATGCATGGCTTAATTTGTCGGCGTGCAGTCGCCTGTCTGTGTTGGTTCACCGACGAGCGTCGAAAATCAGAGCTCGTGTCCCGGCGCTGACACGAGCGCACCAGTGGTTCCACTTCAGAGTGACACACAGCATGAGGCGGGCTAATAAATAAATTAATGAGGTCCGTGCAGCACCCTGAATTTAAAGGAGTCATCATTGTTGCAGATAAGCAGAACAAGGCGAATGCGAGTTCTGGGTGAAACCCTGGCCTGAAACACATGTTGCTGTAGGCTTTGATCTGGCCTGACAGCACAGGAGAGCTGCCGAAGACAGGCAAGACCAACAGTGATCAAAGTCAACACCAACATACCTCTGCTTTCAATATTTCATGGATCAGCACTGGATTACTAAAACATGTCATCATAAAACAGCTGACTTTCTTTTTTTGATTGATATCTGTTGAACAGGCATCACCCAAAACTCTTATGTGCTACTGAATCTCTGAAAGCACATCTACACAAATTGGATTCCCCCCCCCCACCAGTGCTTTATCTCACAAAACGCTGAAGAGACAGTGATGAGAAGTCATGTTTGCACTCGCTCTAAAGTGCTGCAATGAACTCTATGATCAGTACTTTACAGCAGGGTGAACACTCCACCACAGTGTTTTATTTACTGCCGCTGCTTCTCCTGCGAAACAAAGCAGCAGTGGCAGACGCGTAGAACAAAATGCCGAATGCCTGAATCAGAGAGGATCTGACGCGATGACACTATAGGACACACTTCCCCGCTTTGCATTTACGCTAAACTCAACACCTGCAGTGTCACGACCTTGATATTACAGCAAAACCCCTCAAAAATGGCTCAAAAATATACCCAAACGGCAAGTATCAGACGGACTGATGTGCATTATCTTATCTTGCTCAAATATTATCGAGTAGCTGTTGTTTTCTTTTAAATATTAATATTCCCATCATCCTCAGTGGCACTTTGTATTTTGTCCTAATTAACACGAGTTGTTGCTTCTTATCATGATTTATTAAAACTGTATGTCAGCATCTGCAGCCATTTATACTGCAGCACACTCATGGTGTTGCTTAAGCAAATATTGAAGCTGCCAGCGTACTGAACTCTAAGCTAATTTCATGGCAGGTTGTACTTTTGCAAATGAAAAAGAAAAAAGAAAACGGCAACACTGGCTGCCAAGTAATTTCCCTCTCCTCTGTCTATCTGTTCACCTGCTATGCTTTGTGTACCAAACCTGCAGTGCATTTAATGACTAACACTTGTTCAGATTCCACCTGGCCGGGTAGAATCTGTTTTTTTTTTTTTTTTTTACATGATGCTGACTTTCCTGAAAGCCTCCACTTTCATCTAAATCTCCCAGTCATGACTGAGGCAGAGGAAAAACTAAAAACAAAAAACAAGCAATGCCAATAAAGACCTTCACTTTCATCTAATCTTTGTGTTTCAAACACACACAGCAAAAAGCGTGACATTTTCTTTGTTCTAAGCCCAGAGGGAAGACGCACATCAGTTTTTTGATGTTTACTACATTTTTTTTTAAAGTCCACGCCAAATGTAATGTTGGTTTTTGACCTTTGAGGTTGTTAGCAGTAGTAACACCACAGCAGTTAATTAATTTGACTTTCTATATCACTTCTCCAAAGAAGGAGACACGCTATTTCGTGGCAAAGCAACAGACTGCAGAGGACGAGGCCCTCTATGTTTCTATTGTATCTGCAAAAGCAGACGCATAGAGACATCCCCCCACTAAATGAAATGATATGCAAAAACTAGCAAGTTAAAGATTGTTGCAGTCTTCGCTGTACCACTGGGCATTAGTTTCCAAATGTACTTCTAATTAACACCAAAAACCAAGGTCATATTCTTTCGAAGTATAACAGACTTACTCATTTACACAACAAGAGTTGATTTAAATGCAAAATTACAGTTTTGCTTAATTAACTTCCGTCTCCTTAACCATCGGAGATTTAACTTTGCTACTGTAAAAAAAACAGGCGAGGCAGCGAGATGCAGCTTCACAGCATGCCCGACTCACAATAAATTCCCACGTAATATGCCACTCGGATGTTTTAGCTTTTAAATGTGAATTGAACGCTTGATTTGCGGTGCCGTTTATTAAACAAAAACACACCAACAACATTTTCATTAGATTCTACCAACCTACAAATCATCCTACCATCCACATATAATATTTGGGGAATGTCAAAGAGCAACAAAGAATCCGGAAAAGACATCGGTTGAAGCAAGTGATAATATTCCCTTTTTTTAACCTTCCATCCTGATTGACAGAGTCGTGATAATGTTTACCAAAGGTCATCTGGGGAACACGGCCAAGTCCGCATCGACAGTTTGTCACGTGTAATTGCTGTAATCTGCCCATTGTCTTAATGACACTGTCAGTGGCCCCTAATGACCCGGCTCAGACGTCACCTGCTGCACTGTATTAATTTGAACTGGCCCCACATTGGGAAGGTTATTTTTTATTGTGTCTGTCAGTGCCTGATAAACCCCTGCACATCATCCATCCTTGTGAGGGAAAAGAGAGTGGGAGGATGGAGAGACTGAAGCATGTTACAATTCTCCTCATCCCACTCTGTTTTCTTCCTTCTCTCTGTCTCACCGCCCTGTATTTATTCTCCTTGTCTTTATTCCTTATTTCTCTCCCTGTCTCCCATTAGCTTACCTCCTTTTTTTTTCTCACCCACCCATTGCATTTTCTTTTTTTCTGTTTTCTGCTCCACATGGAGGCCCTAATATTTTCCCGTGGGGCGCCCACTTCTCTCAAACGGTGATGAATGGCTCTGGCTTCTGTATCGATTTCCAAACTGAAACAATTTAGGGACAAAACAAGTAGCAGTTTATCATATTGATTTTCTTCTGACTTCGGTTTCTCCCTTTAAGGTGACACTGTGTACCTGAATGAATACATGAGTGAAAAGGGTAGATGAATGCTTAACGCTTCCTTGTTGAGCAGTGACTGAGATTTAAGGCCAGCTTTGCAAACGCCAATCTTCTCAAAGTGCTTTTTTTACCCGATGTAGCAGCGGGGATGTGTGTAAAAACAGGTTTCCCAATTCATGACCGACCACCTTTAAAGATATCTGTCATTGACGGAAGTATGCATTGCATTGGATTTTAGTCACGTCCGACCAACAGTGGAAATTGCACATCAACAATTCACACGGTGCGGCTCACCATGCTGTGATGCAGATCAAAGGATTATTATCGACTCCATTCAAAACGGTTTAATTTAGCATGCGATCCATATTAAGTTTTATAAGGTGACCAGAGGCGGGAAGATCATCGAGGACCCCGTCTACAATCACGTTATACGGACTAACTTTCCCTGTTTTCTTTTGACGGAGTCAAGTGTCAAGATCGTCTTTTAATACCAGATTGGATTTGATTACAATCTGCTGACGCCGCACACCGCGACACACCTGAAAAAGCATGTAGCTCTGCCCTGAATGCATTAGTGCTGACAGTAAAGTCACAGGCGAGCGGACGTGCCCTTGGCCACAGCGATCTTTCGCCTCACCCCAAACGGTGACCAACACCGACAGCACAGCCGAGGGCGGAAATTGGCCGGGAGTGGAAAGGCCTATTAGAAAACTTAAAGCAAACAAACAAAGGAACAACCGTGGCGACACAAGGGATGACAGCTTGGTATAGCAAGCACATTATCTGCTTAACCTTATGTCCTTTCCTCATGCTGCTTCTTCTCTCCCCGGCTGGCTAAATTAGCTTGACTCATAGGGATGCCTGAAACAGAAATTGCTTTTACAAGAAACATCTGCAGGATGGTGACAACAGCAGGGAGCGCAGGCAGTCAGACGCACATGCAGCTTAGGAAAATCTATTTTCTTAAGAAATTTTCTTAATGGCAAAAACACATTACCAGCCTCATGATAAAATCGCTGGGAAATCAATATGAAGGAAATGGAAAAGGGGCACTGCTCAAAGAGGCCAAAGAAACAGAAAGAAAGTAAATGTTAATGTTTTATAAAACCTTTATTTGTCATACTAATATTTAGAGATGGCACGATACCACTTTTTTATGTCCGATACCGATACCGATATCATAAATTTGGATATCTGCCGATACCGATATGAATCCGATATAGTGTTTTTTAATCAACAAAACTGTTTTTTAAAATATCTTGCTGCATTTTGCAAGTCTGCAAGTTCATACTCAAGTTTAAAACAACAGCTACACTAAAGCTATTCTGTTATACCTGTATACAAAAAAAAATTTCATAGTTCAGCAATACTGATCAATCTAATAAACTTAAACCTACACCATCCTCCCTATTCTGGTATTTTAAAGAGTACTTAGCATAAATATTAAGCAACCTAACTAATAGGGTTCCAACTCCCAGCAACAACAAAAATAAATAAATAAAAAATAGGGAACCACCCCTCACGCTCCACCTCATGATGCTTAATCGACGTAATCAACCTTAATTTGATGCAGTGTGAAAAAAAATGCACAGAAATCAATTATTTTTCAAGAAATATTAAATAGATTCAACATCTTTCTTCAACAAAATTGCAGACTGCACAGATGGTACCTTCCCAAAGGAAAAAGTACTATAGCTTACTAGGGTATATATATTAGACTTAATAGTCACTATATACAGTAATTGACTTCTATTCATTTTACATCAAATTGAAACTTTGGGTGTCAGATAATTATTTATTAAAAGCTAGACATTTTAAATGAGAATAAGAAAGAAAAGTATGTCTTTGTGCCCCCTTTTCCCAGTTAATGCCCTATCGGCCCCCCTGGCTAAACTTTGCTAGATCCGCCCCTGCACAGTTACCAGCGTCAGCTACGTAGAAAAAGATCCTGGTGTAGAAAGTAATATTAAATAAATTCTAACAACAGCTTATCAAGCTTAAACGTGCTGCTGTTGTTCAGCCGCTGGTTTCCTCTTTCTGGTGCAAAGTGGGCCAAAAACAAAGACGGACTCGCGACAGAAAAGCCGATCAGCTGATCATTTAAGCAGTTTCACGATTGAAGTAGCAGCCGGAGAGCGAGAGGCAGTCGCTCGTTAAGCTTAAGCAGGAATGCTTTACAAACATTCAGAGATGGACTTACACACTTGCTTTACTTCTCTCGGGGATAACTTTGTCGGAGATGAAATGCCAGGTTGCTAGCGAAGCTCCAAATGCTATCCAGACCACAGGTCCCGCATGCCACAGCCGCTCTATCACGTGATGCATACTGCTCCGACATGCTAACGTTCTGAGGTGAGTTACGGCGTGTTGCAAGTTTTGTGAGGTGCTTTCGTGATATTTAATGGATCGGATTACATTTTTTATTTTTCTCCGATATCCGATCCAGTCATTTAGGTCAGTATCGGACCGATACCGATACGTAATATCGGATCGGTCCATCTCTACTAATATTTACCTACTTTATTGATGAAATGGGTTCCTATGCATGGACCTTCATGAGCACGTTATAGCATTAGAAATGAGTCTTTAGCTCAATTTGGAAGAAATTCTATTTTTCCTGTTCCCAACTTTTTTCTTTATATCTCTGTCTTGTACATGTGGGTTTCATTCAAGACTACTAATTTACAGCTGGACAAAAAGCACCCTCACTCATCATTAATAAAATCAACAAAGGACTTACTGTATTTTAAGTAACCCAGAGTGAAAATTTCCAGTTTTTCTTTGAGCAACACAATAGACTCTTTTGTTCCAGATGCTGTTTTGTTTGACCTTTTACAATCAAATGAATCTCACGCAGGTATAATGGAGGTAATAATCTCTTGCCACAAGGCAGCTCTATTTTGGTGATTAAAAATATTACACCCACTACTGTTATCAATAGGAGTGTTTTTTTCGCAGTGCAGCAAAAGTTCAGCGGTGAGTGATAAAGCAAGAACTGAGTCACTGTGCTTAATTTCGGTTTGTATTCACACTTTGCTTTAAGAGTGCAAAGAGGATTCCCTCTGTTGTGCACTTGCTAACATTTTAACAGAGAGAAAATGTCACAGGATTAACAGTTGCATTCATCTGCTGAACATTTTGTCAGCACAGGAAAGTAAGTAAACAACAACTGACTGGCAAGCTTATAATGAATATTTATGGTGGCCAGGAGATTAGTAAATTTGACCTTTGGTATTATGCTAGTGGTGTAGTTCAGGGATAAGGTATCTTCATGTATCCTAAAACTAATGAGCCGATTCCACTGGAAGCTGCCGTGGATCATTTTAGTTAGTCGTTGTCCTCAGAGAATGAATTTTAATGCCATCTCTGCCATCATCATCATTACTGCTATGTTATTATCATTGTGCAGGTTGCATGACTGGGACATGACATCTTTCCGTGTGGCGTTTGCATGTTCGTCCTCTGTCTGTGTAAGTTTTACCCATGCACTCTACATGTCTTCCTCCTATAAGTCAAGCATGCTAAGTTAACTGGTGATTCAAAAGTATTCAGAGGTGTGAATGTGTTTGCACTGCATCAGACTGGTGATATGCCCAGGTTGTACCCGTCGCCTGATCAAATACAAGCTACTATTTAGTTAAATTAGTGCTATTAAATGTGCTATCTCTGTTTCAGAAAACAGTACCACCCATTAAAAATCTGCTACAGCATGTTTAAAGAGGGTGGCAGATTCTGGGAAATATTTGGACAGTTTTATAATTTTATTACAAGATGTCACTTAATGGAAATGCTAATTCCTCCTCAAATATCTTATTTGAAAGCTATCGTGCTTAGTTTTCTGTCTCCTGCAATAAGTTTGATGCATTTTTGCCTTAATTTCATCTTTACAAAATGTGTGGGTGGGGTATGGGAGGGAGCAGTTTCCCTGTAACTGCCATGCTATTTGAAAAAGAGCCTTATTTTTTGAATTCTTCTTACCCAACGCAATCTTCCACAGATATTTATTTTTAGCTCTGTATTGTTCTCAAAATGCTTTTGGACATTCAGTAGAAAATGCTGTCTTTGGTGTATTCTGCATGTGCAGCTGAGAATCTAATTTTGCTATAATTTAGAATAAAGCAATAATGCTCTGCTGTGCAAACAGCCGACAAAAGGAAAAAAAAAAAGCTGTGGTGGAAGCAGAGGCTGGAAGTAGGTGGAAGTAGTGGCTGCTGTGTATTTTGACCCGTGTGGCTATTGGTGGGGAGAAAATTGGTATCAACTACTCTTCCATTTCTTCCATTATGTATTTCTCCCTGCAGGGCTGCTGAATAGAACTGCAAAAATGGTGGTCAAGAAAAGGTTTTGCTTAAGAGAGCGATGTTCCAAACATAAATCCAAAAAGTTCAAAAAAGAAAAACATTTCTGAAAGCATAAACTTCTCTAAAAGTTCACAAAATTTCTTGCTACTAGCTTCCAGGTCTAAGTTAAGAGTCTCACTCACACAAAAAAGCTTAGCAAAACTTGACCTTCAAAATAAAAGCTCAATAGCCAGATTAAAATATTTATAAAATCTATTTTCTTAATTAAGAAATAGACATTAAAACATACACCAAGTTTATTTAAATCACGTTAACGTTATACTGATAAGAGTCACACAAAGCATATTTGCAACAAAGTGTGAGATATTTAAGTGTTTTAAATAAAATGTCAAAGTGGGTAAAAGGTACAAAGTCTGATTTATAGAGAAAAAAGGGCAACATCACATGTCAGTTTTTTTGGCAGAGCAGTCAGTGATGGACTTTGCAGGAGGATGTGTGGTCACACCAGGGTGACCTTTAGTTAAGTGCCTACAGCTGTGCCCATAGGATGTTGTCAGGCTAGCATTGGCCCCGAATGACCTCTCTGAGCTCAGCAGCACACTCCCACACCAATATCTCAAGGCCATCACACCTTGCAATTCAAAATCAACAAGATTTATTGTAGTCAAGATATCGAACTCCAGAGAATGCATAAGGTGTGACAGAATAGCAGGTGATTAAATTGGTGCACTCTGAGCAGTGAGTGGTGCTTTTTGTGAACACAAGCTTCGAGTGAGTGCTTGTTTCCAGATACAAGTTTTCTTGTTTTTTTCCCAAAGCAGCTGAATGTCACTGAGGTGGTTCGTCAAGTGTGTCTCTGGCTCTGCATTTTAGATCAGTATTAATGCGAGCGTGGACAGGTACATGAGAAAATGGCACATTTTAGATTTCACTGGCAAATCTCTGAAGTGAAAAGCAGGAAAAACTGTTTTATGTCGTAGAAGGACAAATATGACACATTACATAAAAATACAGTACTGTATTCACTCATGTTTTTTTTATACTTTTTATATTTGGCAGATATAATACGTTAGAACACAAATCCAGCAAGAGTGGTTTTTGGTTTAGTCAGATATTATATTCTGCTTCATCCACGTGAGAGGAAAAAAATATAATATGTAACACTGTATGTCCATTAGTGACAAAACTATTGTTTTCATCAATATTACATATTTAATAGGCTTTTTAATGTGATGATACATGAAACAAATATGAATCAAAGTAGGGGCAGCTATCCTACAACATTCACACATTACTATAAGAGTGCAGTGGATTTTCTCAGCTTAATATTTATAAAAAATATGTATCTAATGGAGGGCAATGAGTATACAGTACATTCATCTGTTCAACATTTTGGTCCAGACCAAAACATTTCAAAAACTAGCTTCACTGTAAATGGATTTGTGTAGTTCGTAGGAGAGGGACATCAAATTCATTTCTCATATCGTGGGCCACATACGGCACACTTTGATCCTAAGTGGGCCAGACCAATGAAACTTCCTTTTCTATCAGACATTTAACTACGCATTTAATCCCCGAGAAGTCTTAATACCAGGAAAAGAAGTACAATTTCAACGTGATAGTCTCGCATGATAAATGTGTAAAATTACAGAAAAGGTTGTGGTAGCTCATTCCCTTGACAAATCTTTCAGCAGAGAGAAACGCTCCTTTCTGTAGTAGATGGATAGAAACTGGAGCTTTTCTGTTAATTAATTTTTATATACTACTTTACTTTATTATTATTATTATTATTATTAATGGGAAAGCTGTAAAACGGTTAAAAGTTTAAAATCTATGCACTCCTTCAAATTTTCCGCAGCTTTCCGTGGGCTGGACTGAAGTCTTTGTTGGGCCAATTCTTGCAGACTGGTTCGGAAGAAATGAAACCATTGTGGAAGTGCCTTAAACCTGCATTCTGTCTGAAGGCCAAGAGATGGCAACAGCTGTGGTTGAAATAACTCTTCTGGTCGTATAGAGGTCTATCAGAAAAAAGCGTCCTGCCTTGAGCTCTGTAAACACACCTGATGAGTTTATGCACTCAGCCGCTCCTTCAGGATCATATGGAATAAAAAATGAACCGAAAAGATGATAATTCATGGTATGTGCAAAGACTAATAGCCTACTAATGACAAGTTGTTAGAGGACGAGCAAGCAGTTTCATATTCAAATTAGCTCAACACCTTCTATGGCTTTGACTGCAGCCCGCGGTTTACAGAAGCTTTAAATTATAGAATTACATCTTCTGTTTCACTTCGCTATCCCCAGAGGATGTTTCAGTGACATAAGATCAAAATTGTATTATATATTACTATTTTATCAATCTGTCATGTGTAACGATCCCAGGGTAATCTCTGATGTCTAACGAGCTGCTTCACTGGTCCACCAAAGTCCACCGGACAGTTGCGATCGATCTGGAGTGTGAGTGTAACTCAGCTGCAAACAACTAAGCTAAAAAAAAAAGGACTTTTACAGTTTTTCTGTTGGTTTTTCACCCATGTCACAGTCTATAACACACTCCCCCCCAAGAGTTTCTAACTAAACTTTCTGATACAGGCAATTAAACTGAAATGAATGAAATCTCCTATTGCTTAGATGGATGCCCTCACAACACATGTGCATGACTAAAATCCTATCTTTTTAAAGGTGTGTGCACATAATATGACTGTAAGAAATTCATAACCCATTTAGTTTTACACACAAAACAGAGGAAAAATCTTAATTAGAGAGTTTTTCCTTCTCCGGCATACCTGACCTTTTGTTGAAAATGAGCAGTTTGTACCAGGCTCTGTTTGGTTTTTAATAACTAGAAGAGGACATTTTTATTACCAGCTTTCTACATGTTGGCACATGAGTTGCATTTTGATTCATGCAGTACCTTTTGATGAACCAAAATGGAAAATAAATTATAATCTAACCAAACAGATACCTCGGGGAACGTTTAAAGAACAGAGAAGTGGCACATTATGTTTCTGTTAAATAGTTTTCAATTTCAGTCCACACTCGAGGAAATCACTTTTCTTCCAACACAAGCCCGCGCACTTTCATTTGGGATTGAATTTTCCCTTAACATCTTCCTACAAGTTTTTTTGAACTTCATTTAGATGAAATCAAAGTATTTTAAGTAGTCAAGTGACGAAGGGTTCACCAGCATGTTCTAAATTTCTGCTACAGTATGCATACCTCTCAGAAAGACAAAGATAGATTTCCTGTGTTGCAGAGATCAACCCGTCTTTCTGCCACTGCTCAGTAGTCCCTGCACCCACCCTCACCCTGGCTTCCTGCAGGCAGCACATACATCCTGATGCCCTCAGCGGCCATGGGTCTGGGGTGCAGCACTGAGCTTTAAACTGAAACAATAGATTATTGTCACCTCGGCCATGTTAGAGCCAACAGTGAAGAGGGCCTTCTGAAAAGGACAATAGGGTATGAATTGATTTATGAGGGTTCGGGGGGCCATAATGTGCAGTAGTAACAAGGAATCAATGGGCTAGAAAAATGCTAACAGCAGCCCTTTATGTTCTAAGCCTTTGTCTCACCCAGAATTTAATTAATTTCTCTCCTTTTTGGGAGAGGGTGGAGTGGTGATGGAGAGGCGCATCAGTCTTCTCCCATGCTGCTGCTTCATTGCAGTTTATAAACTAGCTCAAAATGGCCTTTATGAAAAGTGAACATGACAGATGTGATGGCGTTCTTTTAAAAATAGCTCATCCCATTAGGACTGTAATGTATTTTTTTTAATTCTTATTATTTTAACTGAGAGACCAAAGCAAATAGATAAGAAAGACTTCTGATGTGTTTTTTTTGTTGTTGTTGTTGTTTTTTTAAATCTGTAGGTTGCTAATGTAAAACGAGGGACAAAGCAAAGAAAATCTTGCTCCAGATGGCACTGATTGCTGTGTTTACCTGAAATCATATCTCAGATCATCTTGACTCATTTTTATGTATGTTATGTTAATCAGCTACCTTATGTCAAGCATTTCTGAGAGGTTTAAACTTTGGCAATAAAAAAGAAAAGAAAAAACAGCCCTTTTTTAAATTGTAGAAAGGATGTTATAGAAACAAACTGTAGCACCATATTAAATGTACAGGTAAACAAGCATAAACAGTGACCTACAGCGAACAGAAAATTATCAATCCTGTCATCTTTTTGCCGTCACTTGTTTAACTTAATGGGCGCGCAGCTATGTGAGAACTGCTATTACATTTAGCAAAATAAAACTCTATCCTCAGGCTTTACCCAGAACTGTGCCTGATGTATTGGCTTTCTGTCAGGAAGTGTTAGATGGAATATGATGTGCTATACGGTACATTAAATGATGGCCTGTATATCAAATTAGTCACTGAACTGTCGATGAATATTACACTCAAACACACTTTAGTTTGAAGTGGCGTGATTTTGTTGGCAAAGATCGTTTGATAGCAGTTTCTTTACCAGTTAACTGGCGGTGGCACAACAGCCAGTGACTCAGCTAAACCCAGTGTCATGGCGTTAAGTGTGGTAGTTTATAGGAAGGTGTTTTTTTTCCTATTAATCTGTGGAAAAGAAAAGAAAAAGAAATAACTGTTAAATCTCTGAAGTGGAAGTGCTCAAAACTGCAGCTTAATGGATGTCATTACATATTTCTCTTCATCAGCTTGCATAAAAGTAAACTGCTTCTGTGTAACAGCATAAACAGTATGCTTGCAAATACAGTTGAGGTCTCAAGTTTACATGAACTCAACAGGCATGAATGTCATGGTAATTTGGGGCTTTTAGTGATTTCTTTGAACTCTTTGAATTTGGCGCAGAAGTTTGAATTTATTTGGACTTTTCTCTAATCCACACAGAGTCAAAAGTGTACACACAAGCTTAGATACATACATACGCTCTCTGTTAATAAGTCGTGCTGAAGAACAATATCTTCGACAATAGCAAAAGGCCCGTTAGCTTCTCGTTAGTTATCACAATGAACCACATCTGTTACTTTCTTTGCCAGCATAAAAAGTTTTTGTTTGACAGTATGCACTGAACTGACTGAATACTGAATACTCTGAAAAATGGGAAAGTCCAAGAAACTCAGTAAACATCAAAGAAGCAGAATTGTAGATTTAGACAGCTTGAGAGGGTCTCTTGGAGGCATTTCTAAACAACTCGAGGATCATGAGTTCAAACAACTGTACGCAAGTGCAAGTTATTCAGATGTGTCACCACTTTGCCAAAGTGTGGAGCAGGACCAAAACTGTCACCCTCAGATTACAGGAAATTTGGTATGATGTTCAGGAAACACTGAGGCTCAAGCCTGCCATGAAATGAAAACTGCTGGAACACCAGTTTCTCTGTCCAGCAAAGTTAAATCACCAAGGACTGAGAGAGTGCTGACCAACAAAGAAGCTCCTTCACCAAAATAGCCATTATTAACCTTGAATTAAATTTGCAACTGTCATCATGGACAAACCAAATGCCTTCTAAAGAAAGGTTTTTACAATCACAGGAGGCAAAGATTGAGCGTGTTTGGAGGAGTAAAGGTGAGACTTTCAAACCTGAGAACACTGTACCAGCTGTCAAGCATGGTGGTGGTAGCATCATGCTGTGGGGCTGTTTTGCTGTCAGTGGTATTGGTCTATTGCACAATGAAAAAGGAGGACTGCCTCCAAATTCTTCAACTTCACCCTTACATAAACAGCTGCATGGTTGAAACTTGGACACAACTGGCTCTTTTGACAAGCCAATGATCCCAAACACACATCAAAGCTGGTTTTGGAATGGATGGCTAAGGCAGACTAACATTAAGCTTCTGGAATGGCCTTCCCAAAGACTCGAGCTCAGTCCTATTGAAAATTTATGGATATGTTAAAAATGAAGTCTTCAGAAGTTTTTGACGGCTACCAAAAGCATCTAAGTTAAGCCACAACTCACTAAGGGACATTTAACTAAATATTAGTGGGTGTGTGTATATATTTAAGCCTGTATGCACGATTTTACTCCTCTGTAGATAACAGAAAAATACAATTCTTGCTTTATAAGGTCATTAAACATGCATGCTGCACAATCATTCCACCCTGGAAAAAGAACATTTTTAAAGAAATCATTAAAACCAAAATACTCCTTCTTAGATGTTCTCTGAGTTTCTTGCACTTTCTCATTGTTATGAGTATTGGTTAATCCAGTGAATGCTGTCAAACAATTAATTTTTATGCTAGCAAACTACCAGTTGTGCCAAATCTTGATTACTAATGAGACGTTAATAGAGCTTGGCCTTGTCAAGTTAAGACAAATTGTTGAGCCTTCAGCACGACTTAATTAAAACATTTAAGTGTTTGCATATATTTGAGACTGTACGTATAATTTCAGATGTGTGGATTAAAGAAAATCCTAAATAAATTCAAACTTCTGCACCCAGTTCTTGTTTTCCTAAAGCCATTAAAGATGTATGCTTTACAATCATTCAATCTAGAAAAATAACAGTTCTAATAAATTATTAAAAGCTTAAATTGACCACGATATTCATGCTCATGCATGTATGCAAACTTCTGAACTTCTGACCACAGCTGTACAGTAAGTATCCAGGGTATGTTGTATGTGTGTGGGTAAAGTCATCTGTTAAATTTTTTTTCCTACTTTCAAAACTTTACTTATGTCTTTTGCACGGTCGATTCCCCACAAGAGAAAACAGCCCTCCCTTACTACGGCTAGCCAATGTCCTTGGTGCTGATGTGGGTAACTCATACAATATTCTCAAACCCTCGTGGAGAAATAGTTGCAGCAAACCAGAAATCTATATGAGTGTTTTCTTTTTTCTTTTCGACTTTTTGGAAGTGCAACCAGAAATCAGATGCCTGTGGTATTCTGGATGATTACAAGTGGGCTTCAAGTGTGTATCATGGCAGTGAGCTGTAAACAGGGTGCTTTGGGATGATCAGATCACAGTCCTACAACAGCTCAAGGTTAAAGACATTTAAATCTCTAGAAAATACGTCAAATAGTGAAGACAAGAAAATCAATAATCCTGCGTCACATCACTGCTTTAGTGTTACTTACTTTACATGCATACAGTAGCAGAATCAGGTTTTCCTTATAGGGCTGCCAGGCTGAGACAATTCTGCAGCATATGTTTCACATAATTTCATATCGGTTTCATCTAAACCCAGAAGCTACAAGTTTTACACCATTCATAGCTCTGGCGCATAGCAATAACAACCAGTCACTCACAAGGTTAGCTAGTAAAGCTTGATTAGCAATTAGCATGAGCTAAACTTTAGCTGCTGGCGACTAAAATTGTTCATAAATAACATGGTCATTACTCACTGCAATGACCAGCTTTTTATGTCCAACAGAACAGACAAGTGAGCGAAGCCTTATATAACATTTAACACCAGATAAACTGCCTGAATCTCTGAATCTGATGTCTCATTGCTCTTCTGTCCGCGCGGCAAATCGCTTTAGGCCAAACGGTCAGTTTCTTTAGCTACTCAGTTTTTTTTTCTTACCCAGGCTTGAATGCCAATTAAATTATTACATGTTTTTCAATTCTTGACAAACTTGCTGTGAAAATGTATCCACATGAAAAAACATATGGTAGTTGCTGGATGTAAATTCAGTTTTAAGAATATAAGTGGTTTCACCGTTAGTTTTGTCAGGTGGTTACCAAAGATAAAAATCTTACTGCGATAAAACTGCCATCACTATCATGTCGTTGTCCTGAATTATTATCGCTTATGATTTCAATTTGACAATTTTCACACATAGTGATATTACAGTTATGAAACACAGACTTGACGAGTGATTTTGGATTAATCTAAACAAAATGTGGAATATTTTAGGAATATATATGCCAGCATTCTTATACCATTAGCAGTTCGCAAAAAAAATCCAGTGGAGATCATACTTAAAACTTTCCTGCACTCATTTCATGTGAAGTTATTATTTAAACACACATGAATAGCGTGAATAGTACAAATCTATTCAGTGGATTGTCAAGTTTAATGTGTAATAAAAGCCCCATACTTCCTTTGTGATGTATGCCAATGCTATAGCCACACATTGATTCTGAATGCACCTCACTATATTGTATATACTTTTTTCTTTATTACAGTTTCCATGGAAATACTTAAGAGTATTTTGTGGATTTAAGAAAAGAAGCACATGCTTAATACCTCATCTTTCTCCCAAGATCAGAACGTGAATATGTGTGCATATTTGTAATATATGCAAATCAATCTGATGTTGGCACACGCTTTAAATCAACGAGGAATTCTAAATTGGGTGCCTGTTCCAACATTAGAGATTAAAGGAGAGATTTTTTTTTGTAGTCGTGTTCAATTTGCATCTTTAAAAGCATTAATTTATCATTTGACCAAGTGTCATTATTTTCCATCACGTCTTCTATATTCAGAGCTCCATCACTCACATCTCAGGATGTGTTAATTACATGATCACTGCTTGTCAACCCAGCACACGGCTAAGTTACGGACGACGTGGCTGCCCTACAAAGAAAAGGTAGATGGGCAATTAAGAGAGGGCATTTCTGTAAATAAGCTATGTGTGGTGAATATAGAACAACAATAACGACTTCATGTGCTTTCACCAAGAAAACAATCTATGAATCAGCCATGATTTGTACAAAATGATTCTCTCAAGAGTGTAATAAATCATGATGAAGTGCAGAGGTGCCATGAAATATCTGACACTTAACTGACAGATCTGAATTGAAAATATATTGACTGCTGCTGTCTGATATCCGCTATGTCAGTATGTGTATAGGTGTCTAGGAGGTTATATGAACATTGATTTGTTGGCTGTTTGTGTGTGCTGATGTTCACCGCTTGGCCTCAATATTGCCAAGAGCAATACCTCCCAGCAACTCAGATATTTGCTGAAGGCTGTCTGTGGTGCTATTAAACCAGTATAAAACTACTGTAACGGGAAACAATTGGCATACTGGCCAATGTAATGATAGCACTAGTTTAATGAACCAAATAACTGGATGGGACCCATGACACACTAACACTTACTAATATGATTATTTTGCAAATTAAAATTCATTTAAAACTGTTATCTGCCCCATGCTGGGTATTTTAGTAAATTCTCACATGACTGAGACAATGCTTGAACGATTAGGTGGAGAAAAATACCTAAAACAACAAAAACAACATCCAACTAACCCAACAGCAAAAGCACGAGTGTAGCGCTACTAACCAGAAAGGATTTATTGTGACTGGGAGGCGGAGAGGCAGACCTTGAGCCCTGACTTTCGCTTCAGGTCTCCTGCACTCACTTCTCCTGGGAGATAGCCAGGGAGCGGGTCGCCAAATGAAAACGTGTTAAGATAAACAATGCATCCAAGCCTCATCTTAGGACACGACAGAGATCAGCCACAGGTTCAGACTCGTCGCGCACACGGAGCTATGTAAACCCTACACTCTAGGTACCAGGTAAGCCTGCGCCAGCAGCCAGGCAGCTAAACCAGCCAGGCGTGCGGATAGGGGCGGTGCAGTGAGACAAGATATTTCTCCTCTATTTTAGGCAGCTTCCTAACAAGCGCGCTCAGACAGGGCTGTAGGGGAGCTGGGTAGCTGCTGAGCCTGGCACAGCACAAAGCCCAGAACAGAGCAGCCAGCGGGGCTAACAACCATCAGCAGCCCAACCAGCTGCTGCCGAGTGCCCCAGTCCAGGCACCAAGACTCCAGGGACAACAGCGATCAATAAAACCCACAGCCCTGGAAGATATGCGGGAAGAAATGTGTTGAGGCAAAACAGGCTCGTTTAAAGCTAAATTGTCCTATCAGTAGGGTTAGAGGAGCATGCTGAATATCTCTCCAGAGAGCAGGGAAGGAGGGGATGTTACATTCACTCTAAGAGGCTTTTGGATGGTCTGCAATTTGGAAGGTCAGAGTAATTGGCCAAATGAGGGTTAGTTCTGAACCGAGAGCATGTCTGTGTGTGTGTGTGTGTGTGTGTGTGTGTGTGTGTGTGTGTGTGTGTGTGTGTGTGTGTGTAAGAGAAAGAAAAACCGAGAAGAAAAAAGTGAAGAAGAATTGAAGAAGGTGCCAACATCTGTTCAGTCACATGGGTGATTTGACAGCCAGAATGATAAGTCTCACTCCGTGGTGCCAAACCATGATGGAGGTTTTGAATATTTTAACATGAATTGGCCTTTTATTCTGGAGATTTGAATGTTTCACCTGGAATTCTTTTCATTATTCATATGTTTTTCAGAAAAAAGAAAAAAGAATACCTGGTCTTCGGTACCAAATAGATCTGCTGACATTATATAGTATAGCTTGTCTCAGTGCACCTGCAGTTATCTGCTCTGACTTATTACAGTGTGAACTTTGCATGCTTTACCAATTCTTAAACTAAAATTATGGTTTAATATCATCCTGCATATCTGCTATAAATGTGGCCTGATGGCTTGTGCTTCTTTGCACGTACCACCTCCTCAGTTTAGAGCCAGGAAAATGAGGACTCATGTAAAAACAATGAATATTGAGGCAAGATTTACATTTCTGCAGCTTTCCAAACAAACATTATTTTTCCATGAATTGTCTTGAACGCTTATCTTCAAGTCTGGCCCAAAGTAAACACAGCAAGTAGCCTCCCTGTAATAGCCAGTGCAGCTAACAGCATAAAGATATAATTTCAGATCAGTGTGCCAGCTGAACTAATCACCCTGCATATTAATCTGTTTACATGTGTGAGGCTGACTTCCCCCACGGTTACGCTATTATCCTGTGGGTGGATCACAAGCCATTTCGCTGATGGTCAGCCATATTCATTCGAACTGGCATAAAGAAATAAGGAGCTAAATCAAAGTAAAAAAGGAGACAAGAAGAAGGAGGAAGAAACGAGAGGGCAGCAGGACGACCCCCAAAAGTCAACTGTGCTTATGAGACTGCTGTTTCTTCCTCTGAACAGCCAACAGAGGAAGAGCATTTTTGCTGCAAACAGAGAACTGTTGATGCCAGATTTGAAAATATTTGTCTCAGAGGAAAAAGAACGGGGCAAAGGCCCGCTGGGTCAAATGGTCAGCTCTCTGCGTGGTAAGGAAAACAGCTGAGACAATGATAATGCGCTGCTGTGCAAGGGAGAATTGCACAACCCAATATCTACGGCGCTACCTGAGTATTAATATTAAAGTAACAATAATAATAGCATTATAAACAATTGAAAAGACACATAGAGGACATTTAAAGCACATTTACTGCAAAAGTACAAAGAAGAGTACACATACAATTAAAAGGCAGCATTAGAGGGCAGTCCTGCACGCAAATAGACAGTAAACAAATTGAAGCCTGCGTTAAGTAGCGATACAAAATGCAAAGTGCGATATGCCCCGTGGCCCTTGTGCAAGCAAGTAACACAAGGGCCACGGGGCATGTTGGCAGAGGTCTAACAGTATACAGTATATCTCTATGAGTGTATTTGTGTGCCTGTGTCCGTGTTTTAGTGAGTGTGTAGGGAGCTCTGGAGGGTGGGGTGGGGTAGGGGTGTGTGTCAGACCATTCTCAACAGTTTGACAGCTTTGGGAATGAAAGAGGCTGCTTTTCAAACCTTGTGGTGCGTGCATGCAGATGACACGGCCATCATGGGGTGTATCTGGGATGATCAGGAAGAGGAGTACAGAAGTCTGGTGAGGAACTTTGTCGCATGGAGTCACACAAACCACCTGCAACTCAACACCTCAAAGACTAAGGAACTGGTTGTGGACTTCGGGAGGTCTAGAGCAGGTCCACTGCCGGTTCAGATAGAGGGGGAGGAGGTGGAGGTGGTCAACAAGTACAAGTACCTCGGGCTGTGGGTGGACAATAAACTGGACTGGTCATGCAACACAGAGCACCTGTATAAAAAAGCCCAAAGCCGACTGTACTTCCTCAGGAGGCTGAGGTCTTTTAACATCTGCAGGAAGCTCCTGAGGATGTTTTACCAGTCGGTGGTTGCTGGAGTACTTTTCTATGCTGTGGTGTGCTGGGGGAGCAGCACAGCAAAGAAGGACTCATCCAGGCTGGAGAAACTGATCAGGAGGGCTAGCTCTGTGGTCGGCATGAAGCTGGACACTCTGGTGACAGTGGCAGAGAAAAGGACATTAAAGAAACTGATGGACATTATGGACAATGCTGGGCATCCTCTGCACACGGCCATTAACAACCAGAAGAGTCTGTTCAGTGACAGGTTGCTTCTCCCAAAGACAAGAACTAACAGACTTAAAAACTCCTTTGTCCCACACGCCATCAGACTGTTTAACTCCTCTCTGGAGGGGAGAGGGAGGGGAAACAGGAGGACAAAGGAGGGAACAACTAAGCTGTAGTGCCTCTTCACCTCACTGTACAATACCTTGTGCAATACTTTTGTAAATAGTCAACGGTGCAATAGACTCAATACTTGAAATGTGCAATTCACTTGTATTTTTATTTTTATTCCTATTTATTCTATTTATCCCCTTCGTATATTTTATTTATATTGTCTCTGTATTTATATATATGTGTGTGTGTATAACTCTGTAACTTCTGTCGGTGCTGTGCTTTTTTGGAAATCGAATTTCCCAGAGGAACCCACCCGAGGGATTAATAAAGTTCTATCTTATCTTATCTTATCTTATCTTATGTATTGCCTTACCAGAAGGGAGTAGTTTGAGGAGGTGCTGGACAGGGTGCATCGGGTCACAGATGATGTTTACAACATGTAAAAATGCTATGGTCCAGCAAAAAAAACTACTACTGGGTTATAGATTTCCACTGCACCCACTGGGATTTGATATAAAAGCTGCAGATTAAAGAAAAAGCTACAGTCAGATTACTCGCCGCAGGTAAAGGATGAATGGATGGGGCGTCTTTGAGTTTGTGTCAGTTGATGTACAGAGCAATTAGCCGCAAGTGGAGTCTCTATAGTCTGGATTTAGTCAATAAAGACCAAACAGTGTGAATCTTGCAGTTTTCTTGCAATTCAGAAACTTTGCCGCGACTCCTCGAGCAAAAACACATGGTAAATGACAGCGATCCCGATGTATTTAGCCATAATGGCTTCTTTGTGTGCTTACTTACAGACTGAGATGCAACTGTTTGAAGTGATTCGTCCATAAATCACGTTTAATTGGACAGCCATAACAGAGGTTTGTACTGCTTCCCCCAATATACATTTGAGTTCTCATTTTCATGAATTACCACTGAAGAGATTGCGAGTGCAAAGTCAGCACAACCATTAAACCCACAAGTGCCACATTTATGGGAAATCCATGATGCTGAAATGAAACTGAACAGTGCTTCAGATCTTTAGATCTTTCGCGTCTTATGATTCACAAAACAGGTATTTGGCCTCACAGATCTGAAATATATGTTCACATATTGAGATCTGTCTTCAAGAGTTTTCTGATATGTATGAAAGAAAAACTCTATAGAGAAATATAGCCTCAAAGCTGATCAATCCACATATATTCACACTATTTCTACAGAGGTAGCTGAAGATTTTTCAACTAAACTTGCTTCTAATCATCAGTTTTTCTGCAGAAGTTTGAGTCCAATTTCAAAATTCTAGGATTGCATTTGTGGCAGATTTAAAGAGAAATATCCGAGTCACTTGTAATTGAAGATGATTATGCAATTAGAAGAACTCTTAGATGCTTGATTTATGCCATTCTCCTGCAGGCACGCTTAAGACTACTTGATTCTTTGGTAAACCAAAGCGGTCTTTAACCTTCTGCTTTTGATATTAGTAGATTTATCACAGTCCAGATGGCTAGTTTGGTGTACATGTTGCAGCTTTTTTAAACAGGCCTTAATACTGCAGCCAAAGGAGCCAGGCCCTAAGGCAAAAATGCACTCAAGCAGTGAAGGTAAATAAATCCAGTGAAAAATGCTGACGGTGTGTTCTGTGGCTCATCCACTCCTCGATTTCTCTAAAAAAAAAAAAAAAAAAAGAGAGAGGAAGATGTTTGCTTGTTTCAGATGACAGACAAGAACGTCAATACACTTTCACGATCAGCGACAACACGAGCCAGAGCCTTTCTTTGTGCCGCATCAACACTTTAAACAGCAGCAGTCATGGATGTGGCTAATCTAGCTGCAGATCTGCTGGGATGCAATCATCTGTGTCCTACGTAACAGCGGTTTACTTCCGGCGTTGTGTCTCGAAGGCAGTTCTGTGCAAGTTCACACTTCGCAGGAGCTCAGTCACTTCACACAGATCAAAGTTAAGTAGCTCACATTTCACAAAAATGCACAATTTTAAATGTTGAACTAAGTTTCCAGTTCTAAGTTTCCCCTAAATGAATGCCTTTTACTGTTTGAGCTGAGGATGAATGGTTTGTGAGAGTTAAGGGATGAAAAAATTAGACTCCTTCTATATTCCTATTATATTCCCTTTCAGAATATTAACCACATTTTTGTGTTTGCCAAGTCAGTACAATGCCTTTTAGCCTCCATCCACCCTTCACAGACTCAAACAGATACATTTAGCAGCTTCACAATGCTGCTTTAAGAAGAAAATTACTTCCTCTGTGGCACTCAACAGTTACACTAGACCCAAAGAGTAGAATCATCTAATATGGACATAACGCTTTGGAATACTGGGCTTGAACTATACAGTTATATTAAATTCACCTTCATAAAGCCAGCATAGAGGCAGACCTCTCAGCAGCGCCATGTAAAAGTTTGAGGACATAAATGCATAAAAGAAAGTTATCCGAATGTCTGCGTAACTGAAATAGGAAGTAAGAAAAACGGGGCTGTTTTGTAAGCTGGGTGAGCTAACTTTAGTTTTAACGCAGATACTTTTCAGTGTCTGTGCAGGAAAGTTGAGCGCCTTACTGGAACAAAGCCAAAGGAGTCAAGCGTCCCATGTGTTGTGAATATAATACGAGGACACATATGGCTCACTTTGGATGAAATCTGTATATCTGCGAGTGTGCGAAGAGACTCTGAGCGTGTGCGTGAGAAGAGCGCACGCGTGAGATCTGGCACTCGTGGCAGACCACAGACCTCGCGCTGTCATCCTCTGTTGAGGAGGCGCGACTGAGGTGACATTCACGTCCCCGGTAATTATCAGGACTATGATGTGGGAACATTAATGATGTATGAGGGCCCAGCGAGGGGTGAGAGCCGTGGCTTCACAGGGCCTCATTACTAAGAGATACCACCAGCGAGAGAGACTGCACTGCCACACCCAGCCTGGACTCTGCTGAGCATTCTCCAACACTTCACTTGCAGTTTTGCTCTGTTTTGTAAGTGCCGCTGTCACACAATAAATTATCCTCGAAACCGACTTGTTTATATGAACACAGCTCACTGGGTCCTTCCGTGGTGGCAAGGGAGCGAGGCAAAAATCTTGAATTAACAATGTCAGATTTAGAGAACTCAGTCAGAATGTCAAATCGAGAACTTTGATCCTCGCAGACCTCAATTTTGCCCTCTTGTAACTAGAATGGACAAGATGTCTGATTATCTCTAATTAAAAATGATTAAGCACCTACTTACTGCAGTCAATGACCATTGACTTAGGGGAATGCTGATGTGGTGAGTGTGGTCCTGTTTTTGGGTTAATTCCAGCAAGCCTTCAAATTTCTCATTTTAAATCAGAGAAGGTGCTCATTGACCAGATTTAAATCATTAAAGTCATCCACTTCTCTCCTGTAGGGGGATTATAGATCTCTGGGCTCCCCGTGCTGTCCGCTTCATGCATGCTGAGCAGAGGGAATGGGGAATGGAGCCAGTGAATGTGAAAAACGAATAAAGGGTTCAAATAGAAAATAAAGACAGAGGGAATAAAGTCGATTACATCTCTGGATTGTCAAACATTTGATCATGAGCCAAAATGGGAGATCAACACGGAAGGAGGAAGAGTCAACATCTCTGTGCATCGCACAGTTAAACACAGGATAAAAGGTGATAGCGGGTTTTTTTTTTTTTTTTGGGGGGGGGGGGGGGGGGGGGTGCGAAAGTTCCACTGTGGTGGTTTTCTCCTTCTTCTTGTTTTTTTTTTACCTCTTTCCTTTTTCTGAGTTGTAGTACAGGTTCTTGGAGAGATGTCAGCCAACTAGCTGTCACAATCCAGAGGGCACGTGCATGACTTTGTGTCTAATCAGGTGTGGTATCCATGGAAACTGAGGTAGCGGAATGTCATGTACTGCATCTCGTCTCGCAGTGCTCTTGGCAAACACTGATGCTCCGGGATTCGTGGCCCACATAGAGCACGTTAGCTATGTTCAGCACAACACAGCCGTCACAAACACGCCACCAAACTCAGCTTCTCATAATGGAGGCTCCTAACCTGCTTTAGACATCATTAAATTAGGATCCCCTAGGCTGTATTCCAGCTACAGAAAAATGAAAAAAAAAAAAATCAACTTCCTCATGACTGAATGAAAACAACACAGAGGACCAATAATAGACATGGTTATACAGGGGAGTAGTCTTAATATTTCTCAGTACCTCAGCCAACATAGCTGGATAACTTCTATTATAGTATTTCAACATATTACTGGGAGATTTACCATGTTCATCATCTTTAGCATGTTAGCAATATAGCATTTATAAATTGGCTCAAAGCTGAATGGGAAATGCTGGGACTCCCCCCCCCAAAAAAGAAAAAAAGTCTGTGCCATTGTGTGAAAATTGAGAAAGATCCACCCAGGAGCTAATAAAAACATGTTTGCAAGGTAACCCTCTAGAGACCATGGCCCTGTGCTACCAAGGGAGCTCAACATACCCAGGGCTTCCTTTATCTGGATTCACTCAACCTAACAGGATAAAGTATAAGTTATGGTTCCAGAAGTGTGTCCATCTGCATACCTGTTTTTGTTTGGACAGTGAGTAGAAAGGGGTATTTACCCAACACAGCAGTGCTCCTGTGCAGTGCTTCAAAATCAGAACTGCACGTCACTTGACATGCATGATGTATACATCTGCTGAAAGCTGATTGGCTGACAAGTGAGCTTGAATGGGGAAGGGAGCAACAGCAGAGGTCAGCGTACGTATGTTAGATCTTTGCTCTGGCTGGCTGATCGAACAACAACAGAACGAGCTAGAGGAGCCCGCAGACCAGTTTTTGCAGGACAACAGATGCTCTCTGCAGGTAGACGAGCCATCTCCCGGACTGCCAGCAGACTGCTAATGTGCTACCCCTGCTGAAACATAAATTCCACTTCCACTGGGAGGCTGGAGTCTATCCCAGCTGTCATAGGACGGGAGGTGGAATGCACCCTGGACAGGTCGCCAGACTATCGCAGGGCCAACACAGAGGGGCAGTCACTCTCACATTCACACCTATGGGCAATTTAGAATCACCAGTTAACTGAAGGCAAGTGTTAAAGGAAGCCAGAGTACCCGGAGAGAACCCACACAGAGATGGGGAGAAGTTGCAAAGGCCCATCGCCAGATAGTGGATTCAAACCCAGGACCTTCTTTCTGTGAGGCAATAGTGCTACCCAAAATATGAAGTGGTTGAACAGACAACACAGACCGAAAGCAACACAGTTGCTGCAGATAAAGCAAAGGTACAGTATCTATCACTGATGCTCATCAGGGACTTTTGTTTAATTTGCCTCAGAAACCAGATATCGGAGTGATGTGTCTCAAGTGTTCCAGTAGTAAAATTGGAAAAGCAACAGAAAGCAGGATTTGTTTTGCTCCTTAGCATGGTAGAGTAGAGCCATTCATGCATCACCATCAAAACAGTGCAATGCTTAAAACACTGTGGCAGCACGGTGATAGATAGAGCCGGGTCAGTCCTCTGTGTATGGTTCATTGAGCAAATCACAGATACACAACACTAGAAGTACAGACTGCCAGTTTTACAGTTTTACTAATCTTTACGTGCACTGCCGCCATCTTGGCTTTTCAAGTTGGGGTTGGCGGGCCAGCCTTGACTTTCAAAGTGAAGGCCTTTAAACACCGGATGTGTAAAATGCAAATATTTCCTGTGTTAAAAATATTCTTTGGAGCATTTTGCAGATTTTTCAAATGCGAATAAACAGATCTGACCATTGAGACCACTGCACTTAGCAACAAGTGTGTTCATAGCTCAAAATGCACACCAGTGCTGTATATACAAATCCTAAAATAATACAGTGTTATCTCAGACATAGAGCGAAACGCTCTAGGTCAGTTGTCTCTCTTAAATTATTTCTCTGTCTCCTCAGATGTGATCTTCACTCTGCCAACAAGAGCTCAACCGAAAGAACCGAGACAGAAACCAGAAAACCCAGAATCTCTGTTTCTTTCTTTTGTTGTGTAGAAACATCAGGACCAGCTCAGCATTGCTTGATGTTGATTTGTTGACCCCCTTTTTTTTTTTCCACAGTGCATTTTTTGAGGATTACTTTTTCTGAAATAATGTCGATATCATTTTTTGTTGTTACACAGCAAATTCAGATCCAGAAAAATCTGAATTTCATGTCTCTTTTTTGCAATGCCATCGATGTGTAATGGTCTTTAGAAGTCTGACTTGAGGGCGTGTTCCACTTGAAAATTCGGACTCATGACTTCAAATGGAAAACTCCATTTAGAAGAGGGGTGGGCAACTCGAGGCCCAGTGCCCTGCAGGTTTTAGATATTACCCTGGGTAATCACATTACCAAGCCTCTGGAGAACTTCAGGACATGTTGATGAGGTCATTTAGCCATTTGAATCAGCTGTGTTGGATTAAGGACTCATCTAAAACCTTAGGACACTCGCCCTTGAGGCCTAGAGTTGCCCACCCCTGATTTAGAAGATTTTTTTTTTTTTTTAAATGTGACCCTCTCACTATCTATAAACAAAGATCTGACGGATCTTCCAGGAATGGTGACCTCATTTTTCAGAGAATTCATTGGATAATCTGTGGTGATTTTATACCTGTTGATCTGTAATGCTCTGAACGGATAATTGGAGGTGAGCTTCCCTCCCTCCAAGACATCTACAGGAAGCGGTGCCTGAGGAAAGCGGGGAGGATCATCAAGGACTCCAGTCACCCCAGCCATAAACTGTTCAGACTGCTTCCATCAGGAAGGAGGTTCTGCAGCATCCGGTCCCGTACCAGCAGACTGAGAGACAGCTTTTTCCATCAGGCCATCAGACTGCTGAACACGTCATAGACACCTCAGCTTCACTACTGGAACTTCAACATTATGCACTCCACACTGTATATAAATGCCACTTGTTTTGCACATATTCAACTCTGTATATTTTATATATTTTATTATTATTATTATTATTTTATTTTATTTTTTTACTATTTAATTTGTAAAAATGTGTATACACACACACACACACACACACACACACACACACACACAGGAAAATATTTAGTATACACATCCAGAAATGCATACACTATTATATATTGTACATATATTTATTAGTTTCAGGTTGGCCATTCTTGTATTTTGCTCGTTTGTGTTGTTGTGTTTGCACATCTCTGTTGCTTGTGGGGCTCGCACACAAGAATTTCACTCGCATGTGCTGTGCCAGTGTGCCTGCACATGTGATGTGACAATAAAAAAGTGATTTGAGTGATTGATTTGATCTAGAGCTGTACCGATTTGCAGCACAAGTTACCATGGTGATATACCACCATGGTAACCTTTGTGTTACAGAAAACCCAGGGTTTACCCTGAATTTACCTGGATGAGAAAATATCCTGCTTCACACTACTGGCCTCAGGATATTGGTGTAAAAGTACCAGCATAATTAATCCAAAAGCTTCTGAAAGAACACAAGAGCAGAATAGTGCGGCAGATTGAGGCGCAAGAGTTAACAGTGTATTTTACTTTAGATGGTGGTAGCAGATTAGCTGAGATGGAGGCTGAAGTAGGCTGACAGCAAGACTTGTGATGGACCGTGACCCTGAAACAGAGAGAACAAAGCTGCTACAGGATCAGGTAAATTCACTACAGACTAGCGACTTTAGCTGGCGTTGAATGTGTGTTACCAGACTAGCAGATACAGCACACAGCGGAGGAGACGCCGGGGCTGAAATGCTGCAGAGCCTGATTACGGATTACTTTCAGGTGCGCAGACTGATTGCAAGGCAGGTGATGATTAAGTGCCACGCCCAGTCAGATACAAAAACAGACACCCACACACCCACAGGACAAAATGGGAATCGTAAGAGAAAGGAGACAGGGAAGAAAATACCACACAATCTCAACGATTTAGTAACACAAACACTATGACAAAAAAAAAAGCCAGGGTGATGGAGTGACCAGTTAACTGACTCAGAAAATAAGATCTCCGAACAATGACAACATCTTTTAGATACTATGACAATTGCAAAGCCATTTCCACTGAAATGTTTCTGTCCACCGCTGTAGGTGTACAGTAGTGGATAAAAATTTGTCAGCAAGATTGTGAACATAGAGCTTTAATCAAACAGCCGTGGAGACGAGTTAAAAAAAAGGTTCTTTATATATTTGTGTTCAGATAACACGTAAGAGGACAAGGCCGTTGTCTAACACACGATATTACTACTTAGGTGAAATACTTTGGATCTGAATGTTGTGAAAATGTCCACAACAAATTTACTCCCAGCAAGCTTCAATTGTTCCACTCCATAACCGAGTACAATTGCTTTCCGATTGTCCTCGTGTGCTCAAATGAGTCAAACTAAGGTGAAAACCACTGCAGGGTTTCATTCGTAAACAAACTAATTCACTCTAAACACAAAACACTCCACAGTTCCTCCGGATACTGCTAACACATTACCATTTAGTAACACAAAGAGTGTGCATTGCTAGCAGAGAAAATGGTTTTAACATTGTCAACAAGGTTATAATCATTTTAATCTCTGCCGACGCGTGTGACCGTAAATTTAAAAAACACCAGCCTCAACAGTGAAATCGGGGGAAACAAAGGCCCATGAAAGACTAACGAGGATTGAGGGCTATTCTGTACTAGTTTTCATCACACTTGCTCCAGTTTCATCAGAAATTGATCTTAGCAAACATACAGAACACGTCTCCAAGTGACATTGCCCAAACGAGGAGGAAAAGATTCTGTAAAGTTAATTGAAATGCACTGCATGCTGGGAAGTACGCCAGCGAGCATAATTAAGATGTTCTCTCAACTTACAAGTTAAACTCACAGGAGTTCTGAAGCTGATTAGAGGCAAGATGAAACTGACAAAAGTATGAATACGAGGTTACTCGCTGATTAAGAATTAATCATTTCCATGATATTGTTTTTACATGTGATGTGTAGAGCAGCAACTCATGTTTTTTTTAGACGGCATTAGAAATTGAAATTCAGTCATTACACTTACTAATGTTAGTGACACTTGACAACTTCAGAATTTAGGGCTTGTTTGCTACTTTACAAAGAGATGGGAGAAGCATAACAACATGTAACTCCAAAGATGTCTCATTTACATAGTGTGTTGTCTTAACCATTATTCAGCTGCTTTGTATTGTACAGGATATGAAACTCAAGACTGGTGCTGCTGCGTGCTGTCAGCAAGGCTAATTAGTTGTTTATAATGAGTAAATATCTTGAAACCTCAGGCCAGCTGCTTAGTAACTGCAGCATCTTTTTTAGTGCTACTTTTCCCCTGTGTTACCTTTGCAAGAGTATATACTCTGCAACAATTACATACAATTAAAGTTGTGATACAACACAGTCAAAAAAATGAAAAAGAAAGTGCACGCAGTCTTTAAACGCCAAGGTTTTACATATCAGGACAAAATAATAAAAAAATCATCTGGTCCTTAACAGATCTATTTGTTTCATAAAAATTAAGTCAAAATGCAGGAGAAGAATGCAGTGAGAAAAACCAAGTACACCCTTACTGCATTTATAGGAATTAAGTAAAGCAGACCAGTTTGCTACTCTGGAGCATTCGGGTATGTGTTAACACAATACCAGTGAGGAAAGACCTCAGTAATGACCTTAAAGAAGCAATTGTTGCTCAATCTGGGAAGGGTTATAAGGCCATTTCCAAACAACTTGAAGTCATCATTCAACAGCGAGAAAGATTATTCACAAGTGGAAAACATTCTGGATAATTGTTAATTTTCCCAGGAGTGGACGTCCCAACAAATTCAGCCTTAGGTCAGTCCATGCAATGCTCAGTGAAACTGCAAAACACACCTCAGATTATACAAGCCTCAGTAAGCATGGTAAATGTAAAGGTTCATGACAGTATCGTTAAAAATAGACTGAAGAAATATGGCCTGTTTGGAAAGGTTGCCTCTTCTCTCTAAAAAGAACATGGCAACATGGATTAGGTTTGCAGAGTTGCATCTGAACAAACAAGACTCCTGGAAAAATGTCGAGACTAAAGGACAGACGAGACTAAAGAGGTGATGTTTGGCTGTAATGGACAGCACCACATTTGGCAAACACAGCATATCAGGACAAACACCTCACACTAACTGTCGAGCACGGTGGTGGAGGGCTGATGATTTGGGCTTGTTTGAGCCCAACAATGAACCTCTCTTTACACTAAAGTATTGGTGTACCCAAACGTGAAGCTGTCTGTCTGTCAGCTAAACCTTGGCCCAAATTAGGTCATGCAAGAAGACAATAATCCCAAGAACAGCAGCAAAATAAGAGTCAAGTTGAAACAATGGCCAGTCAAAGATTCCTTCACAATGACGTGAGTGAGACTGATAAAGTCACACACACAAATGATTAATTCAACCCATTTCAGGTGGTTACTAAATCATGCTTCTGCTTCTGTGCTTTGGTTTTGTTTCTGTTGAATAAATCATGACATAGTGTAATATGTAGTTCATCTGAAGTTGTATTAAATAATTTAGAGACGTGGTGAGGACTAGTTATACTAGTTTATGTCCTGATTCCTAAAACCTTAGACCTGACAGACAGTATACTTTCTTTTTACCATTACTATATATACTAAACACATATGTATATACAGCATCAGGAGCATTAGAAGGAACTAATTTCAGCAAATATATTAAATTAGGGTGACCATATTTTGACTGCCAAAAAAAAGAACACTTGGCCCAGTCATGATGAACTTTAATAATACTGTTTGTTTAAAGGAAATGTTAACATATTTAAACGATGTCTTCTCTGTGCAGTTAATGAATGGTGAAATAAAAAATATCATATAGGCTTTTACAAGTCAACAAGTGCAAAAAAAAGAGGACGGTTGGTCACCCTACTTACTCTAACAAAGAGAGCTGTTGCTTTGCATCCTAGAAAAGCTTTTATCTCTTAGTCAGGCTTTCTCTCCTTTTTATGGCACATGGGCTTTAAGCATTGCAGAGTCTCAGCTTGTTGCAGAGACCAGGCTTCACTGCAACAAGGACATTGCCTTATTCTGTTGGCTGGGGGAGGGGGGTGTGGGCAAAAGATGGCAAGAGTAATCGTTGTGGTTACTGTTTTATTCATTGAGTCACTGTCCTTCAACATGACTGACAAGAGGTCAGATTCAAAGACTGTATGTGAAAAAGAATATGATCAGCGGGCTACGTCACCTCGTCTCCTGCTTTTTTTTGTGTCACCAAACCATCTTCAGGTACAAACTGGTCATAGGTGGTGCCAACTAGTTAGCAAATATCTCTACAACACAGGATACTTCCTTTATACAAAATTGTTTAAAAGCCGCTAAACCGAATTGGGGAGGGGGTGTCTTTTTTTCATTTGTAAATTTCATTATTTGTATTCATCTGTTTTTATTGGGATTTTAATTTTGTTCTCTTGCTGTTTTGTAGTTTTGTTTTCGTTTTATTGATCATTGTGCAGCACTTAAGCACAACATGTTTTGTGTTTAAATATGCTATTGTACGGTGGCCCTAAGAGGCCAAACGGACTGCAACTTAAGAAAACACCAGCAATAAGAAAAACTTGCAAAAGCACACAAAACACAAACAGATTTCCAAAAGCACAAGGGAAGCGTTTCTGGGGAGACAATAACCCGACGGACCAGCTGCAGGAACCCAAAACATGGTAGGCGTGTTTTATCATGATTCATATAATACTGATGACAGATTTTTAGGCTAATATTTAGGCTCACACTTACCTCTCGTGTTTTCTTTCCTCACCAATCCGATAGATCCTCCACTTCTTTTAAGTGTCTCCCAGCGCAATTCGTAACATATTTTGGGTTCCTGCAGCTGGTCCGTCGTGTTATTGTCTCCACAGAAATACTTCCCTTGTGCTTTCGGAAATCTGTTTGTGTTTTGTGTGCTTTTGCAAGTTTTTCTTATTGCTGGTGTTTTCTTAAGTTGCAGTTCATTTGTCCTCTCAGGGTCACCGTACTTGACTACATCTAAATCATCTAAATACATCTAAACTCACATTTTTTTAACCTTCAGTTCAACAAAACATTTTCTTGCAATGGCACATGTTATGTCATGCTGAAGTGATACCAATTAAAATGATGCTGTTTGCAGATAATGATAATTTTTATTGTTGATGATCTCAAAGTTGATGTGTTCATGTGTAAAAGATTAAAATGTCATAATTCAAGTTAAAACATAATTAACAAGCTAATTATGAAATCTCTGACAAGTAGTTGGATGTGTAACGTGAGATATTTCCAACTGTACTTTTATTCTTTACCATTGATTGTCTGCTGATAAAATAATTACTGTAGTGCAACAATGATCTATTGATAGAAAGAACGCCAATTAGTATTTCACACCTCATGAGACCTGAAACCATCTGATAATTGCATTGTTTTGTTAACAAATAGCATATCCATCAGAAACATCTTTTTGTAGATTCATTAAGTATGTTGAGTCTTTGTGTTAGAATATACACTCGGCTGAGCTGGGTTAGACCCCCTTTTGCCTTCAGAGCTGCCTTAATTCTTGATGGCACGGACAGCACAGAATTCTGACCCTACCATCCAAATACTGCCACAGAAATTTTTACTTTCTTCAATTGTCCAATTTTGGTGACTTTGTGTGAATTGTAGTCTCGTTTTCCTGTTCATAGCTGAGTGGAGGGGCACCCATTGTGGTCTTCTGCTTTTGTTGCCCATCTGCTTCAAGGTTCGATGTGTTGTATTTTCAGAGATGCTCCTCTATATAGCTTGGTTATAGCGAGTGAAATGAGTTATTGAGTTACTGTTGCCATCTTATCAGCTCAGTTTCACCCAAAGAACTGTCGCTCACTGGATATTTTCTTATTTTCAGACCATTCCCTGGAAACCCTAGAGATGTCTTTGTTGGAAAATCTCAGTAGATCTGCAGTTCTTGAAATAATCACACCAGCACCCACACCACATTCAAAGTCACTTAAATCCCCTTTCGTTTCTATTCTGATGCTCAGTTTGAATTTCTGCAGATCATCTTGATCATATCTGCATGCTTAAATTCATCTAATTAGCCATGTGATTGACTGATTAGCAATTTGCTTTCATGTTGAACAGTTGAAGAGGTGAACGTGGTCGGTGAACATGTGTCATCAATGGTACAGTATTGTTGTTGGAGGAAATATTCAACAAAACCTTAAAAGTTTTGGGAGTTTTATTTTATTTTGTTGCCCTCTGTAGCCTAAAACTTCTCTGACTCATTGCTTTCTCTGTGTTTCTTTTTCTCAGCTGTTGTGCGATGGTGCTGTGCTCTAGACTCTGAATATTAAATGTAAATCCAAGACATAACCATGAAAAGAAAGGAAGATTGGAGTAAATGAGCTTCTCTTAATTGTATATATGTGCACAGTATATAAAACCTAAAACTGGTAGTGTGCCCAGCGCTAATATCAATTAGCATGCAATATCAATTAGCTACCAATCTCACGGCACATTAGTAGGGATAATGGGTTGACCCCTAATACGACCCCGTCCACGTCACTTCAGTGGATCCTTCCAAAGTACTTTAGCTTTCCACGCTTGAAAAGCTAAGACTGTTTGCAAACACAATGAAGTAAAGGACATCAATTATTTAAATCATCTTCTCCTGAGGTGAGAATGTTCAAATTCAGGTATCAGAGAGCAGCACCACAATGAGGCATATTGCTCTTCTTTTATCCTGCATTCACTGCAGAAGAAGGCCTCAGCTTGTATAGTGGCTGCAGGGTCTATAAATGTTCTATGCTCTGCGTCCCGTGAGTTACAATGCTCAGGGCAGGCAATAACTCACACCATTAAACATAACGAGGGCTTAGACGGGGCTAAGGCATTGGCAACAACGAAAAATAATGTCTGATCCTGCGATGATGGCGTAATATTCCTTTCCTCTGATTTGTCAACCAGCGACAGAACCAGACAAACCCAGAAGATGCTTGTGTCATGGACTGACAGACAAGTAGCAAGGAAGATCCATCATTCAAGGTCAGTTAATCTGACTGATTCTGAATCTGGTTCTTTTCTTTAGGGAAATTTTAGAAAGGGGGGAAAAATCTGAACTGCAGAAGAAACAGTTTAAAAAAAAAAGTGTTTGTTGGCCTATCGGATGTACCAGTCCTTGGAAAAGAGAAAGTCTAGAAGTACTAAAAGAGATGAAGGATCAGGTTGAAAATACCAGGAGATATTCTCTAAGCTCTTTTATGAGTAAAAACATGAGGCTCAGTCTTAGATATTTGTTGAGCCTCAAAGGTTGTAAAGGTCAGTCTTTGATGTATTGGAACATAGAGTATGAGCGTGTTATTTAAATCCTTGAGTCATATTTTAGAGTGGGTGCTCTAATCCCAGTAGCTCCAGGATACGGGAACTGGTTTAAAGTTGATCATGAGATAAGAATCGTGCGGTTCGTTGACATATACAGTACATGCAGAGAGTGTGTTCAGCTGGAAGGAGTTCATCTATTATTTTTACTCATCCATGATATGTAGATTTATGTCATTACATAGCTCTGTGATTAAAATTTCTGACACTGCTATGCCACACCAGAGTGCTGCGAGCATGAGATAGTAATCTGTTATCTCTGTTTTAACGCCATACTTTTTCCTCCATATTCATGTGTTACAGCATGGCAATCAAAAACCCAGCGGTTAACCTGTTCTGCCACCTCACAGTGAGAAGGGCTGCTGGACTGAAGCTGAACTTAAGATGAGGCAAATGAATGAATTTAAAAGGGACCACGGGTGGCAGTGAGCTTGAAAATCAAAGCTGACATCCGGCGCTCAGCAGAGGAGGAAAAGACATGTTCAAAGTTGCTTTTAGATCACAAACTCATGCAAACATTCACTGCATGCATCAGGTTTTAACATAATAATTACAGTGCCTTCTACACGATTTCTTACACTTGCACATTTCAGATCACCAAACACATTTTACTTCTAGACAAAGATGACCTGAGTAAATACAAAATACAGTTTTTCAAAATGGTGATTTCCTTTATTAAGCGATCAGAGTTATCCAAACCTACCTGGCCCTCTGTGCAGATAAATTCACAAAGCTGAGAGAGTGAAGCAAGCTAAAAGATCTCAAAAAGCAACACATCATGTCATGATCTAAAGTAACATAAGATCGCCTGAGAAACAAAGTCATGTTGGAAGGGGTTACAAAGCCATTTCTAAGGCACCAGCAAACCACAGTCAGAGCCATTATTAACAAATAAAGAAAACTTGGAACAGTGGTGAACCTTCCCAGGAGTGGCCGGCCTAGCAAAATTACTCCAAGAGCGCATCGATGACTCACCCGCCATCACAAAAGAACCCAGAACAGCATGTAAAGAACTGCAGGCCTCACTTGCCTCGGTTTAATGTCAGAGTTCATGATTCAACAGTAAGAAACAGAGTGGGCAAGAACGGCATCCATGGGAGAGAAGATTTCCAAGACTTCTGGGAAAACTACCTGTGGACTGACGAGACAAAAGCTGAACTTTTTGGATGTTTGAGTCATAAAACTAAGGCAGCATTTCATAAAAAGAGCAGTCAAACATGGTGGTGGTATTGTGGTCTGGGGGTGTTTTGCTGCTTGAGGACGCCTTACTGCTGTAATTGATGGAGCCATGAATTGTGCTCCTGAAGGAGAATGTCCGACCATCAGTTTGTGTCATCGTGAACTTGGGTTATGCAGAGGGACAGTGATCCAAAACAAGTCCAACTAAAAAGAGGCAAAAATGAAGGTTTTGAAGAGTCTTGGTCAAATTTCAGCCTAAAATCAGATTGAGATACTTTGGCTTAAATGATCTTAAGTAGATCATTGGTGATCAGAAATCTTCCATTGTGGCTGAATTAAAACAATTTTGCAAAAAAGAGTGGACCAAAATTTCTCCACAGCAATCTGGAGGACTCGTTACACTTGATTGCAGTTCTCGTTGCCAAGGGTGACACAACCAGTTATTAGGTTTAGGGCCAGATAGGTTTGTAGAGTTTTTCCTCCTTGAATAAATGAAATCATCCTTTCCTTTAAAAAATGAATTTTGTATTTACCCAGGTTATCTTTGTCAAATATTAAAATTTTCTTGATGATCTGAAACATGTAAGAATGACAAATATGCAAAAAAACTGAAAAATCAGGAAGGGGGCAATTTAATAAGAAAGCAAGATTTTTCTTTTTTTCTAATATTTAACTTAATGTGACACAGCATTTTATTAACAAGGCAAAGTTAGTGTTCTTAATCCTAACTATAAAGCAGCAGTAGTTGGTCTTTGGAATTCAAGTTGGAGTGAAACAATATGGTTGTTAGATCTATTGAAGTGAGTTCAAAGAGCCAAAATTCTGTTTGTTGTTAATAAAAAACACTTTTTGTACACCACAATTCTCCCTTAATAGCAATGTTGTTAATGCCGGTCGTTTTATCTCATATCTGCCTACAAATACAACAGGTTAACCCCTGACTTGATCCAGCTGCTGCATCTCTGCTGAATGTTACAAGCAGCTAAACTAATACAGCACAGCTCTGGTGCAGAAGCAGCTCCTGCTCTGTCACAGCAGGGTTGGCTGTGGCCTCTTCATAACCCTGCCGGGTGCAGAGAAGTCAAAGAGGGACCAGAGACCACGGCTTGTTCTCCAAGCAGCGTTTGAATTACATAATGTGGACAAAATCCAATTGTTTCCAATCATCTCAGGCTCCCATGTTATCCATCATTTTTATTAGTGCGGCAGTGAGATAAGACTTTGGTATGTTTCTCAGGGAATCCATCTTCACGTGATAGAGAATGCCGATTAACTATGTTTTACAGGGAGGCTGGCCAAATTGCAAAGCTGCTGGACCTCTGTCCAGGTTGGTGCTGCAGAAGAAGACGCCGAAATAAAACAGAAAAGAAGATAATGCAGATTTTCTAAAGTTGGTGTATTAAAGTACCAAATCTCCTTGCAAAAGAGGAATTGTGATGACATAAAGTGAAAAGCAGTCCTGGCAAAGAGGCTGTTGTACTGCACAGGGATTTATGAAATTGAATTTCAATGGCACATTGAGCAGTTCATTGAGAGCGTGCCAAAAGTGAGAATCCTATGACGGATTGAGACAAATCACTGCCCAAATGAGCTGACAACAAGATGCCTGAGGCATTGCATTACTATTCAATTAGCATTTAAGAGGGCTTTGGGGAGAATTGTTTTGTTCTATTTTGCAGATAAAATATGAGCATCTCCCACAGATTTCTCATTAGGGCCACTTTGAGGGTAACTCTCACCCCATTTATCTTCTCCAATGTGGACCCCTGGGGAATTGAAAGCTTCAGATTAGGAAGAGAGGAGACACAGTATTGAGTTATGCTCATTGAACTGCAGTGTGATGAGTAGTTAACTACTCTCCTTTCAGTTCCTATCTGGATTTGTTGAAGTTGAAAGCGCTGCAGACGCCTGTAAACATGGAACTTCCTTCCATATTCAATTTGTTTAGGTTTTGATGAGTCTGTCTCTTATCTCTTAGTCTCCACTAAAACTCTGTCTCTGACATCCCCGGCTCCACTGTACCATCACTTTCAATTTAAAATGCTGCCTGTCATCTGTTATTGAATAACATCGTTTCCTCCTAGTACTGTGTGGCAATGAAAACAAGAAGTGCAAACTGCGAAAATATGCACTTTTACTTTATAAATCCTGGCTTACCTCAGCCATCAGCTCATGCCGTTTTAATTTTGTTTTTCATAAATCCATCATGAAGGCTAATATTCGTGAGAAACACTTTTCTTTTTTTCCTTTTTTTCAATCTTATGGCACATTAATCACAGGAGCTCCAATATGCTTTTGTTCTGGTTAAGGCAAAGGTTTGCCTAGAGCTGATAAACACCTACGAGGTCCAGTTAGTGGCCAAGAATCCAACCAACAAAAGAAAATCAACACAGAAAAGGCCAGGTAAAAACCCACAACAGAAACACGACTACAAGGACCACACAACCCTATTCAGACCGTACCTTTATGCACCTTTTTCCCCACAATCAATTTGATTTTCTCTTTTTAATTATGGCAGGATGATGATGTATGCTCCACTAATAAGACATGAATGGGAAATGAAAGGTCGGTGAGACCTAGATAAATGACTCCCATTATTTCACCAATCGGATTGAAGACCCTCTATATGTTCTAATTTGAATGATAATAAAATTCTGAATTGCTTTGTCCTAGCAGGCCACTTTTTCCACGATAAGCATCCTGGCAAGGTAACCTTGTCCTATAACCTGGTCTCACATAGCCTTCTCAGGCCTGTAAATGCTTAAAATGTGGACAAAGAACACAAAGAACATAGCTGCGCATTGATTGTGTATCTCTGTAATGAACGGCAGCAAAATTATATTTTATGCAAAAATATGCATTTTCCCTCAAGCGATATAGAAAATAGAGCCACAGTTCTCAATCAGTGTTAATGAAGAGCAGGACCATATGTCAAAGCACGTAATGTCTAAGACGAAAATCTCAACGCTTCCATGATTTGTGCTTAGAAGTCCTAAATGAATTGTTTATTTTTAGTTTGCCTATTGGCAGAGAGGATAAGGTGGCTTTGGGACTATAAATAATAAATCACATTGCCCTTGTCTTGGAATACGTTTGAAAAGCAATGAAATATGATAAAGTGTCTCATCCGGGTTGTCTGATATTTGTAGCAGTCACTTGTGAGTTGACATGCAGCACTGTATAGGTTACTGATGGCACAGCACAGCAAATCTCAGTGGGTCTATAGAACAGGAAAGGCAAAGGCAAAACAAGTCGATCTCTGTCTGTAACTGTGGAGCAGGGCTGTTGGAGCTGCAGCTGTCTGTGTTTAAAACACGGGGCACCAGGTTACACACTTCATTAGACAACAATGAATATAAGTGAGACCTGTATGCTGCCTTTTATTTAGGATAAAAAAGAAAGATCCCTTTCAGAATGAAACTTCTCAAAAGCAAGTATAGTCTTGAGTTAATTGTCTTATTAGTAGGTTGCTGTATATCTGAGCTATTATCCTTTGACAATAAATAAATTAACACTTTCTAATAACTTAAAGCATTCTATAGTGTTTTTATTAATTGCAGAAATGAATGCAAAGGTTTAAACCACGGTTTTTTGGTTTTCTTTTGAGATGTACATTCAATAAGGAGTAAGGAGTAAATGAACTTGAACGCCACTTAGTCAGCATGACTTTCCACTATGTGGCATAAAAAGTAAGGCAAAAGTGCAGCCAGACTTGCGTCATGCCTTTTTGACTTGCTGTAAGAGCAGCTAAGTATGGGACTAACGGGTCAGCCTGTGGATATTGGAATGCACAGTGCAAAACTGGAAGAAATGTGTTTTTGTAATAAATAGCAATGACATGGTTTTGTGGATTCATTTATTTAGATTAGGCCCAGTATTGTTCCACTTTATGAAACTAATTGAATTCCTTGTGCGTTTGAGTAAACGGACAAACAAATTAATCAGGAATTGGCAAATGGGTCTCTATTCAGCTGTGTTTGTGTGTGTGTCTATGTGCATGCACTGCATAAAACATACTCTGTGTGTGTGTGTTTTGTGGGTGGCCGGAGCAGTTTATAATGATGTGCTTGGGTGCACGACCCTGTCTGCAAACTTGAAGAGCTGAAATGAGTTCCCTGACAGTAACATCAGAAAAATTATGGCACAGCAAAATGTCATTGTTTATTTCACACATACACTCTGTCCAAACGCTTCACACTCACCTTCAGGTGCTGACCACAGACAGTAAAAGTTACATAATTTCTGTCCAGCAGTAATATTCAGCAGTCGTTATTATCGACCAATATTCACTATTCCAAATCACGTTTATCGTGTTTTTGCTTTGGGGCTGGTATACAACGGAGGGATGGGGGTTCTGAAAGTGCAACTAAATGTATTTATTCAGCAATTTAACAGCACATGTAGGCAACGGAAAATACTAAAAAATAAAAATAAAAATCTCAATATTCGAGAGAAAGAAAGGAAACTAAGTTACAAAAAAGAAAAATGTTTCTGGAAGATGTTAAAATCTAATGAACACATCTGAGCATTGAGTTATTTGTGCTTCCTGGAATAATAAATACTCAGTGCTATGTTTAAGATTATATACTTGCTATTTTGAGTCCATAAGTGACTTCATATTGGGAAGTTTAGCAATCCAAAGTGCACTACAAGTACCCAGATAGTGTATTCGTAACAGTCGAATAAATGTGGAACAAGCTACGCCCCTCACACGCATGTTAGCTGTGGGTATTTTTAGACCTAACTCATTTGTACAGATGGTCTTGGTCTACCAGTGAACGTCTACCAGGTAACTACTAGTGAAGTTTGAAAGTTTGAGTTCAATGCCTTAAACACCTTGCAGGTTTGAATCTGAGACGTGGCCAAATATCACAAATGTGTAGAGTAAATGTGTAGCAACTAGCTTTAAATTTGATGGAAAGTTAAGGTAAATCCTCCATATTACCCACTGGTCCAGAAGCACTGTCATGATCCTGGGTCCTTTTGACCCAGCGTTTTGTTTTCTCTTCGTGATTGTGGTTCTGTTAATTCTCTGGTTAGTGTTTACTCTGTTCTGCCCGTGTGTTCCTGTATCTAGTCCGCGTTTCTTAGTTTGTGTCTTTTCTTGTGTAAGTTCCTGTTTTATTGTGAAGGTCTGTGTCTTATGTGAGTGTTTTCAGTTTGCCTCCCTAGTCTCGTCATGTTAATCACTCCCAGCTGTGTTCCCACCTGTATGTAATCTCCCTGTGTTCTCTGAGTGTATTTAAGTTGTGTCTTCTGTCATAGTAATTGCTGGTTCATCTGTGTTATTTCCCTTCCACCCTTCTGTGTTGTTTCTCTGGTCATTCTCCCTGCAAATCACGTTCGTATTCCGGTTAGTGTTTTATTTAGTTTTCCCAGTTTAGAGTTTTCACCGTTCTGTTCCTCGCCACCCTGTCTGTTGTACCTTTTGGTTGCAAATAAACTCACCCTCCACTTCAGCAGCCTGCAGTTTGGATCCATTATTATTCACACGGCTTGCCCCGGCAAACCGTGACAGTACGAACCAGCCACAACATGGATCCAGCAGACTTGCCCGGGGAGAGGGATCTGATGCAAGTCCAACGCCTGGTCGACTGGATAACCCACACCTCGAATACGAGAGCAAGGATCGTTGGGATAAATGGTATTGAGGCGATCCTCAACAGAAATCCCTATCAGAGGATGTTTGGATTTATTGGCCAACTTGTATGAAGCCCGGGAGGCGGCGCAAGCTCGGGAACTGTCGGACTGGGTCCTGCAGCAACAAACTACAGCCACCCCGGAGCAGCCGCGTCTGCCTCACCTGTCGGATGCGGTTTTTCCAGGCCCATCGGAGCCGTCTGCGGGGAAGAAACGCCGATCGCGCCGCCTGCGCGCCACCCCACAGCCGGACGTTCGGACTTCTAATTCGCCGGCTGTGGTGAGTAAGGAACCTTCTTCCTGTATGTTGTTTTGTTGCGCCCGCCGCAGACACATCTGACCAATAAGCATACTGAACAGTCACGTGTGGCTTGGAGTGCCTAAATTTGGTTTGCTTGGAGTCCACTTTAAGTTTTCTCAATTTGCAAATAGGTGAATAGCTTAGAAACTGATTTGGACCAGATTAAACAAACTATGGGCATGAACTAGCCTGATGCAACAGTGGGGGAGGGACAAGCTAATATTCAACCGCTAGAAGAATTCAAATTGCTGCTGCCAGCGCCAGCTAGCAAGCTAATAGCGCAAGACTCCTGTCAGGCAACTATGATTTCTTGTGTATTCCTGTTAAATTCTCATCTTCCCTGTAGAAGATGACATGCTAATATTCAACCACTAGAAGCAATTCAAATTGCTGCTCCCAGTGCTAACTAGCTAGCTAACAGTGAAAGATTCCTGTTGGGCATTAAACTATAATTTCTTGTGTATTCCTGTTAAGTTGTCATCTTCACCGCAGAAGAACTTTGTATCATGTGTGGTCAGAGACCACCAAATGCAGGGGTTAGTGCAACAATGCTAGTTAGTTGTTGCAATAATTTCCACTAGAGGCCTTTAAAACACAACTGTAATTCATGCACTGAGCTATGTGTACACAGAGGAAGTTACATGGAAGTGTTTTAGCTACAGTATTTGAAAACAACCTGTATATTACTGTGTTAAAACTAAACATTCTGATTTTACTAATAGCAGATATGTGTAAAGAATGTGTATCCTTTAAAATATTATTTATATATATATATATATATATATATATATATATATATATATATATATATATATATATATTTGTGTATCTGATTGGTGGTGCAACTGACATGTCATTCCTAGATTGCATCACAAATTTAGACGATGTGACACTCAAAGTATCTTAACTTACAATCTTTTTATACTATATTTGTTATTATTTTTAAATGTCAGATGTTATATGAATTTTATATTACTCTTTATTTATTTTGAGCATAGTGTATTGTGTAGTTATTGCAGACTGTCCTCTGTTTATTATTTGTTCTGCTACTGTTTGGCAATAAAGTGTGCTGTCATTACGTGTCACACTGTATGGTCATACTGTTTGCTGATCAGTTTGCTTGGTTTTCATTTTGAATTCTGCTTTCATCATTTGTAATGTCTCCGGCTTTAGCGATTTTGCTATGTCTTATCAAGGACCCAGGGCTTTCTTTAAAAAAGGAAAAAAAAATAGTAATAAAAACTGCAAAGGGACTTTGGGAGAAAATCAGACATTTGAACTGCCTGATTCGAAAGAAAAGAAGCAAAAATATCTGACAGACTCGTTTCATCTGAACTCTTAATATATTTATATGCATTTCTGTATTTGGTTGCACTGTCTGTGTTTGCCACCAACAAGACATTGTTAAGATGTTATCTGTGTTTCTTCATTTGCTTATGCTCTGTTTCTCTGTTACTGTGTCACAATGATTGTGAAACTATTTTTCAAGAGAAAATTCCTGAGAAACCAGACATAAACCTTTTTATTTCTTTCATGGTCAAAACCTCATAGAAATTATTAAATCTAATGCAGCCAATAACCTGTTGGGCTTTAAAGGTTTTTTTTTTTCTCTCCCCCAGCTTATTAATATCTGAGCGCAAATTCAATCTTTGAATTTGATGAAATTCACTGATACTAAACCAGACCTGATTTAGCATTCTCGGAGTATACTATCATTACAGAAGGAAGAAAAAAGGGAAAAGTGCTGTCAGAGACATCAATGGGTTTTTAGAACATATCAAAGCACAGTTGCTCTGAGGACATGATAGGGTGGTATACCTGTTTTTATCTCCGAATGCTGCCCTGATGTTTTCTGAAGCCTGCCTACCACTGACACAGCCTTCAAACTATTATCTCTCTGCTTCCTTCCACCTCGCCCCCACCGCCCTCCCCTCTCTCTCCCCGCCAAGAACATAAAAACACTCTCCGCGAGTCCCTGTCTCAGCAGAAAATATTGTGAGATATAATGATGATGCGTCACAGGGAGCAGAAAGTAGTAAAAAACAGCTTTGCTGTTCACATGCAATTTGGTTTTAGAAAAGACGATTTAAAGTAAGAGCGCTTTCAAAACACAAACATGTATATGAGACAGTGTTATGATCGCAGCTAAAGTGAAGAGGAAGAGAGGTGTGTTTTAATGGAGGTAAATTTAATCTGAGTAAAGAAGCGATTATGTAAATTCCTCCACACAACAATGGGATCATCAATAAGAGCGGGATGTTCATTAGGCTCAGAGAGCTTTAATATATGGATGTTTTGGCTAATACACAAAGCAGATTGGTAAGCAAGCTCACTCATGCATGATTTCTCTGTTAATCGCTTGACTCTGTATTCAAATGTGTCAGCCGCAATGGGATGCTACATCTTATGCTCTCCTTACAAATCATATTAGCGGTCCCAGCTTATACAACCAAATGCAGTCAATGCAAAATACATGGGACTTTTTTAAGTGTTATTTTTTTATGGATCAAATGAAGGACAGCTGCGCCTGTGGGGGAAACACGACACCTACTAAAGTGCAGTAGCACACAGTTTGTTAGACTAGACTAAAATGTTAGTCAGGTGAATACATAACGAGACAAAAGTGATTAAGGAATCAATGAAAATTCATATTGGGGGAGCTTTGATGAACGCTGTGTGTGGCTCAAGAAATTGCCTTAAGTGAAGTAACACATTTTATGCAAGTAGGTAAAGTGATATAAATGAAGCTTCACTCAGATTCTCCTCACAATAAAAAAAAAAAAGTATTTTGCTCAGCATAGCAAATAATATATCTTTATGAATTGCATTCATTTCAGTCATGAAAACATTCATCTTCACATGACTAGGAAAAATCTTTTCATAGGAATTAAAAGAGTAAGTAGCAGCCAGATGCTGATAATCAAAGGCATTTGATTAAATGACCATCAGCAAGTGCGAGCACCTCTATAAAAGCAGAGGTTTTGGCACCGTGCTGGTCTGAAGCATTCAGGTGTGTCTTAAGAGAATGCCGAAGAGGAAAGACATCAGCAATCTTAGAGAAGCAATCTGGGCATTGTTATGAAGCCTTTTCTGCCTACTTGAAGTCCATCATTCTACTGTACAGTGAGAGGTTATTCACAAGTGTAAAACATTTAAGCCAGCAGTCCCCAACCCCCAGGCCACGGACCAGTACCGGTCCGTGAGTCGTTTGGTACCAGGCCGCGAGAGTTGAGGCTCAGGTGTGAAATTCATGGTTTTCAGGGTTTTTATTGGCTTTTAGCGTTATTTTTTAAAATTGTTTTTATTGTTAACTTGGTTTCCCTGGGTCTTTTCCCGTGTGTTATGAATAAATCTAATCTTTTTTTTGGTACCGGTGCTGGTTTTATTTTGTTTATTTATCCGCGACACCTTAAAGGCCGATCTGTGAAAATATTGTCAGACATAAACCAGTCGATGGCGCAAAAAAAGGTTGGGCACCGCTGATTTAAGCAATTAGCAATGTTCCAGATTGTGCAAGAAAAACTACAAAAAACAAGAGCTACACACAAAACTCTACAGCCATAAGTTAGCCTGATAAATGTTAAAGTTCATGACAGCATGGTTCAAAACAGACTGAACAAGTATGGCTTATTTTAAGGGTTTTAGAGCAGGAAGTCTCTTCTATCTAAAACAAACATGCCATGCTGGCAACAAACCACAAGAAGTCATGAACAACATCTTTTGGAGAGGCAAGTCCAAAGAGGCACAGTGCCACATTTGGTGAAAAGCAAACATCGCCTCGTACCAGCTGTCATGCACGGCGGTGGAGGGGTGATGATTTACGCTTGTTTTGAAGCCACGTGCATCTGCAATCATTAAGCCAACCGTGACCCAATGTGAACCTATCTGTGTGACAGCTAAACTGTTGCATGACCCAAAATTGGACTAGAGTCTGGCGAAAACGTTATTTTCCACGTTACTATGTCAGGAAACAGAACTGACTTCTAGTCAGTTGTAGTATCTCATCTATAGATAACATAATATCTTATATGTAATGTCTTATAGATAGATAACTTGTAATTCAAGACCTGAGGCAATCAAAGGCCCAACACATGCCCATTTTATTAAGGAAATCATAAATAAAAGTCAAATTAAATGAATAATTCACAAAATTCAACCTCTGCTTACAATCTCAATGAGTTCTAATGTTGCAATCAATATCTAAGCTCAAATAAATGAAAGTATGAAAATGAAATATACAGGCAGGAATCCTCAGCTGTGATGATTTGACTCTGATTCTTGATGACAACAGTGATTCCCCTTCATAAATGAATAAAGTGGGGGAGGAAGCAGAGTGCTCCACCGCGTTAGCTATGGAGAAATTCTGTACTGTAGGGGCACTGATCATTTCAGTCAGAACAGATCACACAGACTAAGTTGTTTTCTTCACCACACCAGAGTTGACTGATGTTTAGAAAGCAGCAATGTCTGCTGGCCAATGGTCAGGCTCTCTCACACATTATTATTCTGAGGGAGGCGGAGTACGAATATTCACAAAAAACTTCACCTTCTGCTATTGACTTTGTGCTTGAATGTCTGCCCTTTTTAAAAAGAAAAAAAAAGACAGAATAACTCTATTTCATGTGGACTGCACTCCGTCAGTGTTGAGTGTGCCCTGTATAAATCGGGTTTTTCATGCCGTCTAAGTTGGTATTTCAAAACATTTTCACCCCTGAGTAGGTTACAGCATCTAAAAAGAAACAAGCAACTGACAAGATCTAAACGCATACAGGAAAAACTCAGATTCACCTGTGCTTTGTTGCAGCAGCAGATGTAGGAACACAAATCCAGCTGTGCACTGAAATCCTGGGGCCCTGCAGTTGCGCTGGCGCTTGACGCAACACGCAGGGATGTAGTGGCAAACTGCTGTTTTCTTCCCTAATTAACTGTTTTTTCTTGCTATTTCATTTGCGGACCTTTAAGATTAATCAGACAAGTGTTGCTTTAGCAGATTGTTAGATTAGGAATAAAAGAAACCCAGTGGGGAAAACGGCATTTTTAATTCTACTTAAACTATACTTCTGGCACTGTAGTGGGATTTAATGGCAGATGGTTGGAGATGCTTGTACAGCAAATAAACATGCATAGTAGCTCACCTATAATTCTTTACATCCTAGACAACAGTGTTTACCACTGAGAAAAACTCTCCACGGGATACAAGCAGTGTGTCGTGACGTGGAGATTCCTGTGATTCACCGTGATTATCACAGCCTCTGAGATACCCACTTATAACGCATGATAATGACTTGTACATAATTCTACCTGCTTCCAAGTACACTGCAGGGCCACCAGGTGTGGCAGACCAGTGCATGCCCCCAGCCTACTGGCCCAAGTGTATTACCATGCCGCCAGGAACGCTGCAGGACTGCGTGGCCATTTTGGCGTAGCAGAAGAGCTCATTACTGCGACTTCCATATTCATCACTTGATGCGCACTGTAACAAAAAGCAATTATCCCACACACATTCGCAGACAAAAGGAACACTGTGTGTCTCAGAGTGAAAGAATAGAAAATGTTTTTGGCATATTTGCCACTGGGCTGTGTGGAAGTTTTATTTATACATCCATGCACGTTATACTGGTTTACTGGTGTCACAAAACTACACCCAGCACGACTTCTAGGTATAATAATCCTACTGGATGACTCAAAAAACATAAAGATCGATGCTGCCAAAAGTATCCCCAAATTTAAAGAAAAAACAACTCTCAAATATAAAACATACCTTCCAAAATTATCACAAACTTTGTTGTGATTCATGTCCAGAAAGTTTGGATTTCCATTTATGTCAAGGAGTGAAAAAAAGGTTTCAAAATGCAATTCTGAGATGTCTGAGACATTATGTGACCTTTTGTTCACTGTCCTTCAGGAACATTGGCTTCCCTGGACTTTATAGCGAGGAAAAGCTTGTTTACGGGAGTTTTATCATTATTATTTTTTATATTATCATCTTATCAATCGTAACAACAAAATCAAATACAGAGCTTGCACCATTGTCGTCACTGCAGCCGGATCAATGTAGGGTGTTTAAGACCGTTTCGTAACATTTGGTCAGTTAAAAATCTATTATTTAGCTAGATATTTTGCTTATTATGTATTGTTTTTAAAAAAGAATTAGTAGTCATAATATATCTTATGCTACTGTTGCAACAAGTCGTGGATTACTTATTTATGTTCTGCCCAAATCCTTTGTTGTTGTGCTTGCAGCGTTCCACATGCGCTACCTCTGATAGACAAGCTATAAAACATCAACACTTAGAACATTTATGAAGGCATGTTTTTTTCTGTCACTGCTTTTTAAATTGTCATTCTGTTGTAGTTCTTCTGCTGTGCTTGGGATCATTGTCCTATGGCATGAGTGTTTACAGTCAAGCGTCAGCTGTGGGACAGATGGCCTCACATTTGATTCTGGAATCATTTGGTGTACAGAGGTCTTAATGATTGCAAGATGCCCAGGTCCTGTGGCAGCAAATCACCACCCCTCCACCAAAGTGCTTGAGAGCTGGTGTGCATTATGGCCATAACATGGCCAGACGTGGTCACCTTGGTCTCATCTGTCCAAAGGACATTGTTCCATGAGTCTTGAGGTATTTTACAGATGTAACTTTGCAAACCTAAGCCATGCTGGCAACAAGAACTTAACACTTGTTTGTTTTTTTCTAAATGTACTGATGAACTTTGACATACTGACTGAGGCCTGCAGAGTTGGGATGCAGCTTTTTTTTGTTTTTTTTGTAGTTTATCTGAGGATTGCAAATTCACCTTGTGCACCTCGAATTGCTCACACTTATGATCAACTAATCAGGTGCATTTGATTATTAGCACCTGGCCGCTACTTACCCTCCTAATTCCAATGTAAGCAGCCGGTGTATTTTAGTATATCGTAATAGGTAAAACCTCACCATGGCTGTATAACTAGTACAATATTTGCTAGTTTTTCAAAGAGGTTTGGGCGTGTTGTGTCCCCTCTTCAATGCTTAGCGCAAATGAAGAAGTGTGCACAACATATATAATCCAGATTTGAAAGTGCCATGACTTACGGTTTCGGTGTCTCCACTATTAGTCTTGTTGCTTCCTTTTCATTTCCTCGCAGCTGAAAATGCAGAAATCATTCTCACCATCAGAAGTCACCATAGAAGCAAAAGTAAATGAGGAAGACTCAAAGGAAGTGGTTGCACCGCAAAATGAAAGTATAGTACATGCAGCATTGAGAGTATTTCATGTGGCCTTGAACTCATATCAAGTCAAGAAATAATATTGAGTGATGATGACACGTCAACCAGCTTATTACATATATCATGTGTGCTCTTTCTGTCTTAACACTTTAGCAAGTCTACCTACAAAACTTGCCGCCTGATGTGACCGATGACCCAGCTGGCTTGCCACAGTGTGACTCATCAGTGAACAGGCATTAATTCGGAGCTGAGACAGTAATTGGTTAACAGAGAAAAAAATCAATATAAACAATTTAGAGGGTCTTAAGAAACAAAAGTGTAAAAATACATGTTTTTGCCCTTTGAGTCCTGCTGAGTTTGATTGCAGTTTGCTGTGGGGGGCTGTTATATTTTTCTCTTGCAAAATGATCAGCAGTGTCACTGCACAATTACCCCACTGCACTGTCTCACACCCTAAGGCGTCTGACCTCTCTTTCTATTCTTAATGCTAGCTGGCAAGGGCATTGAGTCATTTATTTATTTATTGTCACAAGCAGCAGCAGACCCCACTCCAGCGGCATTTTAGATGCATCTCTGAAGGAAAAGGGGATAAAAGAGACAAGCGAATTCAACCAAAGGCCTGCAGCATCCGCCAGTGTTGCTGCTGCTGTCTCACTCCTGACCGGCATCTGACGGCTGTGTGTGCAAATAGGCAGCTAAGAAAATAGAAGTACAGCCAGGGGTTGTGAACTTTCTCCCTCTCTGTTTTTTGAGTGCCAGAATGTTCCCCCTCCCATGAATACCAAGGGCAACCTGCCTCCATTATTCATAACCCAGCTGTTCTAAGGTGCCCATATTTACACTTATATTGCAGAACCAGCAAGTGGCTTTTCCTTTTTAATATTGTGGCTGCCAGCCCTCTCTGACTTCTGCAGCTGAAGGATCAGCCGGAGTTGCTGTGGGGCAAAAAGTGCGCACTGATGGGTGGCAGGCTAGCGAATTTATAAACAAGATTTGGTAATATCATATTTGCCACGTGAATTATTGAACAGAGTTTTATGATGCTTTTGAGACTGCATGAGAATTTCATTATAATTTGATTATAAGGCAGCTATAGTTCCCGAGGATGTCGACTTGATTAGGTTATTCATATGGTTTAAATAGCGGCTCTGTGCCTGGCTTAGGGATGTCTGAGGAATAATGAACAGCAGATTTTACCAGGGCAAAAATCTCAATCCAGCATACAACTGCAGTGATCAACAGTCATTACATGGCCATCGGCCAGCAGCCAAGGCGAATGAATAACACATGAATCCCTGTTGATGAAACATTGGAGAGTAGTTACCAGTACCCAGCTGTCTCATTGAGATAGTATTCTTGGCCAAGTGGAGCAGAGCTGGTCGGAATACAAGCCAAGCAGGTGGTATGTAGGCCTCATGACACCACGGGGGCAACTGCTAACAGGTTTGAAAATGACCCGATCCAGCAAACACAGGCAAATTGTTCTAGTGCGGATGTTTGGAGAATAATCCCTCACAAGGACGGCAGCATTTTTCTGGTGTCTCTTACACAGACCGAGCTGGCCGATCACAGATATGAGTCTGATATGTTCTCACTAGACGGCTCTAGTAGATACTGTTGCAGAGCTGTCCCTGATGGCTGAAAAAATCTATGGCCTGGGACTGAAGTTTGAGCTGGTTGATCCTTCCGTACCAGTCAGCCTGTCCGTGACTCGGGCTATACTCCCCAATCCTGTTTAAACCCTTGTGGGATTCGAGATGAGAACACCATCAAGAGGGGGAGGCAGGATGAAGTTACGGAACGAGACACATATCTTATTTATTGTATGTGGTCAGACTGCACAGGAGGTTTGAGCTTAGCTGGAAATAGCCATGTGTTGCTGTTGTTTTTCATCATTTTCCAACCGAGACACCTTCGGCTGACATCATCTGAGACACTGCAAACACATTCTTAAATGAATTATACACCTATAAGACAGCGAAGGCTCTCTGAACCCCCTGTGCTCCTTGTTAAAGTGCGTCTATGTTATATAAAATAAATCTTTTTGTAAGTTAAAGGTTTGCAATGCAGAGGTAATGTGCTAGCAGGCGAGGCGCTCTTTATAAATGGTTTCTAAGTTGCAACCAATAGCTTTATTTGCTTTTTAATTATTTCACCATACATTTTTTATAAGTACATTTCTATGGTTATATAACAGCTCTGCAGACCCTTCAGACTACCTATTTATCATTTGTATTACTTACTGTACTGCTGCACACTTGATGGGGTCATTAAAATTTTTACAATTCATTACATTTGTTATAATAACCAACATTATTTGTCACTGACCTGTGAAATCCACCGATCTCCAAAAGATGAGCTTTTTATGAGTTTTGCATTTTTCGTCTAATTCAGTCATTTCAGTCGTTATTTATTCACTTAGTTGGAGCGTAAGCCATAAATAAACGAATTTACCAGATATTTTTCCTGTTACTTTAACAATCTATCACCTAAAATTTTGATGCTGTTGCAGGTTTAAAAGCTTTATAAAATGACTTATTTAGCATTTAATTAATTGCTTAGTGTGTAATTAAAATCATATCCAACAATCCATTTCTTAAGCAGACGATGCCAAAAACCACCTTTTTTTTAAAGAGGGAATTGCTAATAGAGCTGCTGTGTGACGGCTGTGCATCAACATGTCAGCACAGGTAAAACCACGACATTGATAGATCAGAGGTAAATGGGTCACGGCTGCTCGCAGGGAGACGCAGAAGCAGACAAAAATTCCGAGGTGGGGAACAGAAGTGGCGCGTGGGGCGGGGATGTTCGAAAGGTGCGGGGCATCATTTGCATGGCTGTGCCTTAAGTTTTGTTGTTCTAAATGTTGTTGTCAGTGTTGTGAGTCACAGGAGAGCGGCAGAGGTGATGATGTCCCAGAGACTGTCTGGCATGTAGGGCAGCAGCTGCCTCATTTCTGACCCGTTCCACATTTTTGCGCATCGTTGTGAAGGAGATGTCATCTGAGCAGAAACCTATCTGACAGCTGAGAGTGAAATGAGGTGAGAAATCAAAGTCACATTCTATTTAGGAACGTCTCCGTGGTGCCTATCTGCAGGCTGAGATCACCAACAGGCTCCCTGTCTCCCTCCTCCCCTTCCCCTTGCCTCTGCTTCTCCTCCCATCCTCTCTCTGCCTTTTTCCCTGCGGTTCCACTCACGAACCACTCTCCATGCCATTCTTCAGTGCAAAAGAATCAATGCTCAACACAGATATTTACAGAAATTCATTTTTAAATTCTAAATATTGATGAAATACAACAACTCATGCATCTAAAAATATAATAAAAAAAAGGCTTTGGGACACTGTACAGTAAATAGAGTTTCTTCTCCCTTAAGCTGCCGGTGATAGATGATAAATTCCATGTTTAACACAGGCTACAACCTTTTCCTATATTTAGGTGGCAAATATAGTTTAAAAAAATCATTTTAGCCCAAGCTTGTTTACTTTTAATTTGACTTCCCCTTGAGAAGCTGGCATGTAAACACTTTATAGTTTTACCTCACAACCGAGAGAAAAGTATCCCGTTACTGGGCGGGGAAACAATGAGGATGGATGGCTCCTTTCACAGTCTGTCTATTAGTTTTCATTAGGCGGCCCAGGGAAACCTGGAGATTTATAGGGCACATTTGCTTTAAATTCAGCCCTGCAGGGTTTCACCTGATTGCTGCACGGGGCAGACAATGATCAGCTACCATCCGTCTCAACACTCTGCTTCCATTTCCATAAATTCTCCCTGTCTGCACAAGAACAGAAGCCTGTCATAGTCTACAATGTCACAGCGAAGACGTCCACCCCAGCTGGACTTCTAGTTGCTCCAATCCCGCTTATTCTGGCGGGAGGGCTTATTGTGGATCGCTGCTGACAGATCCGCACCTCGAGTTGTTCAGGTCTGAAGGCGTGCCAGTCATCGCTGTTCAGGGACGTTTTATAATGAAACAAATATGAGTGTTTATTCTTTCTCCTTCCTTCAGTGGAGGCAGATTGTCTAGTGTGGATGTTGCAAGCCACTCATTTGCTAGATGACCCCGTGAAGCTGGCGGGTCAATCAAAGACGTTTGTCACAAAGAAAAAAGTGTGATTTTCACAGAATGAAAATAATCAAGCCGGTCAGCCCACTGATGTGGATTGCCCATCATTCACCAGACAAACAGTGAGGTCAAATACAGCCGAGAAACTTTTCGAATAGTTTGATTAGATTTTTCTTCTTTGAATTGACCGCTTAACTCATCTTCATTTATATTTGTTGCTCCTTTTTCTTTTCTGACTTTGAGTAATCATTCGCTGATTGCTATTCCAAACTCCTCTCACAGAGGGTGTGATCGTCGCCGTTATGCAAAAGCGTTGTCATACACTGGGTCCTATGATTAATCTGAACTGGCACAGTGGTATAGAATTTCCTCCCCACAGCGGGATCAATATCTTCTTCCTCGGCTGGGTAAAGTCTAGGATTTCATTAACCCATTTACAAAGACTTGACCATCCTCTGTGAGTTATTATGAAAAGGGAAGAAGGCCAAAAGCATTCTTTAGCCAGGATGACGTCCTCTGAGGCTGGCAGTTTTTCCTCATTCTGCTAGCCCACGGAATAGAAACGATGATGCCGATTATTCATATGCATTTCAGTCAGTGGTGGATAAATCCCCGTGTTTAGCCAATCAATAACGCCGCGATCCATCAATTGTATTTCAGCATTCCTGTCAGAGACGCTCTTCTCCTTTAAACAATATTTTGTATTCACCACGCTGGTCGTGAATAAATGTTTAGCTTAGAAATTCCAAACCTCCCTCTTGGTGGGCAGCCATGTTACTTCAGACCTCGCCCATGTTTAATTCATTACTCTGCCCGTCCAGGCAGCCAAACTTAAAAGCAGCAGACCTGATGTATTTGATCCCTCTGTTGTTTTGATGAGATCACTCACACTCCGAAGCATGTTTTCCACCTCTCTGTCTGCTGTTTCATTCAACCCTGATGACTGAGCTCCATCTGTTTCCACAACATTAGGCTACAATGCATTAGCATTACGATGGGGGGTGGGCGTGCGGGGAGGTATCTATCCATTCGAGCCCAGCAGCCTGGTGTGGTTGTGAAAGAGGCAGGTTGTGGCCATCATTGCTTGCATCTGAATGTGACTCCTTCCTTCCAGTGAGCTGCTTCTTGCTGCCTGTTCGCATGGCGGGCAGCTCTCCTTCTCTGCCTGATTGTTGCTCCCGCGGAGCTGAACCGCCTGCTGTTACGGGGCCTGAGGGACAGCCTGGCTCGTTCACAAAGAAAAAAGAAAAAGAATAGAAGAGGAGGAGTGAAAATCAATTCCTCATTAAACTAATTTGTAAAGGCTGCATCAAAAGGTGTTCAACATTTGCTCTGGCACAGCTGTCAGTTTGATGCGACCTTGAGTATGCGATGCATCGCCTGATAAATAGCGCGCGCGCCCGTTGACGAAGAAGGTGTTGCTTTTGTCTTACTCGTGATTGATAGTTGGGTCATGGCTCCCTTCACTTTCTAATGTGGAGAAACAACAGCCCGGCGACGCACGAATCAGAACCTAAATCGATACCAGGGTGTGTGTCCACTCGTTGCTTTTGTGTGTGTGTGTGCGACGGCTTGTCCGACGCTAAAGTTTGGATATTTGTGACTGTGACAGAAAGTCAAAGAGCAAATAAGAAAGAAGAAGTTGGGGAAAAAGAAGCAGTCTGAACGAGAGTAGAAGAAACTCTGATGCCCTGTCACAGGCCAAAGGAGGGAATGTCATCTCCTCCACGTCCTCTCTTGGCAGAACAGCGGAATTACCCTTCTTTATGTGCTCATACATCTTTTTCTTTTACAGATGACCAGCTTTCCCCTTTGGAATTGACACCCACAATTTATACTCATTTCATTTCTCTCCACAGGCCACACAAGGGCTCCTTGCTGAGGTGTACCTGCCACGGCTATCAATAGAGTGAGTCGTCATGGGCTAGCTAATGCAGCCCACTCCCACTGAGGTAATCCTTCAGAGGCATCCCACGGCCTGAGAGAAATGTCAGAGCGCTGCTGTGAGGATCAGTCTGAACTTGCATACAGAGATAGAGATATATCTTATTTAAGCCTGATTTAATTTGGGCTGCTTGGCAATGGCGAGAGAAAGTGTTGTGTGCAGAACAGAGGGTGGGAGCTGGGGATGCAAAAAGTCTGTCTTTATTTAGAGAAACTGGCTTTGGTACAACACAGGCCAGATGCACGGCAAAGTGAACTGACAGATGTAGTGGTCACAGATATTTCTCTGCTCAGATTACCACCTGCACTAGTTCGACCATATGAATATTTAGTGAATGCTGAAGTGCCTTCTTTAGTACGCCTTCCACAAACAACTGTATTCTGCCACACTGGATTTCTGGCACAATTTGAAAGCGTAACATTGATAATTCATTTCTCATACAGAGAGGGAGAAGCTCAAAACTTATTAATAAAACTTTGCGAAGCATGTGGTTTCACAGATGTGTTCGGCTCCCTGCTGGGACCACTCAGAGAGGTTCCACAGGATACCGTGGGTTTCTCTAAAGTCTTCAAACAAGTGCTACAATGGGCTAACAAAGGTGATAACACTAATCAGAACAAATTCTTCTCATGTATTTCTTATATTCTAATTGATTTGCAGTCAATCTGGAAATTAAATTGATGATTAAATTAAACTTACCGGTAAACTTGTGGTAGTTAATTTGTGAGCTCCTTGGTCATGGATTCAAGGAAGCACACAAATCGGTGACCATTTCCCAAAAGCTGACATGCTTCTGTATATTGTCAGCAAATCGAAACCACACAAACATTGGACATTGTAAATAGAAGCCCTAAAGATGCTGATGCTCAGCAGCTGGCTCTCTAATCTCAGATGATCTTAAATGCCCCAAGAGGAAAGCTAGCTCTGCTCACAATATGTATATAACTACTGTACATTGAATAGTGCATAAAACAAAACTTTGAACAGGGAACAAGTCCTATAGATGAATATGAAACAGTTTTGTGTGTTAAAAAACAGCAACGATAACCAGTGAAACCAGTGCAAATCAGGCATACTTTGGTAAGATATTTTGGTAAACACTGTCTGTACTCGTTCACTGAATCATTTCTGTTTTGATCTCCAGTAGATTTGTTTCCTTTGTGGATGGACTTTGATCAGCTGACTTGCTGGTTGTGAAGGGTTTTTATTACTGTTTTTGAGTACCCCAACACTGATCACAACAAAGATGGTAAATGACTCCAGCATGTGCAACTTTTGACGATACAGCATGCAGTTAATTTGCACGAATGTAATGTCTTTGATATGTTGCTTAGAGACAGTGGTGACCCGATGAGAACTCAATAATAATCAATAAGGGAATCAAAAAGGAATCGAATTGATTAGTAATATCAATAATGTAAACGGAATCGCTAAATACTTATCGATTCCCATCCATAGATGTAATCAGCTTAAAGTTTAATTGACTTCTACCTGAAACCGCCTGGATGCAAGTCCTGTTACGTAGCAGCCACGGAGCGTGGAGTACCCCAACAAAGTCACCTTGGACCATTGTTTTATACTATCGTTAAAAATGGCATGCTACTCATCCTTAATAAGGCTACTATTTCTATGTATGCAGATGATTCAATAATATGTGTGGCAGCCAACACTGAAAAAAAAGTTAAATGTATTTCTAAATTCTGAGTTACAATCGGTGTAAAGAACAAAACATTAATTTCCTATGTGTCTTAGACAAATAGCATGACATTTGGTTCAAACCACGCTATTAGAAAAAATCGGATTTGCAAGGTTTCCATTAATGTGCCTGTCGATCAAGTCCATGAGACCAAGCTTCCAGGTGTAATTTTAGACCTGGACAGAACATACTAATGAAGTTGTTCTTAAAAGTTGCTAAAATGTGAAATGGTATCTCTGAAGGTAAAAGATATGCAAATGTTTTTGTCACCAAAATCGATCAAGCAATTAATCCAGGCATTGATCTTGTCTCAGCTTGATTATTGTCCAGTGGTACAATGGACCAGAACAAGTCTTGTAACAATGCATTCATGTCCTAAATGGTTAACAGCAAAACATTTCTGACTTTACCCTTTACTTGTATTTTTCAGAAATATTATTGTTATAAAAATTTGAATTATTTTTATAAAATTAGTATTTCAGTGTAGCTGGACATTTATATTCTACCAGACAGGGTATAATTTATATTATCCTCCTTAGCAAGAAGCAGTTTAGTTAAAAGAGCAGTTTTATACATTGGTTTGAAGGAATTTTATGTAAATTTTTTGTTATCAGTGAGCCTAAGCCTGATATGGGGCAAAATTTGTGTTGCAAGAAGCTGTTTTTGTTGCCTGCATGTGTGTTATTGTGTGATGATGTCGTGTGTGTTTTATAGTGCTCTGTCACGTTTTAAAGATTTGTGACCCCAGGAAGAATAGCTGTTGCATTACTGCATATTTGGGCTACATGTTCAATATCCAGTCAAATCTGAGAACTGAAATGTTTAAAAGTTTGCTGAGTTTGCCCACAAAAAAAGATTTGAAGCTTTTTCTCCTGGTTGTTTGTACTTCTACCACCATCTTTACTGTTGCAAAATGTTCCCAACTGTTTAAATATTTCCATCTGGACCGCACAACATCATAATGTCCGTTAAACACGCAACACGAAATATTGACTGATAACAAGCTTAACATAAACCAATATTCCTTCTGAATGGAATATTTAATTTGGAATATTTCTTGGCTTCTTTTTGATTAAATTTTGCCTCTCAGTTCCCGTACCATTGGGCACCGTGGCAATCATTAAATATGCATTACTAATATTGAAAATAGCCGCCTGTTGTATGTGATGCAAGCAGTTTTTGGAGCAGAATTGGGAGGTGTTGCTCTGTTTCTGAAGTTTTCCAGCTCACTTCTCTAATCCATACTGACAGAGGAAGCGCTACAGGAAGGCAGTACAACAGGGGCTCAGCTTCCACTTGTCTGTACTCTGCTGGGAGAGCAAGGTTCTTTCTTCATACGTGGGATGTATTTTAGCATGCCTAAATAAAGAACAGTTATTTCTTGCTGAATGAATAAATCAATGAAATTAATTCTGCTTTCAGTAGAAACACTTCCCTCAGTGATATCAAGGTCCTTGAGCCTTGCTTTGATTATTTCCATCCATTTTGGATGCTATATTTTTTTTTTTTACGTCCTTGATAATGTAGTGTTAATGCTCCGAGGCCACAAATAGCTTGATCCGTCTAGGTTCCCTGTCCTCTTAATGAAAGTGCAAAGACACTCGCCCTCTATACTGATGCCTCTTCCTGGCAGATGGCTTGATAGGCTCGCGCACAAGTCTGCCAAGATGAAACGATGCCTCAATGCAAACAATACTCACAATAAGCCCTTTAATAGCATTTCCCCCCACTGCCATAGTAACAGTCCTGTGTAATAACTACTGATACAGTAGAGTGAGCAGGAGGAGATGAAGAAATTTTCAGCAAAACAAAGAGAACCTGTCGGCTGATGCAGTCATCTGCAGGAGAGAGGATGGGTCAATAACAGACGCAGGGATGAATTGTTGGCCCTGTTGAGTGGATCTGAGATAGGGATGTGCGTTCTCTGTGAAGGAAACATATTCCAGGGCATATCCAACAAAAAATACTATCTGCTTCACACAGAGAGTATTGTTTTGGCGATGAATCCAGCTGGCAAGCTCTGCCGCGTTTCTTTCCTTGGAAGGAATCGCAGTTAACAATTTGGAGCAAGCAGCGCCTTGACTAAACAGATAATCATATTATTGTATTGCATCTCCATACATTACACACCTGCCGTAGACTGCAAGCGTGTGTAATGTATGTACAGCTCAGTAAATAGATCAATCAGCGCACACGGCCGCGTAGCAGGAATAGAAAAAAACCACAACAACCTCTCCCCGTTTTTCTCACCTCACACACACTCTGGGATATTTGCAGTACTTTCAAACCTGTTGTCTGGGAGACCACTCCTTGTTTAGATGTGTTGTCAAGGAAACAAAGACGGAAAAAAATCTGCTCGGTGAAATTTTTAGAGAATCCATCTGCTAGGTTGGAACAAGGAATAAGTAACACTCAGCCTAGTTGAACGAATGCTTCCAATAAAACATATCTTCCAAAGGGAAAGAGGTTTTATTGATTCTGCTACACTGTTATTAATATAAAAATGGAGCCGGCTTGTTGTAAATAAGCCAGGTGGATTCCTTTTTATTGCAGTCCAGCGGAACCTTTTACCTATTGAATCGAAAATTGCGTGGGAGAAAATTCTACCATATAAGTCAGGTAGCCCTCTGCAGTGTAATTACTGCCGAGCCGGCCACCCGTCCCTGTAATGCTGAATAACAGGATGTCCAAATGCTCATAATCACCTATGATTACTGGTGAAAGGTTAAGCTGATTCAATCCCTCAGCCCAATTTGCTACAAAATCCAGGAAAATACTACAAAGACCATGGGATTTGCAAGCCTGCTGGTAAGGGATGCTGAATGATCAGATTGTTGCTTTGGGAGAATAATAGCATGTTCTGCATAAGGAGTCGCAGCATAATTTCATTGGAGTTGGGTTACCCGGGAGAAGAGCAGCAGCTGGACATCCAAAGTAGCAGACAAACTGCATATTGTGTAAGCAGTTTTTAAAAAAAACAACAAAAAAAAAACAGCATGGCCTAAATATCTCCTCACAGCCTGATTTCTACCCTTTTCACAAATCTCCTGATTCTGTCACATCTTTGCTGTTTTACTCAACCGCTTTCCCTCCTTTGCTCCATATCTTCCCTTTCTCACAAAGCATTCTCAGAAATGTGTGACGCAGTCGTTCGGTAATCATATCCTCACGCTGCTGTGAGGCTTGCGAGGCTTTATCAGCATGATAAACCTCACAAAACACATTTTTTTCCCTTCCTCAACCTCCTTTGACAATCACATGTTTTTAGAGGATGAATCATTCATTCAGCATGAGAATTGTTTTCAAACCGTACAGGCAGCAAGGTTCAATAGGCTGCATGTTTGGGATTTGGGCTCTGCCATGTCCCCCCGGTGTCACCTGGTGCTGATCTGTGGCGTTCAAGGCTGACAGCCTCAATCACAAGCAGCAGCAGCAGCAACTTCCACACTAAGGACCTCAGCCTTAATCCCAGCGCTGCAGCACAAACACATCATAACTCATCAGCTCTGCAACAACAATTGTTTGGCAACTCTTTGAGGAGCTTCCTCTTCTTTTCCTAATTTCCTCTTGCACATCAGGCTGCTCTGGTGATTTCTGTTAAGAGCAGAGGCTGAGGTGCCATCACATGCCGTGATGCTCCTGGGCGGCCTGGGACACATCAGCTTCCCTATGGCTGCATCCGAGTGAGAAAGCCCTGTCAACACGTCCAGCTCAAGGGGCTCGTCTTAAGGAGTAGAGGGAAGCAGAGCAGAGAGGTGGAGGATGACAGAGGCAAGGAGGAGGCGGGCGAGGGGAGGCAGGAAGCAGGAGAAGTCCAGGTCATTGTTGGATCTGACAGCGGAGGGCAATGCCAAGCCTCATTTAGAATTCACTCCCTGAGAAGCAGCTGTTACATCTTTTATTGGAGGAACAAAGGAATGGCGTGCTATTTTCATACGAGAGCAATTTTCTTAAGAGAAGCATCTAAAGGGACAAGAGGGAAACAGGAATGTGTGTGTGTGTGTGTGTGTGTGTGTGTGTGTGTGTGTGTGTGTGTGTGTGTGTGTGGGAAAAACAAAAACAAAATTCTTTTTCCAGGAACACAAACAGAGCGGCTCATTACTTGCTGCTCGGTGCTTGTTGTGTGCAGTGCTGGTTCGCACCCTGTCATAGTTTGGGTCAAAAGCCACCTCAGATAGATAGCCAGGAGAGTTGTCTCCAACACTTCTAGACAAATCAATACCTAAGATCCTTTTATATATATATATATATATATATATATATATATATATATATATATATATATATATATTTCTACAGCAGCCCTTGCCCCCTTTGAAAATACACTTTTGGCACATTTGTTCAGTTTGAGTTTCGTTTAATTAAAACAAGGAATCGCTCAAGCATAAAGTCTAATTACTGTAAAACAATATCTTAGATGCACACACACACACACACACACACTCACACAAATGACACAGTGCACATTGGCGTATAGCAAAGAAGGCATTTCTCTGAGTCTCTGAAAATGGAAATGGAAATTGCACTTGCAGCCTCCCACTTTTGGTTAGCGAGCACGATTCAAAAACTCATTATGATTTCCTTTGCTTGGCATTTTAATACACTGTGGGGGTAAATAACAAGATGGTCTGCGACTGTTTGGAAGGCTTGTGGGTAAATTCATGTTGTTCAAAGTCAGACAGATGCACGGAGAATGAAGTTTTCAAATGACAAAATGAGCTAAAGAAAGAAAATGAGGGGGCTGTCTGGGTTTTTAATCGAGGAAAAGCCTGTAATACATTTTTAAATTGACGTGAGTAATAATACTAGTCAGTCAGTACATTTGGTTGATTTAATTAAAACAAGTCAGTGTGTTGGCTGCATGAAGACCAGAAGCTGAAACAACTTGGTAGACGTTCTGTGAATGAGCCACTTAATGAAAGCTTTTTAATCTTGTTACTGAGTTTTTGCAATAGATGCTTTGCTTGGCCCACCTCTGCCAGTTAACTGTGGATGTTTTATGGTCTCACCAAAGAGCACTAGTGTGATTAGACACAGCAGTGCTTCACGCGTATGTTTTTATTATTAAAAAGTTTTTCAGGCCCATCTCCATTAATTTTACAAGCATCAGGTTGCATGAAAAGAAGGACAAGGTGTACGAGAGATGTGAAAAAGGGGTTGCACTCTCGCCCGGAAGTATTTTTACAGACTTCTCAAAGGAGAAGCATTAGAAAAATACTGAGAGCACAGAGTAAACAAATAAAATCAATGCAGCAGGACTAAATAAACCTCCTTTTTCCAAGTCCAGTGTGTTACAGATCACACAGCTCAGAGGCTGACTCTCAAATGGATGAGGTGTGATAGATTACATGTGGCTAATGAGGCCAACAAGGAGAGACGTAGTGCATGCTCTAGACTTCTTCCTAATTTCACCTCAAAGGGTTGTTTAATGTTTTTGTCCTTAGATCTCAGATCTGATGCTGAAACATGATGACTGACAATTTGTCAGGTTTTGTTGCAAAAGCCTGAAAATGTTCTCATGTACGATGTCAGGTTATTGGATTGTGCTCGGCTAATAGCAGAAGACTTAATTTGAAGAATTGTATAACACACTGAATTAAAACCATAATTCAAGCTGAGAATTTTACTTCATCCTGGGTGACCCAATGTTCACCCAAACTACCACATGGCTCATTTTGTAGGTTAACCCTAGTTGGTGCTGTAACCACTAAAGGCTACTTAGAAATTTAGCCACTGTAGCCTGTAATGTAACGATCCCTCAGAGGGGAGGCACACAGAACTGTTCCTTCTTTATATATAAAAAAGAATGAGTTATATAATTATCAGCATCTAAAGAAAGAAACTTGCATTTTTTAATTCTCTCCTTTCTTCTTCTTTTCTTCTGACATCTCATTTTGTTGGGTGACTTTTCTAAATGTTAATGATAAAGCAGGCAGACGTTGCTGTCTGCTGAGAGGCTGATGGGCGCGTGTGTGCATATACGCCTGTCTTTGGCGTGCTCTAAGACATGGGTCTCGAACCGGCGGCTCTGAAACTGCATGCAGCTCTTTTGCTCAACTCAAAGCATTATGGCTTTAATGAAATTTTATTATTTTAATTTCAATTCAAGATCAAGAGGCGACGCTTTGATTTTTGTCTGTTACCATCCCCTGTCGACCTCTGTGAATAAGGTAGCAGTTAAAATCTTAATAATGCTGTAAGTTAGTCTTTACGTTCTCAAATTGTAAAATTATGTATGGTAAATTTTAAAATGAATCATTTGACTCAGCTAACAGTATTTCATAATTAGAATTCTTTTAATTAAATCAGATAGCTACATACTTGTGTTAATCACATATTTCTGATAAATAAGCATGGGTATAATATGGCAAAAATGGTAAAACCGCCTAAGAAGCTGATTTTTTTTTTGTTCAAAATAAAGTTCTCACCGCTTTTAGCATTTTTTATTTGAGCTGTCACTAGCAGGAAACTTTGTTCGGCATCATCAATAACATGGGATACCTCTAATAACTATAACTATAAGAGAGTGAACTGTAAGCAGGGTGCTCTGAGTGAGGTAAAATTAAAAGCTGTGATACGCATATGCATCATATCCTGTGAATCCCACTGGGATAAGTAGGTTATTTAAATTATGCAGTAATACCCGCTACAGCAAAAAGCAACCTTGAGTTCAACCATCAATAAACTGTCTTCACTATTTTGTGGAATCCTGAAACTAAATCACCGGAAAGCCTCTTCGCTGCCAGTTTTGAAAGAGCACCAACAGCGTCCTGCTGCACTCTCTGAGCAGTAGATTAAATCGAAACGAGGATTAAGTATTTCTTGTTTATTTGCTTTTTGACAGTAACAAGACTAACAGCACCTATCCCTGGCATGCTATGTAGCAAAACACATTTAATGAGGTGTTTTCTTGTCAGCGCTGTCTTTACTGAATGGCAAAGCCTGTGGTCCGCAGGTTCAAAGTCAAAGCTAGTTAGCCCTTTTCATCTGTCACTCGCAGTAGGATGGGCAAGATCAATCTGAAGTAATCTGAGAAATGCCAGCCGTCCTTTTCGCTTTACCCCAACAAAGGCCAACCAGAGGGGAGAGGAATCATCACTGTTAATTATAAAGCCCATTAAGTTTTGATCTGTGTGAAAGCTCTGTCAATAGAAAGGTGCTGTTATCACTCACCCATAGCCTGTTCCCTGGAATTAATTTCTCCAGTCTGTTGTCAAATATCATAATACCTCGTGAATAACAACTCAAATTTTCATATTACAGGGTTGTCACAGAACATATGGCATAAAGATAAACAAATATTAAAGGAGACTGAGCGGACACTTTGGACCATTGTCACAGTTTGTGTTTTGCCTGATAATGGAATCAAAATAGCTGCTTGTCAAGCGGCGTGATTACAGCGGACTGTTGGTGAGAACATTTCCAAAGGGCACATTTCAGACATGTTTCCTGTTTAATTTCAACTATGAATCATAATTTAGTGGCAAAGCGGTGTCACAGGAAATATATAGTTTTCTTCATTTCAGATGAAGGATAAATTATGTTCCCCAAAACAGAACAGAAAAGAAATTATTCATGGAAAATGGAAATCAAGTGTTAATGTGATAATATTTCTCTGCCTCTCACAACTAAACGACACCGTGATGCATCATCTTCATCTGCTCGGCACCTTGAATCTTCTGCTAGGTCAGAAAAATAGAGACCAGAGTGATGATTGTCTTTGTTTGTGAGGCACGTTAGAAGGATTTACATTTGTCGCCTACCCGGCTAACAAGATTATGCTTTATGATTAGATTTTTCTCAAGTGGTGTCAACCGCTTCCATGATCGCGGTGAGGGATAAGTGGATCAGTTGATTTGGACTCTGGAGAGCTGGTGAGTTGGCAAAAAAAAGGTAAAGAGGCCAACTAATTACCAGTGTTGTCGCTATCTAGTTTGTGGAGGTTTGCTGGAGTGGCATGCCGTCGCTACAACACGTGGTGGCTGCAAGCTCCTTCGGCAAAACACCTTCGCTGAAGGAACTTCACAATGCCCTCTGAAGAAGTTAAAATGTTGCCTGGTAACTATGAATGCATATGAAAGATATAAATATAAGTGAACTGAAAGAATTCTGAGAACTATGCAGAGACTACCTTTGTGAACAGTTACTTAGCTACAAAATAAGTGTCAACACTGTCATTGTATGTTTCGACCCATTACACCAACCCTCGCTAAGAGGTCCTTGTAGATTTTCCTTTGTGTTTGAAGGGCCTTTACAAGTTTTCATCACAGATGTCAGTATAATTGGGTCAGCTGGAAGGAGAGTCTCTTGGTCTTTCTTTGTATTAGGTAGATGGATTACCTTGGAGATATTCACATGCACATCTGGATGTACTGTCATCACTTGTTGGGATGCATTGCAATGATTTCCAAATCTTAGAAACCAACATTTTATTCATAACAGAAAATGGAAACATATCAAATGTTTAAACTGAGAATACTTTTTTTTTTTTTTAAAAAAGGGGTCAAAAAGTTGGGACAGGCCCATGTTTACTGTATTTGTCATATTTTTCATTTTATTAAGGGCCAAATGTGTTCAGTTGGCAAAAGGTCTGAACTGTCACGATCAGATGTCTTCTTCTTTTCTTCTTTGATGGAGCTTTAACCTGCATTTGTGGATATCACAGTGAACTGTATACACAGATGAAGTATCTGGAAGTGTTCCTAAACCTGTGCAGTGATTTCCATGACAGCAACCGGCCTGTTTATTTAATGCAGTGCCACCTGAGAGTCTGATGATCACGGGCATCCAGTATTGATTTTTTGCCTTCTCTCTTGTACACAAGAGGATATTTCTCACAGATTTTCCAAATCTTTTGATGATATTGTGTGCTATGGATGATGAGTCTTCACAATTTTACACTGAGGAACATTATTTTGCAATTTCTCCACAACTTTGCTCCACAGTTTTGTTCTAAAAATCTATGCTGACCATGGCAGCACTGTGCTTAATTGGCCAGCCAGCTTCCCTGACCTGAACACCATAGAGAATCAGTGAAGTATTGTCAAGAGGAAGATGAGAAACACCTGACCCAAAATAAATTTGAAATGAAGGCTACAATAAAAGCAAAAAAAAAAAAAAAGGCTTCACCTCAGCTGTGCCACGAGCTGATCCCCTCCATACAACACCATACTGATGCAGTAGTTCATTGTGAAGAAGCCCCAGTTATGTGTTATAGTTTTTAAATGAACATGGTTGTCATTAGCTGGGAAACCCTGCATTTAAAGTCATTACTGATTATTTGTCTGTGTGGGTTCTCAGTCATCCAGGTCACGGTAATCTAAGGAGCTTGGAAAGCTAAGTAACTGGACTTTCTTAAGGTCCTTGATGTTGTTTTCAGCTCTCATCTGAGAAGCCTTTTCACATTGCTGATTATTATGACCAGACAGCAATGAATGGACTTAATTTCATCCTGAACCAATTTCTGCTGGAGGTTTCTTCCTGTTAAAGTGGAGTTTTTCCTTCCCACTGTTGCTAAAGTGCTTGCTCATAGGAGGTCATCTGATTGTTGATGATTGTTGGGTTTTTCTCTGTATGTATTATTGTAGGGTCTACCTTACAATATAAAGAATGCACAAATTAGGCACCCCATCGGTGCTCCCCAGGTATGCTTTATTTGTCAACCAATCACTTGCATTGCAGAGAGAGGTTATTATGATTACAAAATTGTGGTTTTACTTTTTGCCCTCTCATTGTGTTTTTATTTTCCATTGCTTTCCTATTACATTTATTTATAACATAAGCTGTATTCAAAACATGCAGCAGTCTATAATTCTCACTTAAGCCTCTGCAGCCTAGTAAGGTAGAAAATGAGCAGTGCACTGATTGTACGACACCTCCTAAATAGGTGTGAACACATATTTCATGTAGCAACACATGGCAGGGCTTTATTTGCGTTCAAACTCTGTTGTCGAGGATCTCTCTCACACCTGACTGCTCCGTCTTATCCCAAATGAGCAAACGACAACATCTGGAGGCTTACAGAAAGGAAAAGCTCTGAGGACAAAGAGAAAGACAGAACAAACCCTCCTCCACACACACACACACACGTGCATGTACAAATACATGGGTAAAACACGCCCGAGGCCATTAAATGATAAAGCCCTCCCAGTGTGAAATAACGCACACATCACAACACATCACCATCACAGTGCAAAAAGAAAGTTTTCAGTTGCTCCTATATTAAGCTCACGATCGTGCTCAGAGCAAAAGCGAAATCCTTTAGTAAGAATCACTTTCAGACAGACAAGATATTATACTGCATGACTACTCAGACAGCATTATGCAGAGACAGGGGGCCGCTATGACACCTCCTTTCATTCTGAGCAAACTGTTGAGAAACACAAACAATGTTTATGGTTCAAAGCCCAGGCAAATAGAAAGGCAGAGTGCTTTGTCTTTTAAGTGCACTGCAATTGGACTTCAAACCTGTTCAAATAAATAGGTCTTTAAAATATCATCTGCTCATGGTGCTGTATACAAAGAAGCAATATGTTATCTGTCTAGACTGTAGAGGTGGAAATTACAAATTACATTTCTGATTCAATTTATGCACCGCTTAAATCATGGTTCAAATGCACTTCAAACTGCATACATCAGTCAGCGAACGCCTCGACGCTCACACAGCCTGACATTCAGAGCTGAGTCTGACTGGCTCCAGGTTAGTAGTACGATAGCCTGTTCAGTTCAGCTCACCTCAAAAACGAGTGCGTACCAGCTTGTTGTTTTTGACAGCATTTTCAGACTTTTGTTTATTTGGCTTTTGTGGTCTTTAAAACAGCTTTGAATGAGGCACCGACGTCACTGCTGAGCTGACAACAGCAATCACGCTCGTCAGCAAAGAGCTCCGCTGCTAAAAGCTACTAATTCAAGAGACAGTGGTGATTCAGTATACTCAGTTCACTTTTCAACTGAGATATTTTACATCTATGCATTTGAGAGCTCTGCTTTGTATCACCTATGAGTGATGAGATGGGATGGGATGTACCAGTGATGTGTCGACACATTGGGGCTACATTTCAGATAGTGGTCTTGTTAAAATTGATGAAATTATCAACACAGAAAAGTGCTATCAGATTTTGAGCCACCATGCAATGCTATCTGTAAAGCATCTGATGGGCAAGGCTTCATTTTTCAGTATGACATTGATCTCAAACACATTGCCAGTGCAGTAAAAGTATAGCTGAATAGAAAAACACACAGTCGAACACTTTCATGCCATGGAACTCAATGATATTGAGTGTGGGATCATCTTGACAGAGAAAAAGAGGCAGTCAACATGCAAAGAAGTGCTTTGAATGTCCTTCAAGAAGCCTGCAGAACTATTTTTGACGACTACCTAAAGAAATTACAAAAAGGAGCTTGCCTAAGTGAGTGCAGGCTGTGTTGAAGAATAAAGGTAGTCATACTATAGAGTATTAATTTGTTTTTTCTGTTATATGCTGTATTGTATGTTTCAAGAAATCACTATATATGTCTTGATGCATGCTCAATCATCCAGGTAAGTAAATCTCCAAAAGTTGATTCTGTTCATCTGGATGTAGTGTTTTGTGGGTGAAACGTTTTGTCACTCATCCAAGTGACTTCTTCAGTCTCAGCTGACTGCAGGTTTCCCCAATCTTATAAACAGTACATTTGCATAATGACTGAAACCAGCCCACTGAAGGAACAATGGGCCGGGAGGTCAGTTCCTTAATCTTAATCTCTTTGGAGAAATCACTATATACATTTACCACTTTGCTAGCTAAATATAAAAAAATAAAAGGTGGCTAAAGATCTTTGCACATCTCTGGAAAATTTCAGTTTTTACCAAAATATAACAAATTGCAATGTGTTTAATTTAGGCTAAATAATGATGCAACTCTGGGTCTTTAGCAGCCAGGAGTAAACAGCTTGTGAAAATGCATGAATAGTTTTTTAGGTATAAGTGAAGTAAACTTTCCCACTAGTATTCATTCTGACAGGAGTCTGTAAGAAAGTAATGGTTTGGCAGGAAACACGAAAAAATGTTTGCTCAGTCCTTGGTGTCACGCACTCGGTGCCCCTGTAAGCATCATTGTGTTTGGTTGTCAGACAGACTTAACATTGTGAAAGGGTGGATTTTTAATCCAAAGCATGCACACTATTCTAAACCCAAACTGAAACTTTTGTTATATAAACTTTGCCAAACAGCAGCTAAAAATATAAAGTGAAAAGTAAAAAAAAAAAGATAATGAAAGAAAAGAACTGAAAACTATCCCAAAGTCCTGTCCTCTGGGTGAAATTCACGTTGTGATTTTTATATATTTGTCAAGGGGAGCAGTAACCTGCAAACTGAAAAATGATGCTAACAAGCAGCCAGAGTATTAACTCCCAAGGTGTTTTGACCGAGTGTCAGTATGTAATGAGATGGAAATTTAACAGTTTCTTAGTGTGCTATGTCCAAAAGGACACTATGCAATTTTTTTTATATTTTATGTTGTATTTGAATAAAACAAACAAAATACTATGTGCCAATTGCTAGGCTAATGCTAATTCTGTTTTCCTGCTTCTTACTACTTCGTACTAAGCTAACAACTTTTCATAACCTGCTAACACCTTAATGGAAACGCACTGGGCTGCTGATGTTCTCATAAACTCTCAAGAAATTCACCAAAATATTGAAGTGTGGTTTTAAACTGTCACGTGACAGGCTAATTATTATTATGCTGTATGACTTGGATCGTAGGCCCCAAAGTTAGGGCCTGTCACTTACTGTAGCATAAATGTTTATGGTTGCCTTTCACCTAAATGCCATGTAGACTCAGTTTATTTATATCTTGATCATTCCATGCATGTTTGTGTGTGTGACAGAGAGAGAAAGAGAGAGTGAGAGCTAGCTAGCATGATGACAGCCAATTAATTCAGCTCTTGGGGACTCTGCGAGGAGAAACAGTGACTCGCGGGTTGCATTAGTCATGCAGCATGGCAGCGCTGGCATCAGGGAGCTCTCGTACACTTTAAAGGTGACTCTGTGTGTGCCCACATTTTTGTTTGCCTCTTGTGCTATCCTGTCATACCTCCCTCACCCATGGGGGCCCAGCATGAAACAGCTTCACGACTTAAGGATAGCGTCGGAGGCGCTGAGTGCATCCTGAGAAGCTGAGTGTCAAACCTCCAACAAAGCATTTAACAAGCACAACAGTGCACACTGCTAACAGCTCGTTCAAAGACTATGCCAGAGTTTACCCCCTACAAGCACACAAACAAACATCTTTATTATAGCTGACTTAAGCTTGAGTCCAAAGGGATGTAAGGGAAGTTTTTGTTTTGTTTTGTTTTTTTAAAAGAGGTGCAGTGCAGCTACAGTGAAGTGATGTACTGATCCATATGAAGTGAAGTGGCTCACAGAGTTCAATATGAGTGATTAAATACTCAAGTATATGCTCACTGTACACCGAACAGCAAGGACATTTATGAAAGAATTTACATTGAGAGTACATATTCTTAGATGTGAGAACATGAAGGACACACAAAGACACACACTTTACTATGCTCATTGAAGACATTTTTTACTCACTATTGATCAATGCTGACCATGAGCAGCCTGTGTAACAGCTTGAGATTTTGTATTTTAATGCCACAGCAGGTTATACTAGATTTATATCGTTAACTTTGCAGATTTCAGTTTGCGTAGCACCTGAGCATCTGCTTTCTTTACTCAAAGGTTAAGAGAGACGTAGAATAGACAGCTTTGGTCTAAATGTAGGCGAGGAAACGCTTCAGTATTAAGTTAGAGACTGTCAGGTTAGTTTACCTTAGTTTTTGTAATATTCAATTACACAAGATGTTATTGAAAATAAGATATCATTGAAATTTGATTGGAAGCCTGAGGGAATGAAGTTGGGTGTGTTACTGTCTTGCCGTGATTATATTAATTAAAGTTTTAAGGCTGTTAAAAGAAATTGCACACTTATTAACTAGAACAACTTCAAACCACTCCCTATCAAGTATTGACAATATATTTTTTTAAATGATTTCATAAATGTTTTATAAGTTTAAGCTAATTCCTTTATTAAAATTTCATGTGTGCAATAATCTGGGTACATATCCTGTATGTAAAAGATGGACGTAGCTTATACCTGCATTCTTTCCAATTGCCAGCAGGGGGTTACTTAAAAAAAAGAGAGAGAGAAATCATACTTCTAAGCTGATTTGTAAGTTCTGTTCTGTTCCTGTGATTGAGTGTGTAGTCGAGATCAAGGTGTCAAACATAAGGCCCAGGGGCCAGAATTGGCCAGGCAAAGACTTTAATCCGGCCCAGTGAGTTTGGCATTCCTGTTCTAGATCCTAGGTAACCAATATTTTGACCGATCCAGACCCAGATGACATTTTTTATGGACCCGGAGCCATTACTAGATTTTGATGGACCCTTTCCATTATGCTCGGTGCAACTTGTCTCATAAGGTTAAGGCTACGGTGAGGTTATTTGAATTTCTTTGTCTTTCTGATAGCCAGTGTGCATACACAGACTAATGGCGTGCATGGTAACTCATGCTATGTGATTCAGAGCAAATTCAGTCTAACTGGTCCTCCATACATTTTAATTGAATACCCCTGGTCCAGAGTGTATGGTGTCAGTTTCTAGTTGTTAGCTGTGGTTAATAAATCATGATGCTCATTTAGTAAAGCATTAAGTAGGTTATGCTTTAGAGAGGACCTACTTTGCAACTTTGCTGTGACTGTCCAGGCATTAGACTTATTAACAACTTTTGCAATATTTACAACAGCATTACTGATACATGATTAGAACACGAGAATGCAATAGCTTTCTAACTGACTGACAGGCATACTAATATATAGGTGTTATACCTGTTAGAAACCACATTCAGTGTTCTTGTATCACAGCCATTATCCATTCAGTTATAAATAGCGTTATCATTAATGCTATGTATATATACTCCTCTTTGTCAAATGACTGGTAAAATGGCAAGTTTGTAACCTCCTATAGTCCCAAACTATGTTAAACAACAGCAGGGCCACACAAAACAGCAACTCGAACAGTTGTCCTCTGCAATAACTGATCTTTAATGTTTAAAAACCCTTTGTTAATTTAGTTTCATCCCTCAGGTGATACCAAGCAGTTGTGAGTGCAAAGTAAAGTGTAATTTTGAGTATAGTGAAGCCTGCAGCTCGGTGATCACATTCTGGAGGTTGAAGACAGGATGTCTCCATGAGAAACAGATGATGACGAGAGCCGTAGGTGGTTGGTGTGCTGCCTCAGTCAGTGCTCTGCTTACAAAGGGCCATTAGCCAAGGTCTGTAGCTGACAGATGAAGGCCCCCCTACGGTGCAGGACCACGCTGTGATTTACAATCTTTATATTTAACCAGAGAGAGATTAATTATCACCAGCAAATTGACAGGACCAGGAAGACGAGGGAGGTTTTTGACTGACATTGCCATTCCTCACAGCACTTCATGCCAGAGGTCATTGCTCCTGACCTTGGGATGCCAGGCATATTGGGCACCCTGCCTCCTTTCAGCAGCACCTTCTTATGCATTTTTTTACTTTGACAACCATCATTTTTGCTTTGCAGGCACGCCGCTCACCCCCGGATGAGCTTATGGCCCCACAATGGTTGTCAAAATAAAGGGAAAATTAACTGTCGAGCAGAATTCTCTCATATTTTTCATCGTGGACACTTTTTTGTAGACTTGTAGTCAAGCATGTGTGGGGGAATGAGTGAGTGAGCGAGTGCGAGGGAAAACAAGCCTTGCCCAAAGCAAGAAAACAAAAGAGCCATGGTTCCACTCTGTGTTTCCACTCTCCTGGTTTACTGATGCCCTGCAGATGTCCTGAGCCACTTTTTATTTCCTTAAGTATTGAGTCCAGTGTGAGAGGGGGGTGGGAAAGTGGATTCTGGTGTGTTTTTGATGTGTTTGTGTTGCTATCTAGTGCATTATCCATTGTGGAAGGGATGGGCTTGGCTAGGTCATTTCTTTGTAGCATATACAACAGGGTGCTAAATCAATTTACCTCTCCAGGGACAATAAATATCATGTGTTTAAAAGTCTGTATCGATAAGATAAGATAAGATAAGATAAGATAAGATAAGATAAGATAACTTTTTATTGTCATTGCACAGTCATACATAGTACAGTAGTACAATGAAATTGGAAAACTGTGTTACGTCGGCACTACATATAACACAACACGACACGATATGACACATCACAACGCAACAAACAACACAACACAGTATATTAACTTAGTATAAAAAAGAAGAATAAGTGTATGTGTATTGCACACTATTGGGGGCTAAATGCATGCTAAGACCAAGCATCAAGCTCTAGGATGAATAAAATAGGTGTCTCAGGTGGCCAGTTGGCGTTGGCTTTAAAGTCCCCATATATTCCCTTGTTAAAACAGTACACTGTACAACTGTACAAAGGTGATTGTGATATTGGAGTCATGGAGCTGGATTTCTCAATCAGTGCGTCTTAAGCATACTAAATGCAATTATCTTTCTGATACAGACAATGCAAGCAGTTACTAGTTCTGATGAGCAAAATTTGAGTATTTTATTTAGTTACGTAGCAGTAATTACAATATATCTTTGTCTGTGTGATACAACTACTAAGTCTACACTCTGCCAAACAGTTAGTTCATAACATTGTACTCCATCCTCCTGTCTAAATATGGTCGCTTCTCTTTCCAAGAAAACAGCGTGGCGGGAGCCAGTAACATTAACACTGAAGCTTTAAAACAGGGCAGCTGGTGGGGGCTATATCCACATTTTATATTCATGTTTCCCATGTGACATCATGTTCACATTGCTCAAGAGTATTCTGTGATGTAGGCTGTAACATAACGTATTGACACACCTTTTAATACTGTACTCACACATTGTATAGATAAAAGGCATTGCTGCTTTTCACAGTGCCTATATTGTGCTACGCTGATGGCTGCAGAAATCATCAAGGACAGAAAGAGAATCTTTCTTTTTATCACTTTTGTCCTGATTTGGATTGAAGATGTTGGTTTGCAGTAGATAATCAGTGAACATTTCATTGGAGGTAAGCATTTTGCAGAATATTAACCCGCTCCAGGATCCCTTGCTGCATCTATGACATCCTTGGTCATAGATCTTTGCTATTATATTCTTGTAATTGCTTTGGTCGCTAGCAGACTGCCAGTAGGTTGCATGTTGGATGTTAACTTGTCTGCAAACACTTGCTAACTGCTAACCCAGCTGTAACTTAAAAACTGAAAAACATTCATCTTCAAATTAAATTTTGTGTCCCAGCGCTGCAGCCAACATGTTTCAAAATGCACAGCAGAGGCAAATGGTCTCTGTTACCAGAAAGTTACTGACCTGTGTGACTGAGGCTTTAGCAATCGATTTCACAGCAACTGCAATCAATCTCTAGCCACTACTCACCAACCATGTTTTTCCCTTATGACCAATGGTTGCCGATTTAACCTGTATGTACATGTGTGTATAATGCTGAACAGCTAGTGAGACATGAATGGCGCCAAATTCCTAAGAAGCAAAAAAAACCTCCTGTTTTTCCTTGCTTTTCCGATCTTCCTAGTGAAATTCCTACTGAACTTGGTAGTGATGTAACTCCCGTGTTATGGCTTCCAGGGTAACTGCAACATGGCATGCGTGCCTGGGGGCAGCATTACACATCCAAAACAGTGGATGGCCACATGACTAGAAAACGTGTGCGATCGTGGCTCAAGAGTTGGGAGTTCGACTTGTAATCGGAAGGTTGCCGGTTTGAGCCCTGGCTTGGACAGTCTCTGTCGTTGTGTCCTTGGGCAAGACACTTCACCCGTTGCCTACTGGTGGTGGTCAGACGGCCCGGTGGCACCAGTACGCCCCAGGGGGCTGTGGCTACAATGCAGCCACACCAGTGTGTGAATGGGTAAAGCGCTATACAAATACCATTTTGAAAAATTGAGACTTTTTCTTTTCATCTCACCCAGTAGACTGTTATAATTAATCACATTTTTTGTTTGATTTCATCACAGTATCAAGTGGGACAAATTTTGGGAAAATAAGTCAGAGTACTTGACACGTGGGGATTCACTCTTGTCTCGAGTTAGATGAGATGATTGATAGCCCTCTCAACTCTGTTCATAAGATACGAAGCAGATGGTTATCTTAGTCTAGCACTGCAATCGGGGAGAAGCAACACGCAAGGCTCTCTAAGAAAATTTACCTACCAGTACTTTAAAGACGCTCCATAATTTACAAGTTATATCCAAGAGGGTTTCCTAAATGCCAAACTGTTGCTTTAAAGGGCAACTCTAAAACAGGCAAAGCTCTGAAATGTGTTGAAGAAATATAATAGGCTTCAGAACAAGGCAAGAATTTGTGCATAAGGCACAGAGTGTGAGTTTACTGGTTTCTCGCTACATTTTCAGCATTTGGTTTGTTTTCAGCCACGCTGGCAGAGAGAAATATATTTAGAGAATCAAATTTCATTTCTGTTAGTGACTTCAGTCGACACAGAGGCATGTTAGTCAGCACTTAACACCAGTTTTCTCTCCCCACCTATCAGTTTACCTTGTGCCTCCAGCTGAGTAAATCATACAAATGAAATCTGGCTTATTATCTATCACAAATGTGGATGCAGCAAGATTCTGACACATAAATCCCCCTTTGAAGGTTAATAAAAACACACACGCAACTTTGCAACCTCTCTGACGATAAATAAATAAATAAATAAAACTAAAAGCACAGTGCAGCACACCAGAAAACTGATTCACAGCTGATATCAGATGGTTATTCAGTCTTTGAGGGGTGGAGGGGGGAGAAAGTTGTTCATGCTTTCAAATGATTAAGCTATCAGAGGAATAACAGATGCTTTACACCTCTCATCCCCTATAACAGCTCTCACCTCCTCCCAGCTACAAACTCCAGCTCCTGCAAGTCTCCCTCTGTTTCTCTCTTGCTCACCCCTCACCTTTGCCTTGCCAGTCTCATCCATCTCTGCACTCACCTATGGCACTTCCTCATGTTGCATTCACTTGCACTTTTGCCGAATGAGAATCACAATGAAGGACAAGGTGCTAATGATTTCCACTCACTTTAAGCCTCTGGCATGCAGGAAATATATTCCCTGGGTAAATCCTGAGATTTATGACATCAACATTTTATCTTCTTTTAAGTGCGGGGATGACCAAGAAGAGGGCAGGGATGGACACTGAATGCCATGCAGGAACCATGACCACCTTTGCTAATCCTTTGGCACCCCCACCAGCTCGCATTACAGATGGAAGTCACAGGCGGATTATGACTGCAAATCAGCTCTACTCGCTTTAAGAAGCCGTACGCCCTCAGCCGTCTCATTTCTCTCTCTCTCGCTCACTCTCTTTACCACCCTTAAATCACACCCACCCCCATCTGAAGTTAGTGCTCTAAAGGGAGAGATCTCACCAACCCCGAGTGTCAGCATGGGAACAATTAGCAGGCAGGTGCAGAAAATTGCTCTTTTCATAATGACGGATATTTATACATAACCCCTCGCAGAGGTGGACACGCTGCTTCTTTGTTACCCAGGCTGATTGTCCAAGGCTCCTTCTCTTTCCATCTCCTCTCACTTCCTTTCCTTTCCTTTTTTTCAGCCATTCATAAAATACAAGCACCCATAAGTCAAAGTGACAAACATCAACATAAAGGCAGCTGCTGCGAAATCTGACATCCGCTCAGATGTCAGTTAAGACTGAGACATCCGTGACTCTCGATCCAATTACGTTAATCAGCCGTGGAAAATCCATACTGAAAGTTGATGAACAATCTCGCGCGATTGTAAATGAAGTTGGTTGTGGCTGTCACTATCCGTCTAATGAAATAATCTCGTTGAACTGACCCCCTGACGGTGATCATGACAGACGTAATCATCAGTTTTGTGCCTTATTGTGCCTTACTCCTCACATCACGGGGACGGGGAAGATGCGATTTCCAAAACAGTGCATTGACGCCGAAGACACTAAAGGTCACCGTGCGCTCTTGAAGGATCACTCATTGAAAACAGCCTTGTTTGATTCTGCGATGATCAGATGACTTCATAACAGCTCCCACTTTGTGCCAGGAGTTTAATTCAGCCCGCAAGGTCAAAGGGGTCAGTGGACAAAGTGTTGCTCATCTTAACTGACTAGCAGCCTCGTGCTGCTGTGCTCTGCTCGGCTCTACACGCAGAGCGCTACTGCTCTCTACTGACAGCTGCACATCACTTGCCTGATGGAGTGATGCTTTCTTATTGAGATCTACCACGTCCCTGAAAAAAATAATAAAAAAGAAAAGAGTACTGGTAAACATGATTCTGTTTCTGTGTTTCACTCTGGAGAAAGGTTTGAAGGATCTTTTTTCCCCCCCCAAGCTTTAGAGTAACATGTACTAAGGATATGATCGCATCCCTTCATAGCCTATATCATGATGGATGTAATCCCAAGTGAACTGAGTAGGGCTTTATTATTACACGATACACATCTCTATCCTCACAGTAAATAGCTTTCTGATTGCAAACCATCGCTGAAGCCTCCAGAGATATCCCCTTCTCAGACAACTGCCTATCTCTTACAGGATTTATGTCTGGCAGGCAGCTGGTAAATAACCCTATCAGCACTTAAAGGCTCATTTAGCTTGAGGAGTGTGTAATGGTGTTTATATAATCAGCATCTTTGTTTCTGAGACTGAACAATGAAAAGCCCTTATTTGATTTGAGTGCCATCGTGACTGCCTCTGGCATGTATATCGTGTTGTCTCCATCTGGTGGTAACTGGTGGAAACACACGAATGTGGGGTGTTTTTTCCACTCTCATAAATGTTTTATATTATTAACACATAGCGATTGCAACTATGTGTGTTGTTCACCTAAGATTTTTACATTAACTGTCAAATAACCCATCTGTTCATGTTTGCAATCCTAGAATTCAGTATAGCATGGCCAGAGGGTAGAAAAGAATCCCTCAAATCCCATAAAATAACCAAAACAAGCAGGGGAGACATTTTTGACACAGTACCATTAAATCTGACATATAATTCAAATGCTGCAAGAACTGCATGATGAAAAATTCAAGTTCATATGTGACCTGAAAAATAAAAATATCTGATGTAATGTAATGCAATACAATACACGAGCCACACAATAAATAATATTTTCCTTAAAACCTGTCACTTTTTTTTAGACTGTGTGCATGTGTGTGTTTGTGTGTGTGTGTGAGTGTGTGTGCGTTTTCTGGTAGCTTTCAAATCTGAAGGTGGCATGAAAACCCTTTGCTAGGGTAAAAATTAAAAATTGTTATCATGAAAATGAAAACTAGGTTACTAATTCCTGGTTCCATTGGTTTTTTTAAATCCTAAATATGTTTTCAATGCACTAATTAAAATCAATAACTTTCATAAGGACCCAGTGCTACTTTTGGCAACCACCAAAGTCCTTAATGATAAAAAAATAAGTTGGGACAGTAGAGGTTTTAGTTCACTCGTGTGCTTGTCCGCCCATCAAAACATCATATAATGGTATTATTAAAAGCACAATAGCCTGAGCATCCATTACACACTATAAGTGTCTATCTACTGCTGACAGCTTTCAGAGTCCCTGATGCTCAAGTGTCTGGAAGCCTTTCTTCTTCTTTTGATGGACTGGGTCTTTACAGCCCACTCGGCGTTCGCCTATCTGCCATATGGCGTGCTGGTACATGAAAAGAGTGCACTCAAACACTGCATTTTCAACCCATCATACATGAAGCAAAACACTAACGAGAACCCATTAAAGCAACTCTCCCTTTTTTTTTAAGATTTATTAAACAATGAAAGTTTTAAAGATGGATTCATCACTAATGAGAGCACACAGCATCACAAGGTGGCAAGAGTGGAAAAATAGGCCTGTGCAAACAGAAACCAAGGTTTTATTTAAATAATATATAGATTTACCAGTAAAATGTATTTATTTTAAATACTTTACTGCTTAAATGTCTCTCATTTTCTTTATTTTTGCTTCTTGGAAGCCAACGTTTCTTGTCATTTTTAATGTGGTCTGTGAGCAGTAGTTCGCCAAGCTTTCTGAAGGGCTTTTTTTAAAGCCACTTAACGCTGAATTGTATCATTCAAGTATATAAAAAAAAGCACATAAATCAGTGGATGACACATAACAGATAATTTAGCAAAGAACTCATTTTAAAATGTGTCTTTAGGCCTGTTGTGAAAACACATAATTTGTTCCTCCTTTAGCTGAATCTACAAAGAAATGCCAACAATAACTCAGTCTGACAGAAATAAAGTACTACTTTTGCACCAACAAGGTGATTTCCAGAGAAATCCTGATATAGCTCAGCACGGTGTGCAGTGTGTCCTTAACAAAGGTTGAGAAAACTAGACAAGCGGAGATCGAAGTGGTGGGCCTAAAAAACAAAACACCTACAGCAAATGAACAGGATCTAAAAGTCAAGTTTTTAAGAAATAGGAAGAAAAAAACAGCATTATCATTTTCAGTTATTGATTGGCTTCCCCAGAGGCTGGGCCTCAACTTCAGCATGACAGAAACCCAAAACACCAGTGTGCCAGTGAACTAAAACCTTTTCCTGAAGACAACCTAAAGAAAATACAAGAAAGCTTGATTAACATAATAATAATAAAGGAAGTCATACCAAATACTGACTTTAACGCTTGTTACAGTCACACACAGTCATATCTATCTATATATATAGATAGAGAGATATAATCATAGGTTAGTAGGGTGGGTGTGATATAGAAATAGTCTTGTAATTTAGTCTTTTAGGTTTTTTTTGGTATTACTTTCAGTCACTGCTCTCATCTATTTCAGTGACAGTACCAAAGCAAATTAGAAACTAAAACTTTTAATGGTGTAAGAAGTAAATAAAATTTTTTTTTACTGCTTCGGTGTGATCTACAGGATTACAGAATGAGAATAAGTGTGCAAATGAGTAATCAAAGTAGGCTAGAAAACACGTGACACGTGTCTTCAGGAAGGTATCCGGTAACACCTGTGATCAGTGGTGCAGGGCTGACTCCAAACCTCGTACTTAAACCGCACCCTGCAGTGACTTTGTCTCAGGTATCGCGACATTTTCTTCCAATTCAATAAGGAACAATTGAGGTCTTCTCGCGATGACAGGGGCGACCACTCAAGTATATTGTTCCTAAATTAGCAGGTATTAAACACAAAGCCCTAATAGTGCTACTGTACGGAGAAAAAGTCTTCTCTCATTATTACTGTCCTTCTCAGAGTTCATCAATTAGCCTTTTGCCACAGATAGCACTGACTTAATGAACCGTTACTTTAACTAGAATATTACTTCCATTTTCCCAAATTAATGAGGCCACTAATTGTCCTAATTTGCGCCTGAAACCCGGGCATTACGGTTTCTCTCTTTGCTCACTAGAACCACCTCCGTAGCTCGGGGTGTGAGAGGATAATTACAGACCAGACTCCGCCGAACATCAAGAGGTTCACTGTTCCTGGTGCACGAGAAAAAAAAAATGAAACAGTCTTTTGTTCAGAAATTAACAGGTCTTTAATTAAAACACAAGGCGAAACGACGGCACACTTTATAGAGCATTCATCCCCACTGAATGCTGGCGACGAGGAAGGAAATCCAACAGCTGAGCTACAGTTTACTAGTGTGGCTGTTTGCATGTTGCTAGGCAACCGTAAAGCACGCTCAACACAGGGTTAGATGCGATTCAGTGGGTGGAGCAAAACAAAGGGGACGCCTGGATAGTAAACAGGAATTCAAAGGCATGCATCAAAAGCACATTTATATGTGTTGATTGTTATTTATTTGTTTATTAAGAACATATTACAATCAGAACTGTGGTTATTATTTTATTATCTTTGTTGGGTCATAATTTCCGGATAATTGCTGGTATTCTGTAATACTAATTCTACTGTAATAATTTGGTGTGTTAGGCAAATAGTTGGGAGGTGAAGTGCACTTTGTCATTTTAGTAAATGGTTTGTTTATTTTTGCACAGAGAGAGAGAGAGACAGATCTAATTTCCTTTATTGTCACCTACCCAGGTATTATTGTATTTGTTTCCAGGAAACAAGAAAATGCATCGTTAAAGTAGAGAGTCATATTTATATGTGAACTTAGTTCACATATAAATATGGTTCACACCTCATTTAAAAAGCCTTAAAAATAGCTTTAAAGATCGGTCGGGGTCACAGTCACCCAACAGTAACAACTGAGAAGATGAGGGCATCCCCAGTGATATCACCATTAGTGTAAATAATTTTAACTATGGCATTTGACTTATTTGTCAGCATTATAAGAATAACCCACACATAAAAAAAAATCCCCAGTCTTTACAAAGTTCAGTTACCAGCAAACACGAACCGGTCAAAGGGCACTTGTACCTTCCACTTGCAATCACCTACAAGTGTAACAACTTAGGTGGTTAGTGCTAATTAAACAGCAGCTATGGGAAAGATGTGCTGACTCAAGTGGAATCTGCTGTTGGTTGGCTGGTTGAGTTTAGGTTGTGGATGATTCAAGGATAAGGAGTAATCGCTGGGATATGTACCAGGGCTACATCACCACCTAACTTTGTTTGTTATTCACTGTTTGCAAAGCAATAAGTGTGCGCAGATAGATCCAAATATCGATAGCGTCGATACCTGTTCCGCTATTGATGTTGGATAGCAACATGATCAATGTTTATTTCTGTCCTCTAAGTTCAATATGATGTCTTAAATGTGTTAAATATTTTTCTCGGAAATGATGACAACACCTGAAGCATGCCCTATAAAAAATGTGTGAAATTTTTCTTTATTGTCTTTCATGTCTATTTTAGTTGTAGTTTATAGCACATTTTAAATAGAAAAAGCTGACCAAAGGTGCTTTAAAGACAAACACATTTATGCCTCTTTTTCCCTAGTACCTACTTGGCTTGACTCAACTCAGTTTGTAGAGTTTTCCATTATGTGGTAGCACCTGGTACCAAGTATTTGTTTAGTACCTGCTCAGCCTGGGTTCCGAGAAAAGTGAGTCAATCTAAAAATGTGCCATCAACATATTGCATGCCACCTATTGAGCAGTCAACAGCATCACTTGACAAGTTAAGAGCAACCGCCTCAGAAAAAACAAAACCACCGTTTTTGAAACCCGGCAACGAGGGAAATGGCTACACAAAAAATGAACACCGTGATCCCCTTATTCTGACAAAAACCATAGACCAAGCAGCACCATCGCCTCCTCATTCTCCATTGTTGTTTTGTGTTTGTGTCACATTAAAATGACATTGTGGAACTTTCGGTCACATTGCACACTCAGTTGTAATGGAAAACAACCAAACCGAGTCAAGTGGATACTAGTAGAATAGAGATAGGTCTCCAAAAACCCCAGTATTAAAATCCACGAAAAGCTGAAAGGTGTGTTTTATCAAGTATTGTGGAAAGTAAAAATCACGATGAATTAGTGGTCATTAGAATGTGGTCAGATGTGTTTTAAAAATCACGATGGTCATCTCATAACACATGACACTGCTCTCCCCTACATACACTGGCTTTACAGGTTAAAAGTAATGGTGTTGGTATCGGTATGGGTAATACTGGCCCTGTGTTTACTTGATATGGGAACATAGCACTACAAAGCAGCAATAGTCACAATGGCCATGAACTGCATTGTGAAATTGCTGAGGAATTTTTTGCAAAACACTTTTGTGCAATTTGAGGTTCATGTTTTTTGCATTGTGCATTTTCAGCAGGAAACAGTTACAGAGTTGATTTGTTTAGTTTAGTCAGGGTCATTGCATCATTTAGTCACAGTGATGTACAGTGGCCTAACACCACTCAAGAAGAACGCATTCAAGTAAAGATAAAGTAAGGCCCCCCTCCCTTCATTCTCGCCTGTCTCCTACAGAAGGTCGCTGCAAGTTGACCTTAGAAATGTTCCTCACACCTCCTCGGCCTCCACTGCCACTCCCCCCCTCACGCCCCGCACCAGATGGGAAGTGTAGCTGCATTTTTTTAAAGCCTGCACGCAGGGTTGCGGGCTGTTGCGCTGGCACTGGGGCTAAAGGAATGAAATATTCATGTAGCCCCCCCAGCCCTCTTTAAATAGAAGAAAAAAAAAGAATGGACATCCCGGGACGAAGAACGTGCCGATTTATTCAAGTAAGACCAGGCCTCATTAAACTGCTGGCGGCGGGGCAGGTCACGGTGATTTTCTTCACTACTACTCGACCCCGAAAGAGAGAGAGAGAGAGAGAGAGATCGCTGAATGCAAAATTTGTCCCAGTCACTCCTCACTACAACATCTCAGATCTCTCAGCGGACAGGTCCGTCACCGGTGCTGAAGTTGTTTCTCCGCCGTAATTGATGCCCTAATGAATGATTAGCTCTCATGTCAGAGTCAGAGCTCAGTGAGCGCCGTGGGCAGCATATGGGAGACGTGGGTGACACCGTCTCGGAGGTGCGTGGCTTGTGAGCGGTGCCAAGGGACACCAGCTGATAGGCACAGGCCAGGGGCCACGTGACCCTGAGCAAAAATTTGTAGCCTAATTTATCTTCTTCCTTCGAGGCTGGGTCTGAAAGGGGAAAAATCTTAATCTTGTAACGACAACAACGGCAAAAAAATAACAGCAATAAATAATAAATGACGGAGTGTTTTTCTTTTCTTTCCAACTTTTCTTAATGGTTCATAAATCGCCTTCAGACAACTTATCAGTTATTGCGCCTCAGCTATAGGTGTGTCTCGATCCTTGTCTCACACCTGTTAGTTTTATTATTCTTCTGCAAATAATGAATGATTGGGCACCTTTTACTGTTTGTTTGAGAACAAACTTGGACGTTTGTTTTCCACAACCACAGCTCTCAGCGGGTCAGAACCAATCACGAGTCGGTTACTGCGCTCGTGAGAAAGAGGCCGAAATGCATTTTCCATGGAAAGGATGATGATGACTTTATAGAAAAACACATACTTACTATAGAAATATGACTAACACACTTGTGTAATTAAAAAGAAGACAAACGTTTTCCCATACAAGCTCGCGTTTATTAATATAGACACATAATATAGACTATAACTTAATTTATTACATAATCATTCATTCTCTATACATTTTCATTCATGAGTAGGGTGAGCTTCGTTAGGTAGAGCATAGGTCGGCTATTGCACGCTCTTAAATGATTAATACTCGTCTCCTTTTAGGGATAACAAGGTCGTGATTGAGTTACAATGCACAATAGGAGAAAAAGTCGAGCTTTGTCTAATTGTTCTTTGACAGACAGGGTCAGAGGGGATTGTGCGATTGGCTGCTGCCTCCTGAGGCTACAGTGCTGTCAGGGCTGTTTGCGGGCTGGGAGTGACACCAAGGTGACTACAGGGGAGGCTGTATAAATTGTAGGCGCAGCGCAAACCACTCCAGAGACTCTGGCACCGGCTGAAGCGAAAGTGCGACCTTTATATCCTGCCGTGCACGACCACATCAGGACACTGCAGTGATGGCTGCAAAAGCAGAACTTTCGAGCTGGTCGGAGTACCCAGAGGACTTCACTCTGCTGCAGCAGCATCACCAGCAGCAGCACAACCTGGCCCACATCAGCTCCAAAGCCTGGATTTCCTCCACTTCAATCCGTGCGCTCTCAATTAGGGACGCGCACGCGGCTGCAGAGGCAGCGGGCATCTCGCGGGAGAAACTTGTGCCAGTGACCGAATTCACTGACCGCGTTACCACCAAAGGCATGACAGAGACAGACCCTGCTAAGGCGCCAGATGGATGCAAGACGAGCCACTTCGGCCCTCAGAGACACAGGCGCGTGGCGGCCAACGCCAGGGAGAGGAGGAGGATGCACGGGTTGAACAAAGCGTTTGACGAGCTCAGGAGTGTCATCCCCTCCCTGGAAAACGAGAAAAAGTTATCCAAATACGACACCCTCCAGATGGCGCAGATTTACATCACAGAGCTGTCTGAGCTCCTGGCCGGCGTGGTTCACCCAGAGTGCAGGAGTCCTCGTCCAGGCTCTGGAGACAAGACCTCCAGGAGGAGCCTGATTCACTCTCTGCTGCCAGCAGCCGCTGCACAGTCCCCGAAACCTCTGACCGGAGAGCAGCGAGACCCCTCCGCATCTATCGGTCATCTGATTTTACTTGGACCTACATCTGACATGGAATCAAATAAATCAGGCACTTGTTCCAGCAGCAGCGATGGGGAATATTCACATCTCAGTGACGCAGAGGAGGGTCAAAGCGGGAAACAGTGGCAGAAAGTCAGTGCCACTGACTTTTAACTTGTTTGGAGCTCTTTACAAGGCAGAAGATATCAGCTGACCAGCAGAGACGCTCTCAAAGTCCTGTTTTTAATAATAGTTGAGATTCTGCACTACCTGTACAGGTAAAAGTACAGGTAAAACTCAGAAAAACCTGCTTGGATGTGATGGACTCTTGCAGGCCCTTTTTATGCACTTTATACTCTGAACCATTACTAGACACATTTCCAGTTTCATTAGTGACATTTGTCAAATAAAACAAACAAAAACAATAAACAAGTATTTTTCTATTTATGTATAGCGTATTTTATGATGGCTCTTTTGGTACAATAAAGATATACTTAACATAAGAGTGTGCTTTTTAAGTGGTTTTTATATGGATATTGTCAGCAAACACATGCAGTAATTACAGCAAAACACAATGTGGGTTATTGGTTTTTCCACTCTGTTTTACAGATACTGACAGTTGATGTGACAAATCCCTCCTCACTCTGCTTAAGAAACCAAACTGATTCCAGAGAGGATGATAATGAAGATGATGTGTAGCGCATCAAACATAACAAGGCGAGGTCGTTTGTTTTCTCTCCCAGCTTTCCCATTATGAAACGGTGCGGGCAAATGCTCGCCCACCTTCTCAGTTAATGTCACATTAAAGGTATTCGCCTAGCATTCCCGCAGAAGAAAACAAAATAAATCTCTCTTTTTGGCAACAGCATTTGCAGATTAAAAAGTATTCCAGATGCATCTTTCATATAACAAGCTGCAAAAACAATCAAACACTTGTGAGCCAGAATGCCTAACTGCATGTTCCCAGTGGAGGGGATTTTATAGAAGTAAAGAAACTAATTGTGTTTTATGACAATTTATCACAGATAAAATTGTCCTGTCTAGTCTGTCTGTTAACTGATAGTCTACTGAGAAAATGTGAGGCTGCTTGCTCCGTAGGGAAGAGGAGGCTGGAACTTTGCCAAGTCCTTAGAAATGATTTCTGCCAGCCTGTGTTTAAAACTGCCAGGCACCTCTGAGGGGGTAACTTGAGCAGAGGAGCTATTGGCCTCCTCAGTCTCATTCAAATCGTCTTCATCGTAGTCTGCTTGTGTATTGTATTCTGGCTGGAAGGAGTTATTCACAGGGAGCGCATGCTGGTTTTGGGGTTTGGCTAAGGAGTAAGCGGATGATAAGGGAGGAGGTGGGGGTACAGGCAATGGTAAGGGGGGATAGGAAGGCTCCTGCTGAAGATTTGTCAGAGAATTGACTTTTTTTATCCCTGAATAAATGCAATCTGAATTATCTGCCTCGGCTTTTCTCATCAAAGGAGGCGTGCCTCTCGGTAAGTTGCAGTAAATGCTGTCCTCAATATTGTTATCCAGATTTAGAGCCTCCAGGGAATAGCACCATTCCTGCTCATCCTCATCCTCAGATTCCTCTGCCACAGCCTCGTTGCTGCCCAAGAGAGGAGGCTTGAGTGATAGCTGTTTTATCTGCTGCACAGGGTCGTCATAAATGGGGTAATCGCCGGTAAACTTGTCCTCTGTGTCGGCTGAAACATCTGGAAAACTGTAGATGGAAGGGTCGACGAAAGAGTGAGCTGTGGCAGGCGGGGGAGCAGGAAACGGGTCAATTAGTGATCTTCTGTTGGCACTGGGAGGCTGCACTGCTGTATTCCTCTCCACTGTGCACTGCTTAGATATAGTCTGAAAGATCTGGGGACCATGCTGGGTCAGAAACATGAACACGCCTTGTCCCGACTTGCAGCGACGGCCTGCTTCGATGCTGAATCCCCCCTGCAATCACAGCCAAAGATCCTCATGTTAGGAAATACATTTGCCATTTTATAAAATATGCAATACTTCAGCTTTGAATTTAATTTTTTTTTTTTTGCAGCAGAATAAACAAACGAGTAGCAGCATGTTAATTAGTGAGCTTTAGAGATTTTGCTGCCTTTGAACAAAGCCAGAGTAGCTGTTTTCCTCCGTTTCTGGGCTAACAAGCTGCTGGCTGTCGCTTCATATTTAGAGTACAAACAGAGTGGTAGTAATTTTTTTCTTCCAACTCTTGGCACAAAAGTCAATGAGTGTGTTTTACAAAGCTTTTCCCTTTGAGAAATTCTAAATAAACCCACTGGAATACCTGGTTTATCATCAGCATAGGGACTGCACAACATCTAGTGCTTTACCTCAATCTGACCAAATTTGCGTAGGAGCTTGTATGGCCAGTCGAAGATGATGTAACGAGTTCTCATGTCCAGCAGCTCTATTGCCTCCCCTTCTATGGAGACCAGGTACTTCCCAGACAGCTTGCACCTCTTGGACGCCTCTGTGCTCTGGATGGTTACTTGGTACTGGTTTGGAGGAAGCGTCAGCTCTAAAGACAGGAACACATGACATCACACAAGGGTTAGTGTTTCGCAACTACACACAAAGGGTTGGGTTTTTTTTTTTCCCCACAAGAGGTCTGAGCAGCACAGGAAATAAATGCACACCAAATACTTTTTAATTTTGAAAAATCTGATTTAAAATTGCTTGCCTTCTACTAATCTCTCTGTGAGGCTGGCTTTTCTGGATTGTTGAGAAGTGTAATCCATTAGGAAATGAAGAGAAATGCATTTGTATAAGTCAGAGCTTGCTGACGCTGATACATTCTGGCTTTCATGTTTGAATAAATTAGCGGCTGTAGCGCCCGCTCCCATATATATAGGGGATTTCTGCTGATGTCTTGAATTTATGATGCTGTGAAATATTTCCATCCATTTTCTTCTCTGCTTATCCTACTGAAATATCTCTTTTTTATTATAATATACTCACAGGTTTAGGCTTATTAATGGGGAATTTACAAGTAATAATAATAAATCAAATTATCGCCCATTATATCCTTTGGTTGTGGAAGCACTTCAGTCACCAAGTTACCTGCTGACGTCAGCTGAGTAATTTTGCTACAGTGTTGGAAACCGGATGAAACGTCACTGATCAGAGAGTCAGACAGACTGTTAAAGGATTTGTTTGAAGGTGATCTATCGTTAGTGCTTGTAAAATCTGTGGGAAGGCAAAAACACTGGGTAAAGCGGGCTGCCTTTGAAACAGGAAGTTGGTCTTAAGCTGTGGTTTTGCTTACGATGAACCCTTGTGGTGCATTTCGTTACCTGTCTGAGGTATATTTGAGGGCTGTACAGTGATGCCGAGCTTGGTGGGGGGGACGCAAACGTATTCATCATTTTTAGAACATAACTGCCCTCGCAGGGGTTGTTTATCTTTTCATTTATATCACTTCCTGCTTAAAAATAAAACAAACAAAAAAAAAAAACCCCAACCCTGCAAGTACCTTCCTCAAAACATGCGATAAAGTGGCACAGGTCGTTAAGTTTTGTAAGCTCATTAAAGCCTTTGATAGTTTAATGTGAGCTAGTACACCGCAATAAAACCCTGATAAAGAAACGGCTGGCCATATTTATAACTGGGGAGTAAGTTGAAGTATTTTTGTAATGTAACTTTTCAAATCTATTAGCAGTGTAGCAAAAATGGGCTAAAATGAAACACCAGTAAAATGCAAGCTGATTGCTGGAGGAGGTTGGCGTTGACGAAGGAGTCAAACACCATACTTTTAGCTCTATAGTTATGCTTATTATTGGGGAATTTGGAAGTAATAGCAACAAATGTAATTTTTAGCTATTATATCCTGACTTTGAAACTAGGTTTCTCAAAACATGTGATAAAGTGGCATAGGTGTGTTATTTTAATTAAAATAGACCCTTTCACAACAATAACCTTGAGTTAATATTACTTGTATCAGAAATTCTGGCAACGTGTTCCTGTGTGCAAATAACATTACTATGGACACCTGATTGCTTCTCTGTGCCATGCTCCTGGATGTAAATAGCCACACTGGCTCTTCCAACCTGGGTGTGAATAGTAAATTAGTAAAATAAAGAAAAGTCTAAAATAGTTCCTTGTATATTCGGGGGGGAAATTACACCAACCTTCCCCTTTTTCTTACCTCATCTTCTAAGACTAGTAGTTTTCACGCACTCTCTTATTAACCAGTACACAGAGTTCAACAGGTGTGTGTAGGACGAATAGACAAGCTACAGAAATAAGACCTGCACATTTTTATTTGTTTTCGATTTCTTGTGCCTGATCCCTAATCATGTGTAGACGTGCTTGCATTACCGCTTTTCCAAGATGCGTAAAGATCATTGTCCGCCATGGTCAAGCCATTATCTTGCTCAAAATCCCCTTTGTCTGATTCTCCAGGATCCTTCTGTAAACAGTGGCATGGTAAACATTACATGGAGTGTACAAGTACCTCTTATCACTGTTTTATGGCTTTAAAGTGGTAAGATGCAAGAAGGTACATAGCTTGTGCAAGCACAAGAATTAGAGAAGTAAAAGGGACAGAAGTTACAGATACTGCATTAACTTCCTTATTATGCTACTTGTCTCTGGATGTGGGCAGAGTCTGTCCTTACTGACCTTTCCCAAAAATTAAAACCTAACCAGTGACATAAAAGGAAAGGTCATATTTGTACTGTTCAGGATTGGAGATGTGTGATACCTGGAAGGCTAGATGACAGAGGGCATTCACCCAGTCCTGGCTTGATGTGGAGGCTAAGATGTAGGTTGACTGTGTGGTGTTTAGGTAGAAGGCTGTGCAGCCAGCCGGGCAAGACTCCTTTGGTGCAAACGTGACACTGAGACAGTCAATTAGACGCACGACTTTTCTTTCTGGTGTTTTCTGCCGGCACATCCTTTTCTGCTCGGTAACACAGCTGCTGTCAGCTAGAGCATAGAACTCCAATCGGCCAACCCCCTGAGAGCTGGGTTTATAAAGCACCATCCACATTTTCCGCCATGTTTTCTGATGAAATGATAAAAAGTGACTATTAATAAGTGGGAGGTAATAAGATATTAAGCAAGAATGGCATCTTTCCTTTGTGGCTACCAAGTGGCTACACACACACACACACACACACACACACACACACACACACACACACACACACACACATATATATATATACATATATATATATATATATATATATACATATATATATATATATATATATATATATATATACGTATATATGTATATATATGTATGTGTGTATCATTATTTACTATCTGTAGGAGATCTTAAGTAGAAATGGTCCTCTGTCCATCACAGGTTACTTTCACAGAACAAATGAGCCGCTGTTCAGTGATGCCAGGATGTTCACAAACCACAGCCTGACATATACAAAACAGCTGTAAGACTTAAATACTATGATACACAGGTATAGTAAGTCTTGGTTATTGATATTTAACGCTGTTTAGTATATAAAAGAACAAATATAAGATCTTTACTACTTTATCCACATATCCACGCATGACTTTTTAAACATTCAACAGATTTAGCTTCACACTCGCCTTTCTCTTACTTAATGTAGCAGAAGGATTATTCATTTTCATGTAGGTTAATGTTCCTGTGACTCTACTGCTGCCAAACTGGGTTAAAGGATGAAATACTCACACTGATCTGAGTGCATGAGCGTTCGGTTATACACTAAAGTTTTAGACTTTCATGAAATACTAAAAATGATTTTGAGATACAGCTATTGGTTATGTCAGCGTTTAACAAATTAAATGGGACTAAACATTTCCATTAGATTTACTACTAGAGTCACTAACGCCTTTTGATCAACTAGCAGGTAAGAAACAAGTCGATATATTCCACATGTGATGAATGCCTATAAAACTTACTTTTCCAAATTTGACAGCTTGAAGGTACAGCATTCCCTCTTTGAAGATGACCTCCATGCTTGTGAGCGCTGACTGTGAAAACCTGTAGTCTCTTACACCAGTCGCTGCTCTGTGGCCAAGATGAAACTGCCAACGAAGTTAAAATTAGGTTCCTTTGGCCACAAGAATAAATGTTTCCTTTACGTCACTAACAGCCTTTATTTTCTTGCATACTTTGGTGTGTGATAAAGTATCTCTCTGATCTGCGTTTTAGCTGTTGCAAAAGAAAGGACATGAGTTGTGTGCTGCTGTTGTCTTGTGTCAACTTCCCTTTGCATTTGTCTATATCTTGTAGCAACTTCCTCACCATACCACACTTAAGCCACACCTGTCACTTTTTCCAGAAGACACAGACAAAAGAAATGTACACAAAAGAAAAACAAGAACAAATATAGTGGTTTTATTTACAGAGCTGCAGAAATCTATGCTACAAAGTGAGAAAACTGACGGAAAGGCGAAGCAATCGGTCATCTCATCTACAATGTTGGGAGGGTTATAATATCCACTTCCTTTCTTCGGTGATGTGACACATTGCTGTACAGTTTCCTCAGAAATGCTTTCAAGTTTTGTTCAGCACTGGAGAATCTTGCCCCTAATGAAAGACTCTTAGAAGTCCATTGAGCTATGAGCCAGGTAGTCTTTCCTTCCAATGTTGGTGACCTGCTTGGTCTGCATGGCCTCCAGCTTGGGACAGTCTGTAATACGATGACCAAGACCACCACAGAATGTACATCCTCTCTCGCCTGAAGAAAGAAAGAAGAATCTGATGTAAGGAAAGGATTGTAAAGAATGCAACTGGCTTCAGTCATATCACACGAGGCAGTCAATATTCAAAAAGAAACCAAAAAACATGATTAAGGAGTAGCTATTGAGGTGGGACAACTTGCCTCCGATGTCCAGCATGGTCTCGTCTCCGGTCTGGAGTACCTGGAGGACTGGAGGAACTTTCTGCTTGGCTTCAACAAGCAGAGCTTTCAGATCCATCAGAACGGATTCATCTATAAACAAACACATAGACTGGTTAAATTTTAACTGTACTTAAACACTGATCCACCTAACTAAATTTATTACAATAAGTTATTTCCCATTAAAAAGCCGGCACCACTTCAGCTATGCCATGCCTGTATGAGTAAATTACCATGTTTAAAACCATACAGTGGTGTTTCAAAGACATCCAGTATCTGTAATTACTGGACAAACCTTAACGACGTTACTTTTTTACTTTGGTCAGCGACATAAATAGAGCATGGCTTACACTGGCTAGCATTCTCAGAGAGGTTACTCTCCCTCCTTAGTAATCAATCTAATTTTATCTTTAGGTTGTGTCCTTACCGCAGCCTTTATTGATGAAAGTTGTGGCAATTCCAGTTTTGCCCGATCGTCCAGTTCTTCCTATTCTATGGACTGAAACGGGAAAATTTTGTCAAATCAGCCTGAGAAATTTTAGAAGAACTAACAAATACGTGATGAAGGTAAAGCCATATGCATATTATTCTCTTACCATAGTTTTCTATCTCTTCTGGCATGTCATAGTTCACTACATGCTGAATAGCTGGGAAATCCAGACCCTTGGAGGCAACATCAGTGGCCACTAACACATCTTTTTTTCCTTCTTTGAATGCTTCAATGGCTTTTGTTCTTTCCTCTTGATCTGGAAAAATACAGAAATTTATCTCAATAAAAACAACATTTTCTAAGAAGCAGAAACAATTCTGCATCACCGGAACCCATGAAGCAGAAACCATGAAGGTGACATTTGCAAGAAAGATGGCATCTAGTGGTGATGATGAGCAACTACAAAACAACAAAGATATGGCTTTGCACATACTAAATACATTTACCAGCCACTTGATTAGGTACACCTGGCAGAATTTCAATGCAGTCAGGCATGCAGACATGGCCAAAATTACTTGCTGAATTTCAAACTGAGCATTATGTAAATGACTTTCCGCATGAGATACTTACTGGTACCGAAAGTGCTGACTTACTGGGATTTTCTCACACAACCATCTTTAGGGTTTACAGAGAATGCTGCCATCCTGCCTTATATCAACAATTCAGGCTAATGGTGGTTGCACATAGAGACACAATTTGGGCCCCTTAGTGCCAACTGAACACTATTTAAACACCACAGCCTACCTAAATATTCCTGCTGACCAAGTCTTTCCCTTTAAGACCACAATATATCCACCTTCTACTTGCTGCTTCAAGCAGGATAAACCTCCAGGTTGCAAAGCTCAGATTATCTCAAGCTGGTTTCTTGAACATAACAGTGAGTTCACTGAACTCAAATGGCCCCCACAGTCACCAGATCGCAATCCAACAGAGCACCTTTGAGGTGTGGTAGTACAGGGGAGTCACATCATGGATGTGCAGCCGACATATCCGCAGTAATTGTGTGATGCTATTGCAATCACGTCAATATGGACCAGAGTCTTTGAGGGATGTTTCCAGTAGCTTGTTGAAGTTGCCATAAAGAATTAAGGCAGCTCTGAAGGAAAAAGGTTCCAAGGTTTCATGGTACTAGCAAGGTGCACATAATGAACTGGCACTCTGACAATGATTTAAATGAAATATTTAGACTCTGCATACCTTTTCCACCATGTATGGCCACTGCCTCTACTCCTTTAAGCAGCAGATACTCATGGATGGCATCTACATCCGCCTTTTTCTCAGCAAATATCAGCACCTGTCAGAATGAAAAAGGACTTGTGACGTGTTGCTTTAATTCTTTATAAGAACTCTTTATAAAAGTGTCAAACACGTGAAAGTACGAACTGGAGGAGATGTTTTCTGGAGACACTCTAAGAGGTACACCATCTTAGCCTCTTCTTTGACGTACTCCACTTCCTGCACACACATAAAAATATTTATTTCATTAATATTTTTACATATGCATTTGGAAGGCAAACCATATCTGTGACTGAGACAAACGACTATTTTAGTGAAAGATAAAGTCACCTGGATGACATCCAAGCTGGCAGCTCCTGCTCTGCCCACGTTAATAGTAATGGGTTTGACCAGTGCACTCTTGGCAAAGTTCTGGATTTTCTTGGGCATAGTGGCACTGAAAAGCAGGGTTTGTCTTTGACCCTAGATTAGGAAACAAACAGAAAGCAAATGTTTTCATGAAAAAATTGGCATGAAAATAAAAAATCCAGCATCAACTGGAAGAAATATTTCTTTGCAACTGCTAGTAGAGCTTATATTATGAAGAAATGTATTACCTCTGAAAGTACTATGACTACCTGGAAACTGATGTCTCAAAAGCAGTTAAAGTCAGACTGAATAGAGAACTTTAGTGAGTGCAGTAACAACAAAAAGCCTATTGTACTCTGCCAAGGTGTGGATTTGTGAAACAAGAAAAAAGGAATTTATTGTTATGTTTGAGAGAAGCAGAGGAATCTCAGTTCTCTAGTGTAATAAACATTATGCTGTCTGGCCTTGGTAGGCTGGCTTTGTAAAGCTACTTATCTGGTGAAGGATAGAGCAAGCACAACACAGAAAAATGGATGAGGAAAAACTACTGCAATAGTGCTGTAACATTTAAAAGCTAGAGCCATGAAGGACTGCCTCACCTTGAAGTAAGAGAAGATGGTTCGGATGTCTTCTTCAAAACCCATATCTATCATCCTGTCAGCTTCATCCAAAGCCAAGTAGCGACAGATGTCCAGACCCACCATCTTCTTCTGCAGCAAGTCCATCAATCTTCCAGGTGTAGCAACCATCATATGGACGCCGCTTTAACCAAGACAGAGTTGGAGAGAAAATTAGTCCACAACATCACATGACATTTTGGCTTTTTAAAGTGTAGTAGTGTAGTACTATCAGTGTTTAGGTAGTAATGCTTTTGAGCTTTATGCATGCTGTACGTTAAAGCACTGATTCAGGAACACGTCACTTTTTTTGTTCCTCGCTGAACGTTAGGGCTGAATCGTGCAATTTTCTGCTTGACACTGAAATGGGAATTCTGGTTGAAATCCAGATTTTTTTCACAACACCTTCAGCTGTACTTACTGTTTTACTACCTCCATCTGCTCCTTGACAGACATTCCTCCGATGCAGAGGGCTGTGCGCAGCTGAGGAGCTCCCTCCTCCTCCAGCAGCTTGCAGTAATACTCTATGATGCCATGTGTCTGCCTCGCCAGCTCTCGCTGCAATAACACACCGGGTTATAAAACACACATACAGGATTCAGGAGTCAGAGGGATGAGAAAAACAGAGGTTCTCAAAGCTAATGTCATCTTTTCCAAAGGGCACGAAAAATTCGCAGTGCATGAATATTTGAAAAGGCTTTGTTTCCTCTATTTAGATCATAGTATGCTACAACTGCCCATAATTAACAGTATTGGTAATTACCTATATTATTTTTTTATGTTACATTTTATGTTACAGTGGAACCCCGACTTACGAATACCTCATTTAACGAAAAATTCAAGTTACAAAGGCACTTAACGGCAATATTTCTGCCCGTGTTACGGCAAAATGCCTGTGTAACAAAATCCGTTGGCTCTAATTGGCTGAGCCCAGAATACCCACAATGCCTTCCGAATCATGTGACAACCCCCTTGGCTTTCGTACTTGCGCTTCGCTGTTCCACTTGAACGATGTATTGTTGTTGCAGTTAGCAATTAGCCTATAGCCCATCGTTCACTCAAAAGGCGCGATGGGTGCTTCGACTTACGAAAATTTTCGACTTACGAAAGACCCTCGGGAACGAATTAATTTCGCAAGTCGGGGTTCCACTGTATCATTTATTAATTTGGCAGTATGCACAAGTTCATTAATCAAAATGATATTTATACAGCTAATATATAATTATTGTTAATGATCAATTTCCAAATTTTAAGTTTTACAAAAAAGCAGAAACATTAGTAAACTACTTGTTTTGTTTTTTTAAATTGAGATGCCAATTGTAGTGTTTTCTTACATTCCTGCACAGAAAAATTAATTTTGTGGTTCAATGTTTTTCTTCGTCCAGTTTCTCAAATTTTTCAAGGATGTATTTTACATCATGCCGAGATATGTCAGGTTTTTCGCTAATAGCTCTTTCGGAATCACCTCATTGGTGCAAAAATATAATTTTTATGAATGTCAAACTGTCATCTTTGGGAGTTATTTGCAGGCACTGTTTTATTTGTATTGAATTACACCTGCCTACGACAGTAAGCACTATCTTCAGCTATAGTTTAGCTAAGGTTTCTTTTTAGTAGCAAGGCCTCTGGAAAGAGACTTTAGTGCTGAAATATACACTTTGAGTATTTGATTTTGAGGAGATAGCACTCCTAGAGTACAAACATGAAAGTGGCCCCACATGAGGCCATTTTCTCTGAGATTTCACCCTGAAGCCCAGAACAGCACAATGAAGGTGAACATTTTTTAATGTCCATTAATCAACATCTTGAACTCTATTTTTAAAAATATATATTATTAGTAGGTAATTTTAGTAAAAGTAATAGTTTTGGTCTAAAAACCATGAATGTGCATCAGTGGTACATTTTAAGAAACGAAGGAATACATTTATCAGATATTTAAATTTATGTGAAATGACCGATATAAATGTGCTGATTATGTTTTTCTTACTGAAGGACAGATGATAAGTCCATACGGTCCCTCTCTCTTAAAGAAAGGCAGTCTTTTCTCTTGCTCCAGCGCGAACATGATGATCGGCAGAGTGAAGACCAAAGTCTTTCCTGATCCAGTGAAGGCGATTCCAATCATGTCTCTACCTGAAAGACTACAGACAAACAGGGTTCCTTTAAATGTACTTAAAAAATAGAATTTACATTACAGCCTTTGTATTCTATTTATACATACACTGTTGGGATTCCTTGTATTTGAATTGGTGTTGGGTGGATGATTCCCTTCTTTTTCAAACCTTTCAGAATTGCTGCAGGAAAAACAAACACAGATTTGTTGTCAGTTGATGATCACTGTGAACCATGAGTCAGTGTTTTTGATGTACTGGGCAGAGTCCGCTGTCACCTGGTGGAAGCTTCATCTCTCTGAAGCTTTTGATAGGAGCTGGAATGCCGTCGCCATCAACCAGGATGTGAAATTTCTTCCTGACGCGCTCATGTCTGGTGTCTGGCATATTCAGGATGTAGCGTGGTGCTTTCCAGCTATACAATATATTTGGGACGAAAGAATATTAAAAAAGAAACTACAAAGAGAAACTGACTACATGGAATTCTGTGATAAGGAGCTTACCTTGTTTTTATAGGATCATCATATATGATACCTTTGGCCATTTCCTTCACAGACATCAGAGCTGACAGAAGAAGAGAGATGAACGTTGCCAAAAGAACTTGTGCAAATTCAGATAGTTTACCACACTTTTCTCATGCCTACCAACATCTAATTCAAGAAGGCTAAACAGAAACCATTAGTTTACCTCTGCCCTCTGCAACACTCTCCAGGATCTTCTCCTCCTCTTTCAGCTGCTTCTCTTTGGCTGACTCCTTCCGAGCTGTAGGTATAAAAATAAAAACAAGTTAAGGTCATAAAAAACTTAAAAACTGAATAGTTAAACACAGAAGTATCAGACCACAGAATGGGTCTACTTTGAACTAGATACCTTCTGCCTTTTCCTTGAGGTGTTGATGCTGGTCGAGGAGACTAATATGGGAGCGTGGACCAAGAGCCTCATCTTCATCCCTCTGTTCCTCCCCACTGTCCTTCTGTTCTTCATCCACCGCTTTCCCTCGCAAGCGCAACATCTTTTGTAGCTATAAGTCAGAAAAGTTATAAATGTATTTAATTTTGATACATGTCACATTTTTAGAAGTTTCATTTATTAGAAAAAAAACTGCAGTCAATGTGGATCAACCAGATCTAGTCAATTTCTCCAATCTACTCAATAAGGTCAATGTTTTCCCACTATGAAAACAAGAGTTGGCAGTTACTACCTGCATAAAACTCAATCAGAACAATGTTCAGTAACTCACCATTTGCTGTTTTCTGATTTTGACTGGAACATATGGAACGTAGTCGTCATCCTCCGATCCTTCTGAGCCAGTCCTTTCATCCTCGTCATGGGATCTCTGTGAAAATATATATACATATGCTAATTTACATGTTATCAGCTACACAGCTGCCTTAGTGTGTCTCTGTTATTCTCTAAGAGATATTGGCTCTCCACAGATACAACCAGGACCTTTGAATAAAACTTCTGCCACACAGAACATTATGGAGCACAAACCTGATGATATAAAAGCAGTCTGATGATGGTAGACTATTGATAGCATCCAAATAACAACCACGCTCTTATTTCATAAAATTATATTTACTGAACATCAATAGACACTCAAATCATATGCTTGCGACTAGTACATGTATGTCAGCGGTGTTGGGTACAAGGCATTATTGTAAGCATATTGTATCACACTACTATACTAACCTACTAACAACTTTTTAAACAACAACAACACATTAATGTGCTTGTGTTTGCGTGTCTCTGTAAGCAGATGAGCAGCAGCATTCTGAGCCACTTGTAAACGTGACGGTGAAACCTGGTCGATAAAAACATAAAGTGCATTACTATAATCAAAGCAAGTGGTCACTAATCCATATTACACTCTCGTTAAGCCACAGAGATAAAAGTCAGGATGTGGGAACAATTTAACATCTTTTTCTTCCCTACAATAGACCGATTTCACTTCCCGTAGGGAGAAGGAAAAAGGTGTAGAAGTCTACAACTTTACAGAAGTGGAAATGTGAACATTGTTTTTATTTTATTTCACAAAAGGACAGGAGCACGATGGTAATCTTGCATCAACTGCATTATACTGCTATCACAACACTTGCAAACATCTGCACAGCTAGCATGCTAACATGAAGCTAGAAGAGAACCCAGAGTGATGTCTTGATGCATGCTAAGTCATCCAGGAATCCCAGAAAGATGATTCAGATGAACAGAATAAACTTTCTGGCAACTCAGAGTTATGTTAAAGTGGAGTGTCAGCTGATCCCAGCTCAGCAGCCAGAACCTGATCGTCAACAGGTAACAAAGGCAGTGATGAGCAGTCATGCTTTGTAGCATCCATTTCTACATACATCTACAGTAGAAGTCTCTTTCTTATTGTTGAATCATGAAGACTGAACTTAACTGAAGCGAGGCCTACAGTTCAGCCACACCTAGGAAGATTCTCCACCAAGCTTTCTCCGTTTCACTATAATGCCTCTCACTGCGGCTGGCTCTAGTAACCCTTTTCAGACTGTTGGACGTCAGTGACTTTCTCTACATCATAGCATGATGCATTTCTTGTTTTCTTGCCCCAAAAGCTCGTTACTAATCATAATTATTAAAGAATGAAATCTAATTTTTAAAATATTTTCAAGTTTTATCCTAATTTTACATCCACAGGGCCACATTTATGCTGTCTCTTACTATAACCGCTTGATATCGCATACGTCAACTTTACGTCTTTATAGTAAATGTTTTAGCACTGCATCATGGCTAATGCTAATAGTAGCGATTTAATAAAAACGATTGTACAGAATTAATATGAACCGTCTGTTATTCAACCACTTTAATTTGCTTCTATTAAGGTTGCCAAGTGAGCTCGACTCCAACAGATAGCAAAACGACTCGAAGATTAGGTTAAAGCTAGCTAATGTTACCATTAGCTAACCCTGGTTAGCGTAGCATCTTTAAAGTATGGCTGTTTAACTTACCTTTTGAGGTCGGTTTTCGGTCTCCATTTTATTTAAGAATAACCTAACGTCCCTTTAAATGCCTTTGCTTCGAAGTTTTTCGGGAAAATACGAAAGCATACAATTTAACAAAAGTATCTAATCCGCATGTTTACACAGTACGCAGAGGAGAGGAAGCCTTGATACCGGACGGAGGGCTGGAAGGGTCAAAACTTAGCGAGCAATTTCCCAATCACGAAGCGCTTCAAGTAAATGCAGTAAAAGAGAAATGTAAAAAGCAAACACCACACTTTTTGTCAAAACTGTATTGTTTTTAATCTTTCCGAACGAAAGATTTTTCACAGTATCAAAAGTGATTTTTTTTCTTAAAAAAAAGAAGAAACAAGCCAACATACACTTGGCTATTACTGGTATAGTATAAATCTACATTCGAAACATTAAGATAATCTTCTCTAATTGAATATAACCTGGAAAGCATCAGAGATATTATATTAAAACAAAATCTCAGCACAGATTCAGGAAAAAAACAAAACATCATTCATTTCAATGAAAGCCATCAGCTAAAACATTGATACTGATGTGAAACTCAAGGCCGGTGTCAAAACCAAAGGTCTCCTTTGTGATATTTGCCATTGTAACATAGATCAAGATTGGGGTCTCACTGGGTTAGCTGAGGTGGAGGGTGCCATCGAGGTCACAGTAAAGGGAAAGTGAGTAATATGGTTGGAAAATGCATCCCAGACAGAGCCCATGACTAGGGCTCAAGTGGGCAAAAATTATTCATTCAGTATGTACAACAAACAAGGTTTTTTGTTCCAGTGGCAGAATGAACATTTCACACTGGTGTACTGTTACTGCTGGGATTCAGAAGGGTAAAAAAGTGTTTGAGAAACCGTGTTCAAGGGTGTCCTTTTAAAGATATACACATACAGAATGTATACTGGATATCACTTATAAGAGATAATTGTTCAAGACTAACATCACAGGAGGACTGACACTGAAGCGACAGACACTGAATTTTGGGACAGTGTTTAGATTTTTCTTTCATGCACGTCATGCATGGGGATGTATCTGCAGGGATACTTAACTGGATTTGTTTTTTGGATGCATTCTGTTGGCCAAATAATACATTTAACAGAAATGTATTTTAAAACATTTTAGTGTTGCTGGTGTACCAACTGCCAAACATTCATTTCATAATAAAACAGGTTGGCAGAAAAATCATGCATTGTCACTTTTCGGTAATTGATTTTCTTTAAAATGAACATTAAACATTATTCCAATTCAAAACTGTGAGCAACCAGCAGAGGTACTGCGGCTTCTCTGCAAGTAATATAATGTAACTGTCTCCTCTGCTCCAAGAAGAGAAGACTGGTACGAGTGTTTATAAGACACATGGCCTCTAGTGTCTATTTCGACTGGTGGAGTGGATTGGAAAATAGAAATGTAGGACGTAATGGATGAGCACCAAATTCAATCAAGTGGAATTCAGACGTTTAACGACGTTAAAATGTCTCAGATTTGTGATAAAAAACATTTATTTAATGTACGGTTGCTGATTACATACTACATACTTAAGCACATGGATGCAGTTGATTCAACAGACTTTTTTTTTTTTCCACTTTTGCATCTCTTACTTAGTGAACATTGCAAATAGTAGCAGAGGGTAGAGTTGGCTTTGAGTATGATCCCTGGCTTTGTTAGCCACACGTTTCAGTCTTCTGAATGGAGAGTATGATTTTGAACCAGGGTCCCTTGGCTTAGTATGGAAGAGAAGAAAACTGGGAATGAGAGATGGCCTTGGGCCAAATAGGGCTCTACCGAAAGAGTTTGTGGTGGGAAGTTTTTTTTTCTGGCACTCGTTCAAGTTATTGAGCTGCATTGGAAGAAACCTTTTTGAGGCTAAAGTTGGACCAATTCACTGCGACCTTCTGGCGAGTTTGCTTTGCAGAATCCAGGCAAAACCTACAGGGAACAAAAGACAAACAAGAGAGGGGAAAAGGTCATGTAAATATAACAGCTGAGCTAAAATATATAAACCCCCCCCTCCCCCAAAAAACTCCACGTATCTGGACATTTATTGTGATGAGCTTACCGTTTGAAATATTCCACTTCCCGATCGATCTCATCCATTTCTGTTGGATCCACATCTTTAGGGAGAAATACATCATCTACAGTATAAACATAAAGAATTGAACATCAAGATAATTTAAAAAAACAGTAGTGATTAAGCATGCAATTACAGTTACTTTTCCATACCAATTGCACTGTTGGATTTTTCACCCTTGTTCTTGCTCTTCTTATTTTTCCCCTTGGACTGTTGCTGTTGTCCATTCGCTGGAATAGCAGGTTGTGTTTTGCTCTCTGAATCCTGCTCACACCGGCCTCCTCGTGTCTCTGGGTCGCTTTTCCCCCTTTGTGCACTCAAGGGGCCACCGTTTGCTCCATTTGTTGCATATTTGGATGGTCTGCCCTCTTCAGATTTCTTAGGCCCATTTTTCTGGTGGTCTGCGATAAGCTGGGGCTGTTTGTTTCCAGACTTTGAGCCACTAGATGCCGTTTCTTTAGACTCATTGGTTTTCTGTGCCTCGTTACCAGAGCCGGCTTTGGTTGGTTTGTTGGAATTTTGCTCTGACGCAGACTGTTCCTGTCTCTGCTTTTTATTCTTTTTTGACTTTGCACCATTGCTCCCAACAGTTGTGTTCTTAAGATCAGAGGCGTCCTCTTTTGATTTAGCTGTCGCTTGAGCTGGCACCTGTGGTAAATTGTCAGATCCAGTGGAAGTGCATCTTTCTGGTGAGCGAACTCTTATGAGCTTAGAGAGACTAGGGGTACTGTGCAACCGCTGGATGTCCTTTGTAGTTGCACTAACCCCTGATGCAGTGGTGGTGCTGGTGGTGCTATTAGAAGATGAGACAATGTTTGTGTCCTCCCATCCGTTAACCAGGTCCAGGTGGCTTTTAAAGGTTCCCAGCGAAAGAGGAGAGAGGTCAAGGTCTATCTGCTGCAAGTCAGAGGAACCATTCAGATGGGACAGTAAATGGTTTCCCTCCAACGTGGCTGCTTTCTTTGGGAAGTCATTGACATCCAGATTGAGGTCGTACATACTAAACGATGCCCGGATTGAGTCTTTGATGGTGTTTTTAATCTCTTCTAGCCGACTTGTGAGAAAACTATTAACGCGTTCAAGTTCCAGCTGAGGCCAGTCTAGCAACCGACTGGCTTCAGAACCATCAGGGATGGGCTCGTCGATAGGCTCAGATGGATTGGAGTGGGGGTCACTGCCTGCAGCGCCCGTGTTGCCCTGCTGAGCTTTTTCCTACAACAGACATGGTACAGGTAAGAAAGTGAAAACGGTACCCACATAGACACTAGGACTCTGTACTGAACACTTGCATAAAGTTAAAATATATACCCTAAAGGACTTTGTTGATACTGACCAAAATGTATCTAAAGGACTGAGTATTAGAAAATACCCAAGCCTGAAATCAAATATCTGTAATCTGTTATTATATTGTCACTTACAGTTGCAAGAATACTTAATTACTCAGAGGCGGTCTTATCTCACCCAAGTCACAACAACAGAAAAACATATTCTGACAAAACTAACCACACAAAAAGCAGTAGTGTTTATGTCTTCATAGAAGACGCTGAGTAATTCTCAGTTCAGTCTGAAAAAAAGTCAATGGACCTTTGTGCTAATGAGTTCTTGAAAAGATAAGACTCAACGGTTCTAATTAAGGAGGGGAGATTGTAAGCATGGGTTGTACAAGTGCCACTAATGGTAAATAAAGGCATACAAAGTCTGGTTATCAACCACAGTGACCTTTTAACAAGACCTTAACCTCCTAGGACCTGGCGTCCACATATGTGGACATCACATTTTGGGTTATGTAGACCCAAATACTCAATTTTGCTCTACAAGGGCCTGATATCCACTTACGAGAACATTATACTGCCACTGTTCTATCGAAATTTGAAACAAATATCCTCATATGTGGCTCTCATTTTTCTTAGAAACAAAAATCAGGTTAAAAAAAATCTGGTAATTCTTTGTTTTTACATTCATCAGGTCCCAATCAGCCCAAATATCAAAGAGAAATTAAAAATGCATGCTGTGGAAGAGTTCGGGCCTTAGGAGGGAAAAGGAAGAATTACAGTAATGTACAATGCTAGAAAAGGCTAAAAACTATATCTAGAGTTTTGCTGGAGTTACTCAATCAACAGTAAGGGCAACAAACAGAGGAAAAGCAGACCATTCTCTGACATTTAGGAGAGGTTAAGCAATACAACAAGACAATGAAACATTGTGCATATTTATATAAACCAACGAATGGTTGAAAAAGAAGACAGTTTTTTGGAAGAAATCAGAGTCCTCAAATGAACCCTGCTGAGATGGTGCATGTTCAATTAATATGTCCCAGAAATAATGAAAGTTTGGTAGCAAGGGACAGTCCAAAATCTACCTCATCATTTCCCTGCTCCACAAAACAAGTACATTGTGTGGATTTAGTTTAATCAAACTGATTTTGTCTATTGACTGAGAGAAGGATCAGACCACATTTTATGAATATGCAAAGATCCTGGTCATTTCAAAATTTTTAGCTGCAGTGTCTCATCTAAATTTAAAATATTTTCAATAAATCAAACTGTCTTTGATGCTATCTAAGAGGAAATTTTCCATCATTTGCTTCTCCATCAATTTGCACTTACTTCTTTGCAATGTGCTTTTCATCACTTCTTCCTCCCACATATAATTAATGAGGCCCACCTACCCATGAGATTACACAGGATTAGCATGTAACTAATCCAGAGTAAGTGTTTGCAGATTTCTCCTGCTGTTTGCACTGAATCTCATCTGAAGTCTATTATTGAGCTGCTAGTGTCTAGTTAACCTTTCCTATTCAATAAGAGGAAATGTTATTGACATGGGTCTAATAGATTCCATGTTAAATATTAAAGTTCGCCAAATAATCTCAGCTTTAGACGTAAATAAACATGACTGAACTATAACTGGAAAAACAGAAAACAACACACATTCAATAAAATTACCACACCTTTTTCTTTTGTTTGTGTCGAGCCCTTTTGGCAGCCTTGGCACTGTTGACAGGTTTGGGCTCAGAACTGTTTATAAAGTCTAGCAGCTCGTCCACGTCCCGGTTGTCGATGGCACCAGCCACTGTCAGTTCTGAATCTTGGCGCTGCTCCTCTTTACGCCGTGTCAGTCGTGAGCGAAGCTTCTCTCGGATCTCGGCGTAGTTTCGGCTGGTCGGTGCAGCTGGAGGCTGTGAGCAAATAATATTTCACAATACTGAGCTCTTCTCACAGAGTCACATTTGATGAATGAAAAAGCATACCTCTTTGTTAGTAAAACTTTTAAAGTGGTCGATCAAACCGTACCGCATTGTGTCCAAAGAACTCGCAGTAGCAGCAGTCGCAGTACTTCCCGTCTTTCTGATTTGTGGAAGAAGAGGCGCAGGAGCTCCTCTCAGAGCTGCTGTCTTCATCCTCACCCTCCTCCAGCTCAGACGAAGGGTGGCATAACGTCCCATTAGTCACCTTGTGCCCCTTACATGCTTGATCCCTACAAAAAAGAATGATAAACCCTTAGGATATAATTGTTCTCTGAATAAACACAGCTAAATAAGTGACAAAAAACAAGGCTGATTATTAAAACTCACCTGCATGCCCCAGGTGTTACATGACCTACATTGGAGGTGGCTACTGTTCCCGGATTGTGCCCATTACAGGAGTGGTTACAACCCACGACAGACGTGCCCAGTTTGCTGTGTTGTGCGTTCACAGCGGGAATGTGGGAGTTTTTGCACGGGCTGGGTTTATGGACAGATGTTGGGCTATCTGGGCTCAGAGAATTGATTTTGGCTGCGGGGCCGTGGAGGTTTGGTACCAGAGGGGAGAATGGCGCGTGCGCTGCGACGCCAGTGCCACAGGAGGAGGTCACGTGGCCGTGCTGCCCAGAGTTCGGCTTTGCGGGTAGGAGAGAGGAATGCTGGGAAGACAGGCCGGTGGGACTGTTGGGGGGTACCGATAAGTCTGTATGTTGATGGTGGTCACTGGGGTGGAAGGCTTCACCTGGACAATAACAAACCATGAATATGAATGAGTCACAGGTCACACATACAGAATCATCTCTTTCTAAAGTACATCAGTTAATTTTCAGGTCCACTAATCTTTTGACTGTAAGCTAAAGTATCCTATTAAAGTTCACTTCAAAGATGAGCTCAGAGCAAAATACAACTACAGGCTTGCAAAGTCTGAAAGAACAGTTACTGTGTTTTCTACAGTAATATATAATTAGGTGTTTCTATTAAAGGACAAAAATAAAGAAACAATTAAAATAAAAATATCTTGTTAAACCTAAATCATTCGCCTATTATACACTCTTAACTTTAATGCTGCACATTTTGATTTGAAACTTGAGTTTTCTTCTTTGCTGGCTTTAATAAAAGCTCCTGAACTCATTGAAGAATAAAATTACCTGGTGGCGTTGGTCGACGGCACATGGTCTTGAAGTGCTTGGGAGTGGTCTTACAAAGGTCTGCTGAGGTAGAGAGTGCGTTCCCAGCAGAGGATCCACTGGAATTCTGGGCTGATGGGTGACTGTAGGGACATACTTTGTTCCCTGACGTTTTAGCCGATTTCCCTGGCGCTTCATTAAGTCCTCTTTTCTCATGACAGGTTGAAACTCCTGTTATACCTGCAGACATTTAAAAAAGACCGTTACAAATAAAGGGGAACAGTGCTTTTAACTTTCACCATGGGTAAATATGAATTTACCGCCTATGAGCAGTTTGTGTTTTAAAAAATAACTCTCTTTTCTTTGGAGACATGTTTTGACATTAAAAAGGAAAACAGCTATGTAAAACATTTTCAGTCCCGAAGCATAAATCCCTTTCTGCTAGCTAAAATAACATCAAGACAGCACTAAATTTTAATAATTTATTTAACATGCTTATTTCTGCTGTGCAAAACTGACTGCACCTATTACTGGTAATCACACACACTTGCCAGGAGAAGTTACAAATCCGCGTAACATAATGCCTGCCTAAACATTTTTTGCTATATACAGCGAAATATAATTGGGATGCCAATTAGGATGCGGGTAGTGTATTTCACAGCTAAACACCTCTCCTACAGCTTCATTCTTTCTTAATTAATTTAAGGAAAACATACCAGTCTATTTTAGAAGGAAACAGCCGCCTTCACAAAGGGCATGGATCATTTAACTAGTCTTTCACTTACTCCTCTTTAAATGCCATTTGGTGCCATGAACCATCCAAATATTTAACTAGAAATTCAATCACATTTACGCAGCAGGGAAAGGGTTTTGAAGGGAGCAAAGAAAAGTGAGAAATCAGACAAAAACAAAGTCATCTTAGTTGTTTGTCAGGTCTAAGTAATAAATCACAGCCTAATGATCCATTCCCACTGAATGCATCATTCATCATGTGAAATGGGAACTTTAAAAACAGTTAATGAGACTTCCTGTGAATTGTGCATAACTCGCAGCGTTAGAACTTTAAAATTGAGGATTAATCCAGTTGGGAAGCGAGGCTGACTCTCAAAGTTTGTTAATGTCAATATAACTGAATAAACATTAAAGTCTGTGGCTTGTGTCACGTGCACAAGTCTCTGCACGTGCCTCCTTGGATTTTTATACATGGTTATACATGAGAAACTTGCTGTTCAGCGCTGTTCACTGTTGCATTACTGTGACGTTACACTTCACCAAGCTCTTGCGCAATGGGGAATTGTGGAGTTTCTGTCTGTTATTCTGAAGTCTTGCCCTTACTAAGGAATTAAAAATAAATAAATAAATAAACTGAAATGAATGAAATATTTGTTCCTGCTAATCATCATAAACCCAGTTCACAGTATGAAACTCTTTTATTTATCCTGTTGTTTAAACAATTTAGTTAACACACTTGTACTGTGTTTGAAAATTAGTATCATTAAACAGTTTCTTACAATTAAGTAAGATTTATCCAATCAAAAATCGCCATGCACCTTCCTCTCTTGATTTCTTATATTCAGATTTGGGGATTTTTTTGTGTAAAAATATAAATGCAATATTTCCTAACTAAATATTTTGCATTCTTCTCGGGAACAGAAATGTAAAAACTGTATAAAGCCTGATTAATAACTTGTGTTTCATTCTGTTTATACACTTGAGTTAAAATGCTATACAATGCATATTTCTACTTTGAAATAAAACAGGCAAGGTGCTTGCAAGTGTGTAAGTGCTAATGAAATGAAGTAAAAATGAGCTATGATGGATGTTTGCGTTCCATTAAAAGCAAAATAAAAAATGTTATGGGAGCCAAGCAGCGTGGTCTACCTGTCATGTTTCGCTGATGCGCGATGATGCATTAACCCATGACGACATGTTCCAGGATTAACACTTGAGTTTTGGACTGTGAGGTCTAATAATAAATGCTTCTTTCTGACTAATCAATATGATTAAACTGAACTCGAGTTTTGCCAGCATAACTCTTTCACTTTGGATTTGTGACTGATGCTGATATAACATTACTATAATATTACAACCAAAAGATGTAAGTAATTCCTTAAAAAGAAAACTATATACTTTGCACATAATAGATGAAATCCCTAAGAATGAGCCATTCCTCTGACATGTGGCCTGAATACCTGCACATGTATCGATGAAGTGTGTCTTCCAACTGCTTTTTTTACAAACGTATTTATAACTTTCTATTCATTTACTTTGCTTTAGCTGTTGTTAATCCCACCATCAGTCTTTCCTACTGCTGAGCCATCGAGCTGTATAACCCTGTTTTCATTCCATACATCTTTCCTCTCTCTTGTTGTTACACAAACTAAATAGTACCCATGATTTCCTTCTCAACATTGTATAAATGATGACCTTCACAGGCAACTGTATTTTAAAAACAATTTCACAGTCTTTACATTTTTTAACATTAAAACATTACTGCACGTCCTATAATGCTGACTTTTAATGAGTGTAATCTTTTACATCGTGCATTTAAGTTCTTCTATGATCATTTCGATTAACAGCTGAACAAAGTGACCTAAAATGAACCTCACACACAGTACTGCTAAAACAGCCAAGGAACTAAATCTAACCAAAATTCTGTCCATTTGCCAAAACTGAAGCTTGCAACACAGCCTGAAATTCAGGATGGTGATGTTTTCAGCGTTTATTGTCAGTCGCTGCATGCTTTTCTTTTACTCTGTGACGACAGACCTTGTTGTGAGTGTGAAGAAGTGCTGTGGTTGCAGTGTTCCCCTCCGTTGGTGTGGGCAGAGTTCCAGAGACCCGACAGTTTGTGAGCCGACAGGAAAGAACTCGGGTCCCAGTCCACAGTACTTTGCTCTGGGTAACCGTTCCCACAGCTCTGGGACTTACAGGAGGAAGAGTGTGACAACGGTACCTAAATAAATAAACAAACAAAAAGAAAACACCCCAGTATAAATCATGTGGCTGCAAACAGTGTCTTGCAGTTTGGTAGCAGCTGCAACTAACTTGCAGATAAGCAATGAAAATCATTTTACTTGCGTGTTTTGCTTTAATACTTAAGAAAAAAAAAACACATATTAAAGAATGCTTTAAGTCACCATAAGTCACTTTTTTGCAACTCTGCCTGCTGTTCTCATTTTGAAACTTTTAACATTTAACCCACATGTCAGCAAAACGTCATGACCACGACACTCATCAGCAGTCCAGCTGAAGTATTGTGATATATTAAGTTTAAAAAAATGCTTTCCATGTAAATTATTTACAAAAATAACTAACAAAGAAAGCTTATTGGCTGCTTCTGTCTTACATATGCAGCAGAGATTACAGAAAAACCAAAGCAGACAATTACTTTCCTTCATTGCAGGCTTGTTTCTGTCACATTAGGAAAAAAACACCAGAAGAATCATTGACCTTGGTAGACCTTGTGCTCTCAAAGTGCCTTTCTGATCACAGTTATGGTTAGAGGTTCATATAAACTCATCCTAGACATGAATTACATGGTAATTCTGGGGTTTTTAATGACTTATTTGAACTGTTCTTTTGCCAGGATGTAATTGGGTGCATAAACAATAACTTCGTGCACAGCTTTAATTTATTTTGAAATTTTCTCTAATCCACACATGGTCAAATTATACATACAGTCACTTAAATCTTTTAAGGAGTGAATGCTGAAGCTTCTACAATGTGTTTTAGCTTGACAAGGCCATGGCTTATTAATTTCTCGTTAGTAATCACTAATCACAGTTGACTACAACTTTACCTTTGTCAGAATAAGAAGGATTTGTTCAACAAAACTCAGAACAATGGGAAAGTCCAAAGAACTCAATGAAAATCTAAAGCAGACAATTTTAGATTTACACCTCATGCCCATGATGAGTGTACGTAAAATTCTAATCACAATTTATATATCTAGCAGATATGAACAATGAACAAAAATTTTTAAATATGAATGGGGGGGGGGGGGGGGGGGGGGGGGGGAGCACCCTTAGTATCTGTCTCCTGAACTGCAGAGTGCAAAGCTGGGTTTCCAGCAGAGAAGTTGTTAGACCAACTGCTGCTGCAGGGTTAACGGAGCATAATCCACCTGCAAAACTGCATATTGGTTGACAAAGCTGGAACAGCTGTGTGGTGTAGATGCGTGCTTCACACTGCTGCAGGTGCAAGAAAGGATAAAAGTGACTGGTTTAGCCTACATAATGAGGGAATATAAGTGGGTGGATATCAGCTAAATGGTCTCAAGCCATAAAATTTTCTTGTTTGTTTTTTTTTTTTACTTGTTAAAGGTTGTTTAGTTCTACCTGGAGTTTCAGACTGTTTTATATGTGTACAAAACTGTTAACAGTAACAGCGGGCAAGTTAGGTTAGGTCTGTTTTGTTTTGGAACAGATCAACAGTAAGGATGCCATAAAGGTGACAACCAAACGCAAGTCAGAAAGATCGATTTAACACTTGGTGTCCCATTTGGGAATACTTGGGATTTTGGTCTGTAGAAGACCAAGACTGTGGAACCTTAACTGTCCTGACTGATTAACAAATAATCCAGAGATAAAAGCTTCACGTCATAGTTTCCTAATGGTTTTATTATCTTCACAACTCATTCTGAGGAAAAGATCCTTGTTGTTCCATGTTACTGAAAGCAGAGCTCTCTCAGAACCTCAAAGGTTCATTCAGTAAAACTTAATCTAATAATTATACTTGCTTATTTTGTCAGTTGTAGGTATTTAGATCTTTAGTAACAGGTTTATTTGTGGTATTGGTTTGCCCTCTTGTGGTCATGATGTAATATTTAAATAGTTCCAACCTGTGTGGCTCTTTTGAACAAATAAGTGACCTCTGGCACCTTTTGACAGCCCTAACAGCAAAGGTGAGATTTAGAGAGATTTATTTTGCAGAAACAGTGTTGATGACTAATAATGAGGTAACCTCAGTAGGATAAAGAAACATAGTTTAACTAAACATTAGTAAACAGAGGCTTTGAAAAGTACTCAGACATGTGACCCAGATCAGTCCTGTTTTATTTACCGGTGTTGGCTGCTCCTGTGTGCTCCGCTTCTCCTCCTCTTCTACACTCCTGCAGCAGCTCTGACAGATCCACAGAGGCACCTCTCCCAGCAGGGACTGAGATAGTGAGGGCACAGCATCAGCGAGCTTACGCCCTGGCGCCTCCCGCAATAAAGCTTGGGAGAGCGCAGGCACAGCGTTGGCCAGCTTCGTTCCATGGCCCCCGGGAAGCCCGTTCACAGAACTCGCTCCCCAGTCCTTAAATTCACGATGGCACAGGAGACAGCAGGTGTGCATAGGCTAGGCAGAAAAAGAGAGAAGAAAGCGTTCCATATATAAGATGTGTTGACTGATTGATGCATATAATCGCAACAGATATCACAGACTAAAACATATATTAATTAAGCTCATAATACTGTGCACGCAATACATACCAAAGTGCTAAAAAGCAATGACAAAGATCAAATTATTTCCTCGCTGGACCTTTTGCAAGCATTGTGTGACAGAACCATCATAAGAAAAAACAAAACAAACAAAAAGCAAAAAGTAACACCACAAAAACAAATAAAAATAACAATAACAAATAAATGTAATTTAACCATCATGTTAACTTTAACACATAGTAAAATTATGTAGTAGATTCACTCTCTGCAATGCTCCACGCTTAATCAATCAAGGTTTGTGCCCTAGATCAAAGCCTGAAAAGCAAACTGATTATGCTTGTAATTCATGGTTTAGGGGGAAACGATTCAAAACACATTCACAGTCAGCTCAAAATTAAACTGCATCCTTAACGATCAATGTCAAGAAACTTTGGTGTTTTGGTGATTTTTCTAGATAAATGTTTAAATGTTCAATGAGGGTGGATTACCTATCTTTAACCCTTGTGTATAACATTCACAACCATTCTCTCACCGTTACAGTAGGGGGATATTTCATTCAATACTCTTGCACCCACAGTCCCTAGACTTTGATTTAGATGAGGGAAAAGTTCTCCTTAACAGGAAAAAGCAGGTGAGAAAAAACTAAAGATCAATTGGAATAATATGTCTTTTGCAAAAGGGACAAACATCTAGAATACCAGATTACAAACATATTAGAAATATAAGCCAGAGCTAAGCAACTTTCAAGAGACATCAAAACATGTGCTTATATGACTGTAGAAGTGCTGTGTTGCCAGTTTGAAGGTACAGTTGGCTATATCCTATATAGTGTGGTACCTTAAGAAATCATGAATAGAGCTTCTCCATAACAGTTTACATAAAAATGAACATTCACTGTTATGCTAGGACTTAGTTCGATTATTTTTGGTACAGTACTAAAAAGCTCTATGGAAAAAAGCTGATCGATCCGTTTAGGGGCTTAAGTTTGCGTTATAAAAATGTAATTAACAGGTCCCAGCTGCAGCGGACAGGTTGCAGGTTATAAAGCTCAGGCCAGGTGTAATATCAGCTGGTTGTTAATAAGACAGTTTTCCAGCCTGCAGATGGATAAATTTTATTTATTTATTTTAAGCGGTTACCCTCAACATCAAAGACACTTCTGATTCAGCTAAGCATCATTAGCTCACAAGTTAACTGCTTATACTGAAACTTTTTTACATTAGCTCCTGTTACAGATTGATACTTGATTCTGGTACGACAAAAAACTAATAGGAACTAGTCTGACAGCTCCCCTAATTGATAACCCGTTATGTTTCAAGTTTTTAAGCTAATTAACTGGTTGATTAGCTAGTAGCTGGTTAGCCTCTGCTGGCTGAGTAGGTCCTGTGGAGGGGATCAAGTGCAGGCAGCAAGCACGTTTGCAGCACGCTAGCTGAAGATGATAGCTTGGCTAACGTTAGCTGGGCGGATGAAGTCTTGTAAGCGATGGAAATGGGACGACCCTGCCCGAGGTACAATGTCACCTGTCCGGTATAAGGGACTGGCTGCAATGGTGATCACAGTGCCTAAAAATGCGTCTGGTGGGAACTATTCTACTCGGTAAGTTGAGCTTAATATTTATTTAATTACAATTCACACGACATAAAGGTATACATACATCGCTGCTAAATTACAACTAAAATAGCTTCCCACCAAGAAGCGGGTGCATATAATTGCACCTCTCCATGATTGAGCTGATAGAATAGAAGCACAATGGAGGATGCTTGGATTAGCTGAGTAGTGCTAGCTAGGCTAGCTAGCCTATTTTAAAGGCAGCGTTTGGCTCGCAGCTAGCTACCTGGTTCGCCTTGGTAGTGGGAAGCCTATCCAGCCCAGCATCTCCGCCGCCACCGCCAGCTGCATCGCCGGGAGAGACGGGGCTCTTCGGAGCGGTCTGCTGTCCAGGCACAAGCTCCTTCTGGGCGACCCCTTGCTGCTTGCTTTTCTTCCTTGCCATTACGACCTTGTTTATAGTACGCTTTGACCAAGTTTGCACCAGTTTCGGTGATTTTAAGAGCACACTTTCGTTTCTTCTCGGACCTCAAAATGTTCTCTATCTCCTCCAGTCAAGACAACAGTCAATATGGCGGAGGACTCGCACACTCAGGAGTTCAAAGGTTAAACATACTGCTGGCAAAGAGGCTTCACTCCCGCATGGAGTATGCGGCTGCAAGCATATTCTCGCGGTGAAGCCAGGGGCCGCCATATTTAGTTAGGCAAACGTCTCCTCCCACTTTCCATTGGTATATATAATGTTTATTGAATTTTTTATTATTTATTGTCTTTATTGAGCAAACTGTAACACGTTTGAGTGTTTTCTATCCTTAAACATTTTGTTATCGAAATAAAATGTTTAGACTTGAGCTGTTTTTAGACGTTGAGGGAGACAGTGAAACTGAAATATATGAACTGAAATAAATGTGTAAGAGTTGGTTTGGTAACGGGAGCTACCTCACAAACAATCATCTTGTTGTGAAATGTTATCATTGACAATGTCGATAAACAAAATTAGAAAAATAGTGCCGTGTGAAAGACTTTTTTTTCAATAAACTTTATGGAAGGACAGGGACCAATCAGTGTTAGGTGCTTTCAGTGCTTTCGGAAATATTTTGATGGAGGTATAACACAGATATTGTTTGTTATATATAAAGAGTACAATTATAGCATTATTTCTTGGTTTATCATTTGCATAGCATAGGATTTTACATAAATGCTAACATAACATTAGACATATGGCGCATTCTAGGTTGCAAACAACGATTGTACAGATTCCACCAAAACCCAGAATTCCCTGGATTAAATGAGCAAATTTGCCATAAACGACTTTTAGAAAAACAAACAGACAAAAACACCACTACTTAGCAATGCAAGTTGAACATGAAGGGAAATATGAAAAATAATTTGAACAGAACAAAAAGCGCTGACGCTATCCTGCTGACCATTATTTTTCTGAAGTTCAACTTTGACCCTAATAAAAAGACTTTTCAGAAGAAAAGCATATTGATTTGGATGAATCGATAGATAGTGTGGGGCATGTGGCGTGATAAGTTTAATGATAATATCCGAGTGGTTAGAGAATTTAGTCAAAATATTACGTAGAACGGTATAACCTGGAATGTTTATACACAATTTATTGAAAATGTCCGAGTTTGCGTGGGGCTCCTGAACGCACCACCGGTTTAGCGTTGTGTGGATTGAGGACGTAGCTCAGACACTGCTTCATCCACTTCGGGCTCTTGACGCTTGTACCACAGTAGCTTGTTTACCTGCTGCCGTTTCATTTGAGCAAAAAAAACCAAAACAATGGAAGGACAAGTGTGCAACATCCAGGTGCTTCTTCGGGCTGCCGAGTTTCTGGAGAGAAGAGAGCGGGGTAAGTGCTTTATGTCAACTGTCAGCCTAGAGAGGGGAGTTGATTGGTTATTGTTAAAACAACGATGAATCCACAATAAACCGGCGGCAAGTATGCACCTACACATAACGTAGAAACATTATACCGTGCAGCTGTTTAAGATTTAACCTGGATTCTAGGTGCAAGGTTATTTTTGGGCGGTGTTTTGCCATTTGACTCTGACCTACATATCGGTCGCATCTTTGTACTCAAAGGCGCCAATCTGGACCAGTTTGAAAATGAATCCGGGCGCCGCTGAGCGTTCGCTCCGGTGAATGAAAGGGGGGGGGGATGAGGAAAGCCTATAAAGTATAACTTTTATTCATTGCTTACTAGCTGTAGACGCTATCCCGACTCCTTTTTTACGCGTGAGGTTGTAAGGCTGGTTGGATAAAAGCGAACAGATAGTGGATGATGGCGCCAAAAGCAAAACGTCCAGCTGATGACAACGGTAGACTGCGTTCAGCCTCCTTTTCTCCCACCTCCCCTACAGCACGGATAGTATATCACACTTTAATTACGCCGTAATAAAAGTTGATTTGTCCCACCGGCATTCGCACATGTTAATATGAGGGCACCTTTAACGTCGCAGCCAGTGTGCACTGTGATTTTGCCGGCGATTGTTGTGTAACACAGCTGTGATGCGTCTCCCTGCGCAGAGGCAGAACATGGGTATGCTTCCGTCTTGCCTCTCAGTCCAGCTCAGTTCGACAGGAGAAGCAAGCAGAAGAGCAAGAAGATATCTGCTGGTGGCAATAGGTGAATGCATTACATAACAAATAACTGACGACAGGGTGTGGCTCGGTCTGACTTTCAGTTTTGATAAGGCACCCTTTCAACCTTGAATACCTCTCACGCAGTAGCTGCTGAGTAGGAGTGCACTGTTGTGAATGTTTGACCAAACTGTCTGTTTGTTTACTTTGTTTGCAGATCTGTTCATAATGAGCTGGAGAAAAACAGGTAATGGGCTTTTCTTCGTAATGCTACAGTAAAAGTTCATGTGTGTCAGATCAAGAGATTAAAAAAACCCCAAAAAGAGGGAAGTGTGGATTTGCAGCTTCACTTCTTTCTCATTGTGCTTTGCAGACGGGCACAGCTGAGGCACTGCCTGGAGCAGCTGAAGAAGCAGGTCCCACTGTCATCGGACTCGATGAGGAACACCACTCTGAACCTGCTGAGACGAGCCCAGCTTCACATAAAGGTGCGAGATGTCTGAATTTGCATTGAATCTGACTCGAGTTTGGTTTACTTGTCATCCCAGCCATGTTTAAAATGTGGTGCTTTTCTCAGGGACACAATACGTGTTAAAGGGAGACCGCACAAGACAAAACAGAGAACAATGCTGAATCATGAAGTGGGGTAACACTGTGGTGTGGTGGTTAGCACTGCTGCCTCACAGCAAGAATATCCTGTGTTTAAATCCAGCCTCTCTGTGTGCAGTTTGCATGTTCTCCCTCTGTCTATGTGCTCTCTGCGGGTAGTTCGATTTACTCCCAAAGTCCAAAGACATGCATGTAATTGGTGTTTCTAAAGTTAAGCATTTAAATTAGTCAAGAACATTAAATATTCTGAATATATATGAATACTGTGTGTATAGAAAGTGGCTTGTTTTGTGCATTTTACAGAGCTTTTAGCAATCTCAATTTTTGCTTTTGCCTGTACTGTTTATCCTTTCTTCATTGCTCTGCTCCTGCACCTTTTTCCCGTTCAGAAGCTGCAGGAGCAGGATGAGCGTGCAGAGCAGCTGAAGGATCGTCTGCGCTGGGAGCAGCAAGAGCTGCGGGTTCGGCTGGAGCAGCTGCAGAGGGGCACGGAGAGGATGAGGAACGACAGCCAGGGGTCAACCATGTCCTCCGAGAGGTCGGACTCAGACAGAGGTAAGCCCCTCGGGTTTTTTTTATTTCACGTTCAAATTATTTCAGTCCTATTAGGAGCTGGCTGTCTCCTCAAAGGCAAATTGCAAGTTCAAGCTTAATGTGACAAGCGAAGTTTGCCGTATTTCTGCTGACGGATCGGATCTGTGCTCGGGTTTGTTGCAGAGGACGTTGAGGTTGATGTGGAGAGCATTGTGTTTGTGGACTCTGATGGACTGAGCATTACGCACACCGGCGCGGACCACTGTTACTCCAGCCTGGAAAAGGCCTGGCTATGACGGCAGTACACGAGTGGTAACTGGTTTATTGTCACCGGACGGACAGGAAGAGGAGGAAAAACATTCCAAAAACAAAGGATGGGGGAGAATGGAAGAAGATGTTACTGTACAACTGAACATTTTTTTGGCATTCTCTTGTCAGCACACGTCGGACAAAAAGCTAAAAGCCAACCTTTGGTTATGAAAGAGAAGTGTCCATTTGCACTGAATAGCAGTAAAATTCACTGGGCCGTGTCGTCACCAAACACATACTCGTGTGTGTTCTAGCATCAGTCATTAATGCTATTTTCCCCCAAAGCCATGAGGTGTCAAACTTCGTATCATTCATGCAGCTCTAATAATTCATTTTTTTAAGGGCTTTTAAAATTCAGATAAGGGCTTTTATTCTAAACTTTTAACTTATTCTTTACTACAGAATGTCTGTACTGAATTCTGCCTTAAATCAGATCTGGTTTAGTATACTATTCAGCTTTTACCTAGCACTAAGCTTATATCTCAGTATGCCACGTTTAGCATGCACTTAAACATTAATCTTGCTATGTCGGGGTTTTTTGTGTTTGTGTCCTATTGTATATCTAAGTGCAGTCATATACTTTGCTCCTTTTTATTCTATTGCACATAATTTCCAAATGTTGCACTTGTTTTGTCTCAAAAAGATTTGAAAGCAGCAAACAGAAGCAGGTCATATTTGCACATCGACATCAGGAAAATTCAGTAACATTGCCAAATATGAATTAGTTCACAATTTAAGAACTTAAAACTGTGAGAGGAGCACTTGGGAGCTGCTCACCGAGGCCTAATGGCAGTTTTATTCACTGCTAATGTTTCCTAGAAGTCTTTCCTACCTTCACTTGTGCATTTATCAATTAAATTGTTAATTATACACATAACAAATTCACCAGTCAGGTAGGCAGTTTGTACTTTTAATGATTATGTAGTTAATGCTGTATTACATATTCATTTCTGTGTATTCAATAGGGGTCGACCTATATTTTTTTAGTTTCAAAGACACCGATAACAGATATTTGAAACTTTTAGATAAACCTAACACTTTGCTGAAATGCCTCTGGGCAAGCTATGGCTACATAAACTGTTAATTTGTTTTAGTAAATTGCATCAATGTAAAAAAACAAAAAAAAAAAGGTGCATTGTTCGATTTTTCAGTGTAATTGGGAAAAATCGCCGTGCTTGTAGTCATAGAAACACATAACATCGCAGTGTTTATTGCAACTTCTGCCGCTTCAGCATGGAAACACAGCTTTGCAGCAGGTGCCGGGAGCTGCTCCAAGCTTGCAGCTGCACTACTGTATAACATTGGTGTTGATGGGCTGTTATTTACAGTTTATCTTCAAAGGCCTTGAAACTCTGAACACTGGTCGACCCCTAGTATTTAATAACTTAAGGTGCTTTCTACCCCCTCAATTCACTTTTGTATATGCAAGAGGCCTTATTACTTTATCCGTCTCTCCACCCAGTAATATTATGTAGCATTTTTTTACTGATGTAAGCTTCCTTTTTTTTAATGAATAAATATTTTCTGTATTTATTTGCTGTTGTGTTTGTTATTAGTCATTTTAGAGGTAAAAATCCATTCACCCCTAACTCGAGCAGGGCTGGCGCACAGACATACACTTGACAGACAGCAAAGTGATTAGAAAGACAAAGTCAATTTATTGACAAGCTGATAAAGGACACATTTTTGCATGGGTTGCATCACCAGAGCTTAGATGAATGTACAGTTCAAGGTAGCTTTTGTGCCTTTTTTTTTTTTTTTAAATGCACAATCACAATTCAAGTTTTCAGAGGTTTCTTCTTGAGCAATGACACCAACTGTACCAAACTCTTCAGTCCAACTTGAGGCAAGGAGATGATCAGCTGCAGTAATGCGATTTAAGTGTTGTAGAGCGAACTAAACCAGCAACTGTATGCAAGATTAAATAAAACCAATCATAAACGAGAATGCCTTAATCACAAATTCGGTGTGACCTTATCTACTGGAGCTTTAAAGACAACGTGACTTGCTTTAGACGAGGCATACTCAAAGGAACGGAGTTTTAAAAAAACAAACAAAAAACAAGACAATGGGCACGACTGGAGCAAAGGTCGAACAACAGCTTCAATCATTTTATGGCAGCGCCAGTAATAACCAACCATTCCTGTCTAAGACCTGCATCTCTGGTAAATACTGAGGTGATGTGGCGTAGATACGCTCGGCAATATATTTATAGTGCGGCATGTAGAGGGAGGCAGGAACAGGCTGTTTAACCCAGCTCAGGTCTTTTATGGTCCACCCACCATTTCAGTTGGATGCGCCCTCACAGAGGTGTCTAACCATGACTGGGATCGGTGAGTTCTGCTGCAGAATCACTTTATTTGTGTAGCTTGTCACACGTATTGCTTCTTCTGGGCATGCGAGGCGAGGTCTTTGGCTTTCTCTTTAGCAGCCAGCGCCGTCTCTCTCGCCCTCTCTGTAGCCGTCTCCGCTAAAGTTCTCGATGGAGTTTCACCTACACGGGGACAAAACACAGCTCTTCATTGGATTCATCCAGGTTTTCGTGCCTAAGCAGCCAACACTTCCAATTATTACTATAATCAGTTTTCCAGATTCATGAAAAAAGCAACAGTCACCTTATTTTAGAAGAATATGCAGTTCCATGCACGAATGACTGATGTTATTATATTATGCTGCTCAGAAAAAAATGAATAAATAAAAAGGGAGACACTTGATCACCACAGTTTAACACAGAGTCAGTTAAACTTAAGAGATATCCATCTGTCCTATTAGGAAGCATCAACCACTGACTCCATTTAACCTGCTTTGGGATAAATAAAAGCGACAACAGGTAAAGTGGGAGGCAAAGAGAAGGCAACCATCAAAAAGAGAATACTTCTGCAAGACGATGACCACAGACCATTGTTCTCACCTTTTCCCCAACTGATTTTTCTCTAACTTTACATTTTCTTTGTGTCACTAGTCACTACTGATACAATAGCTGCAATCCATTCAGCATATACAGGTAGTTCAGTTCCTCCAGTATTCCAGCCATACATGCCATTGCAAGAAGGGTTGCTGTGTCTCCCAGGGCCATCCACCCCAGTAGCAGCCCCACTATGTGACTCTGTGTGAGGGGGAACATGTGGAGGGCTGCCAGAGCCCTAAAGAATGAGCTCCAGAGGGCTACACGTGTTAACCTCGATGCTTCCATCAGAAACAGACTCCATGAAAATGGCATAAAGTCCCAGTGTCTTTAAGTGGGACCTGTGCCAGCAGAACAATGCTATACAGCCTCCGATAGTGCCAATTCTCTTCAAAGGACGCAAACTGACACGGAGTCCATGTGACAAGCATAAAGGTGTCTGGAGATGCTGGGAAGCACTATGTCGCCTGCCGCTCACAATTCTAGTGTTCTCCAGGAAATGCCACTCCAGCAGCACAGTGTTGGTGTGTGAGCACAAATCCTGCTAAAGGACGTTGGGCTCCAATCCTCATGTGTTACACTGAGGCGATCAAGTGTTCCCTTAATTTTTTTGAGCAGTTTGAACCGATTTGGAAAACCCATATTAGCATCAGCCACAAACTTACAATAGGAATAAAATGGGAATAAGAACCAAGAATAATTTACCTTGCATTTTGGCAAGCACATACTCGAAGCCTTTCATGGTTTTTGTCACACCGGTCTTGAATCTTGCGAGCCCAAATTCCTGGAAGGTGAAAAACAAAGTTATAAAAGATGCATGAGGCATAACAACACATGACTCACATCCTCATATATGGGCTGTCAACAACTACTGTAATTCTCTGTCATAAGTCATTTACTACTTCAGGTCCTGGCCGACAGCTTCAGCTGCTCAGCTGTTGCATCTTAACACTGTATTATGTTTCTAAATACAGAACAAATGCAAGGTGGGCGAGTGTTACTCTCGGTCACCCCCGACTACTTTCCCTCAGCTGTTATGTAGCGCAGCACTCTGCTTTACTCCACTGACCTGAATAGCTCTAGAGAGCCCGTAGACATTGGAGGAGACCCAAGCTTCTCTCTTAATCTCGGTCCAGCTGCCATTCTCAGGGTTAATTCTGTAGTGACACCGCTCTTCTACAGACTGTCAGCGAGAAAAAACAAAAGCAAAATGAGCCAAAGGTGCCACTTTGTGCACTGCTGATGAATGCTGCTTAAGGCACACAAACGCCAATGTACCATTAGGCGAGCGTGGCTGATGTTCCACGTGAGCGTGGTCATGGTCCTTTTCTGAGGGTCCACGATGGAGTCCTCGATGATGTACGCCGAGCTGGCCATGTGCTTTGGAAGGTAGCGCTCCATCCAGCGAGGGGCACGGCTAGTTTTGGTCAAAAGACGCCTGGAAATGAGGCAGTTGGTTGGGGTAACCTCTCGGAAAATTATATCTTCAGTCAAGACATGGTTACTGTGAAAGAAGAAGAAGAAGGACGGATGGATTATGATGACGTGAAACCTGGATTATTTAGGTTTATGATCCTGAAAAATCTCTATTTTTGCTTCAGTTCAATAAGAATTTACCGTTTTTAATCCACACAACAGTTCAAAATTGAAATATATTACATTTAAACATTCTATGAAACAGTGACAAACACAGAAATACTAAACTAGACACTGTATTTTTAGCTTGACAAGAACTATTAAGCTTCAATTAAATGGACAAACTGATGATTCAATTAAAAGCACAACTAACATTTGCTTTCACACTCATTGTGACTTGATTACGGTGATTTTTTTCCCCCTTTATTACCCGAATGGTAGTTCGGCTGGTAAAAATGGCAGAATGATGAAGAAACTGAGCTATTTAGAAACTGCTTGGTCCCCTAAAGTATTATTATTATTATTTTTATCTCCATTAAATTTTTTATGCGAACAATCTTCAGCAGAAAATTGGCAAAATAAAGTCAAAACTATGCGTTTCCTGAAAATGATTTTCCAGGATCTTCCACTTAACCATCTCAGTAGGTGAATGCTAAAATGTAATCTAATCATGTTGTTCTTGTAATGTAAAACTAAAAAGAGATGTAAAAAGAATCTTGTTCACTGAAGTAACAACAACAAAAATGTTCTTAATAATAAAAATAAATAGACTTTAGATAAAAACAAAAATGAACCAAGTGGAAAAAATGCCGTGGGAATACACAAACCGTCCTATGAATCAGCAGAACAAGCACGAGGAAGTGTTGGTGAATACTCTTACCGAGTCTGGGAGATATACCTGACTGTAAGTCACATGACTTCTCTGAGCGTTGCGTTTGTAAAACATAATGTCTCAAAAGTTGTCTCATAAGAAACTAAAGTGAAACAAAATTCATTGATCATCACACCATGACAGTCTCATATTTATGCTAAAAAAAATGTTTAAACTGGAGTGTTTACTGAACATTTGGATACATAAAATGTGTTTTTAATTTTATCTTTTTTTTTTCTATATCGCTATATCGGTTTGTTTATCTTAAACAAAAACATATGAAGGGGAAGTTTAAAAAAAAAAAAAAAAAAAAAAATCACACTGATGATGTCGCATTCTCAAAACACTTGGCATTTAAGCGTAAAGATTAGGAAAACTATGATAATGCAGACTATATTCCATCCCTGTGTCTTTGTCTCCTTTTTTCTCCCTTCCCCCAACTAGCATGGCAGAGGAGTCTGGACCTGTTAGTCTCTTCCTGTTAAAATGGAGTTCTTCCACCCCACAGTCATCTAGTGCTTACAGAAAGAGGCGATCAGCTGGGTTTGGGACGTTGACTCTAAAATTGTAGGCTCTTCACATTGCAAGGTGACTTTTTGTTGCCTTATTGGGTGCAGTTTACAGTCCATTAAAAAAATATTACAGGCTATAAGAAAGATGTTTGATACGAATGCGTATCCACACATAAACCCCTCACCTCACCTGTAAGGGTTGGGATATCGTTGCCAGAAAGCAACACAGACTTGGTCCCAGGTGTTTTTTAGCAGACCTGCACAGCAGAAATATTTCACCATTGTTCCCTTGGTTTACCCTGCAAACACACAGAACAAACAGCGTGATAGTTAGCCAGATGTGTTCAGATAATTTTCAGATGCCACATCAGGACGAAGCCGTAAATAGCGGTGTCAATGTGATAAAACAACTCAGCGATGACAACTCTTATGTTCCAAAATAAATCCAAGCCATTGGTATTTTCAGCTACAACAACAGGTGTCAAGTTCAATAAACACCTGAAGGTGAACACTATAGCGTTACCTTTAACACCTTTTTACCTCACAACTCCAGCTGTGTCCAACTGTGTCTCGTCGCGTGACTGACAACAAACAATGTAAGCCTCATTAAGACCGCAGACTGTGACATATTTCAACAACGAGAGGCCTAACGTGAGATAAAACACTGCTATCCTGTTTTATCACGTCCGCACTCTTTAGCTTCCCCTTTAGCATAGCCTAGCATGAGGCAAGCCACATGAATGAATGGCACAGCGTACCCCAGAAAATTCTACTACTGACATTCAATAAGCACATTTTTTAGGGTCAGCTCAGATGAAAAGGCGATTACCTGCACGGCGATACCATTTACAAAATGAGAATTTGCATTTTACGCTCCCATCGGGAAGAATTTCACCGCGGATAAAGTCCGAAAATCATGTCAAACGTAACTGGAGCAAAAAAGGAAGGTCAAACGAGACGCTATATCCGGTTAGGTGGGGCGTGTGCAACGCCTGCTTGGGACACTAGAGGGCAGCAGGTGACCGCGCAAGACACTACAGAAGAGTCTCAAAACTTTCTGTCTGAACTTTATAATGACGTGTGAGGGGGAATTTTGATGTAACCCTGTCAGCTCTCAACAACTGGAACTGGCATCTTTAGGACTCCCTGAACAAATATGCATCCCAGAATCCCAAATAATGTGTTCCTGTTTAAAAAAGAAGTGTCCACACGTCCACCGTAATGGTGTGTGATGCAATGGATACAAGCTGAGTGCTGTTCTGCTGGTTGCACTGATAGCACTCACAGCTCTCATAATAATTTAGAGGACTAAAAAGGGATATAGGTCAAACAAGGGAATAAAACAGCAATGTGGGTGTCAGGATCCAGTAATGCCAGAGCAATAGGCATTTTCTCTGCTGTATAATGAATCACAATGTGTAGGCCATATACAAATGCTTCACTGGAATCACTTGACCCACTTATTTTTTTTCTTTTTTAAAATAAACAAAAAAATATGTGAAAGACTCATAAACGTGTGACTTGTACTAAAAAAGATCTCCTATTCACCTCTTTTAATTTTCACATGGATATTTCATCAGTCGGGCTTACCATACATGTGTGGAGTCCCTGCATGCTGCCAATGTTCAGTACATTTTCAAACTATGTCACAGAAGAATATAACAGCCATTTACTTGACTTACTTATATTTATCCAAACCTGGATCTCTTTATTTGACAAGGACATGCAAAACATAGTTTCTCCCCATAGTCAGATCAGGTCCAGGATTTGCATGTGTAATAGGGGCTCATTATGTCTACCAAGAGGTGCTGCGGTTGATTAATATTCCTGTTCATTAAACAGTCAACAAAGGGCACTTTATCAGCACTGCAATAAATGTAGAATCACACATTCTGACTTCTTCCAAAAGCGTTTCTTATTTCTAAGAAATCTGCGAAGCAGCTGGCTGCATTCTGTGCTAAAGACATCAATAATACGCTGCTCTCGCTCTCGCTCTACAGAGTCCCATTCCTCTGGAAACAGGGTCCTGCTGCTTCATCCAATCAGGAACAGCTGGTTGCCAGGTGAGGACAATTAACTTCCTGTTTGGACAGTAATATATCGATCGCCTCCTCTGGATTCCTTGAACTAGGGTTGAATGTTACGCTGCCAGAACACTTATAATTAATCCAGAATGTAGCAGTTGGATTAATTAGCTGAAAACCATCCAGATATTTTTTGAGCAGACATCAAGTAGAAAAAACAAAACAGGTGTGAAAAATGAAACTCTCACTGTCACAGTAATAACAGTCTTCCCTTAAGACTGTGTCATAAATTTGGACATGACAAACGAAAGAGAGCTCCTCATTTTACACGAGAACACATTATACACTGTACCTAGTTAAATAACACCTAAGTAAACACCTTAAACACATTTCTTAATAGTTGTTTTTACTAGTGCTGTTAGCAAAGGAAAAAGAACTTCACATGAAGCAATTTGCATGCAAAGCTTTGGGTCTTCTCCAGTGACACAGATACTCAAGATCAAACCATTAAAGTAAAAAAAAAGGCTACTTTTTGAAAGACAAACTCCAACGGAGCAGAGGGGCGCGCATACGTTCATATACTACAGATGCCTTGAAACGTGCAAATCAAGTCACACAGCAGTGGGAGGGTGTCCGCCGTTACGGCCGTTCAGAGTCATCCTCCTCAAGGAGCGAGTCCTGAATGAGCCTTCCAGGTGGAAAGTATCCGGCTTGTCTTCGCACCGGAACACCATGAGGAAGCCATTCCTGTAGTTTTTATTCATCCATCCGTACAGGAGAGGGTTGGTAAAAGTTGAACACATAGCCACAATGTGGAACACGGTGTATATTAGTTTATACTCCTCGAGCCTGAGCACCAGGTCCAGGTCGATGGCCAGCTGAAAGGCATGGAAGGGCAGCCAGCAGATGGCAAACACCACCACCACAAGCGCCAGCATCTTTGTGGTCTTTTTGCGGCGGTTGATGCTGTCATTGCGGCTTGATGGGCTGATGTGATTTCTCAGTTTGACCCAGATGCAGATGTAGGCGTAACTGATGATGGCTAGAGGAATGATATACTGCAGGAGGAGCATTGAGAGGCTGAAGATGAGCCCATCCCTGCTGGTCACTTGGGGCCACTTTTCAGTGCAGACGGGAAAGCGCTGGTTGATCGACGGGATCTCTTCGTAGCGGAACTCTCTGAAGATGGCGAGGGGTGCTGCCAGGACAGCAGACACAGTCCAGGTGAATGCCATGATGAGGAAGCTCGAGTGCCACGTGAGCCGCATTCCGAGGTGGAACACGATGCAGCGATAGCGCTCCAGAGCTATGACAGTCATGGTGAGGATGGATACGTGCACACTCAGAGCCTGGGCAAAGGGCACCATGTGGCACAACACAGCCCCAAATGTCCACTCTTCTAGAAGAGTGTAAACCAGCGTGAAGGGCAAACAGAAGGTGTTCACGAGAAGGTCTGCCAGGGCCAGGTTAGCTATGAAGAAGTTGGTGACTGTTCGCATGTTTCTGTAGCGAACTATCATGTAGATGACGAGAGCATTGCCCAGCAGCCCCAGCAGGATGATAAGCGAGTAAGCTGTGATCAGGCTGATCTGGACTCCAAGGTGCTTGATGATGTCAGTGTGGTATCCAGGCTGGTGCAAGCCCATGCTGTCGTTAAGCAGAAACAAGGGATCGGTTTCTCCAGCCTCGTCTTCTCCCGTGCTGTTGGATATGTCCGGTGGGCTCATTTTGGAAGATGCTAGATCAAGGCTGACTTTACACCTGAGCAGAGAAAATAGAAAATAACTGTTTAAGAGAATATCCCATCAGAGGTTTCTCATCACGCCTGATCAACATTTCTTGAACTCTTACCTCCAGGATGTACATCAATTAAGCCCTCACAGACTTCTCATGCACACTGGCGTTTACACACCACTCTGTATTTAAATATTAGTTATTATTCATCTCTGTCTCTCTTCCAAGGCATGTTTTTTGCCCTGTCTTTCTCCCCTCACCACAAAGCGGTAACGGCTCCCTGAGTCTGGTTCTGCTGAGATATTGTCCTCTTATAAGGGAGTTTTTCCTTCCCACTGTCAAAAAGTGCTTTCTCAGAGGGGGTTGTCTGGCTGCTGGGGTTTTTCTGTATTATTGTAGACTCTTTACCTTACAATGCTAAGAATTTTCTAAATAAAATAAGTCAAATTGAATTGGATACTGGCAGTACAACTATGGGAATCTGAACATTAGAGCTCTTTGATCAAGTGTCGAGGTGTGTTACTCTTCTATCCATTTGTTTCGTGTCTTTTATACGCTGTAATACCTTCTGTCACTCACAGAAGTGAACTGCAGACATTCCTGTCAGTGTATTAGGACAGACAAGTGGCATTATTAGTGATGCATTGTACTTCAAACCATGTTTTTTATTTTCAGGGTGTTTTCCATGCTCTGCACTGCAAGAGAGCTAAAATCCAACTTTCTTAAAAAACATGGCTCCACAGTTATTTCTTTGTTCCCTTTACATCACCTGCAAATACCACTCTGATATTAAAGAGATGTAGTGTTTAACCAAAAGATAATGAAACAATTTAGTAGATATGAGACGCCTCTAATTCGTACGGCCTCATTATTAGAACACTTGTCCACGACTGTGTTGAGGAGGTAGATGTTCTGAAAAAGTAAGAAAATTAAACATGAATTTTAATGAATAGATCGACAGTTAGAATCAACTGAAGAACAGCTTGCTTTGTAGCAGCTTCTTGAAAGCCCTATGCAAAAATAGAACCAGATATCACGAGCTATTTACTGTGGAATATTGTCTGGGCTGTGCAAAAGAAAACACAAAAAAACCCTCTAAGAGACATGAAAACCTGTACTATTAGAAAGAATAAAGAAAACATGATGGAGGAAGCAGTGAGATCAAGAGTGAGCCAGTTCAAAGCTGCATCATTAGAGTTGCAGGCAGGTTGCATGCATAGTCTGAATCTTATAAAGGGAACATTGTGTTTTTGTGCTTAACATTAAACAACCTTTCATAAGTAAAAATATTCTGTAGTTCATCATCTAGTCATTTATGGCAGTTTACCTGTGTACAGCCAAGAGCCGCTGCTGAGTGCAGACAGTGCATGTTGTAATGACATGTATAACTACAGCTGCAGCTTGGCTCTTAAAGGATAAAAGCCAAGTCTCATCCTTATTAGGCAAATGCATGTAAATTGCATTATGTTATGTTAACCACAGTAAGATGCTTTGAGGAAATCCATTTCCTAGGGATTCTCAATCATAAAACCTGGACCTGCCCTTATGGGCCTGATTAAGCTTTGCAATTTTTATTGATTTTTATTTTTATTTTTATTTTTTTTTTTGTGGCCATCACTTAATGCTTAAAGTTTTCTGAGACAAACCAGGTCACCCTTTAGTGAGAGGTCATGTCTTTGGTGACAGACACTCCTTGATTTCTCGGGGGATCCAGCCTATTTCCTGAGAACCACTAGAAAGACTATCTTTCACTGACATCATCGCTTTTTCCACGATTTTACTAAAACAGTAAAACAGTGAAGCCAATGGCATTTGGAAGTATTGTGTTCTCGCCCATAATGTTACGGTTAAACTAAAGGTATTGCATTGCAGATGTGTCGTGTCTCCAAGCTCCTGCACAATTCCCTGATATTTGAAACCATTCATACGTGTCGGTTCCTTGAAATATTAGCGGTGAAGAGAAAACAGAGACTCTTAGGACATCGGACAAAATAATCTATAGTTGACTGATTTGTAAGATGCCTCGAAATCCATATGTAGGGATCACCGAAGATGTGATCATGGTGCTACAACAGGTGTTGCAGTGCCAGTAACCCGAGGAACATGAAAACCCTGCCTTAACCTGCCTGGTACACACCGCTGCACCAGGCAGGTTAAGCCATGCACTTTATAAACCATTATTTGCCCTTTTTTGTTCAATGATAGGAACCTTGTGCCACTACACCTGCTCGATCAAACATCCTCAGCACAACCTGATTCAATTCAAGCTAACTCTACATATTACTACCAAATAATAACGAGGCGATTTATTTCTAATTGAGTGTGCATCGGTGCGTAATTTGTGCCAATTTGTTCAACTTACTCAGCAGTGCGCATTCAAACATCTCCAACTGAGCTCTGAGAGATTAGTTAACCGACTTGACAGGTGCAAAACGTCTCTCTCCAACGCAAAGAGTCTCAGGTACGCAGTCTGGACTCTTTTCATCCAGCACGTTTTCTTTTATCCAAATTACGCACATTTCATAGTTCTATCAGCTACAGGTTACGCTGTCACAAAAGAGCAGAGAAATCATGTCTTGCACCTCAAAGGGGGAGTCCATGTATGTCCCACAACTATAGCTTCGCAATATCCATTTTAAGTCTATCCACACATTAATCGACTCACCTGTCCCCCTATATCTCCTTTGTGCAAACGTGTCTTCACCGGAGAGTGTCATGAAACAAGTGGGAAAAAATCTCGAAGCTCCTCCCAGCGTGCAGCGCCTGGTGCGCATCTTGTGGCTCCAGTACTGTTTTGTGTGTTCCTGTCAGGTTTACAGGGTGCAGTGTAAGCCTCCACATCTGTGCCAGCCTGCCAGAGACAGAGACTGGAGATCTGCGCAGGGTTTGCGCTTTGCAAATCACACTTTTTTTGGTAATGTTTTCATTTATTTTATTTACTTTCACCAGGCAAAGAAATCAAATAAAACACCATAAAGCATCCTTTAAAGTTTCAAAGCACACTCAGTCTACGTCACTGGGTTTTCCGAATTCATCTCCATTTGTTATTTCATTTATTTCCTGCCAAGTATTCCGTTTTTCCCCTCCTCGAAGCTTTGCCCTTGTTCATGTGTACAATATTTGATGAACTTTGGAACAAAACATGGCTTTAAAGCAGATAATATTAAATGGCTGTATATTTGATTCTCGGGATCACTGTCTCAATTGATCTAATTTATTTAATGAAAAACATTTAAAGTGCAGCTTAACGCAATTTTCGTGTTGCTTTGCAGAGAGCCATTGTTAAGCTAACTGTCATATTGAGTTGATTAGCCCGGAAAACAATACAAGACAACAAGGAGCCTCTCGTGGGCTTTTTTCCCCTGTGAGCTCCCACGATACCTAAAATAGATTAAAGTTCATGCTGATGGCACAGAAAGTCACTAAACTGTAGTCCCTTTGACCCTGCAGTGTCGTGGGAGATGTCAGTCAATATTTTAGTATTCAGAGTGTGTCATTTACCTGGATTATTTTCTATTGGGAGGGGCGGGGGGGGGGGAGGGGGGGATGGTGACTTTATTGTGCCTGGAGCAATTCCCTCTGTAACAAGATGACAGTAAATAGTCATCTGGGACAAAAATTACTTTTTGTTTTGATTTGGCCAGTTTTTGAGGAACTTCAAAAGCAAAGTGAAACGCAAAAAGCAACAAAGATCACAAGGTCCCTAGAAATAAATGGGATTAAAAGACTTTAAAAATGCCCTGAATTTATTTTTTTTACTGTACTTTCAACCTACATGATTGTTTGAAAGGAATTCACCTGATCAGAATCTTAATAGGATCCTTGAACCTCTTTGGTTTTAGTTTGTGGCAGAATAATTTGATGCACCAATTATCTCAGCACCGGAGATTATACTTGATTGGCTCTTTCTCTTTCTCTCTTCCACTTCTTTTGCTTCCAATTAAAAGAGCCATCCACCAGCCTCCCCATGCCTGGGTCACTCAACCAGTGTTGAGAGTTTTCTCAGGCTGCTGTGTCATTGATTCACCTGGAAGGGCTCAAATTAATCTTCATAAAAGTGGTTAGTGAGCTATTTGGGACTGAGAATGGTTGAGATTCACTTCTTGTCTCTAGCTCACAAACTGTGGGTGTCCTCGCAACTTGTTTGTCTGTCTTTCTGTGTAATTAACCCAAGCTAAGAAATCCCTTTTGTGCTTTTTTCCCCCTTTTCCTTTTGTTATTTCCTACCGGGGATACACACTTGACAGATGGTAACCGTACAATGCGGATTAGACCATTTAGTCATTTGATTTTAGATATTGATTTTAAAGGATACTTTCCTTTTGAAGCTTGCAGATTGGATTCCTCAGAGAAATATTTGTGTGGGATGTTCCAGTCGTTCCTGCTGGTGAACTTTTCTTTTATAAAGGACTTGGTCACCATGTCCAAGAAGGCAGAAGTGGTCCTGTATCTCCCCTATTAAACTGAAATTTAATAGCCACATTCCTTGCAAGCACGCCTGGAGCTAACATTAATGACACCGAGGTCGTATCCTTGGTAATGTTTCAGAGAGTTTGGAGGTTTTTAGCAACTTGTGACAGACTGTAGATTTTTGCAATAGTGGATATCAAGCAAATTTCATTATAATTCCACAAACCATCCACTCATTTTACACACTGAGTTCAGTTCACTTATCGCAGCAAGTAATGTAAAATCTTTTGTATAACGTCTTTTGTGGCTCCGGAGGAACCTTTCAGAAATCTAAACAAATAGCTATCTACGGAATCTAAGGAGCTTGGAAAGAAAAGCGACCGGACTTCTATAACTTTCTTGAAGACGTTTCACCTCTCATGCAAGAAGCTTTTTCAGTTCTAACACCAACTGATGGAGAGTCCCAGGTGTTTAAGCCCTAGTGGAAGTTGTCTCTTAAGAGGACCCTCTTAAGGCACAACTCCCACTAGGGTGAAACGTGGGCAAAACTGTTATGGGGGCCTGACCTTTACATGAGACTAGAGTCCAATCCTATTTTATTAGATGTTTGCTTTACTACTATTCATGGAGATTTAATAGTCATTTATAAGGGATTTGTTCCATCAGAATTATATCTGATGGAGGATGAATGGACAGATATATCTGTGCAAATGACCTAGAAATAACACACTTTAATCTATTTTTTACAGTAAAAGTAAAAAGATGCAACTTGACTGTCTTTTCGGAATCAATATTAGATCCAGTATTCTTAGTCTTAGTCTTAGTCCTTCCCTGCGTTTGCAACAGACATTGGAGGAAGTGAAAAAGGTAGATTGAAAATAAATATTGGTCGACTGGCAAAGGTGCTGGAGACATTCCTCTGAGATTTTGGTCAATATTGACATGATAGCATCCCAATTGCTGCAGATTTGTCTGGTACACATCCATGACGTAAATCTCTCTTTCCACCCCAACCCAAAGGTGAGCTGTCGGACTGAGATGTGCTGAATGTGGAAGCCATTTGAATACAGAGACCCCATTCAAGAAACCACTTTGAGCTAATTTGAGAGTTTCACTGGAAACGGCTTTCAGAAGATGGGTACACTGTGATCATAAAATGATGGATATGGTTATCAACAACAATCAAGCAGGTGTGGTGTATAAATCATGATCTGGTACTTAAAGGGCCCAATGTTTGCCGAGAAAATATCACCAACAGTACCCTGAACATTTGATACAAGCAAGGATGGAGCCATGCTTTTATGTGGTTTTCCATATTCTAACCATGCTTGCCTAATGTACCAGCAAAATCAAGACTCATCAGAATCTTTCTGATCTTTTATTGCCCATTTCTGGGGCGTCTGTGTGAATTCTAGCCTGAATTTCCTGTTAAGTGGTCATTTGAGTTAATATTACTTTCCTATCAGCTTTATGCAGTGTGGTTATTCTTCTCCGACCTTTAGTATCGACAAAACCCAGAAAACTGCAACTCACTGCATATTTTCAGTTTTTCAGACCATTTTCTGTAAACCCTAGACATGGTTTTGTAGGAAATTCCCAGTCAATCAGCAGATCTGTCTGGCACCAATACCCATTTCTCAATGAAATCCCCTTTCTTCCCCATTCTGATGCTTACTTTGAACTTCAGCAGGTCGCCTTGACCTTGTCTGTATGCCTATAAATGCACTGAATTGCTGCCACGTGATTGGCTGATTAGATATTTGTATTAATGAGCAGTTGAACGTGTGTACCTAATAAAATGACCAGTTAGTGTATATCGAAAATTGCTGACAAAACTCGTTGCCATCTGCTGTTCACCGTCAAACACACTGACCAATCAAACGCGGGCTTGTGGCGCGCGCATGCGCAGAATATAAGTATTTGTTCCCAAACAGTAGCAGCAGCAGGGAGTAGAGAGCAGAGGGGCGAACTTTGACGTATTCGGTTTTGAATTTCTCCGAACAACAGACCACGTAAGTTCATCAAAGTATTCATTATGTGACGATTATAGTCACTTTATTGAAGTTCCGAAATGTCTTTTGTTTCTTATTGTTTTGTAGAGGCTGCTACACGTAGCTAAACGCTACTGGCTCCAGGCAGTTAAGAGCAAACACGCTACCTGAGTAAACACTGCCTTCACAATACAAATCACAAGCTAGCTCGCAAGCCCCGTGATATAGCACCTGATTTCTACTGCTGAGCACCATCAAGTAGGTGCTTAGTGCTAGTATTAAGATGTTTGCACTGCTTTGTTATCAGTGATGGACTTCAGACTGTAGCTGCACACTCTGCTGTGTTTGAAGGTGAACTATTTGTTTTTCCTTTCATTTGTTGGCAGCTGACAGAAAAATCGAAGCTATCTCCTTGTAAAGTATTTGCAGAAGTGGATTGGTAATCTTTTCTGTTTGCCTTCAGACGTTTTGCTTTCACTTCCTGTGAAGGGATCTCAAAGAGGACAGCACCCTTCATCATGGCTGCTGCTGCTGTTCAGTCCACCAGAGGCAGTCTGAGAGAGGACCTGACATGTGCCATATGCTGTGATCTGTTCCGAGAGCCTGTCATGTTGGCCTGCATGCACCATTTCTGCAAATCTTGCATATCCAGGTACTGGAGAGGAACGCAGGGGCCTGTCACCTGCCCACAATGCCGCAAGGAGTTCAGCTCCAAGCAGTTTCAAACTAACTACCTTGTGGCAGCCATGGTGGAGAAGGTCCGTGCCACTACCTCGGATGCTTACACCAAGAACCTAGAGGTTTGTATTTCAGTCTCACTTCATGTTTAACTGTCGTGCTGGCGGTTTTCCAGACAGTTTCTTTGGGTCAGCAAGAAATAAAGTCTTCTGCGATGTTATACAAATAACCTTGTGCTCTTAAGTAGACCGATCAATAGTAATTGACCAGCAAGTAACATCTGGGTTCAATACAGTTATAATTCATGCTTCAGTCCGCGTCCACGTTTGTTTTATTGTTGTTCTGCCCTCAGCCTACCTTATTTGAATTTCTCAGACCAAAGTTCACTCTTCACTCACCCTTATGATACTTTGTATAACAGGTTATGCAACTTAAGCACAGCAGAGGCATTAATATACACTGACAGAATAATAAAAACACTTGTAAGGTTTTTTGTTTGTTTGTTTTGCTGGTTTTAGCACAGACAAAAAAATCCTTTTCCACTTTTCCTAAGAGAACAGATAAGAAATTGATCTGTCGAGCAAATATAAGGCTCGAGGCCTCAGCTGGTTTCTTTCACTTAACATAAAAAGTACAGGTACTTCTAAGGATTCCCGATTGACAAATTAACTTGTCAACTTGTCCCCTTTTTTTTTTTTTTTTTTTTTTTTTTTTTTTTTTTGTTGCTTTTGTTTTTTGGAAACCATACAAAACATAAAAAGCTAAAGTAACAAACCACAGACCACGGCAGCATCAGCCACTGGTTTGTAAAGTCACCTGAATTTTAGAATGTATTTATTTAATTATTTTTTTAGGCCAAAAGACACCACATGTGAACAAACTACTTGATTACTAAATTATCGGCTGTGTGCCTGTGTCGGCTGCGTAGGTCCATTGCGTGCGCATAGATGCGTGCAAATGGAGCGCAGGCCTCCCTTGAGCTGTTACACCAGCTAACCGCATAATAACCCATAATATTGGTAAGATAACATAAAATAAAATAAAATAAAATGGATCATGACCAACAACACAAACATGGTTGAGAACTCCAGCTCAGTGATTCCAATTAGGTAATGCGGCTCACACCCTTTATAATTCTGACTTTACATACCTTAACATGTGTTTCAGGCTATAAACATTTAAGCCAGTTTTTTTCCATAATAATGATCCCATTTCATATTAATTTGAACTTCAGCTTAATCTAAGCTTTATCACTATTATTAGCCAATGTCAGCTATTTGCTGATTGATGACTATCAGCATTAATAACAGCTGATTTATCTGATTTTTAAATCACAAAATATCAGTATTGGTCTTAAAAACCTATATTGGGTTGGCTCTAATTAAGATGGCACAGTCATGTTTGCAGTAAAAATACCTGTTTTTGTCAGTTCAGTCTGAAGCAGAGCAGTCAAAAAATTTATAATGTAGCTTATATTTAACAAAAAAGGACATTTTGGCTTCAGTGTATGTTGCTACTGTCTTCATCCTTGGCTGTACATTCTTTAGCTTTCCTGGAAGTCTAGTAGTCGGTACCAGTACCAGCATAATTACCTGATTCTTAAAACTCAATTCAATTCAAATTAAAAAAGAAAAACACAGACGTTACCCTAATCCTTTGACTCAGTGTCATTTCAGAATGACACGAAAATGTTACCAATATATTTGGTTACCAGAAGTGTTAGCATGGTTGCTAAGTATCCTGCTAACGTCACAAGCTCAAGCATTTAACTTTAGACACAGTTGATTTCACAACAGCAATGCTGTTGTGAAATATGAATGTAAGCATATGTAGATGTCTATCTTTTAGCCTCTTCTCTGAAGCATTTCCACACTTGGTGTGAAAGTCAAGATAGCATCGTTTGCATATCCATCCATCCATTCGCTTCCGCTTATCCTTTTCAGGGTCGCGGGGGGCGCTGGAGCCTATCCCAGCTGTCATAGGGCGAAAGGCGGGGTACACCCTGGACAGGTCGCCAGTCTGTCGCAGGGCCAACACATAGGGACAGACAACCATTCACACTCACATTCACTCGCACATTCACACCTAGTGACAATTTAGATTAATCAATCAATTAACCTATCCCCACAAGCTGTGGGGGACGTTTGCATATCATCTTTTAAAAATGTAGTTCCAACCCTTGGTCATCTACCTCAAGTGCTTCCGTACTCGACTCTTACTACTTTTCTTCGCAAGTCGGGCTGGCACTATTACTGCAACTGCACTAGCCGCCATCTTTGGTGTTGTAGTTTGTAGTTATGCATCCCCATGTTGGTACATACTCTGCAAAAAATGAGTAGTATTCCAGATTTTGCTATTGGGGTTTTTTGTGTAAAGTTTTTTTTTCTTCTTCTGATGACATCACTAGTCCAAACTTTAGACAGGTTTATTTTCACAGCTTTTATGTTACATATGCAAGTGGATTAAGAACATAATAAAACACAATCAAAATGCTTTTCCATAATGTGGGACCTTTTAAAATGTTGTGTTCTTCCTAGGCTGTGTTTTGTGCTGTAGTTGTACTAGATTCCGTTAGATTGTAATGTATTATGATGTTTCCTCCTCAATACATGCAGAATATAAGAAAAACCTCTGAATGTGATGCAGATCAACTCAACAACAGCACAAAAGCAAAGTTCTCAGATGGGCCTGTGTCTTGAATAGCGTTTACTTCTTGTCGTTAATTATTCCCCCCTTTACCGTTATCGAGTTCCTTCATTCTCTGCATAGTCTCTTTTCTTTAGTGTTCCTATCCCCCACGCTGATTAGATTTGCATACCACTTTGCAGAAACAACTGAAGGAGGCTTTGGAGAGCCACCGCCTGAGGAAGCAGGACTTCATCAACAGCATTCACAGAGACAAAGAAAAGATGAATATTATAAAGGTACGCTCATGTGGGAATCCAAAGGAATGGCAACACTTAAGAAATAAGAACAAGCACGGCCGTCTCTAATGGCTGTTTACAGCATGTTAATGTGCATATTTAGTGGTGCAGAACATGACAAACTGTGCAAAAGCAGGAGCGATGGAAACAAAATGACAAAGTAAGGCAGACAGATGTGGGATAAGAGCTTAAATTTTAGCCGCACACGCTGGGCTGAGATAATGAAAAGGAAATCGTTTCCTTCTTTATGCAGTACTTGTCAGACACATGGAGCTTTTATGCTAATTGTGACTTCATTCCCATCTGTTTGTATCTCTGGAGATGTGTGTTGTTCCGCAAGCTTTTTAGAGCTTTAAGCAAGCAAGCCACGTGTTCGGTAAACGCGTGGCACGACACGGAGAGTCCCGCTCTTATAACGTTAATCATCCCTCTCCCTCGTAGAGTGTCGCGGCAGATCTCCAGGCGCGTGTCAAAAGTGAGTTCCAAGCTCTCCATCAGATCCTGCACGATGAGGAAGCCTGTACGCTGAAGCAGCTGAGGAGGGAGCAGGAGGAGGAGCTGGTGAAAGTCCAGCACCACCTGGAGGTCACGGAGCAGGCAGCGAAGGAGCTGGAGGACAATATAAAAGCGCTGCAGGAGGCCAGCACTGCCACCCAGGACATCGTACTGACTGAGGTGGGAATTGAAAATGATGTGACCCTATTTATATTATTGTCTGATATTATAAAATCATCTAATTGGGAATTAATTATTTTTCACGAACCCGTTTCAAACAAGCTGTTAACGTGACTTTTTTTTTTTTTTCCTTCTCATTAGCTCCCAGCACTGAGGTGAGCGTGCATTTCCGTGTTGTGACCAATTAATTGCTCGTGACAGTTTTTGCGCACATTGTGCTCATGTGACATTTACAGTAATTTACGCTGAGAGCAAATGATCCGAACTCTGTGTTCTTTTTGTTTGCACAGACCATGTGCGCAGGTGGATATCGCCCCGGAGTTTGATATAAATGCTTTCAGTAACAAATACCTGGCTCCCTTACAATACATCACATGGAGGAGGATGTTCAAATCTTTGAAACCAGGTAATTTCCCCCCGATGCTTCATTACACACAAAATGACTGGAGCTGAAAACTGGTTCTGAGTCAATAATGGGAGTAATTAAGGGAAAATGAGTGTAGTGTTATGATAAGCTATTGAGGTGGAAACAGGAGTGGCACCATTATCATGCTGTAAAAGGGTTGTTTTGGAGTTTTGTGCGTTAAAAATCTGTCATTTTATCTCCCAATGAATTGTTTCACCCCATAGGTCCCTCCCTGTTAACGTTTGACGTCGATACAGCACACCCGAGCATTCAAGTCTCGAGAGACAAAACCGTAGCGGTCGAATCTAACGTCATGACCCACCACGTGAACCACAACAAGCGCTTCCTTCAGTGCGTCAACATTCTGGCTGCCCAGGGCTTCCAATCGGGTCGACACTACTGGGAGGTAGAAGTGGGCACCAGCCCTAAGTGGGACCTGGGAGTGGCCTTGGAGAATGTCAACAGGCACGCTCGGATCAAGCTGAGCCCGGAAAGCGGCTACTGGACCTTGCGGCTGCGCAACGGGAACGAGTACTCGGTGGGGAAGCAGCCGTGGGAGAGGCTGCGGGTCAGATCTTCCCCGCAGAGGCTCGGGGTTTTCTTGGACTGCGACGAGAGGAGGGTCTCCTTCTACAACGCCGACGACATGAGTCTGCTCTACTCGTTCGCCAACGGGCCGAGGGGCAAGGTGTTCCCCTTCTTTAGCCCGTGCATTACAGACAGCCGCCACAAACCTCAGCCCATAAAGCTCCTCCACTACCCTCCTGCCGCTCTGTCCGGCTGATATCGCTGCAATCAATCAATGCTTTCTCACACAACACGGTTATCAGCCATTATTTGAATGAGCGTGACGTAAACATTCTTTTCACAAATTCTGACTTGATTTTGCCAGATGCTGTTTTCTATCTTAAAAGCTTTAAAATGTTCAGAAAATTGTCTTACTCATCAAAGTAAAAAAAAAAATCCACTTTGTAGTAATCATCGTGCCAAGGCTTATGCACCAATTAGCTTAAATGCAGTATTAAAACGCTGTGCTCTAGCTTAGATGCATCAAATTACATTAATGGCATACTCAGTCTTCAACACATAATGTTTAATAGATGTAGATAAATGACTTTTGCTATGATAATTGGAATAATTGCCAGGTTAGACTCTTTAGACGGACTTGTAAAATCACCAAATTCAGTCAGGGTGAGGTTATTATGCACTTTATTACAAGATTTTGTATGTGATTGTGTAGGAAATAGAAAGGACTCAATCTGTTTATTCGTTTCTATTCATTATGTATGTGTCTAATTTTGAAGCCATGTATCATGAGTTTAATTTTCTTAGTAATTTCCTTTCGTCGTGTATAAAGTGCTTACGCAAATAAACCGAATCACTTTTTCTTCCTCAAACACTGCCTTTGATTCTTTTCTACAACGCCACACGCTGTGGAAGTGCAAACCCAACACAACTTGAAACGATCAAGGATGCTATTAAACATCATCAAAGCAAAGTTCGCAACTGCACACTGCAACTGATGTGAATCCAAAGCTATCCTAACAGGAGACACAGTGGAGGGTTGCTGACTCGCCTGCACCGGAATTTTTTATTTTAATTTTTTTTCTTTAAACGCGTGAGCCATCGCTGACACTTCCACAGCGAAAACAGGCGGGCTTTTGGTTATCTTTGCAAACACACGACAGCACCGACGTCCTGTTTCCTCCCGCCAGGTGAAAGGTCAGATAAACAGAGTGACAGTGGGGTTGCCTGTGGGTCTCCTGGACAGGCCTCAGGGGGCTGCTGAAGCAGGATGCTGCTGCCTGCGCCTCCTGATTGGGAAAGTGGCACAATAAACTAGACCGGTGGGGGAACTGTTTTTCTGCACAGCAGCTACACGGAATATGCATTCATCATGCTTTTATCACACACTTTCTTTTATGTATGTGTTCAGATTTAGCAAAATTGCCGTAAATTATGAAGTAAACCTTTTACATTCTTGTTTTTCTCTTCTTTACAGGTCATTCTGTTTGACTCTGTGGAACACATTTGTGCCTTTTGGGTGTGATATACATCTATATACTACAAGATGTTTCTTATTGTAATTAAAACATGTTAAGCAATGTAATGGTAATAGAGCTAAACAGTGGCCAGTCTGTTTAATGGGACGCTCAGTTCTACAGAGCCTTTGGGTATCCTATGTAGCTCAAAGCGACACTATTTAATATTTTATTATTAAAACTTGAGAAATGCAATTATGCAAAAAGTCATTACTTCTAGCTTTCCTCGCCATTTCCTCTTAAATCTGCTTCAGTTTTAGTTTTGTGAAAAAGGAAGTACACCCTCTGGAAATTATTGACCTTTTTAACATATTCAGTTGCAACTGAATAACAGTGGTGGAAAAAGTCAAAACATATTAATATTAATAAGTCCTTTTCATAACAACTTGAACTATCTAACCTCTGCTGTTCTCTTAGCTGTTCAAATCTGTTCATATCGACATGCCAACATCTAAAGAGCTCTCCAAGGTCTTCAGGGAAAAAATTCGATTGTGAATGCCCTCGAGCAGCGAGGGATTCAAAAATAATTTGAAATAAATCATTCCACTGTAAGAAAAATCTTCCACAAGTGGCGTAGCTTTCAAATAGCTGCCAGTTTCTGCGTCACTGATCACTCCAAAAAAGGAAAAAGGACAGGAGAGAAAAAAAAGGGAACACCGACATTGATGGGAAGTAAAGCAGAATCTGAAAGTACTGTAACTCTTTCTAGTTGTTTGGTGTCAAAGGGCATTCACGAGAAAGACTACAGAAATTTGACCTTGGATTTACTGTCTAAAAGGAAGATTAAACCAAAGCGACAATTTGATAAAGGGAGACAAAGGGAAAGAAAGATGTGACCTGGACACTCAAATCAAAGATAAGAAGTGCTCAGTCACAGTAACAACAGGGATGTTTGGCGCTGACCAAAGAAGAACTTTATCCCCATCATGGTGGAAACGTTTACGCCTACTTCTTATATTTACTTAAATAGAAGCACTAAAACCACATGATGAAATCAATCTGTTACAAATAAAAGTCTGAATTTAAAATCTCACTTAAGTATTGTTAGTTAATGAGAGCAGACCCCTAAATATAAATAATCTCCCTCAAGCAGGATTATACTGCTGTATTAAAAACTATTTTCTTATAGTTTTCAATGATTAATCTGCTGGTTGTATGTGATATATGGTTGTGATACATGTAGTCAAGTAAAGAGTGGAGAAGTAGAAAGTGGTATAAATACTAAACACTAAAGTCAAATTTCTATTAGAGCACATCTATCAGCTGTTTGCCTTTATTTACCGGATTTAGGTTGGGTGTCACAGGGCAAGAAGCAAAGTATACGCTGGAGAAGGCTACAGAGGTGACACAGAGACTCAGACCACCACACCTACGGCCAATTTTGGACTGTGGGAGGAAGACACATAATAGACACAGGTGGGAGAACATGCAAACTCCACACAGCCATTGCACCACAGTGCCATCTTAAATAAATATACCCAACATTAGCTGCATACCTTCCATGTCTCCTCATAAAGAACGGGAATGATTATGGAGTGGCTAAGTCAAGAGAAAGTGTAGATAGGCCGTGGCAGATTGCTGCCCCTCCCTGAGCCTGGTTCTGCTGGACCATTCTTCCTGTTGAAAGGCAGTTTTTCCTTCTCACTGTCGCCAAGTTCTTTGTCATAAGGGCTTGTCTGATCGTTGCTTAATATAAGCACCAAATCACAAGTATTGATAAGATGAAACTAAATTGAATGATTTGGGGAGGTCTATGCATGAGCCTGTGTGATTTGTATCAAGTTGTCTACAAGAAGTTTCAGCAAAGAAGGATAAAAGCTGCAAATAAACAAATCTGAGATTGAGATTCAAACTTAAGTTTGGATCTGCCTTGAGCTGTGAGAGTTGTCTTGTCCCACTGCTATCCTGATTACATAGCAAATAACTTACATGCAAACCGCGCTGCTCCTACAGTCAGGAGGGCACCGTAACTCGGCATGATCTACAAATGCTAAGAATGGTGGCTACCACAATCAAAAGAAACCCAAAGGAACTCTGCTGAACTGTAACAGCTTCTTCAAAGTAGCTTGGCAAAAGTGCAGTGTACACTGAAAAAAGTCTAACATGCAGTCATTCATTCAATCTAATAAGTGCCATTCAAAACAGAATAAAATCATTGATTTGATTGTGAAACCCTTTCTTTTTGCATTTTAAAATACCACTTTTGATTTGGATGAAACTAAATATCTGTACAAAGGACACAACGCAAAGTTTTTGATTTCTCTCAAAACATATATTTCTTTTCATGTTGAACAGATAATATCTTTAATTTGAGTCAAAGTGATTTGCACTTGAACACGCCCACCAGAAATAGACCGGGACCCATTTTTATTCTGCATGGCTGCTGGAAACATCATGTCACATCTTTGATTAATTTCATCTGAAAATAAACGTAAGTAAAGCCAAGTGTGTTACAAAAGCTTTTATAATTTGTATTGCCAAAATTGCAGAAAATAACCCCATTTAAGCTGGGTCGACAGCCACCCCTAATTTTTGCATGATTGTAGCTGCTAGCTATAAGCTAGCTAGCTATCCTGCGCAACGTTAGAACTGGTTACCAGAAACCGACCATCACAGTCGGGAATACAAGTTAGTATACTGGTAAAAAACGGCTTTTTGCCTAACTAGCTAGCGTTACCACGATGCATCGGTGGTGGATACAGCTAGCTAGCATAAGTTCATAGTTCATAACATTCATAGTATAACTCCGTGCTCCGCTTCGTTTGAATTTTTCTGGTGAGCTCGCGGTTTCTAGACACAAGCTTGTGTTTGTGCGCGCACGTTTGTCTCTCTTCATATAAATATCTGTGTGTTATGTGTGTGTACACCGAGCGCAAAAGATAATTATTAATGTGCATGATTTAGAGACAGAAATAACAAGCCAGCATATAAGATCAATGACATAAGACTAATTCCTTCAATTGACTTTAAGGCGCGGCTCGGAAAAATGTGCATTTTCTGAAGAAATTTTAATTTTAACAGCAAAAAATTGACCCTATGCCAAACTTAGTCGCTAATGGCTGGTCTGTAGACTGTTTGGTATGTCATGTTACGTATTTCTTGGTTTTTCTATGTAATGTGTTTTATAGAGAAGTAACATTATTCTTTTTTTTCTGTATGCTTTCAGAACCACAGATCGCTCCATCCATTCCATGGCTGAAGCATACATTTTCATTTAATCTGAACAGGTATCATTTTGCATTTACACTGCACATCCTTTTTAAACATTTCATAATAATCTAGACTCTCCCTCATTATCCTCTCATTCACCTTGCTGATGTGTTGAGGACTTGATAAAAGAATACATGGTATGTCCATATCTGTTCTGTCTCTACATGAGATGCAGTCTCTTGATGTAAATTTGACAACTCTGCTATTAAATGCAATGATTAATGTAGGACAGCAACGATTAATCAACTCATCAAGTTAATATCTTAGGGTTCTGTATTGTTTTCTTTTTTTTTTCTTGGGCTTTGTGGAACATTTATGAAAATGTTCCACCATTGATTTAATTTAATGATTATGCAATTCACAATCTGATTAGTCAAATAATTGTTCTAATAGTCTGTGACCAAACAACTATCAAAATAGTAGTTTATTATGGTCAAAGATTTATCAGGTGTGCCAGACTTCAGTTCTTCACTTGTACATTTTGTTCCATATTTTACCTCAAGATATCCCAGAAAGATGAAGCTGAGGAAGAGCTGCAGAGTACCACCATGGCACTCTTCGTCTTCAGGGACAACTCAAGCCTCCTACATCAGCCTCGAGACATCGGGATAATCATTGATGGTGTGGAAGTCCTGAATGAGTTGCCTTCTGTGGCAGCTGGAGTGGCAATGGTCTTTGGACTCTGTTATGCTCTTAATATGGAATATCCACGAGGATTCAGGTTCACCTTTGAGGCTCTTCAAAAGATTATGATGGAGCTTGACTTTAACAAGATGACCTCTAAGATTCGCAAACTTAATTGTGAACTTAACACTGCACAGTAGTGTGTTTGCATGCATGTGTGCATGTGTATGTGCACATGCATGTGCATGTGTGCTTGGTTATTTTGCTTGGTTGGCCTGCAGTGGTATTCTACATTCAAAATTTATAAGAACACCCGTTTGAAAGGGAGATTTAAGTTGATTTCATTGATACATGTGTAGATTTTTTTTTTTACATTGTACAGGCACAGTGCACATATAAACATTTTTGAGTACTTGCAAATTGGTTTAAAAAGAGTTTTTATAATGGTTTTATGCCAGTTTTAGACAGGTTGCAGGTTTTATACTGGTTTTCAAAAGATTGCAGGTTTTATACTGGTTTTCAAAAGATTGCAGGTTTTATAAAACAAACATTTCTCTAATCATTTCTGCCGTAGCACTAAATCTGTATATTACTAATCCTCTCTATTGATTATAGTTAAAATGGTTTGGAACAATAAATAATTTTGAAATAATTGGTTGGCCAACTGTCTTGTTTTTTATAGGAAATGCAGAGCATTTTTGAACTGAAATGAAATGTAAAAAATATAGTTTGAATATATGTAAATCAATTACCTGGCTTCAACACAAACATATTAGTTCATGTTAATTTGGTTCGATGTGAATACATTAGGTTGGTTAAATTTCAATATATTAGCTTGGTTCAATAATTAAAATATGGTTCTATGTAAAAAAATCAATTTGGATCAATGCAAAATTAAAAGTTTCAGTCAAGTCTAGTAATATTGTTTATATCAACATAAAAGTATCAGGTCATATCAAGTGACTCAATTTGGATTCTATAAAGCCAAATATTTTGGATGTGACAACTGGACATCATTTTTTTTAATTTGAATAGGGTTATTTTTTTTACAGTGTAGCGTGGAGGCCCATGGGCATGAACTTCGGCGAAAGAGCGAGAGGGTTGCACGCTTGCTCCACATCCTTCCTATGATAGTAGTTGTAGAGCTGTAATCTGTTTCCTGACCTGAGGATGGGCCGGATGGAGTGCTGGCACTTCAAGGACGAGTCCTTGAGCCCTCGGTTGTCTCTCAGGGGTCGGACGAATTATAAACTGAAACCTTTTCATCTGACACAGCAGAGGCGATTGTGCCATCCTGCGTAAAGCCTATTGTTTGCTATCGCTGTTGCCTGAATGGCTTATGTGTGCGGATTTCTTATTGAGTTGGCTGTTCAAGTGTTTTTCATTTGTTTATGACATTATCTGTTTTATATTCGTAATGAGATTTAGTAACTCCCTGGACAGCGCTTTGTTAGGCTATCATCACAATTTAGTGTGTTTATTTTTCTGTGAAGCCGAAGGCTCTGCCGGCCTGAAACCGAGGGAACATTTTAATTACAACCATTCAATCACAACATTGTGTTTTAAGGTCAGAGAGGTGGATTGCCGTAAGGGCTCCGGAGTGGAAACGCATGCCCACAATAACAAACAATAATCCTTTGACTCCCTGTTATTCAGCTCTCTCCCTGAGGTCAGGCTCTTCATAGCTGAGGAATCACACCATGTTCATATCAAGGAAAAATATTATTTCTCATATGTCTCATCAACAGCTGCTGCTTAATGTGTGGACTGTTCTAAAGGCACAGCAAGGGAGGAGTCCGGAGACACTTTAATGCTGTAATGGATTTCCAAGTGGCGAAGCAGCACATTATTATATATATCTCACTGGACTTGCGCTGATTATTCTGCACTTTCCATACGATGTTTGTCTGACCACCGCAAAGGTGACCCTGACAGTTCACAGATAAAGCACACACCTGCACCCGAAGGCCCATCTCTGTGCGTGCGCATGATTACACAAGCGCACACCCCCTTCTGCCCTCTCTGACTTATGGTACACAGGTTTTCAATTTTCCAAATCCCTCCCTGTACGATAAAACGGGACTGATAGCGGCTCGCTACGGGCATGTTGTGCTCCTAGTACATGACTTTTATTCACACTCTGAGGACTCCCCGAGGAGGATGGATGAGTGGGTGGTGGGGGTTAACAGGATTTGGTCAAGTCTGGAAGAAACTCTGTGCAGTTTAGTCTTGGAGGCATCATTACTTACATCTGACCCGTTGGATGAGTTATTACGGAGACTTAATAGAGAGGCACTCCCTCAGCTTATGTTTGTTTAACGTGAGGAAGAATTTGTGTCCAGAAGCATGCCAGAAGAGATCTTTCCTTTACATCAAATTAACAACCAGCATTTGACCTAAACACATAAAACTGCATTGACAGTTTGGTGTCAGAAGGATTTAAAAACATTTTTGAAATTTGAGCCTATTTTTGATACATCAAAAATACCATTCCTTCTTACATTCTTATATTTGTCTGCAGGCTGCCTCTGTTGCTTTATCTCGCAGTGGCATTTGTTTCCTTCCTGTGGTGACTGCAGTGCTCCCGTGGTGGCTTTGTAAGAATTTCTGATGGTATTAGGATTACCTGCTAAGCTATTTAGGTGTCAGGACGACTCTAAATGCTTTGGGAAAAATCCATGACAGAAAATCAATGCCAAACGGTTCTGCAGCAACGCAACAAATGGGAAAACCCACAGCTCCAATATTGCAGTGCTCTTATTGCACGTTTTTATTATCCTCCACAGTTATTATCCGCAGTTCTAAAAGTCTTTAATACAGCGGGATGAAACGCAAGACTTTGCAGGAAGGAACTTTGTCATGGATGTTTGGCTGACCCTCCACACCCCACCTCCCTAGCCCGTACACACCACCTCACACGCTCACACCCCTCTCCAGCTTGTTTTATGAACTGGGTGGGTGGATGTGGATGCGCTCCCGTCACGAGCAAAGGAAAGGGAAATCGTTGAAAATCCCATTCAGTGCCTTATGCATCCTTTTAAACTAAACGAGGGGGGAAATTGTGTGTGTGGTGTGTGTGTGCTTTTCCTTTTCCTCAGCACTTCGGCTATGTCCTCTCTGCGCAAAGCAGCCCACAGACAGACAGCGTTCACCTGAGTTTCCCCCCCTTAACCCCACCCAAGGACCTTCATTGAAACCAGCTTCTCCACTAAGAGCCTGTTAAAACCAACCTGTCCTTTTTCTTTTATTCTTCTAAAAAAAAAAATTTAAAGAGAGAGAAACTCAGCTCAAGCTTGTGCACTTCTGGACCGGAGATCTGGAGATGAAGACAGACTTTATGCTGTTCTGTCGGACTTGGATTGGACTAGCATACGCTTCAGGTGAGGAGACATCTCATAACGCAATGAGTCACGGTGGAAGTTTTGAGCGCAACTTTATTTAAACGAAAAACAAAGTGAGGTGTTGCACTCTAGGTTTACACCGGCTTTCCTCTGCTGTGAGGTGGATTGAGCTTTTAATTTAAGTTGCTTTAAGTTTTACTCGAGGTTTGAACGAAGCCAGGTGGATGTTAATTGTGCGCATTTGTGCGTAGGGGCTACTTCCCGTGTTATCAGCGTGTTATTAGCTGCAAAGTTTATGCGTAAAAACTTTAACCCACTTTTAATCAGTCCTTTTGACAAACACTAAGAGTGCACATCTTTTGGTAGAGTGTAAGACTCAACAAGTCTACATGCAGATAGGCACTAGGGGGAGGCATGTTGTTGTTCTGTTTGATGAAGATGTAGCTGTTAATCGATGGTGCCTTAATCTCAGGAGATACAAAAACACCAGAGGATTCAGCTGAGCTGACTTTTAGTGACTTTGCATCAGTTGTGTGTGTAGAGCTCACTGGGCTCCCATATGTCGCTGAGGGTCCAGAGCTTTTCTCTGCAATCTTCTGGTTTTTGGTTTTTTTTTTGTGGCAAGCAAAAAGCTCTGCCTGCACATGTCTTCCATTGTCACTTGTGTGTCTTAAAGTCAAACAAGTTCAGCCAGGCTGTGTCTAAATAATCTAAAGCACGCTGGTCCTCTATGCACGGTTTAAATTAGATGTATGAAACATCTACGGCCGAGAATGCTCGCAGCTTTCCGTAAATGACTGCATGTGGATGTGGATGAGCTGTGCCGGTTGGGTCACATGAATCCACTGAGAACAAGAACCAAACCCGAGTTTTCATTCCCATCAAAAAAAATGTGACCTTTGAATTTTTAAAGCTCTGTATAATGTTTTTCTCATCTTACGAGCCTACTCTGCAGGGTGTTCATCCATACAGAGGCCCTCTGCTTCTCAACTGGTACAGAAAGCATAAAAATGAAACAGAATGTCGAAGAACTAACCTGGAGGCATTTTTCAAGTCTCACAGTGGGAACTTACGGGATTGATTGACACTCTGAAGCGGAGAGGTGGGAGAAAGATGGCAGTTTGAAGCTCAGAATTGCTGCTTTTTGAAATCACTTCAGACTGGAATCAAGTCAAGCGTCATGTTATGCTCAGCTGCTTTATATAGGATCCAGACTTGCTGAGGGCTAAATATGGTCTTGAGGTGTTGGAGATGTGGAGTTAAAGCAAAGTGTTTCTTGTCTTTTTTTCCCACTCGTGAAACAGCATCCAAGACAGAAACATCAGAGATCTTTGTCTGTGTCTGCCTCACTTATAAAATCTCTCATCAAATAAATTCAACAAAACAAAGTCTTGTGTTTAAAGATTATGCACGTCTTTGGCCTGAGGGATTTTCTTAACCCTCCTAACCCCACACTTCCCAGATTTCTTTCTTTCTCAAATGCGTGACATTAAAAAGCCATTTCTGAGTTTGATGTAACTGTAACTAGATCACAGACTTGCCCTTATTATGATCAGAGGGAGAGATTAAAGGTGAGTCCATTGTAGACCCGCCAGCCCAGAAGTCATTGTCATAAGATGGGGAGAGCAGATAATCTACGCAGCAGCTGCATTTAAAAAAGCTCCTGCCCGAGTCATTTTGTCCCATCTTGCTTTCACGCTCTGCCTCTAGTTTGAATTACAGCAGTGCAAAGACATTCATCAAAGAAATTCTGTCTTATTTAAGAAAGACATCACGGGGGAAACTTCTGCTGCTGTTTGACAGCGTTGGAATGAATAGCGAGTCACTGATTCCTTCATTCTCCCCTCATAATTTCCTTCATTTTGTTGCGCCGTAAGTGGCTTTTTAAACCCTTTCCAGTCAAAATGAGCCACATATGAGAAAAAAGAGAGAAAACAAAAAAAGAAAACCTGAGCTCCTGAGCCAAATGATCTTTGGCTTGCTCTCTGTCTTGGGTGCACAGTGTTGATATTGCTTTTAGCAGAGTGTTTTCTGTACGCATACCTCTGCTTGATCAGATCATCCCAGAAATCTGACTCTCAACTTTGGGTATTATTCTAGTTGTACCCTTATAGAGGTTGAGTTGTTTTAGCTAACAATACCCCCTCCTGGTTCTCAGTGCTGATCTCAGGATTCAACCTCAGGACTCTGCGGTCCATGGTGTCCGTTCTTGAATATCTTGTTCTGTCAGCTACAGAGCCTCCTCTGAGAGGAATGCTGCTGCTGCAGTAAAGTCCAAATAAATAAGGAGTCCAGTGGCTCACTCATCGCTGGCATGGAGCAGTGAGGCCCCCTGGGCATTTGGGGCTCTGGTCACTCACTTTCTCATTATGCTAAAGCGCAAATACCCCAAATACAGCTAGAACTGAGAGATAAGCTCTTTCAACACCAGGAATCTGAATCAGAGGCCAAATATGTGTCCAAGTTGGTGTTAGACAGTTGATGGAAACCATCTGTGGTATTTTTGTTTTCAAATATCTGACCCCTGCATGTTTTCAATGCCCAGTTTCTAGTCATGCTAGTTGCATTGCTTTGCAGTATCCAGTGGCCACCATTCTGGTCCCAATGTAAACATCTAAATAACTAAAGAGAACCATTAACTTTTGGAGAGGCGCCACTTTTCTATTCAACTATTTTGTCTCTTTGTTGATATTTTTGAATTTCATTCGTTATCTTCTCTTGGATCAGCTGTCATAGCACAAAATCCCAAGAGCTCTGGTGATACCCCGACATTTCTAATACCACCTTAAGAGTGACGTTAGTGGTTTTGGAGGCAACATCTCACTAACAACCGATCACAACCGATCGGGATGCCATGAGATTTGATAAAAGCTCCGTCTCTGTGAAGATGAGCTTTAGTCACTTCAGCGATCCCCACATGCTTTTCATGTAAAAATATAGTATAGTAATGCTGCTGTGAGATAATACAATGACCAGCCTCACCACCCATTTTGAATGTTATTAGCCACTTTTGAATTTTTCCCTTTTACTCTGTATGTGGTGCACATCTTCATTATTAATTGGACATTTGCACACATGGGGGCGACTATCGGGGGTGGCAAAAATGATTTTCTTAAGGGCCCACATGAAAACCTGGGCCAATAAGCTGAACTCAGTTTAGCTCAGTGTTAATGTTATCTTTTTACAAGTTTATTGGTGTAGCCCTCCACAACAATACCAGTTTCTCATGAAGCCCAGTTGGGAAAATGAATAGCCCACTCCCACGTGGCTCATGAAGTAGTTTGATCGCCTGTCCTCCAATGTGACAGGGGATTAATGGGGGATTTATACCTCTATTTTAAATTTACACCACAGGTGGGTCATATCGTAGACCCCTCTGAAACCCTACAGCACTACTTATGCCACAACCTGATGTCCAGCTCAATGGAAGAGTAACTGAGGGAACTAAGGGAATCATAATCGCTGCCTTAACATAAGGACTCACGTTTCATCAAATTCCTGGAGGGAGATTGCAGAACGGAAATCAAAAATTGGAACGGACGTGAGGAAAATGACAAGGAAGTGGAAAAAAGTTGAGAGACAAATATGTTTGCCTCCAAAAAAAATAAAATAAAAACAATTTTAAAACCCATCAAAAACCAAAACTAACCACAACAAAGAGCGGGGGCCCGGGAGGAATAAAACATCCCAGTATTTTATTTGTTTCTATTGTGGCTGGCATATAAAACACCGGAACACAATCACAAGGAAACTAACATATCACACACGCACAAGGATGAGTGCTGGCAACAGCATTGGCCATTTACGTAGGTTATGTCGTAGGCTGTCCAAAGATTCACTGCACAAGTCTAAATCAGCCGTGGGAAGGGCCTTGAAGGTGGGGGTGCTGAATTAGGCAGGCAGGCAGGCGACGGGGTACTAGAGTCTAAGGTATAAAATTATATTATATTATATATATTGCAATTATTGCTTAATTATAATATTAAACTGCTCATCAGCAGCTCATAATAAGCCAAAAGTTGCCTTCATCTGGGTGCAGGTTATAAACCTCCAAATTTACACTCAGAAATTAATTTTACTCTTGAGGCACACTCCTGTTCAGAGTCTGAGCATATTTAGCTGGTTATGGGCAAAGCCTCTGAGTAAGTCAGAGTCATGTTAGCAGGGGGTCAAAGTTCACAAAGGTTTAGTGGACAGTTGGAATGTGTTCTGATAACAAGCAGACTAGTTTTTTAACTTGTTTCTTACGTTTTAAAAAACGTCTGTGCTGCTATATCTCTATGGTGCGACTAGCGTGTGTTGCTAACTTTTGGAACTATCGTGAGACTCCATGATCCGCCATTGCTGTAAGAAAGAGAAAGGCCCATTGGACCTTTTTCATCTTTGTGGTACGGACTCTTCCATTCAGTGGCTCTGGTGATGTCTGCCTTTTGCAACAGGGGGCGCCCTAGCATCCGCAGCACCCCTGCTGCCTACAGTCTTGGCTGTGAGTGTGTTTGGGCAAAATATTGAACCCCAAAATGCCCAAAAGCGTTTATCAGTGTGTATGTTTGAGAGATAAGCATGCTTCATATGTTGTATAAAGCACTACATGAACGTCTGTGAATGTATAAATGTGGCATGGAGATGTTAATAATACTATAAAAACACTTAAATGTCAATCCATTTACGAGATGGGAAAAGACTTTGCCATTCCAACTTCCAAATTGCCAATAGAGTTTTAGTTCAGTTGTTTGCAGGCATAAAAAAAGGTCATTAACATATTAAAATGTATTTAAACAAACAACAAACCCAAATACATACACAAATAGGCCCACACGGACAATCTAAGGAGCAGTCTACAGCATTCAGTCTGCAGTCTGTAGGCAAGGGACGAGATTTTTGGTACCAGAAGCTTTCTCTGGTTTTAAAGTACTTGTCATTTCTACATGTAGCTGTAATCGTCACATGTGCATGCAGAGACCGACAGATGGAACAGGAATATGAATCAGCCATCCGGTGTCCACTGTCCGGACATCCTGATACATTGGAAGCCCAAAAATATTGGCTGTTGCTCCCAGAGTCAGCTAGCTGATGGGTTAACAGATTGCCTTGATAAGAGGGAGGTTGTGACCCACTTCGTAGCTAAATAATTGCTACAAAGCCACAGGTGATGTCAAAACAGTTCAAAAAGAAAATTAATCAGTACTTTCATCATGTTGCACTCAGTTGGTGATGTATAAACTGACAGATAATTGTGTGTTAACAATCAAAAAAGAGAAAAATCAGCCTTTGTCTTGTTGTATGAATGGTTCCATTGACCCACCACAAGAAAATAATGGTTATTCTTGGTTATTCGGCCCTTATTGTAGCACCTTTTCAAAATCAATAGAGTTGTCGTATGAAAAAGAGAAGTTATACAAATGGCCATGAAGGGATTTTTCAGAACCATATCTCCATGGTCATTTCAGTGTCCCTGCTGTGCAAATGAAATGTTTCAGTGGGCTCTATTTTCTTTGCACTCTTTAAAAAAAAAAATCTCACCACACTTTGAATAATTACTGTGCAGAGGAGGTTTCACCTATTGATTTTCCTCCTGTCTCTCATGTTCACCCAGGCCTGAGTTTCATGTTGCAGTCCATCACAAGGACAGCATTTTAGCGACGCTTTGATGGCTGAATACTTGAACTGTGAGTCTCTGAGTGTACAGAGCCACCCATGGAGGGTGAAGAGCTTATACAACTGCACGAGTGAGTGCTGTGTCACTGCCGTTGTTAATCGACATTAAAAAGAAAAACAATTGTGAGGAGTCGTGCACAATCTGTCGTGTCAGCTGGGTGTCATTCTACGGGGCGACAGGTTGATGATCAAATGAGAGAGTCCAGAATAATCAGGGGGTTTCAGTTCACAGCTACAAATGTGTTGACTTCACAAATTGTCATGACACGCTAATGCAAAAGTAATTGCATGGGATCCAACAGCCATACGAGGCAGTGACGACATTTATTGTAAGTTATGTTGTGAGGTGCAGGAGGAAAATTCTTCCTTTGTGGCATCCGTGGCCTGATACCTCTAAAGGCAGAGACCGGCTCCTCGGACGCAGTGCCTGTATCGCAGTTATATTACAGCACTCCAAAGTGCCTCTGTTGCTTAGAGACAAACATAATTTGGAGCCCTCGTAATTCTAGCTAGAGTCGCCATCGCTATTACTTTCAAACTGCTGCTCAGGCTCGGGCAGCTGTGTGGGTTTAGGGTTGTGACTTGTCCGTGTAGCATATTATTGGTCACTCAGAGTACTTGCTGTGCATTGGAGGTCACTTGAGGTTCATGGGAAAGGGTCTATTGGCAAAGCCTGAGGAAATTGCCAGCTTCCCTCCCTTTAGGCACTCAGCACAATAATTGCTGACCCAGTACTCCCTACTTTGCCCTTCTTTTCTCCGGCATCTTAAGCTGCCGCGGTGATTTAGTTTGCCGGGAGATCTGACACGACAGCAGCAGAGACTTGTTTATGGCCCGAGTCTGCACGAATCAGGTAACGAGCACAGCAATGAAGCTCCTTAACATTTGGCTTCTAAAGAGGCACAGCGTGATTTTTATGAGCATGCAAGCCATCACAGCAGGGCTGGATTGTGCTAATCTTTGGCACTAATGTTGGCATTCTTTCTTTTTGTACAGCTAGTTGTAAAAGGAACATTTTAGATTCTTCCACACAAAATCATCATTGCCAGAAACAGGGGCAGAGCATTTACCAGAATGTACTTGCTTCCCTTCTCAGTGGAGGAAGCAATATCTCAGTTATAATAATGATGACAAGCCAAAAAAAAAAAAAAAAAAAAAGAGTCACTGCTGCAAAGGAAGAGTTGAGCTGTCCGGTGTGCCTGTGTGGCAGGTACAGGAAGGTTTAGTCAGGGTCAGAGGTTTTAAACATAGGAAGCTGGCCCAGATGGCTTGCCGTGGCATCCTTATGTTTGCAGCCCTCCTCTGGCAGGATGTTGGAAAGGCTTTTTCTCCCCCAGCAGTGGAGAGGACAGGGATGTGGTGGATGTCATCCACCTATGTAGTAACAATGAAATCAAAGCCAGGCTGCCAGTCAGCCAGTCGCCTGGATTTGGCCCGGCCTTGTGTCCAGATGACAGAGGAAGCTGGGAGAGAGAGGGAGAGAGGGAAGCGTGTCAGAGCCCGTGGCTGACTGACTTCACATCCAAAGTGCAGGTCTGCTCCGTGGCCTGCTTGGCCTCCCGTCCTTCGGCAGATATATGGTGCTATTTCAGAGCCCTCTAGCCTTGGACCTCAGCCAGTAACACAGTAACAGTGTAGCTGCATCCTCAAGCTGCTCTTAATTTTAACCCTCGCCACCAAAAAAAGTTGAAACATTTTGTACATTCTTTTCATGTGTGTTTCGCTTTCCTTTTTTTATTACTGTAATTAAATCTAAACCGAATTTCCATTGGAACTTTGCTCATGGATATTTTATATAACCACACAGCGACTCCGCACACGCCTTACCATAATCATTATATCTGTGAAAGACTTTATTTTTAAATTCCCTTGAGTCACTCCTGTGTGCTAAAACTAAGAGTCTGACAAGTTATTTGTTTGCAAATGGTTCCTCTTTTCCTGTTCCTGTCATGTGACTGATCAGAAACAAAACTACAGAGGGGAGAGGAAAACGCTGACGGCAAAATCATCTTTAGTGTCCATGAAAACGGGAAGCGGGAGACGCGTGAATATGATAAAGAAAACAGGAAATTTGCTCGCAGTGAAAAACACCGCTTTGCTTTTCACACAAGCGCCCTGTGTCGCTCCTGAGGAGAGAGAGTGAAAGAGAGAAGGGCTCATCTTCACGCCTACTCGCCTTTAATGCCCACGAATCCCGCTTGCCTTGCATCCGCCTGATTCTCAGAGAAGCTTTACATTTTTAACTGGCTTAAAGTGCCCTATGGCACTGAAGCTTTCTCTCTGTGTGTGATTTATCTAGTCAGCAGGTGTCCTTCACAGACTATAGGAAGCCCACATTCAGTATTGCGTAAATGTGACAAAAACTCCCAATGTGAGCCTGCAGAGAGGTCAGCAAATAAAATGTGAGTGCGCATATCAAGAGGCTTTTAAATGGGTTAAAAATCCAGTGTGTATGAATCACCGTAGGTCCACTAACTTCAGCAGTTCTGCAGTTCATCTTGCAAACGTAGTACATTTGGATGTAATGTTGCCCCTGGAACTTTGATTATCTGGAAATTCTTCTTGTTTTCTGCACGAGAAAGAGAAATCACACTGATGTACTGCTTCTGTTGAGCTCCCAGCCATCAGTAGGGGAAACACAAATGGGAACAAGAGATTTGAAACACACATTTTTTTGATTTATGGATTTCTGCTGTGCGCACAGGTTTCCTCTTAATAAAAGGGAATTTTTCCCCCCGTTGTTGCTATAATCAAAGGAAGCCGTGCAGTAGGCTTCTCTCTGAAATATTGTGAGAGAGCTTGACTTATTATGTCAAGTGCCCCCTGAAATGACATCTGTTGTGATTTGGCATAATGCAAATAAGATTACATTGAGCTGAATGATATGGGTGAAAATCAGGCAGGAAATGCGAAGGCAGGAAACAATTGGACCTGGCTGGCTCTAGCATGCTGTGCATTCAAGCATGCATATGATTTTGCTGTTCTAATGTAAACCAAGCCTAATAAGCTTTGCTGTGCATCTGCAAGTGTCCCAAATAAATTTAACTTTTCCAGCATTATTAAGATCCTTTTTCTTTGTATTCAAAGCTGGAAATTGCTGCAAAACACTGGGATGCAGACGTTTTATGGCCCGTTAGGCATTCTGAGTCTTTCGAATTAATAAAATGCTGTTTACAGATTTTATTTGACAGGAAACCAGTTGCACTTCTTTCCTCCCTGTCAACCATTTAGGAGGCTGGCACATCAAAGCGAGGCCCAATGGCACTTGTGGAGTAAACAGACACAGTTGTCCTTGCAAGTGTTTGACTTCTGGCACAGAGCTCACATATATACATCTGGGACTTCCATCTTGTAGAAAATCAGAGGGGCCTGCTTTGGGAAGTCATCCGGCCGGTGTAACCATATCCCTTTATATGGCTGATGTCAAACATGGATGGAACTTTTTTTGCTTTTTTAATATTTTTTTTGTGCCTATTATTTCTTCTCTTTTACAAATCTTTTAAACTAATCTAAGAATGGGTTTTCACAAAACAAGAGAGAAATTCTATTTTCTCAAGAGAAATGTTAGGTTTCTTTACAAGGACATGTTGAGTGAGCTGCTTCTCTGTTACAAAGCCATGTCAAATGACTGTCAGTGAGGAGGTTAAATCTTCTGCAAGTCTTGAAGACAGAATTTAATTATTTTTGACAAGCCCTGGTGATCAGAGTGTCAGATACCGAGAAGTCGGTGAGCCGAATCACAAGGTTTCTAAAGTCATCGAGTCGCTGTCACTTCAGCTGCTTCAGACATAAAGGAGGCTCGGAATTAGCCTGTCTCTATGAGAGCATGTAAACACAACACTTAAGTGCCTGAAGTCATTTATAAATCTAATGTTATGTGTTTATATCATGTGTAATCATTAGATAACAGAATCCAGCATGAAATTACTGTGATATTTGTTGGTCGAGGCTAATCTCCCGAAGCTGCTGCTTATCTCTGCACCACCAGCTGGAATGCATGGGAAAGAGGGGAACCAGGCTTGAAATATTTTTCTGGCTCTCTGTCCGTGTTCACATTTGTAAGGTGCTTGTAAATGGGCCAATCACCACTCATTTTGCTGTTTCAGGCCAGGGAGTCATTCCGAATAGGGTTTCGACATACAATCATCTGCGAAAATGATTTATACCAATGATTTGGCACGATCCAACACATTTTCCAGCAAACCTACTAAAGTGTACATCGCTGTTAACCATTCTCTATATGTCTGTATTTAATTTTGTATGCCTGTGTGGGCGGCTGCGGTTTGGGAGGGAGTGCACATTGTTCACTAATTGGAAGGTCAGCGGTTCAATCTCCAGTTTCTGTAGCAGTTAGAAAAAAAGTGTTAACATGTGTGTTATTGTGTTTTACATTTAAAATATACACGCACTGGCCTCTTCATCAGTTACGATGTGTTAGTGCTGGTTGGTCCCGAGTGTTCCCTGAATTCAAGAAGGTGCTGGAAACATTCCTCGGAGATTTTTGAAAGCATCACACAGTCGATGCAGATTTGTCAGCTGCACATCCATGAAGTGAATCTTCTGCTCCAACACATCCCAAAGGTGGTCTGTTGGATTGAGATCTGCTGACTGTGGAGGCCACTCGAGTACACTGAACTAACTGTCAGGGCAGGTTGGATCCACGCTTTCATGTTGTTTATTCCAAATTCTGACCCCAAATCAGACCAGGCAATGTTTTTCAAATCTTCTACTGTCTAATTTTGGTGAGCCTGTGTGAATAGTAGCCTCAGCTGCTTATTTTTAGGAGGAGTGGGCGCATGGTGTGGTCTTCTAGCCCATCTGCTTTAAAGTACAACGTGCTGTGCATTCAGAGATGCTCTTCTGCATAATTTGGCTATAATGAGTTCCTGTTGCCATCCTATCAGCTTGAAGCAGTCTGGTTATTCTCCTTTGACCTCTGATATCAACAAAGAATTTTTGCAGAGAAAACTGCCTCTCTCTCTCTGTATTTTCTTTTTTTTCAGACTCCGTAAACCCTTAAGATGGTTGCTGGGAAAATCCCAGTAGGTCAGTAGTTTCTTAAATACTCAGACCAGCCCCACATCTCACTTAAATGGCCTTTCTTCTCCATTCGGATGCTCAGTTTGAAGTTAATCAGGTCCATGTCTGCATGCATAAATGTATTTCGTTGCTGCCAACTGATTGGCTAATTTGATAATTGCATTAACGAGCAGCTGAACTTGTGTACAAGTAGTTGGACTTTATGAAGCTCCAGGTGTTCATCAGCTAATGTGACTTCATGTTAAATTTGGAGATGAGTTAGCTGATCTGTAACTTGAACACCACATTTGCCTGACCTTTTTTTTGTCAGTTACACTGACATTATCAAGCAATGCAATGTGCCCTGTATTAGTTGCTGTATTACAACGCAATGACACAGGACATAAAAGACTGTGTGTCTCACACAAATGATGAGAAATCAGTGGCTGCATTTAATGTCAGCAAATGCATTATACATAAGCCATGACTTAAAAAAGAAGTGGCCAGAAACAATTTAAAACTAATTTAAACTGTCGCCCAGGTGCTAACACCAGTTAAATAAAAGCAAATTAAAGACAAACTAGACATAACTGAGACACTCATTTTTCTTTAGGAAGCTTGAAGCCTTGTGTACTGAAGGATAACTCAGATTACTCACTGTCCACCCACCGACTGTCCTCCAGCTGAAGCTCTTGTTCAGGAACACAGCCCTTGCAATACACGGTGACCATTAACCTTTCTGTTCTTCACAGTTTAAGGCATACCCAGATAAATGAGTGATTGTCATTGCAGTCTGCCATGAAAAGCAGCATGTAAGCTCAAACCAGGAAAAAGTGTTTATTATCATGACAAGACACGTTATCAGCCCCAAACTTTCAGGATCCGATGTGTTCGGTTTACTTTGGCATTCGCCTCGTGTGTTTTTAATTGTATTTGACAGAGTGCAAGCAAACACTAATGGGATTATATATATGTGTTGAAACGCTTTGTGCAGCTGATGGAGTGACAGGTCTCCATATCTGGGGTTTCGCGGTTTGGAAAGAGAGCGTATACATTTTGAAGCACATCCATATGGAAGATATTGACATCTGGCACAAAAATTTGCCATCGCTGTTAAACACGGGGTGAAAGAAACAGCAGCCTCTGCACTAACATGGATGAGAGTCACCTACAGTATATACTCCCTTCCGCCACTCATCAATCAGCAGAGAGGTCAGCGGTGCTTCGACCTGCAGTCATGCGAAACCCAGCACAAAATGAGTTCCGACTCCTTCAGCAGATGCGAGATAGCCACTTAGGATGACGAGTGATACACAAGAAATCCAAATTATCGAGTTGGTGCACGTTATTTTCAGACTGCCGCTTCAGAGGTGCTGAGCTCAGCAAACATCGGCGTATATGACATTAATTCTGTCAGTTTGAATGATCTGTGATTTCTGGGAGCTTTTAGCTCAACTCCGTGTGGGTGTGATGCTGCTTTTCCCTTTCCTGTGACACACACACATCTACTGCACGCTGTAGCTTTTGTTTTTAAAAAAAATCCACAGCTGAGGTGTTCACGGTAATGGTAAATGTTTGTGTTGTAGCTTCCCCTCCTTCAACAACCTACACCTCCAACAGCTTGGCATTTTATCTCTCAGGCATGCCAGTCATTAATGACATTTCAAAAGTGATGTAAAATCTGCGTGTGGCTTGCCAGTGTGTGATCTCCCAACAGATTTTTCTCAGGGAAGCATCCATCACCGAGACTCATCTACAAAGGGGATTTAGGACCCAGTTCATCACTCAGTCTGCACGTCTAACAGCTGTCACCATATGTCAGCCTGCGTGCAGGATTCTTACATATTATATATTGTTTGTATGTCAACTGTATCTCTAGAGTCAGAGATTGATATCATTTTAGTCCAACACTATTGTACAGATTGCTGTAATGAAGGTGGTTCAATTTGTGGGGAATAATTAAAAAATGGCAGAAATGAATAAAGTCAGATGTGTGGGTGGCAGAGTGTGCGCTGTTCACTGCCACCTCTTTGATATTATTTCTGTGGCGGATCTGCTTAGTGAATTAATTTGTCATTTGTACTTTCTTTTATTGTTTTTGATGCAAAATCTCTTTAACAATAGCTCTTTAAAAAAGTTTATGCACCTAAGTGGTGCTTAAAGGGATGTAAACAGTAGACTTCATTGTCCAAGTGTGACATTTTGTGCACCCGGTCATCCATACTGACCTCCTTCTGGACATAACACCACCTCTACCTTTAATTTTTTTAGAACAGCTACTACTCACAGAGGCATGAGAGGCCATGTTCAGAAAAATGCACGTCTATAAAGCATTTTTTTCTAAGTGGTGGTAACAATTTTTGGTATCAGAAATTAGCATTTTTTTTATGCCGCTCTGATTAGCACCAATTCACAACAACAGTCAGCTTAAGGTGGTTTATATTCTAAGGTAAAGACTGAACAATATTAGATAGAAACCCCAACAATCAGATGACCCCCTATGAGTAAGAACTTGGAGACAGTGGGAAGGAAAACCTCACTTTAAACAGGAAGAAACCTCCTGCAGAAACAGGCTAGTTTAGGGGTGGAGCTGGGAGTGAGGGGAAAGCTCTGCCTCTCATTCTACTTTTATAAACTCTAGGAACCACAAGTAAGCCTGACGTCTGAAAGAAAAGTGCTCTGTTAGGAATGGCGATATGGCCCAATTCTTCAAAATTATGTATTTGAGGACAAAAGACAGTGAATGAAAGTTTGTGGCAGGAAAGATAACAAAGAGCTGACAAACATAAAAGTGATCCAAAGTGCTGAAAGGCACAGTTGGCAATTTTCACAAATTCGTCACAATAAATGATTCATATCTTTGTGCACATTTTACTAGCACACATCATTTAATCTACTGTTGACATAAAATGCTGATGCGAACATTAAGGTGATCAATAAAGAAAATAAAGTTTATTTCTATTCTAAAGCTACCTCATTATTTTTTCAGTCATTTGAATGTAAAAATTCATGAACTTGATGAAATATTGTAGGTCTCCCATTACACTCTGCATCCAGGTCTGTGAATGGAAAGGTGTGGGTGGTCCAGAGCTTTGCTGGAGCTATCTGCCATCCTTAAAAAATGAGCAAAGAATCTTCGAGATGATCTTTTTCTCCTGGTGCCTGTGGGAAGGAAATCCACGCATCTTAAAATAGAAATTTGGACTTGTCCTGACAGGAATTTCCTTTCTCACTTTCCCCTGGCCTCTGTGTGTGCAATTTTCACAGCCCGCTGTTTGGCTTTGCAGCATCTCAAACGGTGATGGGACTGAATCTGGTGGCAAGTTCACATGACAGCAGAGACAATACGTTGGGGGAGTCTCTGCTATTCCTCCGAGGCAAAGTAAAGATCTCGGAAAAAAGGAAGGAAGGAAGATCCTGCTGGGCACCAAACTGGGAATGATTTATGGACTGCCACCGACTCCCACTGCAGCCTTCAGCATGTTTGTTTTTGTTGAGAATGCCAATATTAGCTCTGAATAATTCACTAATGTCAGTTTTAACATCTGTGAGAAGATGTCGGTGACAGTTTTACTGTTAACAGTTATTATCTCCTGCAGCAATAAATCAGGATAAGTTAAAGGGGATTATTTTAGCTCTCTTTTTTTAGTGGAATAATAACATAATACAACTTTCAAATTTATAGGGGAGATGTTTCTTTGCTTTCTTGGCCAAACTACAGATAACTGCTGAGGCTGAGGTAGCCGTTTATCTAAAGTTAGCATAAAGACTGGAACCGGTGGGAAACAGCTAGCTTGGCTCTGAGTAATCTGCCACCTACATGTCAAAAGCAGCTCACTGCAAATATACAAAACATAACCAAAAATAGAAACACTGCAAATAAGACAGGCTATAATAAAAACCTGGACACATCTGGGGCATTGTTTTATTGTAATTTTTGCCTATTTTTACCGTGCTTTGCGACACAGGAAGTTACAGCATACTTCTGCCTGTTAGTCAAGCATCAGATGTTTCAGCTATTATTGCAGATTTCTTCCGTTAGTCCACTTTGTTTCTGAGCTTTATTGTATTTTGTGTATTTGCAGCTCGCTAGGCAGCCTCAGTTTTCGCCTTTGTGATAAGCTCAGTTAACCGCCTGTTGATTGCAGCTGCATGTAGATGTGAGACTGGCGTGGATTTTCTTATCTAAGTCACAGCAAGAAAGCAAATCAGCATATTTTTCGAAATCGCTTATGATTTCTTTAAGAAATTATCATTTGAAGTTTTTAAATCTTTGCAGTTTTGAAAGGAAGCTGGGCTTACATTGTAAAAAAGAAAAATTTACATATGAATAAATTGGCTCTGTGATGCTCCCTGGGCGGCGGGACATGTAGGAGGAACGAGGCTGGTGTTTAAGATTCGCAGCTGTACAGATCTCTGACTTTTGATTGGCAGCAAGTCATGACTGGCTGCTGTGAAACCATTGCTGGGCACTTCAGCTGCTGTTGCCTAGACCTAGAAGATGTGTGAGTCAGTAATATAAAATGCGCATATGCAGCTCCATTGTACAAATGTTTTGACCCCAGATAGATTTGTGTGCTTATAAAAGAAAGTATACTGATCCAATATATGAAAGGTATTTGTATAGCCTTTCAGCTGCTTGCATAACTCTATTTGTGCATTTGTCCTGCTGAATTTGTAGCTTTGTTCACATCTAACAAAAAATGATCAGTCTCTAGTTTTTACGACTTTTTCATTTTAATGGAAAAAGGCACAATATCAACTAAAAAATTCAGAAAAAAAAAACACATACCTGAAAATTGTAAATTGATTTGCTTATTATTGAGTGAAATAAGCATTTTACCCCCTACAACCCAGCCAAAACTCTGGCTCCCACAGATTGGTTGTGTGCCCATGTGCCACGCAGATTAAAACCAGTCAATGAATCAATCAATTACAAATACTCCTGATCGCAACTCATCATGTGGACATGTGTGCTACATGTCCACAGAATCCATTTCTTCCATTCCAACCTCTCCACCACCAAGGGTGAGACCAAAGAACTGTCAAAAGACGTCAGGGACAATCTGTAGACCTGCACAAGGCTGGAATGGGCTACAAGACCATCAGCAGTAAGCTTGGTGAGAAGGTGACAGTGCCTCATGGCATTGAAGATGATCAGGAGAAAAGCTGTGGGTCAGTCCAAAACTATACGGGAGGAACTAGTTAATGATCTGAGGGCAGTTGGGACCACAGTGGCCAAGGACACTACTGGTAACATAATATGCCGTAATGGACTGAAATTTTGCAGGTCTCCCTACTGAAGTCTTGGGTGAGAGAAGTGGCCCAAAATCCCAACCACAAGAAGCATATTACCACTGTGGTTGCCAACAGAAGTTTCTTCACCAAGTACCACTTCATGTTTTGCTTAAAGATCAAATACCAATTTCACTCAATGCCTTGCAAATCACTTTCTAACTTTCAAGTAAGGTGTTTTTCTGGATTTTTAGATGATATTCTGTTTCTCTTCATTAAAATGAAACTACCATAAAAATTGGAGGTAGTTCATTTCTTTGGAAGTGAGGAAACTTACAAATCCAATAGGGGATAATATACGATTCTTGCTGTTCAACAGTCCTGGGTCTTCAGTGTTGTATCGTTTGTTTCATAATGGGACAAAATATTTTGAGATGGTGAAAGATCTGGCCTTCAGGCAGATCAGTTCAGAAACTGGACTCTTTTGCTATAAAGCCAAGTTGTTGTAATAGCTGCAATATGCAGTTAAGTATTGTTTCATGCAAGGCCTTTCTTAAAAAAGACACGATGGATGGGAGCACATGTTGCTCTGAAACTTGTATTACCTTTCAGAATTGATGGTCCCTTTCCAGATGTGTAAGATACATTGGCACTAATGCACCCTCATACCATCATAGATGCCATATCCATGTTTTCCAAAAATAATTCCACATTTAAATTTTTCTGAACACAGATCAGTTTTCCACAAGCTAATTTCAAATGTCCTCAGTCCATTTTAAATGAGCTTAACCCCTTAGAAAGTGTTTCAGGATTGTGTTCGCATATAGCTTGTCTTTGGATGATGGAGCTTTTACCTGCTTTTATGGATGGCACGGTCAACAGTTTTCACAGATAGTGGTTTCTGGAAGTGTCCTTCAGCCTATGCAATGACTTCCACAACAGAGACATGTCTGTTTTCAAGGCAGTGGCACCTGAGGGTGTGAAGATCTTAGATTTCAATACTGATTTTCAGCCTCGTCTCTTGTGCAGAGGAAATTTTGAGAATAAAAATCATTGCTTTGTTTTTATTTACATTTTACATATGGAGTGCAGGGGTTTTTATATTGTAGTCTACTGTTTATGATGCTTATCCATGCATATTTTCTCAGTTTGTTTTGATGTTTGTGCATCGCTTTGTAACAAAGTGCCTTGAAGCACACTATGTATTTATTTATTCAGTCTGATGTGGGAAAATGGTCATGATTTGTTTTGTAAATGCTCAGAAAGCCTCTCCACTACCGCACAGCCACTCAGTCCCTGCAATAGCACAGTGTGTGTTTTCATCTCTAATGATATCCAGGTGGAGCATAAGTCATGGTGACACTTTTATATATGATCGACTGTAGGTGCAGAGTCTGACTAAGCGCTAATAGCACCCTGAGGGGACTCTACTATGGTAATGACATTCTAGGCCAGCTATATTAACCAAGCACCGATGAGTGAAGTGAATGCATTTGTAATAAATCAAGGGCAAATGGTTTGTGTGGCTGTTTCAGAGGCGGAGGTAAAGAGATCACACCAGCATTGCCTCACGAGCGAGCCGTAATTTCTCTATCTGGGTGTTTTTCAGCATCAGGGACCAGTTCCTTTAGCCGCAGATTGCCTTACAGCTTGTAAATGTAATAACCACTGTGTCAGATTTCAGATTCCCGATGTGTTTCAGAGATTTGACAGCTTACCAGCAGCTCTGTCAAAAACACTAGGTCTTGACTGACCTGTGTAACATGATTCTAATGCAGTTGGCTTGTTCATTCCCGCAGGTCTGGTGATAGGCTATTCTATGACTCCACCCGTCCTCGACAGCCCCAAAGACGAACTAGTGATTGCAGCCCACACAACACTCACTCTTACATGCAGGTATGTGTGTCTTCTCGTTTTGGACTGACTACATGCACTTGTGCATGACAAACTGTGTGTTTTTTCAGGAAATTACAAAAAATCATCATTGATAGATTAAAAAAAATGTGTTACTTGCAATCAACAAATGAGAAAAATACATTTCGACTCTGCTACAGTTCATTTTTCAGAAAAAGTTACCAGTTTTATTGCATCTTTCGTGAACAAAGGATCTGGACACTCATGCATTGCTAATAGTTTTCATAGCATTTTATACGTCTTACATTTGTGATGCAAACTGTCAGTTTAAATAAGAAAAGTCTGCACTTGTTTTACTCTGCTTTTTCTAAACCATATAAACAATGGGCCATGTCTTATAAGAAAGAGATTTTTTTTGTTCTAAAGCAAAGCCAGATCCGATTTAAACTGAGCCTCTGTCATATATGAATCAACTCATGATAATGATCCTATATCCCTATAAAATCTCAGCTGTGCTGTCTGCTGCCCCAAGCAGTCCCTCCTTTAACCATTTTGTTTTTGTGGTGAACAAAAAAAAAGAAGAAGAAGAAAAGCTGTCTTTGCTAAAGCTGATATTATTTTTGGTCTTTTCCAGATTATTTCTCAGATAAATGTTTTCATCTTTAAAAAAAATAAACCTCCCATAAGGGAAAATTATTCACTGAGGCTGTAAAATACTTAAATTATCATCTGTCATGTTTGTGTCATTTCCAGCCATCACATTTTGGCACCATGTGCACATTTCTGTCATTGCTGTTTAGTGGAGCAAGGTGATGAAAGCATAGCTATCGGTTTTCAGGCAGCAATTATGGTTGCAATCGTAATGCCTCTGGGTTAACATAACTGAATTTATGTGACAAAGCTCAAAGCAAACAAGGATGTACAGATGCTCTGGAAAATTTATAGCACTACAAGTGCAAAATGCACACTCACAGTCACACAAACACTGTCGTTTTTTTACTTAACATGTAACAAAAATGTAATAATAATGTCTTTATTTAGCACAGAGTATTTTGACTGATAAGCAGAAAGAAAGTTTTATGCAATCGAATAATTAACATCACTAATAAACAATCTAAGAACAGGTAGATGTCAGCTAATGCATATCTGCATATTGTCTGCTTGGAAATGAAGAGAGACTTTATGACATTGGATACTTTGGTAAAATGGAATCATGTAAAAAAAAGAAAAAACTAAAGGACCTAGGAGTGTACCTTGTGGTACACCACAAGTAATGTGACAATCTGAGTGTTAATTCCAATAATACAACTTTTCATTTTAAGTACTAAGATTAAATCTGTTCCGTGTCCTTTGACTTTTCACATCTCTTCAGGGGATCTAATACTCTGGCCTGGGCCTGGCCTGATCAGACTCTGGTTGGACGAGACCTAACCCAGCGTCACTCCCAGCTGGAGACCACCTCAGCCCCCGGGCAGAGGGTGGCCTTAGTCAGCGAGTGTCCGGGGAAGTTGGAATTGCCGTACTGCAAGAAGCTTGTCCTGAATGGGGCACAGGCCAAAGACACGGGGTACTACCGCTGCTCATATAAGGATGCCAAGGCCATCATTGAAGGCACCACTGCCACCAGCATTTATGTCTTTGTCATGGGTGAGTCACACAAGCCTGCAAATGTGCTAAAATTTCATCCCCTTGCTTGATCTGGTCCGCAGCTCTTTGGCTTGGCTATGTGGAACCTTTAGTCCTTATTTCTGTTTTCTTTGGTAGCCATCCTGTGGAAGCAGATCTCCTGTTTTGAATATTACTCTAATATCAAAGCAGACGCTCTGTTACTAGAAGTGGAAATTGTTGAGTTTGCCTCGGTCACACCCTGGAAGTTGGCAGGATTCAGATATTAGCCATGCAAAGCTTTTGATAAAGACAGGAATGGGAAGCTAATTAAAGCATTAATGCGCTATTTGTTTTTCGTAATATCGAAATGAATAACATATCAAAGAACACCAATGAAATGTGTTTCGCTATCAGTATTTTTTTGCCATATACAAGTTTCAGACTAGCTCATAGTTTGAACTTTAGAACTCAGGACTTGTCCCTAAGGGTTGTCTCTTTACTTTTCCTCGCTCCGTGTGCTGAGGGAGAGGAGGCACATGGAGAGACAGATGATTGTCATGGCGGGGAATCCTGCTGACCAGTCCACTCATGTGAAACGCCTGTTTATCCCCTCAGACAAGGTGCCAAAACAGTTTCCACAGATCTATCCGGGGGGCTGATCATAAGCAGATGGAATTGCAGCCATAAATTAGACCCAGTGTGTTGAAGGATAAAGGGGACACATGTGGATTCAATTAGACGGGCAGATGTCAGCCTTTTACTCCTTCAGGGCTCTAACGCTATGCTCTAAACGCGCATATGAGTGCAGACGTTGATCTGAATACATGAATATACTGTATTTTTACATGTGTAGAATAATGCAAAGCACACAAACACCTGCTCAGCCTGCTCTGCAACCTGTCCTCGCCTCAAGTAGCAGATCTCTTCCTGCAGTCTGATACCTACGGGTGATTTATTGAGAAGACGTTAAAGTGCGAAACGCTGTCTATTATTTCTGTTGCTTGTGTGTGTGTGTTCAGTCCACTGCAGGGCAGAAATATAAGCCTCTTGATATGACTTTTTGTTTGGCCTTGCAGAAGCTTAAAGTGATAGGTTTGAGTTGTGCAGAAAAAACAAGAAGTATGGAAATAACTGAAGGCTTATCATGCAAAACAAGACGTAAGAAGAAAAGCTTGGATGTCATATAACATATTTGCTGCTGCTCAAACATCGCCGGTACTGACAGCAAAGCGGGAGAGATAAAGGTTTTTATAATAACATAATCTCTTGCTGAGGGAATATTAGCTTTTATGGTGATAAGAGCTGCAGTGTAAATTGCCAAAACAATTGCTGCGATGCCTCCCAAAGTCCTGAGCATCGGTAGCTGCAGCAACAAAAAAGGGAAGTATCAAGGTGTTAAGAATGAAACACAGTGGAGAGATATTTTCCATCACCAGAGAGCCTGAGGTGAAATTGTAACACTGTTTAGAGGATGATTAAACCTCTTGGCTGTCTGTCTCTCAGTTGATGTGTAATAGAGGTCCTTACCGCTATTTGCTAGGCGGGGACAGACTGAGCTGTTGGTAATCATGATAAACTACACATGAGGTGTGTCCTTGGGGGTCATTATCAGGATGGGGGAGATCTGGCTGGCCATACATGAAGTTAACTCAGTAATAGCTGCCATTACCCCAGCTGCTATCGGGGTTAACCTCCCTGCTCCCTGTCTCTCTCTGTCTGCATCCAGACCCAGAGCAGCCCTTCCTCAACAGCGGCAGCGTGCAGACCATTTTCATCAAGAGCCATTCCACGGATGTAATAGTGCCATGCCTGGTCACAGTGCCTGATCTGAATGTCACCCTGAAAACGGTTTGTGCCCAAAACATATTTCTCACACTCTGTTCCTCCAGTTAAAGTTTTCAGCTGGTGCTTAAATTGATGATTTTAACAGCAGCAATCATTTTTGTGCATTTAGATGTGGTACAATCCCTGGCCACTGGAGAAGGAGAGGCTGAGATGGGACAACAAGCGGGGCTGGTCCATTCCCAAAAACATCATAGACAAGGAACCTCTCCTGATGCTTTTTTGTGCTGCTATGCTGGGAGGCAATTGGTACAGTTCAGACAACTACGTGTTCCACACTACAGGTAAAACAGTATGTTTCCTCCAAAGGTTTCAAAAGTATCCTTAGGTATTTATCACAAAGTCCTACCAAAAGGCAACAGCTGAACTCTTAGCTGAACTTTTAACTTCAAGCATTAAATGACACACCACAGAGCTTTGGGACACAGAGAAGACTGGGTCATTACTGTAACTGAGAACATTAAGCTAGTTAAAAATCTTGGGCAGATCCCTTGAGGTGGATGAGATCCGCTCTGAGTTTCTCATAGGTCTGGATTCGAGCCTGAACGATATAGGACTTCTAAGACTGACACTAATATTTGTTAACATAAAAATCTGATATATCAGCCAATATCTTTTTTTCTTTCAAGTACACGAAACAAGATAATGTGTCCCTGCTAAGATAATATAACAATGCAGGGTAAAAACAATCTTGTTTTTTTGTCACACGAAGTTGTGGATTACTTGTTTAGATCAATCGGTTGTTGTGTTAATGGCACTCTAAACACCTGCATTGCCAACAGGGAAGTCGCAGAGTATGCTGTGGTGGACAGACTATGCAACACTTGTAACATAGCTCAGGGGTGTTTCTCCAGTGTTTTTTTTTTTTCCTGTTTTAATTCTCATTGTTGTAAAATAAATGTAAATTATTTGCTCATATAATGTATCTGCAAATAGCTAATATCGACTGATAATATTGGCTGGGCGGTATTGAGCAACTTTCCTGTATGACACAGTTCTGCAACACCAAGTGCAAGTTATTACCTTTGGATTTGCAAACTAGGGTGGTGGTCCAACTTCGGGAGGGATCACACTGCTTATCCTCGCTGGGAACGTTTATCCCAGGGGAGTGCTAGGATTTAGGAAAGATAACACAGTTTACTTCCTGGTTATGGAGCAATGGCCCAGCTCTTTTCTTGCTTTTCCAGTAGAAATATTTGGGAGTTTGCCCAACCAGTCAATTTTTATAGACTTGGAGAAAGCATTCAACCACATCCCTTGGGATGTTCTGTAGGGTGCTTCAAGAGCTTTTCAGTCCCTGTACAATTGACATGGTTGGTTCACATTGCTGGCAGGACATCAGACTTATTCCCGGTGGGTACTGGACTGTGGCAGTGCTGCCTTTGTTACCATATCTGTTTCTTGCTGAATTTCTAGGTGCAGCCAAGGGGCAAAAGGTTTCAGGTTCAGTGGTTTCAGGATCATGTCTGTGCTTTTTTGACTTCACTGAGGGATGATTGCAAACTTGCACTGGGGCAGTTTTTCAGCAGTAGGGATAACAATTAGCACCTCCAAATCCAAGGCCACGGCTCTCAGCTGGAAAAGGGTGGATTGCACATTCTGTGCTGGGAATGATTTTCTGCCTCAGGAGAAGTGCTGTTATCTCATGGTCTTGTTTACAAGTAGGGAAGAGTGGAGCAGGAGACTGACGAAAAGATTGGAGAAGCGTCTGCACTGATGCTGATGGTGTATCAGTATGTTGGTATGCTAAATTAAGAATAAGATGCAAGGAGTAGAAATGAGGAGCTCACGCTATCTCTGCTGTGGCTCAAACTGAAAGATTATTTCTATGTGATCTTGGGAACACCTTGGCGTCCGCTCCCCCTCCCCAGAAGAGCTGGAAAAGGTGACTTGGGGCAAAGGAGGTCTGGGCATCTCTGATTAGACTGCTGCCCCTGCGACCCAAACCCGGATAAAGCAGCAGAAAATTGGATGGATGGGTGAACAGAGTTACAAAAACACTCCCGACCCAGGACAAATATTTGAATTAGATTTGACTCTCTGCTCTTGTTGAAAGAGAAATTAGCTAGAAAATCAAAGGTGGTGCTAGACTGACTGCCCTGTCCCCATAATTTTCCATGGCAGTCGACGAGCCAATTAAGCCTTAATGCTGACAATTTTGAGGCTTTTATTTAATTATGTAATTTCCTCTAAAACAACTCCATTTTTATGTAAGGATGGAGTCATTATGTCACAAGCACTAAAAGAAAAGAAGAAAAGAGAAGCAGATGGAAAAGGAAGGCATAATCACATTTTGAAAAACTAAGCTGAAAAGGCGAGAGACTTTATGTTGAGTTTCCCTCTCATAGCGCGTGAACTCAGGGTGATCCAGATGCTCTACGCTCTGTTGTATGAGCTCATTCACCTCTGTCTTCAGAGGGCAAATGGAAACTCATATTCACCGCTCCCAGCCAAATGTAATAGCCACATCAGTCAGAGGAGAAACTCGGAGAGGCTTCACTCTTCACACTAATGGACTGCATAAACAATCAGTAATCACAGTCTGCCTTTTTTCTTTTACGTGCAAAGTCATTTCCATGCAGAGAGAATGACCTAAACATCAGATACACTGTCCAGTGTGCAAAATGGGATTGATGCTTCACTTCAGTTTTATTCACATATATAAACAAACACACACACACATCTAGATATATATAAAATTGTGTGTGTGTGTGTGTATGTATATATAAAGTTTTAGAGTAGCCTGGGATGGCTTCTCAGGTCCAAAGGAAAGTCATTTCCTCAGGAAAAACTGCTGACAATGTCACTCTGACCTCTCTCACTGTCTCCCTACCTCTGTCTGGGTCTACCTCGCCCTTTTATTTTCACGGACAGGAAGTCAGGTTTACGATGTCAAGCTGTTTCCTGAGGAGCCAGTACAGCTGTTAGTGGGGGAGGCCCTCACCCTGAACTGCACAGCGATGGTGGAGTTCAACGCAGGGGTGGACATCCAGTGGTCTTACCCAAGCAAACAGGTACTAGCAGTGCATCGCACGTTGTGTTAGTAAGAAGCAAACCTGAATTTACAATCACAGTTTGTTTCTCCTCACCAGGCGAATGACTTGGTGCAAGTTACCACCCTCCGTGAATCTCTGTCTCAAGCCACAACGGCTTCTAGCGCCCTGACCATCCACAGTGTCAATGTCACAGACACCGGCCGATACACCTGCAATGTTACCAGCATGGACGGGACTTACACCCAACAAACTCAGGTCGTAGTTTATGGTAAGACTTTCTATTTTTTTGTCCATACATTAGTCTTCTTAAAGTTTGCATTAATCATCCAAATCTACAGTTATGCTGGCAAACATAGCAAATAATCCAGCTCTATGTGCAGTTATGGTCAGTCTCCACAATAATCCCTGTAATGAAAAACTTGACCAAACATCTGCCTCCATCTCACCCTGTCCTCAGCATCCTCCTCTGTCACACCAATCAGTTGCATTAGATTGTGTTTGATGCTACCTTCATGACAATTGTAGTTTATAGTTAAGTTATAGTTTTAAGTTATTAATGAAGTCACATATTTAATAGAGGTAAGAATCACCCCACGATATTATGTTGGGATTAAATAATTTGCAGTGCCTCAATAATGCTATGCTTTTTATTAATAAGTGTTATGTCTTCCATCGGATGCCTCTGTGGAATCAAAAGTGAAGTGTTGATATTTACAATTATCATAATACTTTACTCACACTATGATATTATTGTGATTTTTAACTTTTTGCAACATGCCGAGTATTCCAATAACATATATTGCTTTCTGTTATAATATCTGTTTTATCCAATAAGCTGAAGTTATCTCGTTTCATCTGTTATTTTTGCTGCAAATGAGATTGTATAACATGCCAACATCAGCACAAAAAAACTGCCATAAATGTTGCCACTTAGCTGGCAATTACATGCAATCTACTCCTGATAATGCATTGGTTAACTGTGGTAAATCATCTGTTGCTCTCTACACAGACAGAAACATTTACACTTCACACAGAAATTCACATTTAACTATTATATTTGCACTCTGCGACCTCCCAGGTCTGTAGGAGTATAACCAGAACACAGGCAGCTGGCAGCCAGTTGAGTCGAGTCCCCTCAAGTTTGGCTCTAACGCTGCCTCAGGATTTCTGTGCATGAGATGAGCCATCTTGCACTTGCATTTACCAGAGTAGTTGGATTTATTTAATAAAATATCAACATTTTATTTCATAAAATATTAAATCGATATTTGGTATCGATTTGGTGTCGATTTTTTAAAAATCAAAATGAAACATATTACATTCATAAATTTTTCCTGCCACACATGGTCTTTATCACTGTAAAGCTTTATTTTCAAACATTTTGGTTTGTGATATTATGTGTGACGTGAAACAGACCAAAGTAAAAGGAGCATAACTAAACACAGAAAACATGAAAGGCGAACTCTGACATCTAAAGGTGCACCAAAGGTGTCGTATGCTCTCTCTTTGATGTTTTTGAAAAACTTCACTTTCAGATTTTTTCCAGAAGGAAAAGGGCTTTAAGGGCTTGCTCGAGTCTGCCCAGAGATCTGCTTGAGCAGTGTCTAACTCCAAAACCACGACACGTGCAACCCAGCGCACCATCCTTACCTCGTGGACAAGCGCTAGAAAAATACCTTAGAATTTGGAATTGAGCAGTGTTTATGGATTAAAGGGTTTTTTCAGATGAGGCAAAATAATTAATGTATTATTTTTCCTTTTACCAAAAATCAATCGAATATTTACTGCTGAAGGCTTAAAAAGTGACTTAAAGTCAGAACCAGAGGATTTATTCACTGAATCCAAGCTGACTACAGTGGAGACACGTATAACGCTTTTGATTGCCATGTTTTAAGCTGAGAGAAGGCGAGTGTTTCGTACTCTGACCTTAAGATTTTAAAGCCTTTTATGTAAACAACTGAATGCCTCTGATTCCAGAAGGACCATTTATCCACCTCGACTACAGAATTGGACCGATTGTGGAGATAACTGCTGGCCAGAAGTCATACAAATTACAAGTAAATGTCTCTGCCTTACCGGCACCCGAAACGCAATGGTAAGAGGAGTCTCATTAAATGTAATTGGAAATGTCCAAAAGCATAATTAGGCCTCGCAAATCTGAGATTTGTAGCTCAATTAAAGAGCAGGACATCTCAGTAGGAGCACATTTTGTGTATTTGTGTGTGCCACCAGGTATAAAGACGGAAAGCTAATAAACCAGCGCCCAGAATTCAAGATGAAAAGGATGAGGATGCACCCTAAACATGTTTTGGAGATTAAGGATGTTTGTCAGGAGGACTCCGGGCTGTACACGGTGGTCCTGAAAAACAGCGATGCTGGGCTAGAGAGGAAGCTCAACATAACGCTTGTCGTCAACGGTATGTGTGTGTTGCTCTGTGAACCTCCAGTTAAAATCCCTCCAGATATTTTAGGAACAAAGCAGCAGTGTAAAGTTATAGAGATTCCCTGCCTTCCCAAGTGAGGAAAGTCGAATTTTTGTAGATTTAATTTGAAAATCTTACAAAAGAAAGGAGCAAAAGAGTAAAAACGTTGCATGAATCAATTATAAAGAGACCTGTATCTAGCATAAAAAAGTTATGACTTCCTGGAAAAATTGATTTATTAGCTCTCTTCTTCCCCCAGTTCCTCCTCAGATTCATGAAAAAGAGGTGGCAGATCCATCCAGCCCTTACCCCAGCGGCAGCAGCCAAACGCTGACGTGCACCGCCTACGGTGTCCCTATTCCCAACATCAGCTGGCAGTGGAGGGCCTGGGGCCCCTGTGTCCTCAACAGCACCCAAAGCAGAGTGTAAGAAAAACCTCAGCCCCAGACTCATTCTTATATAGCACTGGTAGTTTTGCAACTGTGTGTGTGTGTGTGTGTGAAGATAAGGTTTCATCAGACAAGACAGGAAAGGCGGGAAGAGCTGTGCATGAAGCGTTATGTGAGACCAAATAACAAGAAGAGGTCAGTGTGAAATTATCCACTGGCTCTGAGTGAACAAGAGAGGGAGGAGATGATAAGAAGAGAGAGAAGGGGGCAGCGGGGCGGGTGGCTGTGGATGAAAAGAGCTAATATATAGAGGAAGGTAGAGGGGAGGTAAGGAAGGAGGAAAGAGGAGACTAAAGGAAAGTGTCTGCTCGATGTCCAGCCAGCTTCCTCCCCCACACAGTAATAATGTGCCTGTCACTCTCCTTTGCTATGGTCCAGCTTTGTGCATAAGCAAAGACACACATACAGACACAACACACATGAAATGCACATAAATCTCTCAGGTGTGATTGAAGCTAACTAGAGTGCTACACAATACAAATACACACATAAAACATGCAATCATACTCACTTGTTTCCTATTCCTTTAGCCCCTGTGTTTTGTGCGCTTCCACTGAATATTGCTCTAATATCCACCTGCCTCTACCGTCTTCCTCCTAGGCTTAATTTTGGAAGATATTGCTGTTCTGACCTTTCCATGTCAACATGCAACATGAGTGCAGCTGCAAGGTTTCGATCCTGGTCTAAGAGGCAGTCTGAAACTCACAGCAGTGGCAGCTTTGGTTTAATTTTGGCTGAAAGTGCTCAGTTTTTATTTTGTTTTAGCCACTGTGGATCTAGTATGCCATTTCATGGACAGTGAATTCTGCCTCTATTTTTTTTTTTCAATTTTCTTTGAATATTTTGAAATTCCTTGTCCATTGTGACGGTCCAAAATACAGCAAAGGACTTCCAGCTAAACCTGTCCTTCCTCACAGGCTCCTGTTAAGTGTAGCAGCACAGTGTGTTCCTGATGAAGTGTGCTTGATGAAAGAAAGTAATTTTACAATATCAGGCGTTTGCTTTTGTAATCTCGGTGGTGCTGGTCTTTTTCTTCAGAGCCTGAGAAATTACTTTCAGGAGAGCAATGTCTTGTCTGATGTTATCTCTGTATGTGTGTGCTTGTTTGTTGCATATACAAATCTGCTCATAAAGCACATTGTGGAGCTCTCTCATTCATGTGGCAACAGAAAACAAGTGAACACAAAAAGCAGGCCCTCACACAGTTTTACGATTGGTTTTAGTTAAAAGGAACGGTCTGCTATCGATATCTGAGCTCAGTGACTTGTTAAAAGTGCTGCTAGACTTCTATGCGAAATATGAAGCCTCATCAATGTAGCTTAGCATCGAGACTAGAACTAGGAAAAGCAAATAATCCCCTGGCTCACAAGTAGGTGGTTTTAAGGCGGCACATCACTTCTTAAACAGTATGGATTAGACAAAGGAGGTGTAATATCCTAATTACTGAGCCATAGACGTGCCAATAAGAGGAGTTTGATAAGTAATTTAGGAGTAAGAGAAAAGGCTAAAATTATTCTGCCTATGGTCCAAATGCTGCATGCGAACTCTTTACGGTCAGTAAAAGGATATTGTGTTTTATAAATTAGTAAATTTCTGCCTATCTACAGTCGTTTTGAATTGCACCTCAGCTTTTTGTATACTGCTAGGATAAAGGGAAATAGGTGTACCTATTTATTGAAATAAATATGGTATCTAAGGCAAACACAGAGTTTGTACCTTTATTCTTCAACACAGGCTGAACTCTGTCAGGCAGCTTTCTTGACATTTCTTTAAGTAGTCTTCAGGAAAGGTTCTCCATGCATCTTGAAGGACATTCAAAGCACTTGTTTGGATGTTCCCATATGGAAAAGATATATATAAATCTTATAAAGTTTGTATCTGTCTTGTGTGAAACTTGTATGAAAAGCATACAAGAGTGAAAACAGATATAAGATCCCTTTTCCATATGGGTTGGCTGCCTTTTGTTCTGTTGCCTGTCAAAATAATGTTGAGGTCCGTGCTCTGGGAGGGCTGATAAGTGTTCCACAGGTATGCTTTTCATGCTGAAAGATGAAGCTGCTGTCAATCAGACACTCTTCAGACGGCTCAAATGAAAATCTGATGGTATTTGATTTCTGTGTTTATAATCCCCAACACCACTGGCTGAAATGTGTTAAGTACAAGGGCTGGGCAAGCATCCAATGTGCAAAGTACAATACTGTAAATTGGTATTTACAAGTTATCATTTTTTCGTATGCACATTTACCATCAGTAAATTATGTAGAGAGTAAAATAAAACTGACCCCTGTGGCCTTCTGCTAATGCAGAGTAGTGCAGATGGGTGAAAATACTAAATAGAAATTTCATTAGTTTTCCTGTGATGTTCGCACTGCGGATAGTCATAATTGATAGAGTAATTTGTCCATTAACTGCTAGGACACTTAGGACATAATTGCATTGGCTCAGGGCTTCAAGCTGATGTGAATATACAGTCTGCGGGAAAAGACTTCTCATAAAACATCAGGATATCGTTCAACGTGCTCCTTAATTCTCACCCACTGCCCACTCTGTGCTGCACATGTCAATGAGGCGAGGTGTCATGAATGTGTTTCTGCTTCCCTCCAGGGCCCGACAAGACCGGAAGAGCCGGAGTGACAGGATTGCAGAATGTCAGAACTGGCAGGACATTAACTCGGAGAATGCGATGAATGAAATTGAGCCGATCGAGTCGTCTCTCGAAGTTGTGGATGGACGAGAGAAGGTTCGTCAGGCCTCATTGCGATTGTTACTGGTTTTCTGTGGACAGACATGCTCTGCTTATAAATTGATTCTCTGGGGTAAAGGATTACAGAATATAATTACGGCCTAACCCATAAGAAGGCCTTTCTGTAAGTGGACCTATCTGTGACCTGTGATGTTTTTATGTAAGTGTCCCAAATTCTAAGCTCCATAACAAAATTTGTCAATCAAGAGCCATTTCCACAGTAGAAATATTTAGAACAGTCTTCCTCTGCAGACTTCCTGCAAGTTCTAGTTATAAACACATCCAGGCACACATGTACGCGTACCCACGCCTGCACATTTATAAACCACAGCTGTAAGAGGAAATTATACATACACACGCTCACGCTGCAAACGCCCTATTTTTTTCACTCACACCTGAGCGAGTTTGTGTGTCGTTGGTCTGTCAGCAGAAAACCTGATTTTTACACGACAGCAGATTGCACTTTCTTTTAAAATGTGCGTCTCCACGACATGAATTAAAGTCTCGTCCTCCTTTCCTCGCCTCGCAGAGAGTGAGCAGACTTCTGATTCGCAATGCCAGCGTGTCCGTCATGTACAAGTGTTCTGCTAAAAACAAAGTGGGCAAAGATGAGCGGCTTATCTACTTCTATGTAACCAGTGAGTATGTGTGGTTAGATATCTCTCAAACACAATGCGAAACAGGAGCACTCACAGAGCGCAACTCCCCCCAAAGGCCAAGGGCTATACTAAAACTTTGATATTCTTTGCTCATGTTAGCATTGGTAAGGTCATAATCGAGTGTGCTATATTATATTATATTTTGTGTCATTGTGAAGTCATATTATGTTGTATTGAAAAAAATACGGTTTTGAAGAGCTTAAACAAAGAATGATGACTATGTTGCTTCAAAGTTTGGAGAGGATTGAATGGAAACTAAAGCTTTTTTCCTTATTTTTGTGACCCTGACCTTTGACCTTGAAGTATTACATACTAAAATTGTGTATTTTATTATCTTTAGTATATGATTGGAGCATTTTTGGCTTCTATAAGCTATAAAAACTCGAGCTTTAAGACATATTCATCCAGTGTGTGATTCTGCAAAACTTTATAGCGTCATTGTGACATCATAGGGTGTCATATTGAAAAGACAAAAAGTGTGTTGCACAGATCTATCATATGATATATTACTTGACATGGTTTCTTTAAATGTTTTTCAAGATAAACTTTGACCTTGAGCACTAACAATGAAGGTCAAGGTCAAATGCTTAGCCAACCCAAGCGCTCATGTCCCCCGAGGCCTAGTATATTGTTCTGAAGCTTGAAGACGATCCATAAAGAAGACAAACAAACAAACTGCCTTTCCTCAGCTGGGAGAAAAAAATAGGAGCTTGGTTGGTTTTAAAGCCAAAGGTTGATCAATGATGATCCAAGTTTTGCTGCACTCTATTACAATAAAGCTAAGCAGAGTTTGTGGTGGAAAATTAGATTTGAAAAATTAATTACCTCGAAAAGAAAAAAAGGTGGAAAGATTTTCAAATTGATTTCCCGGGCACAAGAGCCAACGGGTCATTCTGTTCTGTCACAGGACTCAGTCAGCTCTGATCCTCTGCAGGAATAACAAAGCTACTCAATGTATGATAAGCCTACACAGAATGCGCGCTGCAGTATGTAGTATGATCTGTGCTCAAATGTTCCAGTAATCCAATAAAAAACAAAAAGCATGTCTGATTTCAATTTGGCACATCAAGGTTGCTGCGCCGCTTCCAGCACCCCAGCTAAGCTTGGATTGCGCTCTGGAAGTCACGGTCTGACCACTTGCAGGTGCCCGTTTGCAGCGTGTGCTGGATCACATCCAGCGAGTCAAAATGACAACACTTCAACTCGAATTCCCCTTTGAGAACATGAGACGCAGGGGAGCAAATGGGGGTGGATGGTGAGCTGCAGTTTTGTTTGTGGGGACAAAAGAGCTCCATGATGGCACATGCCACAGTAGAACTTTCTGTCCAATTCTGGCCCAACTCTGGAGGAGGAGTATAGGGTACACTCCCCACAAAAAAGCCAGGGGGAAGGGTTTCTGGCTGCACACATGACTTAATGTGCCTTCTTTTGACTTGGGCACTGCTCACTTTAAAAGTGATGATCTTCCATGTGAAAGTTGGTTTGGTTTGACGCAGCAGGCTATGTTCGGGCTGAAATCGCTGGCATCCGTGCACCAGTGGCCAGAACAGGACATCAGGGCGCAACCAAAAAAAAAAAAAGTAGAGCTCCTTTGTGATAGCAGCCCAACTCAAAACACTCAAAGCAACTTGTGGGGTTGTTCTTTTAGAACTATTAGAAGTCTGTGCCCAACACCCTGTTGCCTCTTTACGCTTCCATGCCAAAGAAATAGTCCTTGTGAAAATAACTCACACTGAGGTTGCCCTGCCATTAAGGGCCTAGTGGCAGTGTAACAAGGCCTAATGTTGCTGCAGAATTTCTTAATCCTGTGAGCAAGCACAAACAAAACTTCTCTTTCATTTTTGCTGGGATCCTCATAACAAGGCCGTCCTACATGCATTTGTTGGTTTATATTTTATATAAATGGCATTTTTTGAGGAGTATTTATTGATGTGTAATTCAAAGCCTTTCTGTGTAAGGGTAACATACCAGCCTGCCTGTTCTTCTCTCATCTTTAAAGCCATCCCCGAGGGCTTCAATGTAGATGTCCAGCAGTCTGAGTATCCCCTGGAGCAGGAGAAAGTGTCTCTCCTTTGCAGTGCTGATAATTACACCTATGAGCAGCTCCACTGGTACCGTCTTGACCCTCGGGCCCTGCAGGACGAGGAGGGTAAGCCCCAGGAGCTGGACTGCAAGAGCGTGCACCTATATGCCGAGGCTCTCCGTGGTGGGCTCTCCTTCCAGGAGCCCTCCAACAGCTGGGTCTTGGACTTCACTATTAACTCCATCCAGCTGCAGGATGAAGGGCATTACGTATGTGAGGCTCAGAGCAGACGCAGTGGGGAGAAACAGTGCCTTTTCAGATACATCTCTGTCAAAGGTGAGCAATAAGGGGGAATTAAAGCTCCAGACACAGAGATGCAAACACACACACCGCTGAATGCAGAAAGCAGAGTCACTCTAACTCCAGCGCACTAGGCTGCACCACTAATTATAGAGAAAAACTCAACCCTTGGCAGTGGCAACACACATGGGTCGCAGCGGAACTGGCGCTGAGATGCTAGAGGCTTAAAAATACCCACACTCAAAAGATCCCACGCAGCTCGATACCCACATCCACACATAATGGAGAAAATACTTGATGCCTGCACAGCATCAATATGTAGGGACATGAAAACAGAGCTGAGATGCAGCAGGGCTGAAAAGCACAAACAAATTCCTGCCTCGCTCGTGCTGTTTGCTGTGTAAGCTTGCGTCAGTGCCTGGAGGACATATGTACGCTTTAATGGGATCTTCTTCCTTTGAAGCACTTTGAATCACCTTGTTGTTGAATTGTGCTATACAAATAAACTTGCCTTGCCTTGCCTTTTGCCCTGATTTTCAAACCCACAAGAGTGCATCTTGTACATTTGCCCTCTTTGAGTTGATATAGTGTCGATATAGTGAAATAATTTTGATTTCACCTTCTCCATTGCTGATCTGTCTCTGGCTTTTGCTCTCCCTTCTCTCTCCCATCGCAGCCCTGGAGGCACCACGCTATAAGCGCAGCCTCACCAACCAAACAGTGAATGTGACCGAGTCTCTCACGATGGAGTGCGACGTGGAGGGCAGACCTCTGCCCCGATTCTTCTGGTTCAAAGACAACCAGCCTCTCCACCAAATGTCAGGTGCATGAATAAATCACAGCAGCTCATACACGTGTTTGTAGGACGGGGCTTTCGCATTCACACACGCACGCCGACAAGAAGTCAGAAAGCCTGCCCCTGTGAGGCTTTATTTGATGGGACTCGTATTATCCACTTTACATCCCAGTAGGCTTTGTTAATGTTTACACAGATACATCGACTCAGTGTGATCAAATGTCAGTCCAGCTATTCAGGTAAACTTCTTGTATGTCTTTTCTGCCTCTGAATGATTGATAGGCGCAAAAATAGCTGAAATCTATAGCTATAATACTGTAGTGCAGTTTTCCAAGTGGAAACATAAGTAGCTCTTTTTGTGAGTGACAGCCTCGGATTGTTTTTTCTCAGTGTGTGCGATTGCTTTTGACATTACCCTCTCATGTTTTTGCAAGCCTGGTCAACAACATGCTAATAACGTTGCCATCACACATTCTCTCCAGCAAGCCTGCACTCTTGGAACAATATTTTTCCTCATGTAAATTGTGCCTCGGTGTAGGATTTCTTCTACACTTTCTTCCTGGTCAGCACAGTCAGTGCAAACACGATGCACTGCAGTGTTTTTCAGTGGTATTCAGTCATTTTTGGCACAACCGGCTGCAACTTTATCACGGCCCCCTTGTCGAGTCTGTGACATTGCCATTTCTCAAGATTACACCGTTGTCTTCTTGGAAAAATTCACCTCCTGCGAGTGTTCAGATTTAGGAGATTAGTCAAATGCAGATCAAGCATTCCACTGTCATGGATAAATGGTCTTTGGGATTAGATTGCAGTGTTTTTGCTAAACATTGGACCACTTCAGAATGTTTTTGTCCTAGCTATCAATCCAGAAACCAAATAAAAAGGAAAGGTCTGGTTCTAGGATACCATTGCTTTCCTTTACAAGCGCACATCAATCCCACACACTCACACTGTGGAACAAGTGGGTCAAATAGAACTTGTATCAGGAGTTCCTGTCATGATGTTTTTGCTGTAGAGCTCCTCACACATCCACACACACCCACACACATAAAACCCTCTCAGGCCGACACAGCTCATTAGCTTTTTAGTCTCTTCTTAATATCTGAAGGTGATGAGCCTGTAGGGTGGGTCAATGCAAGTCTGAATAACAGCTGATGCCCTGGGATCACTCAGAGGGGACTGTTTGGGGTGCGCGGTGGGATGATGGAATAATAAATGAATGCTACAAATGGAGGTCCAGAGGTGTGACAAGAATTCAAAAAGGCGCTGTGGAAAATGGTGCTGAATTCACAATGCGAAAGGGTGAAAAAGTGGCACTAAAGTCACAGCACACAGCACAGGCTTCGAATATGGGTTTGACTGCGTGTCACTAACAAGTCCCCCCCATCTCCACCCCATCCCCCGGTGCCTCCTTCGCAGGGATCCAGCTGCAGGATTCAAACCGCACGCTGAGTATCCAGCGGGTCAGAGAGGAGGACGCCGGTCTTTACACCTGCACCGCCTGCAACCAGCGCGGTTGTGTCAACTCCTCAGCCGCCGTCAGCGTCATCGGTGAGACAGCCGCACGCACACACAGTCACAGAGACACCTGAATCTATTCACCATACGCTCTCCCGGCTCTCTCCGTGTGCTTTTTCGAGTGCACTCAGGCCTGAAATCGCAGTTGTCCTTGAGCTCACATCTTCACCTCTCACACTCTCACCGTAACTCTAGTTTTTGTGCTTTTGTTATGTGCGGCTCTCAAATCATAGTCATCAGCCAGTGAAACACTGTGTTTTCTCATTCAGCTGGTGAATGAGTTTGCTGGAAGTGGTTTTATGGCCAATGGCTGAAAGTCAGCCCAGCACATTTATTTAACTCTAACGATTTTATTTAAGGAGTTTACTAGAAAGCTGTGGGGCAAATACTTTGTAATTTAGTGCCCTCTATAGTTGGTAAAAGACCAGTCCATGTGACAGGGCTGAGTAATTTTCAGCAGTGTGTGTGTGTGTGTGTTTTTAAACCCTTTGCATCTAACACTGACTTTCTTCCTTTCTTTCTTTCCGATAAGGATCAAGTGACCGGGCCAACGTGGAGATTGTAATTCTTATCGGGACTGGAGTCATCGCCGTTTTCTTCTGGGCCTTGCTCATTCTCATCTTCTGCAATGTGAAGCGGGTCAGAGGGCGCCACTTATCACTGTGTCTGAGTTTGTGTCTGTGTGTGTTTCGAGAGGAGCCGACAGGCTGTGACGGAGGCACTTTGACCCCTGACTCCTGTTTTGTCTATCTTTGAGTACAATCTGTTTGTTAGAGATAAGTCTGTCATTTACATCCAGAGACAGTTAGTGATATTTTCTAGGAGCGCATAGAGCGAATCGTTTGCTGCTGTTGCTAACAGCAGCAAACGTGGTCATAATGAGAATCCATTTGCTCTTTATTTGCACACTTGGTAGGGTGAGTCTCTCTTTTAATTAGAGATGGCTTTCCTTTTTTTTCTCTCCGTCTTGCTTGCAGCGTCTCAATGTTTGTCTCTCCACCTTTCGTCTGTCTCTAGCTCTGCTCCTCTATGCTCCATTTTTCTCAAATACCTTTCTAATGATGTGTATTATGGTCAGACATCTCCAATTTAGTCTTGTCTGTCCAGAGCACATTGTTCCAAATGCAACCTTTCAAACCTAAACCTAACTTTTCAAACCTAAGCTGTGCTGCCATGTTGGTTTTATAGAGAGATGAGGGTTTTCTACTTAACTGTAACATTTAATCTCCTCACTGAGGCCTATAGAGTCTTTGGTGTAGCTCTTGGGTTTTTTTGCAGCCTCTCAGAGTATTGCACGATCTAACACTGGGGTGGATGTGCTAAGGTGCCCAATCCTGGGAAGATTGTCATTATGTTAACACACACCTGAATTCTCCAGACCAACAAACTTCTGCTTTTACAAGGTGCTCACTGATGTGCCGATGCACTTAACTTGCTGATAATCAGTTACTCGAGTACATTTGATTTCAGCTGTGGTTCAGGTGGTAGACTGGGTCCTCAATCAATAGGTAGGTGGGTGGATTGATTGATCATCCAGTCTGTCGAAGTATCCTTGGGCAAAGTACTGAATCTCACACTCAAATGCATACATTTGAGTGTGAGTGTGTGTTTGAATGTTAGATAAAATTGCTTAGGCATGAAATTTAGTGCTTTATGAATGTGTATGACTGGGTGAAGGCATTATAGAAGTACCAGTCCATTTTACCATTAGCAGCACTTGTCTACCTCTTAATTCATGTGGAAGCAAAAAGGATGCACTTAGTTGTTTACTCTTTGCTTCTGCATTAGTGGTTCGATTTTTGTTAAATAAATAATGACGCAGTGTCACCTGTCAGGTGTAAATGTTCATCTCAGATTGTATTTGCCTAATGTTATGACCTGCTAAAGACCAAATTATTTTTTTATGATGTCCTGTTATATAAAACCTTAAAATTGAAGAAGGCTGTACTTTGTACAGGACATATTTGACATATTTTATTTGGATCAGCACTTTTAATAGTAACAATTGAACAGAATACTTTAAGGTCTTCATCTTAGCTAGTTAGATTGCATTGCAACTTAACTGCAACCGTAGCATCACACTAACACTAACAAATGCCAGGTCATGACAGGAGGCTATAAAACATGTGTAAACACAACATGAACATACCACATGTAACTACAGTAATAGGCAGTAAACAAAGGTGTTGCTCTCACTCCTGAATAGAAAAGAAGCTCAGTTAATGACATCAGCAACACCCGTGTTTACCTTCTGTTTCAAGTCAACATGGCTGCTGTTGCATGTTGGGCTTTGAAGGCTGCAAAACAAACAAACAAAAAAAAAAAACAGGTGTCCTTTAACTAAATACACATCCAGAGACAAACACAGAGCACAAAAGCATTTACTTTTTAAAAGTGTGCTTTTAATGCTTTGTACACAGCACCGCAAATGCACACGGCCTGTGCTTAAGCCACCAGACAAACATTCACTCCCTAAAAGTGCATTACTAATGTCACTTTGCATGCTAAGTAGCTACTAAGCTTATCAGCTGCAGCATTTAGTTAGTGATGAGGTCATGAAGACTCCTGCTAACAATGCCTCATCCTTCGGTGGTTTTCAGTGGCTGCTGTCAGTCAAGCGCAGATGGGCCACTTTATTTAATATTTCAATACAAATCATTTTCTTTGCTTTCAGCAATAAAAGAAAAACACTAAATGTGCTTTAAAAGAGCATGCTGACATATTTCTAACTCTAATAAGAGCATGACTAAAGGTAATTTCACTCGTTTGCAGTATACCATCGACCTTTCCTTCTTTCTGTCCTCGTGTTATTTACGTTTCACATTTGCGCTGCGTGTCCAAGCGCTTCCTTTCCAAGATTCCCTGTTATTCAGCCCACCTCTCGTCTCACCTTGAACTTCAGGTTAACCCAGCAGACATAAAGACAGGTTATCTGTCAATCATTATGGACCCGGGGGAGGTGCCACTGGATGAGCAGTGCGAATACCTGCCCTACGACTCATCGCAGTGGGAGATCTCCAGAGACAGACTCCGGCTAGGTGGGTAACAAGGAACAGTGAGAAAAAAGGGATGGTTGCTAAAGTAGCATAGGAGCCTGAGGTATGTGTGAGGACATGAGCAGGAGTGGATGAGAGGCAAATAGATGGGTGAAACTGAATTACTTTTCCATTTCCACAATCCATAATGGCATGATTCTGGATTGCTTCCAACTGGATAGAGCGCTGCCAGCAATAGTGCTAATGTTAAATATGTGCTCATTCCCAGAACAGCTTTTTAAAAATGCCCAGAAGAAAAGCATCTGTTCCACGACAGCAACTTATGGGAGCATGTTGTCTAATGTCCCGTTGCTCCTCCTTGTCTCCATGGATGCCATCTGCAATTTTTTTCCCATTGCAGATGGAACTGTTTATGTATTCCAGTGAGGCTAAAATCAAGCACGCATCAATCAATAAGCATGAATATCTTGTTGATTTTCTGCTCTTTCTCTTGACACAGGAAAAGTTTTAGGGCACGGTGCCTTTGGAAAAGTAATTGAAGCATCAATCTACGGCATTAGCAAGAGCAAAGGTTTGGACACGGTGGCTGTCAAGATGCTGAAGGGTGAGATTTGGCTTTGTGTGTTTATGTTCTTGGAAGGTTACCCAAAGTGAAGCAAATGCTAAACAGATTTGATGCAGTCAGAGTAATCAAAGTTAGGAGAAATTGCAGTGCAGTGCAGCCCACGCAGTTCATGTTTGTACAAGATATGCACACGTCAAAATACACAATGTGATGTGTTTTATTTGGAACATTTCACTTTGTATTGCAGACGGAGCCACGGCCAGTGAACACAAAGCCTTGATGTCAGAGTTAAAGATACTGATTCACATTGGCAACCATCTGAATGTAGTAAACCTCCTGGGAGCCTGCACCAAACCAAATGGTGAGGCCAAAGAATTACATGGATTATGTTTGCAAAATCCTATTTTTAGAATGTAATAAGTGGTATTAGTAATATTAGTACAAGTGTTTAGAAACCACATTGATTGAACTTCAAAGTAGCAGACCATATAGAGTGACAGTTCCAAATCTGCTTTGGCATTAACATCAGCACAAATACTGTGTACCAATAGCTTCGTAGCTTGGGTTTCCATGGCCGAAGAGCACCTGTAGGTGTAATCTGGAGGTGGCCCAGTACTCGTGTCCATATAGTGTATTAAATACATTTGCACACAGTCACCTAACAAGATAAATGAAGGTGGGATTGTTTTGGTAATGTTGTCACTGTTTCAGCCTTTGATCATCTATTTTCCTCTGTCAGTATTTTTGGGAAAGCTTCATGTTCCGGCTCTGCTCTTTTGTCCTGTTCAGTGTAAAAGTCCTTACATCATTTTGTCCACCCCCCTTTCCCTTATAGCCTGTAACCAAATGAGAGGTAAAACAGATGCCTTCATTCTTTTCCCTTTCACCCATGCATGATTTTGACCTATAGAGAATATTTTTGAGTCACGGACATCTGAAAGTGTTTATCCTAAACAAAAAGCAGCCAGGCAGCTAATCTCAGGCGGGAAATGGTCCAGCTCAAGCTGCAGCGTCTCTATTTCAGATACGGTGCGAGAAAAGACAAAAAAAGAGCTTGTAGACGAGCAGTGAACATGTGCTGAAACATTTGAAACATCTCTGTTACCAGGCCCGCTGATGGTGATTGTGGAATACTGCAAGTATGGGAATCTCTCCAACTTCCTACGAGCCAAGAGAGAGTTCTTCCTCCCTTACAGGGTAACACAGCGCTGCAGAACTCAAGCAATTTATTCAAGCACTTTCACATTTGTTCTCTGATGGCAGCTCAAAGCTCAGAAAGACTATCTGTAATCATGTTTTCATTTTAACCTTTTAGTCTGTCTCATTTTTCTACCTCTGCTTTGTCCCCTTTATGTAGTTTCTGTTCACAAACTCAGTTATCTGCCATGTTCTGTAAGTCTTAAGCCCGATATTGATTTTTGAGATGATTCATTGAAACGCTTCCCCACTTAGGATCGCTCTCCAAAAACCCAGAGCCAGGTGAGGCGGATGATTGAAGCGGGTCAGATTGCCCAGAGGACTCGTCAACCGCCCTCTCCATCCTCCTCCCCGCTCACCGCTTCTCAGAGTCCATCATCCAATACGTCCAGTCAGACTCCCGCTGTAGAGAAAAGTGAGTCATTTTATGTGATTGAACTCCTCATCCCGCACCGCGCTGTTTTCTTTTCTCGCCGTGACTGCCCTCATCCTCTCCTTCTCTCTCTCCAGTGGAGGACTTGTGGAAAACTCCTCTGACGATAGAAGATTTGATTTGCTACAGTTTCCAGGTGGCTCGTGGGATGGAGTTCCTGGCTTCCAGAAAGGTTAATTCTCAGCATTACAGTGTGGACAATTAATGATTAAGCTGTGATGAATTGTCACCGGAGGTTAGCTTCAGAGGCAGCGGCTTGTAGTTTGGGGCATTTATGAGGGGTCCACAGTGGCTTAGGTGGTAGAGCAGGGTCAACCGCTAATGCTTGGCATCTCCGATCCCTTGGCTCAGAGTGTCATGTTCTGCCATGCTTCCTGTGACAGCTCCACTGGCATAGAGTATGCATCTGAATGGGTAATTGAGCGGTTAAGTGTTTTGTGCACTAAGGTGGAAGGACACTATGTGAGTGCATTTCATTTACCATCAACTTTTCAGTCCTTTGTGCCTAACAATGATCCCCAGTTTAAAACTAGCAGAAGAATATGGATGTTTTTGCATTGATGCCACAGTGCAATACACAAATTAAATTAGAAAGATTTTTAATGAAGAAAAAAAAAAAAAGGTTTAACATTGGCATTTTGAATTGATTGCAGTTACGATATTAGTGGTTTTCTCAGTCCAACATACAACAACTCAGACCAACTGTGATGAAAGCACAAATTACCATTTCAGAGTCAATAACAGAAAGAAATTTATTAATTAAAAAGAAAAAAGTTGTCTTTAACAGCTGATATAATCTGGAAATCAAACTTAAGAAAAGAAACAGAAATAACACTGATTCTTTTCCTGAGGTTTAAAATATGATGCCGAGGACACAAAATATGAAGACGTTAGGGGATGGTGTAACTGCCTGCTGAATCACTAATTACTCTTAAGGTTTTAACATCAACTAAAGAACAGGTTAAGGAATTGACAGAGGCATTGCTTACCAGAATTGGCAAGGGTTTATGTTACAAATATAGCCCCAGTGATAGCATAACAAAGGAAACTGGACCCAGAATGGAACCTTGAGATACACCACAAAAGAAGAGTGTAGTTACCATTGCTGATGGCAAAAGACTTGAACCTGGGAAGTACTACCATAAATACCAATACATTGTATACAAGAACAATAAAGTCACCAGCATCAACACAGCATCAATACATTAAATGTCATTTAAAGGTACCATTATCCGTTGTTTTCTTTTGAGTTTAAAATATTGAAACCATTAAAAAATACAGACAATGCAACCGGCATCAGAATAAAATGTAATCCTGTTCATCCTTACCTCAAACCTCGTCGATGAACTGAACTCATCGAAGCAGATTGGATACAACCCTCCCATCTCCAGACAGCGCACAACACTATAAGCTAACAGTATGCCAGCTAATGTTAGGCTGTTCAAAAAATTGTCCTAAATATCACACGTTCCATCCGACAAACACTTTGATTAAATTCTCACATCGTACAAGAGTTTACTCACTAAGCGTCACTGTTCAGCAATGTTAGTTACACCAATGTAAATCTCGACAGCTGGACTAAAGCCTAGACTCGCTACAGATTACTTGTCCTACAGTGGCCACCGTAGCTAGGCTTGTGCATTTCATTTAGCTGCAATCTACTGACATCTAGTGGTGAGACTTTATACACCGTAACTAAGATTTGTTCTCTTTATGAGAGCAATTACTGGTGCGTGTTTAAAGTAGACAATCGTTGTGTACTAACTGCATAGACAACATGAAAAAGAAACTAAATCCCAGCTTAGAAATAGCACAGTTTGTAGAGGCGCTTGACGTGTTATGGTATTTTATATATTCTGTTACCCTGTATGATCACTATTTTATTATTACCGGTATTGTTATATTATTATAGTGCCTTTTATGTTCAAATTTATTTTAGATACTCGAAATACATGTGAGCAGGTTAAAAACAGTAGTGTATTATGATTAATGAAGCGATCATTCAATCTGTTCTGCAGCAACTGCATTTGTTGCTCTGGTAATGTGGAGAAAATACACAGTAGTATAAACTGGGACTACTCAATTTAAATATTAAGCACAATTCCTAAGTACTTGTCATTTCTTATAGCGACTCTGCCACCTGACCTTGACACTGGAAGTGCATCAGGAGTGTTATCACAAAGTATCTAGGCCTCCTGAGTTATACTGTCTAACGAGCAAAATCTTTTGACTTAAGAGATAAGAGGTGAGCTTTTCTCAGAGCAGTTTTTATTGAAGTCCAAGAGATAGGACTAAACTGATTTAAAATTATATGACTTTTTTAAAATTCATGAATATTAAAAAAACATGAAATCAACTTAGAATGGAAGTTTTGTCTGCACATAAAATGACATTAAAAGCATTCAGGTACAAGTAAAGCAATAAAATTAAGATTGTGTTTTAATTTTGAGGAATACTCCTCGCAAACAGCAGAGATGTTTCAAAGCACTTCGATGCAAACTGAATTCTCACATTTTCCAGGCGTTAGAGAGGTGTGTTATTGGATTGTTTCAGTTTGACGGTGAGCTGATTTGATCCCCATGAACTCAAAACACTGTCAAAATAAGCTTTTAAAAATTGTGTTTTACCAAAACACTGATACGCATTGCTATGGTTCATTGCACTGTAACTGGATAAACGATTAAATCGGAAAAAAGGGAGCAGCTGCAACTTGTAATGAATGTGATACTGAGACTTACAACAGCAGACTGGCTGGCTTTATTTGACTCCCCCAAACCACTCAAAGCTGTGTTTGCTTGCCAGGTTTGTGAAGGGTGCTGGAAGAGATACAGTTCAGCCCCAGTTACAAACTGGCACACGCAGACACAAACACACTCCCTGGTTTTAAAAAATGGTCAATGGTACACTCTCCCAAATAACACTTACGCAGAGGAAACAAGGCGGACACCGCGCATGCAACCACTTAAAAATCACGCACATACTCAAACACCTGTCTGCGGAGTTATGATGTATGCGTGGTCCTGTGTGTATCCACAGTGTATCCACAGAGACCTGGCCGCCCGTAACATCCTCCTGTCAGAGAACAACATTGTGAAGATCTGTGATTTTGGGCTGGCCCGAGACATTTACAAAGACCCCGACTACGTCAGGAAAGGCAACGTATGTCACCACTTTAGCTTCCCGGGAAAGAATACACTTTTTAATTGTTATTATTTCTTTTTATCCACCCACATAAAGATTACTTTTAATGGCGAGTCTCAGCTGTGTTTTATCTGCCTGTCATATCTGTTTTAATGTTCTCTCAGGCTCGCCTCCCTTTGAAGTGGATGGCCCCAGAGAGCATCTTTGACAAAGTGTACACCAGCCAGAGTGACGTGTGGTCCTTTGGAGTTCTCCTTTGGGAAATCTTTTCACTCGGTAAGAAGTCGGAATCATAACACATGCACACGCATCTTTTATGTCATCTGTGCAGAACTCAGTCTCTTGTGATTGAAAATATCTATAAATGTCAGCCGGTGCCAAAAGCAATGAACTTTTACTAGCAGAACGAATCAGCATCCCTATTATACAAGTACTCAGTCATTTGTCTTCCTGTTCCTAATGTGGTGGTTGATGTTGGTCTTTTCTTAGGTGCATCTCCGTATCCGGGGGTACAGATTGACGAAGAGTTTTGCAAGCGATTGAAAGAGGGCGTCAGGATGAGAGCACCGGAGACTGCCTCTCCTGAAATGTAAGCATTTAGTTTCTCTCTTTCTTTCCGCATCTTCGAGAAAAAAAAATGCTTCTGCTTTCAGGAAGAAAATATTGCTCTTAATGTCTTTAACTGGGTAAACCAGTTAGAAGAATGACTTCTGTTTTAATGTCATTAAGTTGATTTGCACATCTAGGGAACAATGTAGGATGGCATTTGTAGATGCATTTGAGGCTGTTATGCTTGTTAAGACTGCGCTGCCCTCTGCTGGTAGATATGGCATCATGCTGGCCTGCTGGCAGGGCGAGCCAAAAGAGAGGCCCACCTTCCCCGCCTTGGTCCAGATCCTGGGAGACCTGCTGCAGGACAACAGTCTACCTGTAAGTTCTGCTGGAGAGATAATGTCTCCAACTTTCTTCTGTAGTTTTTCTTTCTTGGGGTCTGGATCTTGTTCTTATTTCCTTCAGGATGGGAAGGACTACATCCCCCTGAACCACTCACAGAACTCTGAAGACGATGGTTTCTCTCAAGCCTCTTCGCGCCCGCCATCTGAGGAAGAACTGAGACTCGCTTGCAACACTATGCCCACAAGGTACAAGAGAGCAATCCCCTTTTATCCACCAGACCCCATAAAACGATATGAATGATACAGCAGATTGTTATTGTTGGATTTATCAAACTGTCACTTTTTGTCATGAACATAATGCATCATAAATACAACATATAATGATTCCAATAGCTGTGTAAAGATTCCAATTAATGTCCAAAAAATGCTGGTAAACTGAAATTTGTGTTTCAATTATTAAAAATAGAAATGCAATATGCAGCTCAAGTTTGTTTGCGATCATTGCCTTTTCTCTGTCTTTCGGTCAGGTATTATAATTGTGTGCCCTTTGCTGGCTGTGTGTTCGTGGGGCCGTCCAAAATATGCCAGCCCAGAGTGAAGACCTTTGAAGAGTTGCCTCTTGAGATGCATCCACAGAAACCTCCTCAAGTAAGCTTCTTATCCTCTTATCAGCTGTCGGAAAATGTGAACTGACTGGTGACATTTTCTGAAAGCTTTTTCAGACTTAGACATTATCACCTATGTTTATTACTAAAAATGGTCGTTCTTGGTCGAGACAGATGTAGCACCTGCGTCAACCTGTGTCTTTTTTCCTCTAGGACAACCAGACGGACAGCGGGATGGTTCTGGCCTCCGAAGAATTTGAGAGAATTGAGCACAACCACGGGGGTGTTGTCTTGAAAAGGTTAAATGATATGAAAGCAAAAATCTGAATATCTGTGAAAACTGGAATCGAAGCACTAGACGTACGCAGCCAGCTGTTTAGTCACACCATCTGACATTTGGACCGCTACACACTAATTTCTCACCATGAAACAGCACAATGACTGTCGAGTTAAAGAAAAACTTTAGAAATGAATGCCTTTATGCTCCACATGTTTCAGAGTCAATACGAGAAAACATTTGCTTTCTTTTGCTCGGAAACTGCAGAATAGTCACCCGCTGCTTTATGTGGAACGAAACTAGATTTGCAAAGGAAGTAAGCATCAGTGCAGTCTCGATCTATGCATGGGTAAGTGGGAGTAAACAACTGTCTGAGTCATTCAAACCTGGGTATTAGCAACATTTTGAGAGTTGCAATGTTGTAAAAAGCCAACATAAACTAAAAGTGAAAAAAGCATGTTTTTATGGAGAACTTACTCCTACAGTAAAGTGTAGGAGGAGCCTATGTGAGCAGATGCTCTGATCAAAAAGGAGTCAAAAATAAATAAACTATCCCATTCTTTAGAGGATATATTACATAATATATAATATAGTACGTATATTAAATCAGTGTGTCAGTATCTTTGGTGCCTCTGAAAGTCTTTTGCTTAATAATGTCTTCAAGCAGCTGGGCTCCATCATTTTGCACAAATATTTCGTAAGTGTACATGCTGGGGATTGGTGTATTCGGGACTGTCTTGCAATAATAAGCTCATGGTAATAAACAGGGGAGTTCAACAATGATTATCTAGGTTATAGAGAATTGTATCAATCAAAATTCACAGAAAGTTGTTTAGCCTGAGTTGGGAGTCTGTAATTTTTTTCCTTCTTTCCTCAGTCGTATAAACAGTAGCAGCAGCACGGAGCCTCTGACAGCCTCCCACAGTTCCCCAGATCAAAGCCATGCCACAGGCAGCTCCAGGCTCCGGCCCAACTTCTTCAGCCAGCTGTCAGGTCAGACCTTCTACAACAACGAGTACGGACACCTGTCCGAGGAGGGCTTCTGTGACTTCTACTCCTCACCGAACACCACCTCCCCGGCCTCTTCGAATGTGTAATTTTACCAAAGATGCATAAAAAAGGGGTTTAACACAGACAGCTGAGGTTGAGGATGGTTTGCAGTAACATCTCAGTATTGACATGTAACTAGTCTTTTTTTTATATATTGAAGATCAGGTTTTAGATTCTCATGATTACTTTCTCATCTCGAAATCCTTCTTCTCTCAGACTGTTGCCTCAACAAATGGACTGAGCTACATGTGCCTGAAGTTCCTCTAACCAGCCACTGCGTGGCAGCATTATGACAAAAACAAACCACAAGTATTTTCTAGTCACACACATATATATATTTTTATCTTTTATATGCAGAGAATTCTTTCTTTATTTGTGCAAATTATGACTCATACAAGAGGAAATAAAGAATTTTATCTCCTTCTGCTTGTTTTTTCCCCAATGATGAATATGAATTTAGAGTTGGATCTGTCGTAAAAGCTGTACTTCAGTGGAGTAAAGTGTCAATTTGTGTTTTGGCCCACAATGAGAAAGAGCCACAAGATCTGTGATTTAGTCAGCGAAGTAAACAGATATTTGTGGCATCTGTGTCATTCAGTGGAGGTGGACACACTTAGACTCACAACATTGCTAATAAGTGATGGAAGTAAACAGAGGGATGGAGGGGGAATAAAAGGAGTGACTCACGGTAAGCACCTTTATCAGAGCTGGACGCTTGCACGATGATAGCTGTAACAGCTTAACGCCCTCTTACAAGCTCACATCACAAATGACAGCCTGCAGGGTGTTGTCCCAGGCTGCCAGCTGAGGGAAATGAGAACCGGCTTGGTGCAAAGTCCACTTTGTGACATTTACAGCTAGGAGAGTGAGCGTATACAAAGTCAGAGACACAAAGGTGCCACTTTCAGCTTCTAAGAATAATCGTTACCATGTTGTTCAGGTAAAAAGTCATAATATGGCCTTCATAATTTGACTTTTTATTACAAAAACATTTCTTGCAGTTTAAAGAAGCTAAAAGAAATAAAAAGACACCTAAAATTTTTAAAGCCAAAACTCGTTCACAGATCACTTTCTGAGGTTTTTTTGGAAACATGAATCATACCAGAGTAACCTTTATCGTAACCTCTGAGGACAGTGCAGGGATTACAGTAATTTGAGCGTTAAAGAGAAAAGGATGGTACTCAGAGTAGAAAAACAGGTTTTAAGGTGCTTTTAACTCAGCGATGATCACTGACATAACAGGGAGTGTTGTAATGACAACAGAATAAAAGGAAGCAGAGGCCCTGATGAACAGGTTTGTCCCTTTTAAAAACAAACCTTTATTGAAACCACACCAAAATTCTTTTTTGAAAAAAATCATGTACCATGTAAATAAACAAACAAACAAAAAAGAATAGAAAAACAAACAAACACAGACATTCACTATATTTTTGCCATCACTGAGACTGAGTAGAAATAAAGTGGAAACTAGAGACTGTAAAGTAAACAATGATAAATGCTGCACCGATACTGAAACAAGCAGGAGAAACTGAAAAGCTTTCAGTGGCACAAAGAGAGCTGGTGATGATCCTGTACGGTTTAACAGTAAGCCAAAAGGCACACAGGTGGAATACGGGAGATAAAAACGACAGACCACGCTACATGACACAAAATGCTATTTGTACACACTACGCTTTAGATTTCATCCCGTCCTCTGCACGTTTTATGAACCCTGACAATACTTCCTTCACACGAGGACCAAAAATCTAAATTGGTCTCCTAATTTACAACACATCTGGCTGAGATGATCCTGTTTTGATGCCATTTACTCCCTGAATTATATCATTTCCTATACCCATGATTAAAAAAATGTTCCTTTGATTTAATATATGTGGATGTCTATTATTATTCTTTCGTGTCATTCTAAATATATCAGCTGCAACGTTTAAAGAAAAAAAAAAAATACAGAATGAATCCCTGGCACACTCAGTAACAAAAGATATCATCTCCTCTCCTTTCCCCTCCTGACACTGAAGATGGAGGAAGCCGACATGTGATAGTCAGCATTCTCACGTCACTGGAGCAGAAGGAGCCCGAGAGGATCTTTAATAAAACAGACGCATCCCTGCAGCCTGGTAGTTAAATCAAGTGCCCGAGACTCTTATATGGACAAGGTGATACAATCTCCTGAAGGAGGTCGTTTCGGACTGGATTTAGCTAACAGGCTAGCAACTTTGCACTTATAAATAAGATGTGAGGAGAGGGTTGGAAACAGTCATCATGACATTTTGCCAATCTGTATCTTCTTCCAGGCCTCAGAAGCAGTGAAAATACAGGAGTCGATGATCCCCGCGACTGTGAACGTCCCTCCGACGATGGCACAAATCTACAAAAAAAAGAAAGAAAATGAAAAAACGATCCTGTCAGGCTTCATATTTCAGAGCTTTGATGTCTTCTTCTTAAGTCTCAATATCAGCTGGGCCTAATCCTATTTATCAAAACAATGCTCTGCGCCAACGCCACGGAATTTATAGGAATCCAACAAAAAGCCCTCACAATCTTGAGCCGTGACTCATGATCACATTAAAAACACAGTCATCTCCTACCCATGCCTTAAGTCATGATAAACCTAAACAACACACAAGACGAATAATGGTGTAGCTCATCAGGCAGGCTGCCAACTCAAGCCTGACCGCATTATCAGTCAACAGGAAACTTTCTGATGAGGTGCTACAGGCTACGCCAAAATTCCACCGATGACAAAGGGAGTTGAGGAAGACAAAGGGAGTTCAGTGAGTTAGGAAATGGTCATTAAGTTTCATACCAACAACACGAAAGCTTCATTCAGAAGATGGTTAGACTTTGGTTAGCACAAAAACTAGAAAAAGGAGGGAACGGCTAGCCAGGCTTTGATCAGAGATCAACCCAGCAGCATTATTCTTAACCATGTTAGCAAACATTTGAACGGCTTATTTTCTATCTGTTACTGGGCAGTGAAGATGTTCAATCACAAAGCTGAGATATTTAGCTAAAATGCACGAATTTGTCTCCTCATTTCCCTTCCTTAAGAACAGCTTCTTGACCGCTACCCTTACACTGAGATCAAATTTTAATTCAACTTTAGCGAACAGCAGATGAATCAACTGAAGGGCCAGATGCATCTCTCAGGTCAATTTCTTCAGAACATGCCTGACACGTCTTCTGCTGTCATCTATTTCTACAGTTTTCTCATTTTTTTTAAGTCTCCAGCTCTTTGGGAATCACTTTGTTGTTGCGCAAATCCTATTTTATGCCACACGGCATAAAAACTGTTATCTTTGACATTTTTCATAGACTTAACTAAAGAAACTGGAATAAAGGTGCTTTTGTGATAAAAACAAAGTGCCTAAAGATACGATTTAAAATATGTTATTTGCCGAGTTGTCTGTTATGTGTAAACACAACACTAGTTCATTCACTGAGTCAGGTGCCTTTTCTATCCTTGAATGATTCATAGGTGGCATAACAAACAAACAGAAAAGGTCACGTACACGACTGAAAATGAGTGAAAAAGCAGCCAAAGTCCAGAGGAAAACTGTGAAAGACTTTCAGAAAAGCTGGAAAATTATTACTTAAGCCCTTTAAAAACAATTCAAGAATATCTGGCTCATTGAAAGCAAAATATAATGAAATAAGGTGTGGTTCAAGACTTTTGCACAGGATAGTAAAAAGTTGATCTTTGGACTTGAACTTGAAAGACCTGCAATTCAAATAAAAGCGGCTTTTGTAAACAGCTTTGGGGCCGCGGGCTTTGTGTTTACTCACTGTTGTGATGAAGCGGTAGAGGGGCTGTCTCCGCTCCGTGTACTTCACTGTGATCGGACTGAGATCGTACCTGAACCAGATCGCTGGGATAATTCTTCCCGTGTGGCTGTAAGCAACATATTCCTGTGTGTGGGGGGAAAAAAAAAAAAAGATTACAAGTGAGGAACTTAATCCCATTACGTTTATAAAATAAATCGGCACATATTCTCATCTACAGCGGTGGCAGTGGTGTTTGTGAGTCACTACAGAATCAGTTTCGGAATAAGTCACTCCACAGTCATAAATGATTCAATAAAAATGAATCTCAGCTGAATATTATTCCAATGAAGCAATCTCGAGGAGGCTACAATGTAAATTGAATTATTGTTACGAGCTGACAACGTTATCAGGCGGTATATATAAATCCATTTCTCCAAAATCAGTGCTGCAGTAACTGCCCGACACAATAATGTTGACCACATTAAACACATTTAACACAACGCAGAAGAATGTCGCAGTCCAAGCTCGGATGCGGGCCTCAGCTGGACCACTATTTACGCTTTGGAAATTAGGTTTTGGAAATATTTTGCTCAGGCCCTTATTGTCCCTTCTTCACAGCTGACCTGCAGTGTTATTATTCCACACTCCACTCCCAGCTGTCTTCCTACACAGTTCCAGGAAGTGTTTTTTCTTTTTTTCCTTTATGGTTTGTTGACATCTTGAGAGTTTTTCCAGTCACTAGGATTGAGCTTTCACTTTCAGATGAGTGCAATGTTAACACGAGCTATACGTGCTCCGGCCGTATGCCGACATGGACGCGCTACCTCTATGATGAGAAAAGGTCATCAGCTAATGAGTGCAGGGATGCGGTACCTTATTGGCTACTGTGTACTGATAAGAGAACCTCTGTCTGCCTGAGAGGTCTTCATACACTGTTGGTACAATCTTCAATATGTAGTCATGTGAAGCAAGAGCTGCAAGAGACATAACATTAATTAAATAAGACAAACAAAGCATCTTCAGTATTCAAGATGAATGCTGTCTTTGTAAAACAAGTTCCCATGTAGTTCTGTCCAGTGAGTGTCTTGTGACATTACATCATCCTAAGCTACATTGCCAAAGGTATTCACTCACCTACCAACCATTGAATTCAGGTGTTCCAATCACTCCCACAGTCATAGTTGTATAAAATCAATCACCTTTAATGTTCTACAAACATATTTTAAAAATCGGTTGCTCAGTGAATTCAAGTGTGGTACCTTGATAGGATGTTGCCTTTGCAATAGGTCCAATCGTGAAACTCCCTCACTACTAAATAGTCCAGAGTCAGCTGTTAGTGGTATTATAACAAAGCGGAAGTCATAAGCAATCAACCATGAAGCACCTTGTAAGGTCGCCAACTTTCTGCAGAGTCAATCGCTGCAAACCCCCAAACTTCATGTGGACTTCAGATTAGCTCAACAGCAGTGTGTAGGGAGCTTCATAGAATGGGTTTGCATGGCAAAGAAACCACATGAAAGTCTTACATCACCAAGCTCAATGCAAAGCATTGGATGCAGTAATGTAAAACACGTCACCACTGGACTCTAGAGCAGTGAAGACTTGTTTTCTGGAGTGACGACTCTGGCAATCTGATGGACGAGTCTGGGTTTTTGTGCCAGGAGAACAGTACTTGTCTGACAGCACCATGCCAAGCGTAAAGTCTAATGAAGAGGGGATTATGGCTCGGGGTTGTTTTTCAGTAGTTGGGCTCAGCCCCTTAAGTTCTATTAAGAACTAAGGGCCCCTTCCTGTTCCAATAAGACTGCGTATCAGTGTGCAAAACAAGGTCCATAAAGAAATGGATGAGCAAGTTTGATGTGTGAAGAACTTGACTGGCCTGCACAGAGTCCTGAACTCAATCTAACAGAACAGGATGAATTAAGAGCGGAGACTGTGAGCCAGGCCTTCTTGTCCAACATCCGTGTCTGACCTCACAAATGTGCTTCTGGTCAAAAACTCCCATAAACACACTTCTAAACTTCGTGGAAACTTCCCAGAAGATTTAAAGCTGTAAACGGTGGGGCAGCATATAAAACCCGATGGATTAAGAATATGATGACACTCAGCTTCATGTGTGTGTGAAGGCAGACAAGGGAATACTTCTGGCAATATGGTGTACGTAAGCACTGTCATAAGCTGGTCATAATTATTACATTTGCTGTCTAGATACATACGATTAGATGACATCTTGTCTGCCCCTCCTAAAGCATTAAAGGCTCCTTGGACTTTCTGTACCTGTGTGACAATGAAGAGAGAAAAGATCTGTGTTAATATGGCAGTTATTCTTCTCCACTTTCTCCATCTAAAAAAAATAAATAAATAAAAAATGTGTCCCACCTGGAGCTTTTCTCCAAAGGCAAGCTTGTGGATGGTGTGGGTCATGTCAGGGCTTTGAGGCTGTGCTGTGGCACTATGTGTCGACACGTGGAAGTTTCCCGGTACCTGAACACAAATAAACACATTGAGGTGGGTTTGTGCCTAACACCACAAGCACCTGCAAAACATTTAGTTAGCTAATGAGGGAGCCTGAATGCATTTGGTTGGAAACTAAATGTTCCTTGCCTCCCAACCGCGCGTGTTTTACATATTTCCAACTACTCCCCCAAGCATGAGTGTCAATTGTTCAACTGCAGGGTTAATCACTGTAAATGCAGTGGAAAGACTGACGCACAAGATGCAGACGTGAGACAAACACAGCTTCATGGAGCCTAGATTATACGGATAGGTGTAACTAAATCCAAGAGCAGCCTCAATTTAGCGTAACTCAATTTAGACCCAAGAGGTTGGTGGGGGCAATCTCCATTTTTAACTCGAGTCCAACTCAAATATACAAACTGACATTCAATCCAAGCTTGCTTGTCAGTAAAATACAAATATCAGCCCGACCCAGTCCATCACAGTGTAACTACTGGGCACAGAAAAGCAGAGTTTTGCAATTTCCTGAAGGGAAGCAGTAGTATAAGTGATTCACACAGCATGTATGGATTAGGCTTCTCGCACTCTCAGGTGAGATCTTACTTTGTTGATGCTGAACTCTCCCTCAAAGCGACAACCATCACCCTGGTTGAGGGGAATCTTCATGGAGTTCTCTATGTGACCGACCTCGTGGCGTCCCATCTCATCTTGGATGTCCAAACCCACCACTGAAAGCAAAGAAACAAACTCAGACGAGTGCGAGGACGATCGGCCAATAAATCGTTTCGTTAAACAACAGAAAGGAATCAACAAAAAGAAAAAAAACAAACAAACAAAACAAAAAAAAACAAAACATTGACAGTTTTTCTGAGACTTGTTTTAGTGATTACTTTAATCTCTAAGATATCCGGAAAACAATGATGAACTCAAGTGATTTTTTTAACTCTATAACAAATATTTGCCTATTTTATTGATGAGTTTCAGCAAAAAATCAGCAATCTGGGAGCATCACCACCTTCTGGTTAAATATGAGCAGCTGTTTGTTGTTGCTGTTTTATTTATTTTATTTTGAAAAACCAAACAAGCACTTTTTATTCAAAAAGAAAAAGAGAATATCTGATTATCACTGCACAAAGTGACCCACAGAGTAAACACACAATCAGACCATTTACGATACCCAATCACCCCCGTCTCCCCGTGTCGGTGTTTTTCCATCTAGACTTCACCCCTTTCTTTTAGGCGGCGGTGGCACACATTGGCAGTGGCCTATTTTCAGAGCCTGCCTGCATTTTATGTCACCCACGACTGCACAGAGAGAGAGAGAGGGATGTCTGCTTGATCTGTGCTAAAAACCTCCACATGCCGTCTGTCTGACCTTTGACATTCAAGACGGGATTCTCCCCCCTCTCCATCTCTATCCAGATCTCAAAATACAGTGCATAAATATAAGTGATGTGTGTGTGTGTGTGTGTGTGTGTGTGTGTGTGTGTGTGTGTGTGTGTGTGTGTGTGTGTGTGTGTATGCGCCAGTGAGAGATGGTTGTTTCTCCTTTTTAAGACATTTCGGACTGGAAGCAGGTTGAAAGAAAGTGGAGGTTAGTATAAGGTTATTTACACGCGGATGTGCTTTTCCATGAAGTCACAAATCAAGGCGGGGCAACCGGTAAAGGTCACCGAAGAGAGATGATGTTTAACTCTGGAGCAGCAGAGCAGATAAACGCTAAAACCAGGGGATGGAAATGTCAGGTTTTCCATGATGAAAGAGCCTCTTCCTTGAAGTAAATTTGCAGCGGATGACAAGCTCTTTGGAAAATTGACTTGTGTAGAATATTAACTCGTGAGGAGAGGAACATTTCTGCTCATTACGTGCAGCTGCACTGTGTGGTCAAACCGACGTGTTTGAGCTGGTATTTAAATGGGACCCAAACTTGAGGGGGGAAGGGAAAGGGCTTCAATTTTGCAATTAAACAAAACGACCTATACATACAATCATCAAGAGCTTTCATTAGTAACGGCAGGGGGACGGCCTTTGTTTAGGCATGCCATGAGTGAGTGAGCTCGTCTGAACACATGGCCAGCAGCTGTGTGTCTGCGTGCCAAAGCCTCTATCGCACAAATCTGGACTTAATTTTCACACAAGCAAGTTATAAGCTTTTCCATTTTTGGATATCGCCCGAGCTGAATCGATGTGTGAGTTTTCTGCGCTGTCCCGAGACCTGCCGGTGTATTTGTGCAAGCGATTTGTCATTTGGCATAGTTTTAGAGGAGGGGCTGGGGGAAGGCACGAGGAGCACAAAAGTGACCTAGTACCCTTCAATCGCACGTTACACAGACATCTGAGCGCAGGGTACGAGCCAGTAGAGGCGACTTAATGTGAAACACAGATCACATCTGTGTGGCAGCACGAGATTCAACAGGAGATACAGAGGATGCTCTCGTCTTATCTATGAGCATGCCAGACCAAAACTGCCAATGCAGTATTGTGAAATGTTCTAAAGCATGCCTCATTTCTTTACATTTTGCTAGGAAAATGGAAAATAGATGCAGCAGGTTACTAAAACATATATGGAAATACAGTATTATATGGCAAAAACAGTTCTAATGAGGTGGGAAGTCAATATTTAGTAAGGCCCCCATTCATTCACACAGCCTGAACTCTCTTAGACAGATCGTCTAATAGTTCTCTTTTTTGGATGTTTCTACCTTTTGTTCTGTTCTCTGTCAAAATGATCCCACGCTGCTTCAAAAATGCTGAAGTCCAGGCTCTGTGGTGGGCAATCCTTGACTGAAGCTGTTTCATTGTGTTTTTTTCTTTCCACCTACACCTTTACTGCACCGACAGTGTGTTTGGGATCACTGACATGCTGAAATATAAAGCTGTTGCCAAACAACACTTTGCAGATGATACTGTATAGTAAATCAAAATCTTATGAGACTTTTCTGCATTTATAACTCCATCAATTTTCACAATATCCTCAAAATAATTCAAATTTGGATTCATCACTCTATAAGACTCGTTGCCATTGATTTTCAGTCCAATTCTTGTGCAATTTGGTATACCTCAGGCTTTTCTCCCTCTTTATCATCATTAATAATGGCTTCTTGAGAGCACACCCTTTCACCGAGCCCGTTGAAGTTTCAGTGAAGAGTAAATGGATCAACTGAAGGTCCAGACGCATGCTGTGTCAGGTCTTTGATGCTGATTAACCGCTATTTTTAAAGCTAAAAATTTAAGTTTCTGTTATGCCTGGACACAAAATAGCTGATTTGTCCCTTGAATTGTTAAATTGTGCCTTTTCTATACTTGAATGATTCATAGGTCAGCGCTAAGTGGTTTTAAAAAAAAAAAATCATATGAACTAATAAAGAACTGAGGGCTTGCTCAAGACATTTGCACATCACTGTAGTTTTGAGAGTCTGTTTCTTTATCTAAGGGATAGTTTATCCTTTGCTAATATGACAGGTTAAATGACAGGGCACACAGTAAGCATGAGTCAGATAAAGGGGAAAACAAACTGTTAAAAGAGGCCTTACAAAGTGTGGAAGAAAAAATACAGAAACAGAAGATGTAATGCAAAGAAATAGATATTTGTATATATGTATATACTCACAATCACAGTGTAAGTTTGGCAAACTGATGTTTAAACTCACTTCTATCTTCCCACCACTGTCTTTATCGGGATCATCCACATACAGTTCATTTACACTGCAATGGATGGAGAAAAGAAAAAAAAAAGGTTAGAAATGGTTAGAACAGAAAATCAACTTTTAATTTAAAGAAATGTGGTATTTTCATTAGAAAAAGACACTTTTCTCCCTCGACGTCATGCTATTGTGCGCCACTTTAATAGTAGGGGACTCATCTTCTGCCAAATTGCAAGGAGAGAGCATTTGTGTATCTCTGCCGGTGTAATTTCCTTTCTGTCACACCCTTACCAAGTCATTGCTTATTACACATTGCCAAGAGGCTGACGCATGCACAAAGCCAATTTCCTGTCACAAATTTGACTCCATTCATTGGTTACAACACTGGCTGGGCAGAATACATCATAATGAGGGCATTGACATTCATAATTAAGTCCCTGTTTGTGCCTGCGTGGTAACCAGGGAACTGTGCGTTTCAGCCGGAGGATATTACAGACGAGCGGCAGTACCTACATTTCAGTGGCTATGAATCCCGTCAGCTCAGACAGGAAGAGGAAGAGTATGAAGACACAGCAGAGGATGGAAACTGTGGGCAAAGAGGAAGAGAGTCAGAATGAAGACACTGTTCAAACCTAGGTCACTGGTGATGTCTCATATATCACTTCTTTCACATAGAAGTTACACAAGCTTTACACAGAATGATGCAAGTCAAATGATCTGGACTGACTGGGTCTTAAGGAACGGCTGACGTAAGCTATTGGTATTAATGAAATCACAGCAGCTAAAAAAAATAAATCCCTAAATAGCAGTTTTACTGACAGTGTTAGCCCTCCCATTATGTTGTTTTTTCTTTCTTTTAAAGAACCTCCTACAGTAATTACACATTAAATACCAGCACAGCAGGCGGCCATTACAGCATTTCTTCTTTGAGAGAGGTGATCTCATGCTACGCCTTAGTAAGCCCTACAAACAACATTTTAGGCTTCCTTAAACTCACACACTGACAGTCACCCAGACCAAAAATGGCTTCCACAAAAGAGGCTGAGCAGACACCAAAGTAGGAAAAATTAACTTTAACTGTTCAGTGTCTTTGTGCCGACATAAAGCCTAAGCTTAAAAACACACTAAAGGAGAAGCAGCCAGGTCGTCCGCTTCCCTCCATGTGCCAAACTAATCAGCCGAAGAGTCAAATAAAAGAGTGGCCATGTGTTTACTAAGATAAATGTGGAAGGAACTGATCTGTGTCTGTGGTCTATCTGGTATGGTGAGAGCCTTGGTTAGAAAGCTCTCGCTCAGCAGGTGAGGCATGTTTACGTGGCAACCGTCTCCTAGGTTCGCACAGTCACGTGACCTTGTGGTTTAGCAGGGCGTCACAGGCGGACCTGCGGCTAGAGGAAGCTTTACATAAGGTAATATTTAACCAACAAACAAGGGAGTGTCACTGTGACACATAGATTACGAATTCAGGTTCATTAAAAAACTTGTACAGTAAGTTTTCCCTGCCTTCAAAGGATGCAATATAGGACGATGATTACTAAAGATGAGTGATTTTTAATAGTCTCACAATGGAAATACTGACACCCCGAAATGATTTACAAAGACATGACATGACTGTCTTCTATTTACGCTCCAGCTTATCCGGACAGCTCGGACATTCTTTGGACTGTGACACAAAGGAATCGGCTACAATAACACCATGAATCAGTCACTGACATTTGAAACTAGCCCTATTTATGCAATCAGATGTGGCTTTTTTGTTACATCTTTGTTCCTTCTAAGGCTCATTTTCCCCACATAGCACAGGCAAATTTGATTTTTTATTTTATTTTTTTCCACATCAGCCCGGGCAAAAAAACCCACACAAATACTAAGAGAGAAAAATCTGACAAACAAGAGACTGTTACATTAAATCCAAACCATGAGTAGTTCCAGAAACCACAGTGGCCAAACAGAGCTTTTGTTTAGGGTAAACTGAGCCCTGCAGAATGTGCCCTGGGGCAACAAAAGCAGATGAGGGTCAAATATTTGGCCTTTTGTGAAAAGGCAGGCTCTGGTTCTTTTTTGCCACCGTGGCCTGAATGTTATTCGGCCTGCTGTGGATGAAGCATTAACAGGTTTTTAATATCCCAATCTAACCAGTGGCGTCATCCCTAGACAGCGGATGGAGACAGGAAGGGAGTTAACTGAGTGCAGGAAAAACTTATATCCATTTCCTCTTGGGTGGAAACGTTAGTGTATAACTTTAGTAACTTCTTTCTGCTGTCCATACAGAAAATTATTTTTCTCTGCCTTAAAAGGGTCCAATACTGAAATAACACTTTTAGTTTATCCACTGTGTCATGAGTTTTCCTACTATGTGTCTTTGTCAGCTGACTAATGAATACGACTGCTGCCAAAAATGTGTCATCAGAGCTCTTGTCTTCTATCAAGCAGTGAATAATCAATATAGCCCCTGATTACACAATGACTTATTGATGACAAGTAGGAAAACTCATGACCTGACAGGAAAAAGCAGTCAGATTTCCACTGAGGACTCCTGAGGTGCCAGTGACTATGAGACAGCATGATTATTAGCATTTTTGTCATACCAGATGTGCTAAAACAGGTACTGCTCCAAGCTGTTTGCTTTTTACATAAGAGCATACCTCTGTGCTGACAAAAGGGAAGTACTTGAATCACAATTACTTGTCATCGTTTTCCTAAACATCTGCCTCCCAGAGCAGGGACTGGCATCTGATTCTATTTACTTTTTATGTTCAAGCTGAAGAAGAAGGTTACAGACTGTGAAGCCCTGCTAGGACTCAAATGTCATTTTGAGTTAAGAATGAGGCGGTTTAAAGACATCAGAGTAATCAAAATAAAGTACTGTGCAACAGTCTCGAGTCACCGTTAATTTCTTTGTATTTTAACTCCAAGGAGCCAGACTTTATTGTAAGAGAACAATAGTTCCTCAGGCTTTCTGAAGGTCTTTCTATGCTTTTCACTGGACATTGGCTGCACATTTGTCACATATTTTCAGTCTACTTCTCGCACCCGACCGTTTGGAGAGAGGTACAACAGTGAGTGTCTCGTTAGAATTACTGCACCCACTTTCCATGCAAAATATAAAGCAATGTGTGGTGGATTCAGAGCTTTGTACAGTGCTCTATGTTAAAAAAAAATACAAAGTCCATTATGCCTCCAAAAACAAACTTTGGATTAAAGTGTGTGTGTGTTTTGACTAGCTGGTGTATTGTATGCCAGAGCTAGAATGTAATTAGCATAAAGATGGGCTAGCTATAGATGAAAGTTTTTTTTATTTTTATTTCTGGTTGATTCAGTCTGGTTGATTAATGACAAGCAAATGTTCCTGTTAATATACTTCAATTAACTATTGCTAAAAAAGTGAATCACTAAACAGGTGAACAAGCCAAGAGGATAAATGATGCTAGGTTAGCCCTGCTTACAAAGCTTAGCTTAAAAAAATAGTTTTTAGCAGCTCTGATATTCAATAATTAGTATGTTTCTACTTTTTTTTTTTTTAATGTAAAGTTGAGCAAGTTCTTTTTATTATAGTGAACAAAAATAGTATGTTGTAGTTCTACTTTGTTGCATACCTTTATTTCATTTGAGATGTCTATAATTGTGAGTCAACTATAATCAAAAAGTGCTGTGTTCATTTTGCAACACCCATTCTGAACTACTAAAATATTAATACTAAAGTTACTAAAAGCTACACTGAAATTAAACACTGACATTTACACTAAAGTGAACTGATTGACTCTACTATGGAAATAAGCTGAGGCCTTTAGACTACGTCCACACTAGCCCGGATAGATTTGAAAATGGCGTTTTCTACTGAAAACACTCCGCGTCCACACTAGCGTTTTCAGTCATTTTCACAGAGTTGTGCGTCCACTTTGAAACGGCCGAAAACGCTTACGTTCCAGTCCTGCGCATGCGTGAAGCGCCAGATGATTCGGCCTGCCTCATTTCTGTCAGCCGTTTATTTACTTTCCGGCTCTTTGAAACGTCGCAGCAAAAGGTTGAGGAAAATTTTTTAAATGGACTGACAATGAGGTGAAGTTGTTGCTGCGAGTAACGCAGAAGTACAAAGTAGCAAGAGCGAGTGAGAATTAAATAATTTGAAGAAAAGCTAATAGTTTTGCAATCTTCATTAGTTTTTATTTTTATTTAGTTTTGACTTCAGATTTTCAATTTTATATCAGTTTTAATTAGTTTTTACCATTTGTTTGCTAGTTTAGTTTTTATTTTTATCTTCTGCTTATCCTTGGGTATGTTGCTATTCCAGCTACCATACCCTGCACACTGGAAAGGTCGCCAGTCTGTCACAGGGCTAACACGCAGTGACAGACAACTCGCATTCCCACCTATAGGGAACCTATGGGTTATTAAAAAATAAATAAAATTAGGGCAGATGAACAACCATTGATACCAGGCAACTATAAAAGATTTATCTTGGCCCCAATGAGACTATTAACTCTTGCAGCACTGGGTCTTCGTAATTTTGGTTCAAGTGATTTGCTAAACTTTTGGAAGGCAACTGACTCACACAGTTGTGTAGATATCCCAGGCTCAATAAACATATTCACCAACGCTTCCTCTCGCTTGTGATGTTCCTGCGAATTGACCAACTAGCAGCCATTGGGTCGCTGTTGGAAGCACTGCATTAATGTTTTTTGTGGAGTTCACTTGGGATGCATCACGCTGCCTTGCCTGGGGCAAGCTTCTGTTTCTGGGGATGAGGATTGGGCGTGCTCCTTTACCTTCTCAAGGTAAGCCTGGTTAGCCTTCTTGTGCGAGCTTTTCAAGTGCACTTTAAGGTTTGTGGGATTTTTTTTTTCCCTTTAGAAATGCACCACATAATTTGTCTCATTCCATTACAAGACACTTGCTTTTATCTAAAACACAATCATATTCAAAGTAATCTGAAATTGGACTGTAGCGATTTCTCCCGACTTTTGCTGACACGATTCTGCGTGGGACGGAGCAGCAACACAGACGACTCGACTAACGTACTTGCCACCTGCTGGCATAATGAGACACAGCAAGAAAAAAAACCTGGAAACTACACTTCATTTTCACCCTAGACTATTGTATGACACACACACATCAATGAAAACTAAACACATTTTTGCTATAAATTCAGTTAATTTTAGTTAGTTTTGTGAACACTCATTACAGTTTTAGTTCGTTTTCCTTTTTTTGCAAAGTCTTGTTTTAATTTTTATTTCCGTTAACGAAAATATTTTTTCACTTCTAGTTTTTGTTATTTCGTTAGTTTTTGTTAACGATAATAACCTTGGTACAAACTGATATTAATCTTTAATAGGGCTGTGAAAATTGAGAGCAAACAAAACAACCGCTGTATAATGCCCTCTGCTATCTTTGTTTAGTTGGTCACATGACTGCATCACATGACTAAAATGCATCATCATTTTTAGAAAGTCTACGTTTTCACTGTCCACACTGCGACGCAAACGCACAGTCTTCAAATGTATTCATTTTCAAAAAGCCGTCTCAGTGTGGATGGGAGGCTAAAACGGAGAGAAAACGAAAACGCATTAGTGTAGACGTAGCCTTAATCAGCACAAAGATAGCCCATACACACAAATCTAAGCACCTATGGCACAAACATTAACACATGCCATCTTACTTGTTCAAAATATGGTTTATCGCCTTTACACTTTGGTTTGTGTTAATTCTCACTCTAAGTCCTGCAGAGGCAGATTTTGCTACCAGCAGCCAGAGCAGTCAGAACGAGTGTTTTGGCTGATGTCAAACTACTGCAAGCAGCTGTACAGTCACGAAGGATGACCTTTTCAGTTAACTTTCACTGGAAAAAGTGATTACGTCTCACATCTTATTTTGCCACATTTTGCATCTTCCATTTATAGAAGCAAGATTCAGGAATTCCTTTCACATATGTGGAACAAAATCCCCCCCAAAAAAATTACAAAAAAATGAAAACCTTAAAGTAGATGCTCATAACTTTGGCCTGTGAGTGAAGGACTACTCACTGAAAGCTCCTGTGTATGTTGGCTGGGTGAGATCCTTTGGCACTTTCCTGTAGATATCAAATCTGAGGAGAGACAAAAAGAAATATATAGCAAATGTAAATATTATGTGCTGAAAAACGTTGCACATTCTGTACCCATCATGCCTTGCGATATTACAGAAGCGCGGTGGAATGTTAGCTTTGGACGTCCGCCATTATATATAACAGATCCAGACGGCCAACCGCAACACATACAAACACACACACACGCACTTTTACAGGGTTACAACCAAGAGGTTGTAACCCTTTGAATGTCTGCTCTGTAATTATGAACTGACCCCAACAAAGGTCTAACACTCCACACATACACAAAGCCAACAAAAACACACACAGAAACATAAACACAAGTTCACCGACAACTTTAAATCATATGGTTTCATCTTCTTGGCAGTAAGTGGATATAAGAACTGCTGATTTACTCTCGGTAAAATCCTCAGTTTAACATTTTTGGATATTTCTAAAAATACCTTTCTTAAACTGCTCGTAAATCAGCGTTTAAGAGATGGGAAGATCATTTCCACCTGACACAATCGACTCTGCTTGTGAAATACTGTTCTTGCCAATTTTGGGAGCTAGAAAAAGGAAGGAGAAAAAATCTGCTACTCAACACCAAAACTATTTCGGTTCAGGACTTCTTGCGCTTGTCCTTTTTGGGCAGTGAAAAATCTTTTGGCTGACTGTGCAAACTCCTCCCACACCCCGATCTCCCCACTCAACTCTCCTTAGCAGTCTCCTACCAAAACAATCACATCTGTCTACATTTCTTCCACTTAGAGCGTCCAGAAAAATAATCACAGCTAATGCAATGCAGGGCCGGGAGGAAGTATGAGGGTGGGCTTCCTGTAATCCACCTCTGTTTCTTCTCTCGATGTTGCATAACCTCCTGCTTTAACGCCTTTGTTTTAATGTGAAGCACTCCTAGATCCCAAAACTCTCATTCAGCATTCCTCTATGTGTATATCATCACAGTATACATCCATACTAATGTAGATAGATAATGTGCACTGCCTTTCCTCACATAAAACAACCTGACAGGTGGAGCAAAATGATATACATCCCCACCATGTGAAGGCCTTGTAAGTCAAGTTCTAGTCTTTTCCACGTCTTTGGAGTTTATTCAAGTATTACTTACGCATTCTGCGGTGTAGATGGTATGAGTAGACTAAGGCTGAAGGCAGATTGTGGTCATAGTGGTATTATTTGGAACAGAGATGTTCGAGATATGTATTCAGCCACTGATAAGAACGTAAAACAACTGAGCTCATTTTATGAATATGCGAGTTGTGCAGTTTGTCAAGTTCAGCATTATGGCAGGAAAGGATCATTTTACATAAAGGAAGTTCATCTGGAATATATTTGGATTATTCTTGGTTATACAAATACAGGTTTTTTTTTTCAGCTTAATTAGAGAAACAGTTCAGCTACATGCACATGTATTTTAGAAAATTGACCTTTTTCTGTGCATTTTTGCCTTCTGTACACATGTAAACTGAGCTTTTAAAATACTCCTTGTTGTCTTTCAGTGTCAAATGTGTGAGCCTTTACCATCTTTTTTTTTTTTTTAAAGTCAGGCTTCTGATTGGCTAGCATTTCCATACAACTAGTGTTTTATCACTACTTGTGTGCTCCTGACAATGCATGACATTAGTTCTTGTATTTTCATAAGGCCTGAGATAGTTTCCATAGCATTGCTTACGTGGACAGGATTTTTTTTTTTTTTTTTTTTAAACAAAAGCTATAAATTCCCTTTATAAAAACTACATGTGTATCTGTGGATCTATACATATACATAGATACACACATAGAGACAGACAGACATATACATATATACATACATACACACACACACACACACACACACACATATCTTTGTTTTTAACAGTTGAAGGTGTTGGAAAAAAAAAAGAAAAAAGAACAATATGACATCACTATCACTGACTCCACATACAATATTGGCTCAAGTATTTCGAATTACACATCATCTGATTTTAAAAGGTGACCCATGTAACCACACTATTCACTAGTTAAAAGCAATGAGCTGCATGCAGACACGCTTCCTCGCTCACATACGTCATTTTGCTTTGACATTAAAGTAAAAACATACTGTGATCATGTCATCCTACTGGAATAACACCGCTGTTTCACAAACAGTGTCCCGCACTTCAAACCAGGGGTAGGTAAATAAAGGTCTGATTTAAGATTATACCACAAAAGGACAATAATAGACAAGGCCACAACACACAACTTTCACTTGACAGTAACCAAAATGAGTTGTGTTTACTGCCTCACAGCTAAACTATTTCCTTTTTTTTTTTTTTAAAGAGACTTATTGTAACATTTTTAAACAGTCCTACAATGTGTTCACTCTGAGGTGACAAAGGTTAATGAATTCATTAGTAAAATTAATATGTTCATTACACTAAACAACAGTTTAGGAGAAATGTCAGACACTAGTAAAGCTTCAACAAGTATTAAACAGTTAGCATAAATGTTAACCTGGTTGTCACACATGTTAACTTAAGCAGTTTAATGATTTGTAATTAGCTACACTAGCCGTCTGTTATCATCATCGTAGTGGCTAGCAGAAGTAATTACTGCCGGCTGACTGGATGGAATATTGAGTAGTGACAGAGCAGGTTGTGGACACATGGAAACAGGTGGGTCGCCTGCTGTGCAGAGCAGCGGGGGAACCGTAGCTGAACTGAGTAGAGAGTCCAGAGTGTGGAGAACTAATCCGAGAACATAAAGAGTGGAATCCAGAGCAGAGCAGAGCTGCAGGCTTTTCGACTTTTAAAGTAACTGGTTAAAAAGTTTCTTATTTCCTTGATCGCAGCTTCAAAATGTAGTCAGTAACTTTATTATAATAAAGTACAATTTATAAAGTTAAACCTTTTAAAGTCAGCAATTTAAAAAAATATTTAAAAGCTCCAGGAGTTATTTAAATTAAAGAAAATATACTTTAAAGAAAAACATGACTATACACCTACTGAAGTGTAAAAAAAAAAAAAAAAAAAAGACTGACATAAACTTTCACTATATGTATTTTTAACCTGTGCGACACTGTGGTTTTATCAAACTATCTCTACTCAGAACACTTCATGAATATTTATGATGAGGTTCAAGGGTTCACATCTCAGTGTACCACTTACATTCGTAATTTCCTGAATTACAGTCAACACATCTCCTTCCGTCACATCTCACTGCTCAGATGTTATGTGATTAGGGAGGACATGATGTACCAGCATCTAGCTGTTAACACCATGACACGAAAACACAAGCCTACTTTTCAAGGGTCTTAAATAAATAAGCCGAATCTCGGCAATGACTCACGGTGAGTCAGTAGTTTGTTCCATGTATAGCCGAGTAAACCCACATTACAGACGATCAAGGTTCTTCTTTTCACACCTTACACCACAGAATATAAGCAATACTTCTCTCTTTACGTAGGTAACCCAACTGCTGTTACGATAAAGTCATTACTGCAATTATTGAAAAAACAGGGAGAATCCATATTAAGCCTCTAAAGTGACCATGTAATAAACACAGCAGATCATCGGGTTGGCTAACACAAAATGTCCTTGTGCCAATAAATGACATAATCTAAAGGACATTAAACTTGGGCATAAAAGCCTTTCGGTGATTCACTCGTTCCTTCAGTGACGCTGTTCGGTCATCCTGAATGAGATGATCCTCATTGTTGGAAGTTGGCATTTGTGGAAGAACTTTATTACTGTTGAAATGTCAATCTACAGCAGCTGAGAAAGATACGCATTTCTAGAAAAGACCAAACCTAGAAATTTACTACCACATATTAGAAGGGGAACACAAGACCGTATATGTGTACACCATCCTGCTGCTGGGGAAAAAACAAAAAAAACCTAGAACACCAACTGTACATTAATCCAGAGCTTAAAATAGTCCCTAACAAATACACAAGTAACTCTTTGAGGAAAGCTGTGTGTCTTTTTTTTTAAAGAAATGAAAATGTGTACATGCAATTAGGTTTTAAATTTTAAATTAGCACCTTATTATTTTTGCTCATCAGATTTATGAACATAAAGGCAGAAAAACACCAGCTTCGCACTTTAGCTTATTTGTTGTGCGCTTTGAAATAAATAACATGCACATTCTGGGAATACATCCTACTTTTGTGGATGGTGCAATCTATGGTAGCCAAAAAGTGTTACACACCCTCACGCTGGTGACTAACCCTGCAGTATTTTTGAAAGGACAACACCTCGAAACAGTTACTCAAGCCTTTTCTAGCTGTTGCAATGCGGGTTTTGTATGATCGAGGCATCAAGCAAAGCATCCAACGATGAGAATCTGACCTCTTGTGACACAGAGTTCATCCAGAGTGTTTTCTCTTCTGTAGTAAAATCATTCTGTCAGCACAACACAGCTGTAATCTTTGGAAAAAGATGACAGACACTGATTTCCAGTTTGACCGTGCTGTTGATCATTTTCATCAATCTGTCCGATTTTTCTGCGTTAACATTCAGCACAGCTATACAGCTATCTGAAAACTGTGATTACTTCACATTAAATAGAGCTGGAGGATTATCTGAAACATTGTCACATATGAGCCTTGTTGGTTCCTATTGACCTATCAGCAAATGACATCACATTTACTAATGGAAGCTGTGGCTCAGGACCTGGGATGGGCAATTGATTTTTCCTAGGGTCCATGTGAGAAACTGTAACTGTTGCGCTAGTAAGCCAAACTCAATTCTGCTCAATATGAACTTTCTCTCTTTATAAACTGCTACCAGTAAGAATTAATGTTACAATTAGGCCCTAAATGTGACTCCCTGGTAAGATTAACTGCACAAGCTCTGCACAAGAGACAGAGCGGGTCATCTGCTATTCGGAAGGTCATGGTAAAGTTGCGAAAACGTCCTTGGGCAAGGGAGTGAACCCCATACTCCTCCAGATGGTATAGAACAAAGCACTGTGTGAATGGGTGACTAAAGCTTGTAGTAAGGGACGATCGTGGCTCAAGAGACTGGTGGTGGTCAGAGTGTCTGGGAGCCTCGCCTCTGTCAGTGCGCCCCAGGGCAGCTGTGGCTACAATGTAGCTTGCCATCACCAGTGTGTGAATGGGTGGATGACTGAATGTAGTGTAAAGCGCTTTGGGGTCCATAGGGACTAAGTAAAGCTATATACAAATACAGGCCATTTACCATTTACAATAAAAGGCACTTTGAGTGCTCGGTTAGAACCAGTCCATACTCAAATATTGTGCTACATTAATTGTGTGTGTCAAAGATAGTGTTTTGAGAATTTTTTTTAAATTTAGATGGTAAGAAACCAACAGACAAACAACTAAAAGGCACTTGAATAAGCCCAAAATGTAACAATGCAATCCACAGGCAGGAAACATAAATATTATTAACAAGTACAAGCACTTTACAACTTAATTTGCTGTCAAAATAAAATGCATAGAAGATATTTTGTTTATGACTTTGCTAAATGTTTTTCTTCAATATAGCAGCTGCGTTGTTAAAATACTGTTAGGAAATGACTTTTGTTGGGTCTGGTGAGCAACAGGATAACTGCAAAAGTAATACATTACTTATTCAGAGCCTCTGAAGAGATACGTTTTGTATGTGTTTAATTAGTTTCCAGAACACGCTGCAGTTGAGTTTATCAGATACCATTTTAGACTCTGTATAAATGTGTGAAGTTTCATCTCTGTGAACTTAACAGTTGTGACTGTGGATATGGCAGATTTCCATTCAAAATCTAAAGGCTGGCTCAAAATGTGTTCTTACTAAATTTGTCTTGGCACTGGCAAACAGGATGACGTGAGCATTATGCAAATGGGCAATGCAAACATCCTGTTTTTTATTCTAACTGGCCGTACTCTATTGATAGGTTTAACAGCCCTGTAGAGAAAGTGTGGCAAACAAGTTTAAGTTGCAGATTAATAGCTTGAATGGCTCTGCAATGGCTGTGTTCCGGTTTCACTGTTTATTGGTGGCTAATGACTGAATGTTTTGATGTTTGTGTACTGAACGTGCTACACAGTTTCTTTTGTAAACCAAACCAACCGTGCTGATTGTAATCGGGCTCACGTCTGGCAAAGCTGGTCGAGGACATTTGCACATGCGCAAAAAAACGAACCCACACAAAAACCCGAGCATCACTGCGGCGACTTAACGAAAAACCCGTGCATAAAAAAAATGTTTCTTTTTTTAAAAAAAACTGAGCTCGCTCATGTCAAACGCAACACATCATTGTGATAACTTTGGCTGCCTCAGTAGCATGTGATGCTGAGCCAACTGTTAATTCATCTAGAGCTCACAGACAGCAGACCACCACCACCACTTTCCACTTCATATCCCGCCACAAAGAACCGGAAGCCCCCCGTACTCACCTCCTAACATCGAAAGTCATGATGTTTGCACGTTGGACAGGGGCGTTAAAAAGAAGAAAACTACAAACAACAGGAGACCATACTATCTTCAACGCTACCGGTTGTTCATGGGTACCGGGCTGACGTCAGCTTAGGACGCTTTGCAGAAGCTGATTGGCTAAGATGTACTTCCTGTTCACTATGATTCTTCTTCCTCCGAGTGATGCAGCCGTATTATAATGGGCCGAAACATGAATGGGAAAACGTTTTTTAAATTAAGAAATAATTAAAAATTAACATTAAGATTAACAAAAGATGAACTTGTGCAATACGATCACATTTTTAAAAATAATTTTATTGACTGAAAACTATAGTGTTTTTTTTATTTATTTAGTAACGTGAATTTTAAGAGGAAAAGGAATTATGAATTTTATGACAAAAATGGGCAATACAAACTGCTCAAAACTCAAATTTAATCCAGTATTATCCATGTGTTATGCTCTTACTCTTATTTTTCGCTTTCTTTTTTAATATGTGCAGCAAGAGAACAAAAATATTTTTAAAATGTTTAAAAAAAAAGCATGTACTACTCCAAGTCTCATTCACCTACACATTTTAAAAGTAAATATTTAGCTGACATTCACATACACCCTCACTGCAGTGATGGATGAATTGTGGGTAACTCAGGGTTCAGCATCTTGCCCAATAAAACTTTAGTTCATTTGATTTTCCCAGTTGGTCTGCACTGATACTTGTGTAGCACTTTTCTGCTCATTTTCTTACAACATGCCTCAATATACAAATTCATACAAGCATTATGTCATCATGAGAACATAGCAAGCCAGGAATTAACCCACCAACCTTCTGATTAGTGGCCAACCAGCTCTACCACCTTTGCCAAATTGCCATAGAGGAAAAGGTTCTCTTCCCCTTTTTTAAAAAATAATGCTAACAACTCCTTCTTACCAAGAAATGAAAATTTATAAACATAAAACTCTGCCACCTCAGTGGCTGTATCTAAGGAGGACTCTATCAGAAGGTTGGTGGATGAATCCCTACATTCTCAAAGTATCCTTATGAAAGAATCCTTGGGCAAGATCCACAACACCAAGACGCCCCCAATGCATTTGTGTGTGTGTGTGTGTGTGTGTGTGTGTGTGTGTGTGTGTGTGTGTGTGTGTGTGTGTGTGTGTGTGTGTGTGTGTGTGTGTGTGTGAATGCTGAAACAACAGCTGTATGAATGTGATTTGGTGAGTGAGACTAGGAAGTGCTTGTAGTGCTAAACTTGAGTAGAAAAGTGTTTTAAAAGTACCAGTCCATAAATTATGAATAGAAAACTATTATGCAATTGTACATATGACAGGTAAAGGTAGTTTTGAGTAACTTTTTAGGAGTCCAAACAATAGATTGTTTTAAAGAAAGGTGTTATTTAATAAAAGAACATGGGTTTTTATCATTACTGTTATTCATGTTGTTCTTACTTCTAAAAGTAAGTAAGACACTTTGCCCTTCTCCCCCCCCCCCTCCCGCCATGGCGAGTAACTACGCACATTTGATCTGGCAGTTTTACATCAGATGCTCTTCTTGACGCAATCCAGAGAGGGTTTTATGTCTTTAGCTGGAATCAAATCAACAACCTTTACGCTTGCCAAGCAGCATGTGTTTACTACTTTGCTCGAGGCGTCTATGTGATATAAATCATATTGCCATTCTAATAAAACTAATAGAGGTATTACTGTGCTAACATCTAATCTCCCACGTTGACTCCAAGTACATCAGCTGTGCCTTTTGGCAAGTAAACAAAAGCCTGCACATTATCTGACCAACACAGATTACCCTTCACGTGCAAAAATGAAAAAAAGGTCACCATGAAAGAAAATCAGCTGATGTGTAGTAAAAATAGATTTTTCAAGCAAAACAGCCCTCGGCTAAGCTTTTCCAAGTCTGACAAATGAATGGAGAATATGTGAGTTTTTACAGTAACATTACTTATGAGTTTGGTTCACATCCATTGCGATCATGTACAAATTTCTAGGGGACTAAAATAACACCACAAAACTGAAACTGAGACCTATACGTCAGGCTGGTATGGTTGAGAAATGCATCTGCTGCTCTCCTACCAAAAATCCATCAAATCTATCAGTTAACGTTTTTTCCACTGTAGGTATTTTCGTTTTCTTTCCTTAACACACACACATATACTCTCATATCAAGAAACAGAATATTTTTGGCTTAAAGAAAAGTGGTCTGTTGTTGAGACACTAGAAGACAGGATAGGCCCTGTGTTTTCCCAGTGATGTCTCAGTGCAGCCCGTAGTGACAATGACAGTAATCAGGCACAGATGTCAGCAAGTGACAGAGCGGTCTGACCACAGGAAATGCCACTTTGTCATCCTCTGTTTCACTTCCCTTTCTGCATGGGAACGCTGGTTGGTTACAGGCTGTTATTATGGGAATGAAAACAAAGCAATGGTTTCAACTACTTACAGTGCTCACTTTTAATATTCAGTTTCACACATACATCAAGCCGTGCTCACAGCAAAGTCCAGCTTTCTGGTCATGATGACCGCAGAGAAATTAGGCATATTCACACCAGTCCTAAACCCATCATCTCCTGGTTTCTGTTTCAATCTCAGCTACTTGTTCAAAGGTCCCCTGAGTCATGGGCTCTTATTCATCCCCTAACTGAATATCTTTACTTTGTACCCAAGTGACAACCACACCCACGCTTCATTTCCTGATCTAGCATGGCTGCAACACAAAAGGCAAAAAAAGAAAAACATTCACATCCTGACATACATAAAAAAAACACCTGACTTTGTAGTATTTCCCACTGTATCCTTTGGGTCTCGTTTTGCAGTGATGACGCATAATACAGCCACTCATGCAGCTTCAAAAGGAGAAAACTATACCAGCTTCACTGTTGCAGATGGTGAAATATGATACTTGGCTTTTGCCAGTAAAACTTGAATTAATATCCGAGAATATTTTGTAAGCCAGTATCACACCAGATATAAGTGATGGTGTGTTTTGCTTTTTGGGGGTTTTTTGGTTGTTGTTTTTTTTTTTGGGGGGGGGGGGGGGGGCACCTCTTACTTCAAGAAAGTACAAAACTGATTCACAGGGTTGCTTTTGTTTTGTTCTGGCTGTCTGTCTTAACCTCTTAGTCAGGTGTCCCGTTTCTGCCTTAACTATAACGCCTGTTGCTTCATAAGTGGAAGGAAGGCGGATTTGCTGCAAGGACAAAATGTTTGGGTACAGACTGTTTTTGGAGACTGTTTGACCCTACGTCCTTGTGTTGTGTGTAACATTCCTGCTTTGTTGCAAGCTCCTCACAGGCTCACACTCGTGTGAGATGTGACTCATCTCACATGAGTGTGAGGTTAAACCGGCTGGAGAGTTTTTCTGCACTCAACCGTGACTGGTTACCTTCCTCTGCCTCCTTCCGTTCTTAGATAACAAATTCATTTTTTCACCCCTCCTTGCTTGAAGTCAAAGAGACGCTCAGGAACAGGACAGGTGTGAACTCACCAAGCCTGAAAGTCCACACTCAGTCAGGTTAAAGTCATAATGACATCATGACCTATTTGATAAAACAGTGTGACAATTAAAGAAAAAATGTAAATATGTTAGGTGACCTAATTTTTTAAATAAGCGACTGTTATGGTATCCTAAAGTCCAGTGTTGTAATATCACACGTTCACCTCTGCTTGGTAAATGTTTGTTTCACAACCAAACAACCGTGACGTGTGTCTGCTGTTCAGTTTCAAGACAGTAGGGCTAGTCAACAGACACACGGTCTCTAACAACAGTGATCTTCCAGCTTCCTTATTATGAAAGAGAAGTGTTGTCCGTACTGAGTCAGCAAACCACAACAACAAATGAAAAGGGTTTCCCAGAGCTTTTTGTTTGTTTTGTTTTTTTAAAAACATACTCTCATTTTGACTTAAACAGTTCATCATGTCACCCATCTTTTCCAGTTAGATCACGGATGAAACAAAAGTAGCTGGTCAAGAGATCTCCATCTGCTGTTGCCTTCCTGGCAATCCACTGTTTTGTTTCTAAGCATGTGGAAATTTACTGGACTTCAGATTTCTATATAGTGATTAACTTTTATGGTTAGCCGTTGCTCTCGGGGCATTGAACACTATGTACCGCTGACTAATAAAAACAATGTGTAAACTTTTATGGCACCCGTGGCAGATATCTATTTATTATCTTGTTATTTGTCAACTCTCAGATGAAGAGGCGAATTTAAAATCTAATTAAGCACTAACATCATGGAAAGGTTTGGCAAATTCCTCTTTTTCCTGACATGCAGATCTTCAAATTAGGACTTTACATGAACCAGAATTAAACAATTAAAAACCTTTAAGACACTGGCAGCGTGCACTGAAATAAACAATCATAAAGCACCTATTATAAATTACTGCATAGGACAAATAGATGTGTAAACACTTAGAAGGCTGTAAATTGGTGTTGATTGTACTTTTAATTTGGTGAATTAGCAGCCTAATGTATTAAAGTAGAATAGCTTTATAACAGTTTAACGTTGACACACTGAAGAAAGAAAACACATTAGCCGCTAATGATTAAAGTTGGTCAACATCGCGTGCCCGCGTACGTGCAGGACGCATGTACAGAAATGTCCTGCTTGTGCGCGAGCCTTCTTTTGCTCTCGTGCACGCGGTACGGTCGGCGATGACGTTCGCAGAATTGGCAGACATCCAAGAGGGCGGTCCCCTTGACGTCATTGAGCTCTCATTCACAACCACGGGTTTATAAAAGCGGGCTGAAAGGCACTCGCAAGCAGACGCGCTCACTATAACATTTAATTTTTTTTTTTAACTTAAGAAGACAAATAAAAGTCCGGGGCTGCCGAATAGGCTACTCTAAAGAAGAAGAAAGGACCAGTTTTAAGATCGTCTTAAAACTTTTTCATGTTTTTGATTTTTTCTTTTTAAACAAGCTAACCGGAACAAAGGACTCCGCGCTTCAAATAACACTTGGACGAACAACGTTTGTCAAGTCGGCTCAAACCTAAGTTTTGTCTTCCGTCGTAACTTTATGTTTTTGGATTTAACATTTCTCCCCCGCCGTACTACTATGGTCATAATGGAGGTTCCCACTATCGACTGCGCTTCCCTCCGTGGTTTGCTGGAGGGTGAAGTCCTGGGCTGCCTAGTGCTGGACTGTCGCTCTTTTCTATCCTTCAACTCCTCTCACATTTCGGGCTCCACCAACGTGCGCTTCAGCACCATAGTGCGCAGGAGGGCCAGGGGCGGTCTGGGACTTGAACACATCGTCCCCAACGAGGATATCAGGAACCGGCTCCTTTCCGGGGAGTACCAGTCCGTGGTACTGCTCGACGATCGCAGTTTGGACTTAAGCCAAGTGAAGAAAGACGGCACAATGATGCTTGCTGCTACAGCCCTGTGTCGTCACGCCTGCGGTGCCAGTGTTTTTATTCTGAAAGGTAAGAAAACTCCGAGTTTTAAGTAGTTTAAAGAGTTGTTTTACTGTTTCCTGACAACGAGGTCAATAAATGACGATTACACCTGTCACCATAACAGCTGGTGCTTGGAGTAAACGATGTTCCAAAATAGCACCATGAGCAGCTGTCACCTTTTTGGAGAGCTGTATTTAAAAACGTCTTTGTTGAGATGTGTGATCTAACCTTGGTGGTTTCTTTTCTGTCCTTTTTAGGCGGATTTGAAACATTTTCTACAGAGTATCCAGAAATGTGTACCAAACCCTCCCCTCCACAGGGACTTAGTTTGCCTCTAAGCTCCAACCATCCTGACAGTGCTGGTACCAACAGTAGCCCTTGCAATACACCGCTATATGACCAGGTTGGTATTTTATTGTAGTCAAAGATTAAAAAGCAAAAATAATCCCAGTTTCTGTCACTTTCTGTCTGTTGGACTTTTATATTTATGACTGATTTTTTGTTTTTGTTGTGGTTGTCTAGGGCGGTCCAGTGGAGATCTTGCCTTTCCTTTACCTTGGTAGTGCTTACCATGCCTCTAGAAAAGACATGCTGGACATGCTTGGCATCACCGCTCTAATCAATGTGTCTGCCAACTGCCCCAACCACTTTGAGGACTCCTTCCTCTACAAGAGCATCCCTGTCGAGGACAACCACAAAGCTGATATCAGCTCCTTTTTCAATGAGGCGATCGAATTTATCGGTGAGTACATCATCACGTTTACTCTCTTCGCACGCCCTTTCTGCTAAATCAAAGCACCTAGCATAGTTGTTGATGAGGAGAAACACAAGCACCAAACCCCTTCCCCCAGATTTAAAAAAAAAAAAAAGTTCCCTCCAAAATCGACCAGCTGGCTTGGCACAGGCTCCCTGCTCAGGCACAATGCGGTTACATCATTGCCACCTCCCAGCCATAGAAAATAGGATGCCCCCCCTCCTTTTTTTTTTTTTTTTTTTTTTTTTTTTTTTTTTTTTTTTTTGATCAATTGCGAAGCAGCAGCTCCAAGCTAGTTTGTGGTGGGTAGACTGGCTGCTTGAATAGCTCCCTCCACACTGCTCTTTGTTCTGGCCAAACAAAAGGCAGTTTCTCCTCACTCAATGTCAGTTTTCCTCCCAGATCAATACAGCCAGCAGGGGTTTATCCCCCTTCTTTTGTGCATTCAGTCTGCCTCCTTTGGTAGCGGCCCCCACTGGCTCGCACCCTGCTCCGCCATTTATGTCGTAATGAGCACTGGCAAATTTTAATAGAATATCAAAGTGTTGCAAAGACTTTGGTGCTTGTGGTTTCCTGTCACAGCCAGGAGTTCAGCCCTGATACAACCTCGCAGGTGTTTACACTCCACTAACTTTTCTTTCCCTTTCTCTTTCTCATCTTCAGACTCTGTGAGAAACAAAGGAGGCCGGGTGTTTGTTCACTGTCAAGCCGGCATCTCCCGCTCCGCCACCATTTGCCTCGCCTACCTCATGCGGACCAACCGCGTGAAGCTGGACGAGGCCTTTGAGTTTGTCAAGCAGCGCCGCAGCATCATCTCCCCAAACTTCAGCTTCATGGGTCAGCTCCTGCAGTTCGAGTCCCAGGTCCTGGCCTCGTCGACGTGCTCGTCAGAGGCTGGCAGTCCAGCTATCGGCGGCAGCAGCACAGTATTCAACTTCCCCGTCTCCATCCCCGTGCACACTTCTGCCGGTCAGCTCTCATTCCTCCACAGTCCCATCACCACGTCTCCCAGCTGCTGAAGAAAGGGTTTGTCAGCAGACACTTTGTTTGGACTTGAACGGCAACTCGAGCGTGACTTCACAAAACTGCGCTTCTGATTATTATCCATTTATGGTGATGCTGGTATCGCCTTACAGAATGGGCACCTATTGTTTTCAGGGTCAGATCATTTGGCTATGTGATCTGCTGGTCAAATCTCTGTAGCCTGGCTTTTCATCATTTCAAAGGGATGTTTGAGAACCACCATTTGAGTATTGATGTTTAAACTGAGAAATGTGAAAATTAACCACACTTTTTAACCTGAATTACTTGGGGAAACAACTGACAGGATAGTTGTGTTTAGTCTTATATGGGAAATCCTTTTTTTTTCTCCTCCATGAGGCAACTGCTTCTGATAATCATAATCATTAAGAGACAGAGGGCTGTAACAGTTGTCTCAGGAATGTTCATTTACCCTCTCATATGTTCATTTGCTTTCTATACTGGTCAAAGAAAGCAATATTGATCTACTCCCCAACATGGCATGGAAGTCTCTCCTTCCTTTGAACAATGAATGTATCCCCTTCTTTCTAGGAGTAGATGTGCCAGAAATCTTCATAGTTAGATTTAGAGTTGAACAGGGGGCCGTTTCAAATGCAAATACTTGCCTCACGAGACATCATGAAGCCATGGCGATCCTGACATTTTGGGGAAGCTGACCGTGAAATACCTCATGTATGTGTACTGTGTGCTGCAGCACGAAGATGGACGGAGCCCCGTAAGACTACTAAAATGGGGCCACATAGTCCTCTTTGACTGCATTATGACGTATTTATTAACTAAAGTAATATATCTCTATCTATTTTTGGAAATGTTTGTTTTAATGTTGTTTTTATACAAATGAATAAATGTCATTTGACTTTTTTAAAACATGGTTGCAGTGTTGCATTTTCTCCCCCCCCCCCCCCCCCCCCCCCCCCCACACCACCATTTAACACTCATCTCTTCCATAATGTGAATCATAACAATAATCAAAGATTTCCAGGTCACTAACGCAGGGAATATCAATTCAACAGAAAAATACACACTCCCCGGCCTCTATGTTATGTACACCTGAACTGCCTAATGCAAATATCTCATCAGCTAAACACATGGCAGCAACTCAGTTGGTAGTAAACAACATGAAGACATGGATCCATCCTGCCTTGGTGGTTTCGGGGTGTTGCAGAGATTTTCTCGGCCCACTTTGGGCTCCCAGCCTACCTACTGACCATCCCCATCCCATAATGATCACAGTGCACTCATCTTTGGCCCTCTGACAAAACCTTTTCATCATATTATTTAAAATCCCTATTTTTTTAGTTATTTATGGTTATAAATGGCCTGTATTTGTATAGCGCTTTTCTAGTCCCTAAGGACCCCAAAGCACTTTACACAACCTGTCATCCACCCATTCACACACACATTCACACACTGGTGATGGCAAGCTACATTGTAGCCACAGCCACCCTGGGGCGCACTGACAGAGGCGAGGCTGCCGGACACTGGCGCCACCGGGCCCTCTGACCACCACCAGTAGGCAACGGGTTATGACTATCTATACAGGGAGCCATCCACACATCTTCTGATGGCTTCTACAGCCATGTAAACAAGTTCAACTCATGACACAGAGTTTACTGCACTCAAATGCCCTCCACATTCACAGAGTCCAATAAAGCACCTTTGGAATGATGGTGGAACAAGAGATTTGTATCATAGATACAAACTGTGTGATGCTATCATGCCTGTATGGAGCAAAATCTCAGAGGAATGCTTCCTGCACTTTGATAAATCTATGCCAAGAAAAATGAAGGCAGTTCTGAAGACAAAAAGGATGTCAAACCCACTACTAGCAGTGTGTACCTCATAAAGTATCCAATGACTCTATAACTCATTTATAAACATGTTTGCTTATGTATGAAAGAGCCAGTTTCCCATTCTAGAAAATCAAACTCTACACGTGTGTTTGTGTGTTATCGTTTTCATTTATTTCTCTCAAATCATTTAGTCCATTAAAATTTCAACAAATCAAGAGTTAAATATCTTTGCGTTAATAAACCTAACCTAAAATAAAAAGTGTCATTATAAAGTGACTTTTTTAGCTGTACATAAGTTTGTTTTTCATAGTGTGAAACTACTTTATTTTGGATGAAAAGAACAGTAGAAGAGGAACATTTATATTCCACCTAAACAAAGCTGATGGGAAGTGGTCAACTGCCGTGTTCAAATTATTTTTCTACCACCCTTCCCTGTTTTGTTCCATGTGATGGAATCCTCTATCTTATATCTGCATAAGGATTCGACCAAAATAAGAAGCATGATGTCATGGCGTCAGCCATTGTTCAGGCCACGCTCCCCGTCTATGAACCCCTCTGAGGCCGGGGCAACAGCAGGAGGCTCAAAGAATCAGCTAAGGAGCACCTCCCTCTGCTGCCACAATAGGAGCAGCTGCAAGGCGTTTGGGAAAAGTGTGACAACTAAAGAGCATTCAGGGCTCAGTCAAGCACAGCCCTTGTATCCCCTGCCTCAAACTCAAATGAGGAGGTGGGGACTAAGATAGCCATGAAAGGGAAAGGAATATGTTTGGTTTGCAAATTAGCCAAAACATTGGCTGTAACCCACGGCTGGGGTGTGAGAAAAAGGAGACAAACTTCCTGTGGAGGTGATGATGGTGATGGTGATGGTGATGGTGATGATGACGATAACGACGAGCCCCCTGAAGCCTTCGATACAAACTCACTGTCTGTATTCATTGAAGCCCAGGTTTCGGGGGAGTGGGCACTGATGTCTTATCTAACAGCAATGCAAATGTAGTCTCTGACAACAACCATTACCAGTGACGTGATGGCTCTGCGATCAAAGGCTCATTCATTACCACACCACCACCATCAGGAAAGCGTTGGGGTTTTTTTTGAGAGGGGGGAGACATATGTGAGCCCCCTGCCCTCTCCCCCCATTCCCACAATCACCTCCACACCACACACACACACGCACATCTCCTCCAACAAGCCCCCCACCCCCCGCTTTTGCATCGTTAGAGTTGCCGTTGTAATGTGGGAGGAAGGCAGGAGCGTGTATTTTTGCATGTGTGTGAGTCGTTGTGTGTGATCTGATCCAGATCTCTGGAGAGTGGGGGAAGCAAGGCCCCAGTCAACTGCAAGGTCAGGGACATTAAAGCGCTGTGACTTTTGAGTGTGGGTGAGAGCGATGATTCAAATGTGAGAGCGAGACAATTTAAAAGAGCTTTCAAAATGACACATTTCGTATAAGAATAGAAAGCGCCACCTTGACTATCGTCTTCATTGTCTTTTCACACCCTCTGGTTTTAGCTCGGCATCAGTCGGACAGAACCGGCCATAACGTCATTTGCCATTTCCACTAACTTGCCAGTTGACTCTCCCATTTAGCAGCTGGGCTCTGACTCACCTTCAAAGTCGTTTTAATGATCACAATCCCAAGAAAAAAAGAGAAAAAAGTAGTTATGTAATTTGTCAGACACAGCTGCCATGTTCAAGAAGACACAGAATCCCAGCCCTCCCTATTACATCAGTCAGAGCAGATCACATCAGTGAGACTTGACTGTTGCTTCCACACCACTTGAGAGCGTATGAGTGTATTCATACCTTTAATAAATGACAGTGAAGTCTTTGCAGAAAGCCTATCCGAGTGAGTAACCTATTGGTTAATGTCTTATCATACAAACCTTTAAATTCAGTCAAGTATCGTCTTGATGCATGCTCAATCATGCAGGTAAGTAAATCTCCAAAAGTTGATTCTGTTCATCTGGACGTAACGTTTTGTGGGAGAAACGTTTCGTCACTTATCCAAGTGACTTCTTCAGTCTCCGCTGACTGCAGGTTTCCCCAAATCTTATAAACAGTACATTTGCATAATGACTGAAACCAGCCCACTGAAGAAACAATGGGCTGGGAGGTCAGTTCTGCAATCACAGCATTGTAAAATGGTGACAGATGTACCCTTAGGCCCCCTCCTCGATTCAGAGACGGTCTTTCCCTTTTCATGTAAATGGCCTCCTTGACTCTTCGCTCAAACCAGCGTTCCTCCCTGTCCAGGATGTGTACATCCTCATCCTTGAAAGAGTGTCCACTGGCCTGTAGGTGTAAATAGACTGCAGAGTCCTGGCCTGACGAGGTGGCTCTTCTGTGGTGTGCCATCCACTTCGCCCAGGGTTGTTTGGTTTCCCCGATGTATAAATCCTGGCAATCCTCCTGGCACTTAATGGCGTACACAATCTTACTCTGTTTGTGTCGGGGGACCCGATCCTTAGGGTGGACCAATTTTTGGCGCAGCATGTTTTGGGGTTTAAAAGCCACAGAGACCCGGTGTTTAGAAAAAATGCGTCTCAACTGCTCCGATACTCCTGACACATACGGGATCACTACAGGTTTCCTTCTCTTTTGGATCGGCTGGAGCTTTCTTTAGGTGCCTTCCCAGCTTTGACAAAAGTCCAACTGGGCCTTCTTGATGTGCTGCTGTAAGACTGGGGAAACCTGCAGTGAGCTGAGACTGAAGAAGTCACTTGGATGAGTGATGAAACGTTTCTCCCACAAAACGCTACGTCCAGATGAACAGAATCAACTTTTAGAGATTCAGTCAAGTAGTACCCTCTACCCTCACAGCATCATTTGCTGGTTTGCTGGGCTGCTTCTATAGAAGCCAACCGAAGAAATTAAAGTTTATTTTGGTGACATACAGGTTAACTGTCATGTTAATGTCACTGGGAAATGTTGTTCATTGATAGCTGGTACTGGAGAATGAGAAGGTTTACCATTTGCTCTACATAAGGTTTTGCTTGACCACAAAGCACACATTTGTCTTGTAATTTCAAGAATAATCCATAAGGTAACTAAATAACTCAGACGTCCCAATCACCGATCTTGTGTTGAAGACATATAAAAGAAAATTAAGGTTCTTGATATTAGCTTCTCTTCATTTGCTACCCATTAAATCTGAATATATACCAAATTTGTGCTGAATATATTAAACCATTTTAGAGACCTCATAGTACCATATCTCCCACATAGAGCACATTGTTCTCAGACTTATTTAAGACTTATTTTGTGGTTCTTAGGATATTTAAAAGTAAAATACGAGGCAGAGCCTTCAACCCTCAGGACCCCTTTCTTTGGAACCAGCTAGTTTGGATTCAGCAGACAGACACTCTCTACTTCTAAGATCAGGCTTACAACTTCCCTTTCTGATAACGCTTATAGTTAGGGCTGGGTCAGGTGATCCTGAACCCTGCCTTAGTTACACTGCAATAGCCCTAAACTGCTAGGGGCTTTCCGCCAAGCGTTTCTTCTTCACTCACCTTTTTTCACTCTCTGCGTTTATACACCACTCTGCATTGAGTCATTAGCTATTATTAAACCGTGGCTCTCTTCCACAGTGTGTCTTTTGTCCTTTCTTCCTCCCCTCACCCCCCACCAGTCACAGCAGATTTCAGAGAGCTTTTTCCTGTTAAAGGGAAGTTTTCCCTTCCCACTCTCACCAAATGTTTGCTCATATGGGGTTGTCTGATTGTTGGTGTTTTCTCTGTATTATTGTTCGGCCTTTCCCTTACAATATAAAACGCCTTGAGGTGACTGTTGTTGTGATTTGAGATTTGTTGTGTCATTAATAATACTGAACTGAACTGGATTGAATATTGCTGTGACGTGCTTTGTTGAAGAGAAGGTGACCACAGAGGAAGCCCAAGAGCAAAAGGAGGAACAGAGAAATGCTGGAACATTAGGGGGACTTTGAGATATCCATTAGAGCACTTCTCTTTGGAGTCCACCAGCTACCCTGCTGTTTTTTAGTGCTTTGTAAAGAACATTGTAACTTGTGTTAAAAGGAAGTAAATACATGTATTAAGACCAATCAAACTGCTATGACAAAAATAATATTATTCATCTAATCACCATTTTTCATGTTTGGGGACACAGACATGCCACAGAGTGAAGATACTGGAAACCACAACCTTACCCACTTTTAGTGTGTCAGGAGTCTGTAACGTGAGTAATTACAGAGTAATTACACTTCTCACTCTTCATCACACCTTTAAACTGGGTTTCGCAAGTGTGTCTTTGTAACAGCCGGCACGCTCACAAAATCCCAAGTGAGAAGATTTACTCCACACATTGATGTCACTGCATAGTATGCACCTGCAGTAAATCAGTAAGAGGATTGCGACTATGACGGGGCGGCCTCTGAAACATCCTGTGTCTGAGGCATTGTAATGCCTTGCTCTAATCTTTACGTCAGCGCCCACAGGCCCCATCTGCTGGGTCAAATCTTTTACCGAGACACTGTCGAGGAAAGGCCGCATAAAAGAGGCCAATGTGCCAAACTGAAAAAAAAAAGAAACTGCTTCAATAGCCACTTAATGGACAGAAAGACCCAGCAAGAGGGAGATTTATGTTGTAAAAGCTGCTATGCTTTTTTAAACTTCCAGCATCCGTGACATTCCACATCATAGAGGTCAGACAAGCGGCTGTTGCGTGACAGGAGAGGAGATAAGGTCAGATTCCTGGCATGATAACCAAACACTAACTCAAAGAATTTAAGGACATTATGTATAGCTGCACTGAAGCCAGCAGGACTCCCCTTCCTTTAACTGCCCCTCCTAGAATGTCAGATAAGAGAAGTAAAAGATGTATGCGGGATTTTTTATTATAATAAAACAATTATATGGAATAAACGAGGGTCAAAACATTGCCTCATTTTAAAGTCCCCCATCCAGAAAAATAAATAAAGAAAACCAAATCTGCATATCTGCCAACTTTTAAGCACTTATTAGCACAAAAACTCATCAAACGCAGGCAGGAGGAAGGCACCCATCATTCCACCCTCATTCACCCCACAGGCACTGAACAGAGGCTGTATTTTTCCACTCACTGAAGCGTCGTCAGGTCTGTGTTCACAAGCAGAAATGAGATCCTGTGTTGGTTATTCAAGGAATGCTCGGCATCCTGTCTTCTACGCTGACTGCACTCTGGGTGGATGATGTCACACCCAAAGAACATGTAGGTGTAGATAAGGATCTCAGAGGTGCACGCAGATGTGTTTGCCTGTTAAAAGTATGCCCATATTTCAGATGAGACTTAAGAGAATTTTGAGGCCGGTTGAGTCTTTGCCCATTTGCGAACAATGAGAAATCTGATGAAAACAAGTCTTTGCTTAAAAACGTGTGCAAGTATTGGAAAGATAAATAAAGCTTTGAGCATTTGGGCAGAATATGGTACTCACTGAATCTAAACCGTGGCCCTCTCATGCATACAAAAGCTGTAGAAGGTCCCACGTGACTGAACTATGAAAACTTAACTGATGATGCAGTTTGCTGGAGGAATAAGAAACTGATTTTCAGTTCCAAGTCAAGTGACAATACTTCATGTGAGGTCATACAGAGTGCTGTAAATGGGTCAAAATGTGTTCAGTTTTGTCCTAATAGTTGATCTTAGTCTTTTAATGAGCAACCTAAAAGTTCAGACACAACAAGAAGCATCCCAACTTTAAAGGCAACCTGTGTGTGACGGTATTGTGTAGGAGCAGTACAGCAATTCCTATAAATCCAAATATCAGCTTTCTTCCTATACATTATTTGCAGTTACAGTTATGCTTTCCAGTCATTGTTAAGCTTTTTTTTCCCAATCACGTGTTCCCACATCACACGAGCATGTTTGAAAGTGGTTGCAGATGGACACATGATCTTTGCGTTGTATTAACATGTCCTCTTATTCACTGATGACCTGTTAAAAGCTGTCTTTTGTCATCGGTGGGATCGTCTGTTCAACGACGTTCGTGAATTTGTGTATTCAGGAATTAGTCTGTGATAGTTGACTAAAGGAAGTGAACAAAAAGTATGTTAAAACACAAGTCCAGAGAAGATGCAGAGGGGCTTGTCACACAAATGAAATGAAAGGATACTCAAAAGGAGTTCTGATTCTCACTGAGTGTGTGCTCATTGGGTGTGAGCGCCATCTTGAGGAAAACACTGCGTGTTTCACCACTAAGACACGCAACCTGTAACTGGACTAAACAGAACGTAGGAGCGTACGAGTTTTTGCCTTCAGCATAAAAGTCATATTTTCATTTTGACTTAATCATCCCACATGATCTGAAAGGTTGAGGTTTCCAAGGGACCACAGAGGTTTTAAAATGATCAGTGTGGGTGTAGAAAATCAATAACCCACTGTCTAACACAGATGTGGCATTCATGAGTCTAACCTGGGGATTCACACTAACATGACATCATTGTCATTATGCAATTTTTTTAATTTTTACTTTCATTATTCAAATTGAAGTTAAAATTCGGAAAATACCCCTGAGCCCCACAGACAGAAAGTGTTGAAGTAAGCTGGATAAAGCAAGAGACAGACTGAACTGCTATAGGTCCAACTCAAGACATTTCCGTTCAAACTGTAGACTTTTGAGCAGTTAATGAGTAACTGTGCTGTAAGGCTGCTGATGAAGGGCAATGTGACCACTTCAGTAATCTGTATTGGGTAGAGTTAATGATCAACTAGAAATGAAACATTGATATCTTAAGGTTAAAATAGGAAAGGGTAACAACACAGAAGATTAAACAGAAGCCTAATATGCTACTATTCCAATGTTTGGAATAGTAACATTTTTTAAATAAAAAACACACCAAATTGATTAGGAATTTTGAAAACATGGATTATTTATAATTGGTATCATTTACACATGTATATACTTTTAGTAGGAATCACTCCTGTGTCCTAATGGCAAGTTTAGCAAGTTATATGTTTGTTATAAGTATTACTATAGGCAATCCAATACAAAAATCTACCAAAATATAAAGATATAACAGAGTGATGTATAATACTTTATAACGGGAAATAGAACGGAGAAATCTTTGTTTAACTACAATAGAAAAAAATATCAGAGAGTCTGGTGGAAAACTGATTAATAGGAAAAATATATCAGAATCTTTAGTTTGAGAAATGATATTTGCCACATGAGATGTGGAACAGCTGGCACATTCATAAGCCCTTGGAAGTCTAACTCAAGTGATAACCCTACCTTAATGATAGATTTTGTCCCGTCTTCCTGCCCTCACTACCAACCAGATACGGCAGATGGCTGCCCCTCCACGAGCCTGGTTCTGCGGGAGATTTCTTCCTGTTAAAGGAAAGTTTTTCTTCACCGCTCTCACACTTTAGGGGATTGTCTGATTGTTGGGGTTTTCTCTGTATTATTGTAGGAACGTTACCTTACAATACAAAGCGCCTTGAGGCTACTGCAGTTGTGATGGGGCATTATAAATAACACTGAATTGGACTGAACTGAACTGAATTGAAAGGCAGAAAGGCAAAGCTAAGTTTTTGATGTTTTTCAGTAACATCAGGGGTGTAATGTTACATTGTGAGCTGCATACAGCCCACTTTAATCTTGAGTGGGCCAAACCAGCAAAAATCCTCTTTCTGTCAGTGTAAAGTTGTTTAATTACACATTTATTCCTCTTTATTATATAAAAAATTAGTTTTAATAGTACTTTTCAGTTTTTCTACAGGATAGATAAATACTGCTATAGCAAATAAGTAAACTGTTGTTTATCTATTGGGTACTTTGGTGTAGTATGAATGACAAGATCGTTCTCAATAGGAAAAGCTGTAAAACCCATGGAAATACAGTTAAAGGTAAAACATCTGTGCACTCATTCACGTTTTCCAAAGCTGTCTATGCTGGGTCTATTCTGGCCCCCGGGCCTTGTGTTTTACCACCCTGACTTAAAGTCATCATTTTCTGTTTTGCTAACAGTTTAACAAAAATAATTAAAAATAATTTTTAACTCTAATAAAATACTATATATTATAAAAACAAAATCAATATAAAACCAACAAAAAAATGGAAACAGTTAAGATAGGAATAAGGAAGTTTGGACCAAATAGAGCCCCACTTATTTAGACCCACAACTTCACACAGATGACCTCACCCAGATGTCAGTGAACTTCCCCTAATAGAAAGAAAAGAAAAACACACTGGCAAAACAATAACAGGATGCAGAATGATACACAACAGAAGGCAGTCAGTCCATTTCGCGGCACAGTGTCATACCATGTGTCTGTCGCTTGATAGGACCCAGTTTATTTCCATAGCAGGACACCAGCCCAAAGCACAACTTCAAACTATGTAAGGACTCTTTGGAGAAGAAGTAGGTCAGCTGGTGTTCTTCAAAGTGAGAGGTCAGCAGTGACATTACTGGAGCTCAGCAGCTTGTTCGTATGATATATAAACAAAGTTTGATGGAAAAAAGAATGTATTGACTATCGGCTCACTGATTTATTGATGAAAAAAGTAAATTGTAAATTGACTTGTTCTTATATAGCACTTTTTACTTGAGCACTTAAAGCCTTTTATAAAACATGCCTCCTTCACTCAGTTAGTCAGTATCTTGCCCAAGGATACTTTGGCATGCAGACTGCAGCAGCCAGGAATAAAACCACCAACCTTCCAGTTAGTGGAAAGCCCCCCCCCCCCCAAAAAAAAATGTAATACAGGAAAAACAGTTCGCTTAGCTAACAGAAACCCTTGAGCTTTCAGCTTTCATACATGGCTTTCAGGTTTGACGATAAATGCTGCTGGGGTTCTTGTAGCCTTTACCTACTTACTAGGCCTTCTTTACCTTGGCAGGAGTTACAGACAACATTGACAATTAAGCTCAAATTTTAGCATTTACTCCTCATTTCTTCTGCTTTTACATATTTAAAAATCCCTCACCATGGCAGCTGTGTTTAACAAAGTATTAAACAAACTTGAAGTCCAGTATCATAGCAAAACCAGAGAACACTTCTAACATGTTATAAATCCACTGAATCTAGTTTTCCATTATTTGCCCTTTGGCAGAGCTGCTTTTGAAAACAAATAATTTTCCCTCCAAACATTAACACTGTCTCGCGCCCACCTTTCAAGGTCGGGGTTACTGCGCACGCCCACTTCCCTCTTTTAGAAACTGCCGTTTGGGCTGCAAAAGAAAAAAAAAAACAGAAGAAGAAAAAAAAGCCTCCCTACCACGTGTGTATAGCTAACGGTCCGCGCGCGCATACTCACACACCTTCCGCACGTGCTAACGTCCTTCCCTTCCCGGCTGGGATTTTATTGGACCAAATAAAGAGACAGCTAAAGCCACGTGGCTGTGTTTACTCCCTTCAAATTTCTGGCGGGATGGTTTTAGCAATAAAAGAAGCAGACTTTCACTATCCCGCCAGTCTGCAGAGACTGTACACGACAAGAGAAGCTCTGTAGTGATAAATGTGAAGTGTTGTTTTCTGGGGGAGACAACATGGGAAATAACCACTCTTCAAACTTGAGCATTCCCTCTGGCTTGTTTGGTTTGCCCCTCTCCAGCAGAGAAAAGAAGCTGAGCTGCAGCACAGAGGGTAAGCCTTACACTTTATTTCTCTGTGTGTATCATTTCAATCTGTTAAATCTTAGTTAAAAAAACAAAACAAAAACAAAAAACATCTGTGGCTGCTCCCTTAGCCATGAGTAGGGGCGTTTTCAGGATTTTTGGAATGGGGTGTCACAGGGGAGATCAAGAGCACAGCAGAGGTACTGCAAAGGAATTTGATGTAGAAACTGGCTTAAAAAGACATGACTTACAGACTCATCTATGGCTCTGGTTCTTGTTACAGAACCAGGACAAAGTGGTTATTATGTGACAATGTGATGATTATTATTAGTACTGCCAAAGTGTGGGCCAGTGCCCCCTGGTGGGTTGTGAGGGTACTGCAGGTGGGCAACACTGACCTAAATTTACTGAACCATAATGAAGTTTGTGTCCCAGTGGAAGGTGGGTCACACGTTGGCCTTATCTGTTTGTGTATGACTGGATAGCATTAAAAATTTGCATTCAAAAACCTGTTGTTTTATATGTATATTCAACAAAAATTTCAAGGAAATGTATCACTTTCTCTTGAATTTTGATTAGAGTTTTTAGGTGGGCCTAAAAACTAGTACTCCTTATGTTGAATGACTTTTCATAATCTTATTCATGATATAACTGGATCGTTATTATTGCTGTTATTATATAATTGTTGTAGCTTTAGCTATAATAATACAATTACTTTACAAAATAATAGGCAACTAAAATGTTAAACTAAACAATATTGAGTACAATGAGTAAAAACTGCATCTGAAATATAATGGAGTAAAAGCAGAAAGCAGAATAACATGGAACTACTTAGTTAAAGTAGAAGAATATTCAACCTGAATAAATGCACTCAGTTACATCCCTACTAGCCCTATCCATGTGCTCATCTAATGGTGTTTAATTGTAAGATATAATAGCAGTACTTTAGATATAAGTAGTGCTTTAGTTCATATATCATATCTTTAGTGGGGGGCATCAGTTATGGGTTAGGTGGCACTGGTCCTCCCCACGCCTCTCTTTTGGACACGCCTCTGTTCACCAGCATGTTTTGATTTGGCAGGTCTTTAGACCACATGACCTTCCTGACACAACCATTTGTGTCTCCTACTGGGATCGTACTAGGAATGTTTCATGTGTTAGGTGAATGTATAAGCCACCGTACAATGGAGCCTTAATGAATGCAGGGTTATTCATAGCACCACACGCAATTGTCCCACAATAATATGAATTCCAGTCATGTTTTCTGGCTCTTTTTCATATACTTTTAACATTAAACTTTGTACTTTCACATAAAACAAAAAAACAACACATTTTGTAGCTGAAACCCTTCTCCAGTGTCTTCACGTTTTCCCCACACCCTAATCAAACTAAACTTCTGTATTTGCTTTTTCAGACAGACAGGAAATGCCTGTTGCTCATATTGTTGCTATATTGAGGTCCATGTGGGCTGAGAGAGGTTAAAAGAGGCCACTTCATAGCTTCCCCAACACCCCCGAGGGGCTGATGAGAAACACACAAAAAAGCTTGTGAGAACAGACAAGGAAGTGACTGGTGGAGAACTAATGTAATCTCGAAGCAAGGAAAATATACAAACTGACTGTGTTTTCAAATTTTTGGTCCCACTATTGTTTCTTTCTTTTTCCTGTATTTATTTATGCCTCTATACATCTACACAGTTTTTTTATTTATTTTATTTTCAATAGACATTGGCATCTTTTTTCTCTTTAATCACGTACATATAAACATTCTGTACTTGCTATGATCGCAGAGGAATGCGTTTTAGAAATGCGCATATGCGCCGCTAGGTGGTGCCATTGTATCATATTGATATCGCTCTATGGAGGGACCCTATTAGAGGGATCAGCACTTCAGGATTGAACTGGCAAGTCGAAGTATGACTTCATTGGACTTTTGTGGACAAGCTGAACTACATCTTTCATCGGAGTCTTTCCCTGGATTAAGTCGCAGCACTGGACAGAAACACTTGTTTCTATTTAAGCATCCATTGTTCATTCTGTGAAGCAGCTGCATGCTTATTCTGCAATGAAGTGCTTCAGGCAACAAATGTGACTGTCTAATGACCGCTCATTGGGTTTTTCCTATATTTAAAAGCTTCACAGAACAAGAGGGTTTCTCTTTATAGGACTAATGGTACTTTTAAAGCATTTAAATCAGCAGAAGACCTGATAGCATCTGCCAGGCTGGTGTTTCAAATTACAATGAGGCGGAGGAGAGAAGTGGTTGTAGAAAAAAAAAGAGCAGAATTTGATTTGTTGTCTTCAGATCTCATGCATGTTTAGGTTGCATGCTGTATGTGTTACAGATTGCCTGCATTTTATATGAATATCAAAATAAGAATGTCCTTTGTGTGAACTTGTTCATTTCCCTCATTCATAACAAAGCTCTTGGGTGGCAAAGAGGGATTCAGTTAAACATTAAGCAGCGCTGACTTTATTTATGACCACTCGGCTGTGCGTGCGCCTGTGACAGAGAGAGGCAAAAGAAGAAAGAATATGAAAGACATTATCATTTCGGCAGTAATATTCGGTGCATATATATCACCTATTAATCATCTTCATTGATGGGAAGTCACGCTGTAAGCAGTCGCCATACATTTTTAATACTGATTTCAATTTTATAAATAGGTCCAGTCAGTTGGTTAGAGCTAATCCGTTTGCGGCTGTTCAGAGCAGTTCCCGGCTCTCATGCTGTGTGGTCTGTTTTCTGTTAAAACACTGGCAACAAACCCCAGATCTCCCTTATCGCAGCCTCAGCTTCCTCCTCCAAAGGTCAAATTCAATTATCTTTCCACTTTATTTTGCTCCTTGTCTTGTCTCTTCACTTCCAAACAGGGGAGAAGGTTTGACTACCTTCTGAACCGTGTGCTGGGATGGCTCCATAAATCTTGGGGTGAAAGCCTAATTTCAAGTACTGCGTTAAAGGGCCTACACTGTAGAAGGGGTTCGCATTTATACTTGCACGCTTATGAGTCAAGGTGTTGGCAAAACGTAAAAAATGATTGAGTCTAAACTTGGATTGTGAGAGCTGCAGAAAGGAGAAAAACATCATAGATCTGCTTTTTTTGCAAAGCGCTACACAACAATGCACCAACATGGATGCATACCTCGTCGAGGCGGAGTCCAAGCAGACTTAAAAAAAAGTATAATAAGGATTGCTTGTCTTTGATGTCCACAGCTGTCTGCCCACCAGCACGCTATAATTCTGCCTTTCACCCTGAAGTATGCATTTGTTGTTGGTGCATTGTGGTGTAATGTCTCATGGATGAGTCTTGGCAGTCACAAAAACATCAACAGGACTTGAGCCTCACTTTCACACTGTGATGATGGACTCTATGTCTCTCTATGACCTAAGTGTAACACTGCATAATACGTGGAAGTGCCTGAAAATGCTATCATACAGACAAAAGGATTTTGTTGTGCAACTTGTAGGCTAGCCTTGGAAAAGGGCTGGTACTGTGGATCTCTGTCTTATCAATAAAACATAGAGAAAAGCAGAAGAAGCTGCACTCTAATTGATAACAGACACACAGTAATTATGTCTCTTGTTGTTGCTAATCCCCTGGGATATTAGATATACTTTAGGAAAGGAAGTTCTCATATTTACAAGCTCCAAAAATAGCCCTGTCATCCAGCACTCTCAGTATATCAGTGTCCTGTCTGAAGCAGGGGCCCTGCAGAAGTTTCCCACACGTGTCACATGAACGATGTCATGACGAGAGAGCGAGGGAGAGAAAAAGAGGGTCATGGAGTAGGAAAGGAAAGAGGGGTTGCTTTAAGGAGAGATAAGAAAAATAACAAGTCCAAAAAAGCCCACCAAATGATGCTAGAAGGGGAGGGGGGTTACGATAAAGGGTGTGGCTGGTGATTGACCCATTGGCTGCAGAGAGAGAACAGGAAAAGGGGAACAGATGGGCGGAAGCACTCAGCAGTGTAGAAGTGTTATAGGGGAACAGAGCGTCTGTGAAATTGACTCGGTTTTCCTGCTTCAAATAAAAGTTTACGCATTGGGGTTTTCTGGCACCCACAACTTCGTCTTTCCTCTCCTGGATAAAATAAGAACAAATTCCAGAGCTGCAGTCTTTACCTGTTACTGGGCCCTGTTGTTTACCTGAAAATTTTAACTGCATACTGTACATTGTAACATCTCACAAGGTCCTGGACATGATATCCTCTTACAGAGTTCCCGCTGGTGTGTGCCTTTCCACGGCAGTTGTCTTTGATGTCCGACATGCAGTTTGTCTTTGGAGTTGGGCTTGCGGATAGCAGCTTGTGTCCAGTTCAGCACATTCCAGCTTTGCTAGATTTTTATGACAGTTGAATTAACAGCTACATTTGAATGTCAGATGCTGGCCACCTTTATATGATTTAGAGAAAAGAAAATCGAAAATATTTTGTACAGGGGGAAAAAAATCAACATGTTAGTCATGAAATCTACAAAAACACAAGATATGAGTAGCTAAATTGTATATATCAAGATGTCATCAGTTTCTCCAAATATTTTTGTTCAAAACCATGAGTTTACTTTGAATAAATCAAAGCGGTCCTTTGCTTTCACTCTGAAGTTTAGAAAGTTCATCATTCATCTGTCTTATTTTGCGATTAGAAACAAACAAAAAAGTAATTCTCACAAAAAAAATAATCATTCTTGCACTTCTATGTGAGAAAGGTGTTTATTTTGGCATTGAAGTCTGATTGGGTCAACCAAAACAAGATGATCTGAATCGCAGGAAAACTTTGGCTGCCTATTTGTCTTAGCGTCATGTTTGAACTACAGTCACAGTTTTGCAAATCTGTCGTTTATTTTTCTTCTGCTTTGCCAGGAGAGACAGTGATAAGATGCAGATACCCGGCTAGCCAGTATAATTTTCTGTCTTCATATTTCCTGAAAAATTCTCTCTGTTTGTAGAGTATCAAATATATAGTTGTAAGAGAAACCTCTGTATAAACACCTGAATCACATAACAAGAGGGGTGCCATGATTTTTGTGTCATTTGCTGACTGATTTGATCATTTTTTATGGACTCACCATCACTGATCTGTTATGCTGTGCATCTCACTCGTTGATCTTGAAGTTATATCTCAAGCAGCAGGAAAGAAAACAGCCTAAATGTGCTCAGTGAAGTGCATCCGTCCCAAACAGCATGGTCGCTAGCAGAAGAGTCAGTACGCACACCTTAGCTTCAAGCTGCACCATGGGAACTAGGGATGGATGAAAGCTGTTTCCCTGGAGACCTGGACAATACGGGACCTGCTCTGTAATTAGCTACACCCACCCGAGTCAGCAGCGAGGCAGGGAGCATGCCTCAGCTCAAGATGTTTCTCTGACTACATGTTGCTGCTTTGTTTTAAAATAGTGGGGGGGAAAAAAACATGCAATGAGGCAATAGGGTAAAAGACAAGGACATAGCAGCAGGAAAGGAAGCAAAATGGGCAGCTAAGATTACAGGTAAAATATATAAAAATGTACTAAAATTGTTACTTTTATTGAAAGCAGAATGATGTGATTCTCCGTTGGACTTTAAACAAAGACTTGTCATGGACTGTATATAGACGTTAAACACAGCAACTGCAATGTGACCAAATGGTTGCAATGTCGTAGTTTGAAGACTTTATCATGAGTCATTTGAAGACTGTCAATATTTTGTTGTTATAGAGCCAAATGTGACCATATTTGGACAGGAATGTGGACTTCTAAGTTATTTGCTCTTTAATGCTAGCAAAAGTATTAGCCTGATAGCATTAGCCTCACATAGACAAAGAGATGTGCTAGATAAGTAACATACAAGTAAAATGAAAATAAAATTGGACTCTCTGTTCATCTTATCAGATGATTCCTTTAAATCATGCTTTGGTCTTGTAACTGTAAGCATGTTTATTTATACTTTATGGAGATTGACTCAGTTTTGGAGTAAGCCTCAAGTGGCAATTTCAGGAACTGCAATTTTTGGCACTGGTTTCCAGTTTTCCTCACCAGAGGTCTCTGCTTGATGCTGCCATCCGCTAAACATTTTAATGATATTAAATTTGCTAATTAAACTTTACCGTTAAAGTAAAGATGTGCTAGTTGGCATGATATGTGTTATAAGACAAACTCGAGCCTCTTCATTTAAGGGTCAGTGAGCAGAGCTGCGGGCCTTCAAACTGGCCTAGATACCAAAAAGAACAGCACGTTATTACTGAACCTCTGGTGCTGCTAGTGGCTTGAATTTCTTTTATGACAGTTGACACAAGTGACTCATGCACCCAGAACTAGGGAAGGAGAGGCCTGACTTATGTGCCCCCTGGAGTTTCATTTATATGTCCTTCATGGTGCACAGTCCAGTGGAGAACAAAAACTGCTTTGTGTTAGAGCCTCTGTTTTAGTTTGCTCAGATGTTTTTGATCGGGGGATAATTTTTTTTGGGAAGTGGTTAGAATACACAAACTGTGGTGAAATCACAAAAATAATAGGCATCTATCATCAGCCATAAGGTGAACCCAGAGGGAGTTTTACTATTTTGATAACATTTAAAGCTCAGGCGCCGATAAATTAGGCATTGACCGGAGCAACAAAGTAGCTTCTACGACTTTTGACATGTGCAGAACACTGTATTTTTTCTGCCTTGTATGGGAAATTTTCAGCAGAACAGTCCTGCGTATCACTCCTAACCCCCAAGAGAGGGCCAGAGAAGGGGCAATTAGTAGAAAAACAGGAAAGCTAGAGTTACAGGGAGGTTACCCTACATGCAGCTTATGTCTGTCATACTGTCTCTGGCTACAAACTGCAGTGCAATGGAAAGAGATGAGTGCTGAATGGAAATATGCATTTATGTAATGCAGTAGCTGTCTGCTCCTCCATATGCCCCTCTCCTTTTGGACTGTGAGACAAATCAGGTGGACCTTAATGGTCAAAGAAACGCAATTCCAGTAAGCTGAGATGCAGTGCCAAATGTCAATAAAAAAAGAATGCAGTGATTTCCAAGGGAAAAAAAACATAAGCCCACTTTTAAAATTCACAATAAAACACTTATAAAATGTTTAAACTTAGAACAGTTACTATTTTAAGAAAACAACAAGGTCATTTTCTATTCATGGCAGCAATATGTCTCAAACAAGTTGGGAGAGGGCCATGTTTACAACTGTATAGGATCTCCTCTTCTTTTAATAACTGTCTGTCATCTGGGAAGTGAGGAGATCAGCTGCTCGACTTTTGTGAGAGGAATGTTGTCCCATTCTTGTCTAACATAGGATTCTAGCTGCTCGCTGCTCCTGGGTCTTGTTGGTCGTATTTTTTGTTTCATGATGGGTCAAATGTTTTCAGCTGGTGAAAGGTCTGGACTGTTGGCAGGCCACTTCAGTACCCGGACTCTTCTACTACAAAGCCATGCTGTTGGAATAGGGGCAGTGTGAGGTTTGGCATTGTCTTGCTGAAATATGTAAGGACTTCCCTGAAAAAGATGGAAGCATATGTTGCTCTATGACTTGTACTTGTGCCTTTCAGCATTGATGGTGCCTTTCCAGATGTGCCAGCTGCCAATTCCATAGGCACTGATTTCCCTTTATAGCAGAGATACAGGCGTTTGAACTGAGCACTGATAACAACAATTTCAAATTCGAGTCTTCTAACCACGGATCGGTTTTCCAGTTTGCCTCAGTCCATTTTAACTTCGTTTACGTACGGCTTCGTATGTATTTCTTTGCATTGCCTGGAAAACTGGGTTCACAGGCAGTGACTTCCATGACGGAGTGCTTTCATCGCTTTTTTCAATGCAGTGCCATCTGAGGTCCCGAAGATCACGGGCACCCAGTACCGATTTTCAGTCTTGTCCATTCCGCACAGAGATTTCTCCAGATTTTCTGAATCTTTTGAAGATATTTGACAATACACGATGAAATATTCTTTGCAATTTTATGTTCTGGGACATTATTCTGAAACCGTTGGACATTTTGTTCTTTGCAAATTGGTGAACATCTGCACATCTGCCTCACTAACACTCTTTTTTTATACCTAATTGTGTCACTGACCTGTTGCCAATTAACCTAATTAGTTGTAAAAATGTTCTCCAGCTGTTTGTTTTTAGTACCACTTACTTTTACAGCCTTTCGTTGCCTTGTCCCAAGTTTTCTGAGACGTGTTGCTGGCATCAGATTCTACCAGACATGAAATTTTTCTTATTTTTCTTAAAATGAAATAGCATAGCAGTTTATTAATCCCACCGGGGGTAAATTGTTTTGTTGCAGGCATAAAAATGTAAACACAAAAGATAGAAAATGCAGACTCATAAGTCCAACTAAGGCACTCAAAGCATAGTTTTAGATTAGATATTCCAAAGTTAAAGAATGCAATGTACAACAGTATAAACAAGATAATGTAAGTGAAAATAGTCCAGCCACAGTTTGGACGTAGCTTCTGGTGAATGTCCTCCTGTGGCTGTCCAGCGTGAGATGTTCCAGTATCGACAGTAACCTCTACCAGAGAGTCAGACTTCACAGCCGCAACGTTACTGGCCTTGCAGATCAGTTTATTGAGTCTGTTGATATGCACTACTGTCAATCTGCTGCCCCAGCGCACCAAAGCACATAGGATGGCACTGGACACCACAAGAAATCCTGAGCAGATGGCAAAGGACCTCAGTCGTCTCAGAAAGTAGAGGCAGCTTTGGCCTTTCTTGTAGAGACTCCATGGATGGATATAGGGGTCACTGGTGCTCTGGTCGACCTCATGTCCACAACCTTAGCCCCTTCATCTTTTTATCAGTTTTAACATTTGATATCTTTTCTATTTTCTGTTATGAATAAATTGAGAGTTTATGAGGTTTGCAGATCATTGCATTCTGTTTTTATTTGCGTCTTACCCAGTATCCCACCATTTTCAGGATTGGGTTTGACGGCTGCTGGCTGTTGTTCCTGTGTCTTTTGTTTTGTTTTTGACTTCATAGAAACTTTTTTTCTCGAACTGAGAGCTTAGCCAGGTTTGTTGCTGAACCTGGGCTTAGATCTCATGTACACTGTGACCGACATGGTAATAATAGCAAAAGTATTTTGTGTCATAACCTCAGGGTCTGCCCTCGGTCATCGAGCCCTTTGTGGTCAAGGTTACTGGGGGAGCGGTTTGCAAACAAATGAAAGGAAATATCCAGCTCTAACTGTAACACACAAGCCTGTATGTCTCCTATAAAGTCCACATTATTCTGTCATGTCATTTAAAGCTTACCAGCACACTTCAATGCTTCACAAACTGAACGCTCCACTTTTCAGGAACATTAACTTTAATAAAATGCTGCTCCGGCTTTAGCGAGACATTATATTACGTGATGAACACATGAAAGGGAAACTACATAAAGGCATGGATTAAAATGGCAAAATGGTTGTAGCTGAAAAGTCCCTAAACTTGGCTGCTCAGCAGTTTAGTTCCCCTCAAACCACTTGAGTTTCTCTAATGAGATTGTGAATTCTTTTCCGCTGAATAGTTGAGAGTGAATCAATTTAGAGGTTCGAATTTGGGACCCGGAAGGCAAATTCTGACAAGCCTTAAATTGCTTGGGAGGTAGTTTGCTTTTGAATGGTGTCATAAACTCTAATGATGTTAAGAGGCTTAATTGGAATTTTCTTAAATATAGCTTTGTTGTTTAATACAGACCACAAGAATTCACTGCCTCACTTTTTTAGCCCTCACAGGATTAATGTGAATATGGCACGGGACTTTACACAACTGCGGTGCAGCAGTGGAAGGCTGCGGGTTGACAACATCTACCCGGCCTTTCAAAATATGATCCCTTAAAAATATATTTACACTGCGGTGAGACCGGGTTGGTTATAAACGCACATATTTACACAGACCTCTGTTTATTGGGGCATTATTTACTTTTAATCTTCACGAGATCCCCTTTTATTTTTCACCGTTCTTCAATGATGATTAAAAATATATGGCTTTAGCTCGTAAATTTTAGTGCTCGACAAAAACATCTCTTTCTGGAGCATGCCTGACAGACTGTGTGGAGTGAGCCTGTGGCTGTTTGTGTGGAGTCATGTTAAAGATGACAAAGACCTTGACCCGGGCATCAATAAGCCTTCCTATTCCTCTTTAGACTGGAGACCAGTCTGAGATCCGATGAGCCCTCTGACAACTGTAGTTTTCCACTACATCAAATAAGCTACAGTCTAGTAGATTAAAAGATGAATGCATAAGGAACACATTAAGATTATATGTCTACGCAACACAGTGTGTGTGCTTTTGAAGACTTCTCCAACTTATACCGTAATGGAAATTTTTTGTAAGGGTATGAATTTCGCATTAGGCAATACCTTAATTCGACCACCGTCTTGAGCCACACCTGAATCTGAAGACAGTGTGCGAGAGGCTAGAAGACGTTCTCGGCCAAGAGTATTTCCTGCATCTCCTCTGGTGGTGCATCCGCTCCTCATCCCAGAGAACATCGAGACAATAGAACAGATGGAGGAAGAAGACTGTCTGTGCATCTGGTTAAATGCATTGAAAGGACATTTTTAGCAAGCCTCCCACTGACAGTGAGGCCTGAAACAACATGGAGGAGCCATGACACAGCTTCATGTTTCACTACCAGAAATTACAATTTAGTAAGATGTAGCAAATTTTTGTGCATCTAAAATGCTGAATAACATCAGATTTTGTTTTTCTCTCAGTGCCGCCTTGCTTCTGCTTCCATTGTCAGAGTAGCAGAGGTCATTTAAAGCTAGGGCCTGACATGTTACATAATGTCATGATTTAGACTCCCTCAATGGAAATTGAATCAGGAAATCCCCCCCATACCACAGTTACTATGTCCTTTACCATTATTAACATTACTGTGTCATCCACTCTTCGCTTCCAGCTGTGGATTTCAGCCATGTGTAGCCCACCTTTCAAGATTTGCATTCCTTTAACTGTCATCTTTCACCCCTTTCTTCATATATATGTATAATTAGGTTTTAGTTTTTTTAAATTATGTATAGATAACATCATTTTTAAAAAGCTCAGATTGTCAAACGACTGCATTACACTGCATCATCTTCTCAATTTACACCACTCGTCAGTGATTCACTACCAGTGGTGTTTTTAATTTACTGAAATGTGAAATTGCAAAAGTGAAACCAAGCATTTTGTCTTCTTGAAACTACCACAGCATTCAGTCCTATGATCTGAGGATTTTGCAAATTAAAACAGTCTGTGAGGGCACCAAGCACATGGCAAGAACTCCTCCTAAAATGGCTCCAATTAAAGGCAAATGCTGCACAGTTGCTTTGATTTATAAAACAAAACAAAAAACTGTATCTTTCTTTTTTTTTTTAACGTTGAGTGTTTCATCATCTACGTGAGAGGCTTTTTACTGACACAATGGCCTTGGCAATAGTTGAACTCTTACTGCGTTTTTTGAAAAGCAGGTGCTTGACTCCAGTGGCCCGTTAAGAGTCGACCTAATGAAAAGACAGGAGGACACATTGGAAACAGATGTGAATGCACCGTAGTAGAAAACAGTGCACAAAAACAAAAAAGGTGACCAGAAAAACATTGTTGTATGAATGCGGCTTATTGTGCTGGCCCATGTGTGTTTGATGGAGATGGTTGTGTTCACATTGAAGGTGGGTATGACTCACTTCATCCATTAGATCAGTGGCTGGGGTTTGGACAGCAGCCCTCCCCCTGATACTGAGACCACCACACACAAACCTTCCCAAACAGCCATCTGCTCAGCATTTCTACACATGCCTTTGAATCTTTAAAGAGATTTAAAATACTGCAAACGTAACACTTTGCTGTCCAAGGACCAGTCACTGCGCTGCTCTGCATGGCAGCAGTCGCGCTGCCGCGGGCCAAGTTTCCTTGAGCAAACGAGGCATGTCTGCCCTCCTCCTCTGGAAACAACTTGATTCGCTGTAGGAGCCATTGATATCACTGCATTACACATGCTTAATATCCCAAAGGGGGACCGTATGCATTATTATGTATTTTAGAGCACACCGTTGCTCTAAAGATGCAGCTTTTCCTCTGGACTGTATGTCGCTTCAGCTGGCTTTGCTGGTGTTTTCCGCTCTGGATTAATCCACGTTTGCACCTCGCACTCACTAATCACACCAAAATCTCAAAAGCTTGCCAGTGTACATGGCTCCTTAGTGCCACAGGAAAGTGTAAATTGAAAGTCAGAGCTTAAAATAAATAAAATAAAAGCACTTCTGTTTGATGGGCCAAATTGTGGTTTATGCCAGGTGTGCGTGATTAAGGTTAGACAGTGGTCTTTGAGTTAATAGGGAAATGAACAACAGTCTTACGTGTTAATATCTGATGTTCGGTTAATGCCACCTCAGTTCCTTCTTTGCCCCATGTTATAATTATTACACCCCTTAGAGGACTTTGTCACTTATAGTTAAACCAAACCATTTCCAAATGCAATAGTGCTGTTTTGTCAAATTCTAACACTGTTACCAAGGAGAATGTGATTTATGCCCCTTTTGGGACCACAGTTTTTTCACTACATTGATTTGGTTTAGATTATATTTTTTAGCTCTTTAACAAAAATATGTTGCTTCATTGATTTTAGAAGCCACATCTTTTTTTTTTTTAGAATTAGGAGAAGGTCATAGTTTAGTTAGAGTGTAACTGGTACACTAAAAACTACACTGTGGGAATACACAGTGTGTTTACTCGTATGCAAAATCAAGTAATATGTATATCGCTAAATACAAATACACCACTCGGGCATAAAATTATGACATCCCGCCTGATATGGTCCTGGTCTCACTTTTGATTTACCGCCCTGACCCATTGAGACATGAACTCCACTAGACTCCTGAAGGTGTGCTGGGGTATCTGTCACCAACATGTTAGCAATAGATCCTGCAAGTCCTGCAACTTGCGAGGTTGGGCCTCCGTTGATTGGACTTGTTTGTCATCCTAGAGAGATGAAGGATTGGATTGAGATCTGGGGAATTTGGAGAACAATTCAGCACCTCAAACTCATCCCTGTGCTTTTCGAACCTTTGCTGAACCATTTCTGCTGAAAGAGGCCACAGCCATCCATGAAAGGGTGTACATGGTCTGAAACAATGATTAGGTACATAGTATATAAGTGTAGCAGCACGAGGTGGGAATAAAGTAAATACTCTTCACAGTTTAAAAGACAACGCCACCCTGGGAATTTCACCCAGAAGAATACTGGAAGTAATACTGATCACCAAGAAGGAACTTAGGTTTGTTATACTCAGCACAGAGACGAGGTTCGATGATAAAAAACAGTTTGACAATTTATTAATAAGCAGCATGCATATGGCCGCTGTCCACGCTGACTTCCACTTTAAAAGGCTGGCAGCAGCAGGAAAAGAAACCTCGCGACAGGAACAGACAGTAAAAGCAAAGCAGCAGCACTTCAGTTAGCTTAGCGTTCTGTAAAACTAAGGCCCACACTTCCTGCAAAGCATAGTAAGTATTTACTATAAAAGAACAATAAAAGGCAGAGATCGTAACAAAACTGAGTAAACAGCGTCACGAATCATGAGCAGAGTGGCTCATAGGAGGCTTCTACAGCTACGACCTAAAAACAATACCTGTTTACCACCAAGTAAGGTAATGTACGCACTACAATGACAAAACACCTTCCAGCCGCGATGGAGGCTTCAGAAGGGTAACCCGCAAATGATCTCTGCAACACCAAGGGAAGTCAGGTGACCAAAAAGGAGATCACAGGTAAGCGATCCAGGAACGCTCAAATGGCCGCTATTTATAGTAGCGCCCCCCTAATGCGTCAGGCCGAAAGTGGGTTGAACCGAGAAATAACATTCATCCTGCCACATGACATAAGTAACATCCACATGGATGGCAGGACCCAAGGCATCACACTGCCTCTGCTGGCTTGTCTTCTTCCCATAATGCATCCTGGTGCCAGGTGTTCCCCAGGTAAGTACAAACACCCATCCATCCACATGATGTAAAAGAAACAGTCATCCATCAGACCAGGCCACCTTCGATTGCTCCACGGCATGCATCATAATTGGACGGAGATCAGCATGGGAACCCTGACTGGTCTGCAGCTAACTAATTTACATCCTTATATTATGCCTCATTGGTGTATATGACATTGAGAAGGGGCATGTGACAAGTTAAAACAGTGACCTGATGGCTCTGTTATACTCTGGGAAGCAGTTTGCTGATATGCTTTGGGTCCATTTCTCAGTTATTCAGTGGCTAATTATCCAGTGCCAGTGGTCTCTTTGAGGATGACAATGCTTCCATTAAAAGGACACGAGGAGTCGCTGCATGACTTAATGAGCATTAAAGTTATGTAAATTATCTCTTATGGCCTTCAAAATTACCAGATGTCAACCCAAAATTGGACACCTGTGGCAGATTTTAGACTGATGTGTCAGATGACGTTCTCATCCAAACACCAAATGAGGAAATATCTTTTGCAAGAGCGGTGTTTAATCCCTCCAGTTGAGAGTCGGTGCCAAGGCTCATTGAAGTTATCCTGGCAGGATGTGGTGGCTCAGCACCTACTAAGACACTTTGTTGTTTTTTCCCTGTAATTTATCATCCATTTGTATTAGGGCCCTGTGTGGAAAGATTGATGATGTCATTTTTTAGGAAGGCAGTTTCTAGAAAGTGTATTTCCCCAAGTATCGCACAGTGGATATTTGTGCAGATGCCCCACTGTTTCTGCAATGATTGTGCAAAAAACGATCCTAAAAAGTACAGTTCTTTTTCTTTGGAGCAAAGTGAGCCTAGTAATCATGATGGTTTCATTAACACCCTGTAGTCTGCACTCACACAGTACATCAAGCATCAGGGGGAAGTAGCAGCACTTGTTCCTGCAGCTCTGTTGTGTTTACAGTTAAACTTGATTGCAGAACTCATTGCAGCCTCATATTCACTTCCTTTGTTAATCCCTTTGCAGTAGCAACTCTTTTTTTGGAGGCAAGGGTGAGGGCAGGGGGAATTTCACTTCTGCTTCGCTTCACCCCCTACACCATTCACCAAGGCGCTTATAAGGAGCCACCATATCCTGCTAAAACAAACAGCATTGAGGAGCAAGAAACAAACGCTTTTGTCTTTGAGTTATATTTAGTTACAGTCTGCCTTCACCCAAACACCATCTCACACAAGGCTTGCTTGCCCTCAGATTGAGTTAGATCAAATATGACCATGTTGTCATCTACCAGAAACCAGCGGCACTTCTCCCCCCCATCCCTTTGCAAATTGGCGGGTTGCACAGTCAACCCGCACACACGAACCACCTAATTCTGCCATGCTTTCCAATTAGTCACTGCCATGATGGTGACGTCTAGGACGTATCATTTGCGAGCATAAATATTCATGCATTTCCATTTCTTCAAGAACAGATTCTGTTCATGATATTTGTCACACTGCTGCTGCTGCTGCTGCTGCTGCACCTCGGGCTTCTGTAATGCTCATGCTTTCCTAGCTCCCCCTTCACTGATGTTCTGATTCCTACAAGCCCTGCAGGCCATGGCTCCTCAGAGAGCAGTGCGGTCCAGAAGACAGGAAACAGCTTGAGAGAAGCACAGCAGTCAAGGCTGTGGGAGGACAGAGGATAGGGTGGGGAAAAAGGGGATTTCCTCATACAATGCTTGGACTTTTATCAAAAGTGTGGAATCCTTATCTGCCGTGCACTCTATGAGTGAGTGATAAAATCTGGGTCGCTCCCCTTGCCATTGGTGTGTATATTGCTTTAGGGTTCTGTGATTTACAGTTTTGCTATCTATCAATCTATCTGTTAACTTTATGTAGATTAATTCACCCCCACCCCCTGCCACTACTACCGCCACATCCGTTAAACAGCCATGATGGAGTCATTTTATTGTTGCCAAACTTTCCAGCATGCAGTTATTATATGCAAATATCTCAACAGACTCTCCTTTTGCATCTCTATCAAACATACTGTTTGTCTTAAAGGCTACACGCCCACGGGGCTTCATTATAGCGGTGATTAAATCACGATTAATTATTAAGAGGCTCTGAGATGTTTTTGAAGAGGTGGGGGGGGGGGGGGGGTGTCTATGCTCGCTGTGTCTTTAAAGTCGTGCAGAGGGGAGCCCGTACTAAAGAAAGGAGGGGGCTGCTGTGCGCCAGTTGGAGGTATCTGCCTGTCGCAGCGCTTGCTGTTGACATTAAGAAGAGCGTGTCGGTGGTCCAGCGGGGAGGTACAGAGCGATCGGAAGGCACTGATACTAAAGACTGAAGCAGGTCCAGGCAAATATTCAGCAGACCCGTGATACATGGATGGACAGAGAAGCACTGCAATCGGGATTAAGTTGTCAGCCGGCGCGAGAAATTTCTGGATATAATGGGAAATTCAACACCTAAACCTTTGATAGGTGAGGCTCATTACTGATTTATCATTAACGAGGCTGGTAATGTTTACACAAGATAGGGTGTCTGTGCGGAACGGTTTGATACCCAGTGATACACATGGCTTGTCCTACTTGTGTTCGCTCTGCGTACAGACGCGCTTCCCATCACGGGGGCGCAGAGCGTGATTCCCAGGGAGCGAGTCCAAGCGAGCGCTCCAGCAGCAGCAGCAGTCGCGTTTCTCCTCATAATCACTTTGAAAGCATCATTTACGAGGTTTATACAAAGGGATGTGGCCTCAAAATTTTGAGAGCATTAGCATCGAAAATAGTCAGAAAAGTGACTATTTAAGCTAATGCTGGGGATCTGATGCTTGGGCATTAATAAACTGTAGCTACATAAATAATATGGCAGTTATTTAGCTCATAAATAACTACAGAACATACAGTGAGGAAGTGGGTAACCTGCCCTCAGTTATATTTCTGTTTGCAAATTAGTTGAACATACAACACTTACATTAAATTGATTTAAATTTTAAGCATTTTATTTATTTATTTTCATTTTTTTAGTGTCATCATTGCTATGATAAACAAGGATTTAGCTTCCCCCCCCCCCCCCCCTTTTTACTTCCCGCTTCCTTTTTTTCTCTTTATGTGTGGCACTAACAGCAAATATCTGGCTGTTTATTTGCCTTAGATTCTGGTATGATTACAGACTAAAATCACCAAGGGCACGCACTACAAGGACACATCAAGAAGCAAAACAAGAAAAATCACCACAAACAGTAACTGAACAAATATGAAACTAGGCCACATTCTTAATATATGCAACTATATTTGCTGCTGATCGCTTCCAGTATCTCCGAGTATCAGAGGTGTTTTATGTAAAGTACAGTCTCAAGTGATTGCCAGTGATTTGCATGTGGGTTGATTGTCAGCCCCTAGTTTTTGAATAAAGCTGCTGTAATGAGCTCTCAGAATGCCTCCTTCTGAGCCACTTTATGGTGACACCTAGAGCACATTACTTGATAATCAGTTCCACATATCACTTTGATTTAATGTCTGTCACCCTCTCACGCCCCCAACAGACCCACTCACTGGCTAAACGATGTGGTTGCTGCCAGAGCAGCTGAAGTGGGGTTTGGCCTGAGAATGTTTAGTCATAGAAAAACAGGAGCAGCCTGGATCCTATTAATGTTTTAATCAAATATCTGCATTTATGCAATCCATATCACAGAGTATATCTTCTCATCGCACAGAGTTATTTTGTTGGCTTTAGAGGTGATTACCAGGAAATTCCCTTAAAATCCACATTGTCTTGCTCACTGAATCATTTACAATGTGATGAACACATACGTCTGAGACATATGAGTGACTAAAGAGCCTGATCATCTCGTGGCCAAAGATAACTCTGATGAATGCACATAATCAAATTTACTATCAAAAAGCTCTCTTTGGCACAGCAGTTTGTCTTGTGAAGTCTTATGATTGCATTTATTTGCGCTTTTTTCTATTCATCAAGAGCAAGACAACGTTCCCATGCCCCAACTCTTCTCCAAAGCCAACTGATTCATGTACGGTAGCAGATACTGAATATGCTGTATGCAAGGAATTTGTCTGACGGCAATAACCTCCACCACCACATTAGCTGAACTAAAAAAAACAAACAATTTCTGATCAGCTGCCTGGACTTTGTTAACTGTAAAATGGCTCCAGCTCAGATTAGATTGCACAGATTTCTGATTTTGAATCTTAATTTAAGCTTCTTTCCAGAAAGCTGCAGATGACTTAGAAATGAGTGACAGATTGAAGGAATCAGTCAGAACAGGAAAGTGGATGGCATTTTTTAATGCGCTGGTCCAAAAGGTCCTATAGCTGTTCTCTTGGGTTTATTTCTGGCAGCTATGAAGGTCATAGAATACCTCGCAGTGACCCATTGTGCCTGTCTTCTAGAGGGACTGATGACCATTTTTAAAATATATTCCCCCACATGGTGTCGTGATTAGGACAGTGGACTGCGTTATTTAACATCCTGGTCCAAAAGGTCTTACAGCTGCTCAGTTGGGTTGAAATCTGGCGACTATGAAGGCCATAGAATACCATGCACTGATCCAATGGCTCAAACACTGATCCAATGGCTCAAAGCTATGACCTCATTCTCACACTAGCAAAGTAGTTTTGGTGTGGATTGTTTCAGATGGTAGGAATGAACAACTAGAGTGAATGCTCAGCAGAGGATTCGCTTGTTAAAAGATGTTTCAAAGATGACTCTGCCAAATGGTGGCAGGTTTACTAAATGGCATAGGGACATTTTGAAAGATCACTGGGTACTTATTTTTCAGAAATAAGTACCCAGTGATCTCTGTGGCGCCAATGTAATGTGTATTCATGAGAGAAACCAGCTAGGGCTAACACAGACCTTGCTGTGAGCTGTCCCTTGCTGCATGACCTGTTGTGCTATGCCTTTCATCTAATAATGGCAAACAAGTGTCTATATCAGGCTTGGTCCTTTAACTGCAGACTCCCACTATGTCACTCTGTCAGCAAGGCAGATGAGCTGAAGGCCTATAGGCTAAGCCCCAACATAGTCTGGCCAACTCCATTTGACCAAAGTATATTTTACTCTTTCAAAAGCTAAATTCCTAGAGTGGAAAGGGAAGGGGCACCAGCACATCATTTGAGATGTTACAGATGTTCTTGCTGCTGCTTCATAGTTTAGAATATAATCAGTGATAATGTCTAATTTAGGAAATGTACTGTGGAACATTTCACTGAGTTATTGTCTTTTTCGCTGTGAATTTTAAACAAATGTAATCACTCTGCGGCCCCGGTGGAGTGTAGAAACCCAGCATCCCTTTGAAAATTGAATCTGAGCCAATCTATACCTTAAACAATAGTCTAAAGCTTTAATGCCATTTAATAGTTAACCCAAGCCCCCCCACCCCAGCTCTCTCTTGAGATACTTTATGGTTTGTCCTGTTTGATTCCTGAACATTGTTAATTTGTTTTGCTCATAAAGAAATTCCTTTCCCCAGAAGGGCATTGACTCCTATGAAGATGAGATCAAAGATTAAGCTTTTTTTATTTGGGTATTTCTATACTGACTAGGCACTGTGTGATTCATCCACCACTTCTGAAGATAACTGTGGAAGAATCAAATGCGTTATTCAGGGATTTTAGGCCACGGATGTGTGTACCTCATAAATAGGAGGAAATGTTAAAATGATTATTATTATTCTCTCTCTCTCTCTCTCTCTCTCTCTCTCTCTCTCTCTACATACATACATACATATATATATATATATATATATATATATATATATATATATATATATATATATATATATATATATATATATATATATAGATATAGATATAGATATATATATATAGATATGTGTGTGTGTGTTTATGTTACTTTTAGCCAAGCCCACTACTTTTTATGTTTCCCGGTGTTGCGTGGACATGGTTTTGACTAAATTTACAGTATTTCATTTTGAGATATAAATACCCCTTACGGATGTGGTGAGATGACTGATTTGGGACAGTTTGCCTTTTTATACTGTAAATATGGACTACATGCTAAAAGAAACTCCTTGTTGGGAAGAGTAGAGTTTTAAAAAACTTATTATGGGGAATAAAGTATGCAACTTTGGGCTTACCTCTGACCTCTAAACCAGCTATATACATATAATTAGCAGGCTCTTTATTGCCTTTTTTCTCTATTGTACCTCTTTTCTCTACTAGTAGATACAACTCTGCAACCCCGCCCGGTGGCTACTCGGCAGTACTACACCCTGCCTAACAATGGGGCAGCTGTTGAGAGAAGAACGTCTGCTCCCCCAGTCAGTATCAACATGGAGTCACCTCGCTTTCACCCACATGCTAAAGGCAAGAACATCAGGCTGGATGGGCAGCTTCGGCGTGCCACCCGTAAGAACAGTTTCTGCAACGGCATCACTTTCAGCCATCGGCCTGTGCACCTTTATGAAAAGGTTTGTTTACTTTCCTTAATTAGTTTTGAGACTTTTTAAGGAGGTATTCATTTAAAGAATCAAAGTAAAAGGTTATTTCACTGTGTCATTCAGGTGCGTCTTCGCTTGACTGGTGTGCACACTGGATGGAGTGGAGCTTTACGTTTTGGTTTTACTAGCTTGGATCCCAGTGAATTAGCTGCTGCTGATATCCCCAAGTATGCTTGCCCAGACCTGGTGACTCGGCCCGGTTACTGGGCCAAGGCTCTGCCCGAGAGACTGGCCCTGAAGGACAACATTTTGGCTTTCTGGGCTGATCGCCATGGAAGAGTTTTCTATAGCATCAACGAAGGCGAGCCCATCCTCTTTCACTGTGGACTCAGCATCGGCTGTCCACTGTGGGCCATCATAGATATCTACGGCATCACTCAGGAGGTCACACTGCTTGGTAAGCATCTTCTTATGTTGTTGTATTCTCACCCTAATCAAATGCTTATGTTTTCTGTTGGGACTGCAGCTGAGTGAGGCGAGCCGCGAACTTTTTGGAAAAGGATGAAAATAACTTTACTCAGCTTCATCAGTCAGCTAGAACGCTTTAACTGCAGTGACATATTTTTATGGTTTTAACACATTCACAGCAAATTCAAGCAGCTTCTTGGGAGTTCTACAAAGCCCTGCAGCACCACAGGATGAGTTTGTAGGAGTAGTCAGTTTGTAGTGAGTAGTCGGTTCAGCCTGAGCACTTCAAACCACTCTTCTTCTCCTCCTTTCAAACTTTCTTACTATCAGTTTCCTGCACTTTATTACATTCTCCCTTGACTCTGCCATCATTCCCATCACCCTTTCCCCTGCGCTTCCCTCTCATATGTACTGGGTGTGTTTATCTTCAGTCTGACAGGAGCTCTGGCCTTGTTTGGTCAAGTCGGCAGATCCCAGGAGCTTTGGTAAGGGGCCAGTGTGCTCAACTGTTCCTGCATCACTAGAAATAGTAATAAAGGAATGCATCATAAGTCAAAGGAGGACTACTAGCGGCAGACTTGTTTATATCAGTCTCTAAAACAGACAATTTCAGCTGTGCTGTGGATTCTCTGCATGGACTGCGGCCGTTTAGAGAGCACACAATGGCAAAGAAAGGAAATGAAATAGGGAGGCAAATAAAATATTGAATGACACACGAGCTCAGGACCAACAGAGCTTATTTGTTCTGAGAGGGAAGGTTTATTTAACAGCACAACAAACATCATAACAAGAGCGGCGTATGAAGGGCTCTAAGCACAGATGCTTAGTCTAGCTCTCTTTGGAGTGTCCGTCAAGAGGATTTATCAGAAAGGATGTCAGCAAACTGTTGTTGCTTACTGTGTGAAAGTCATGTTTGATTTCTTATTTCAAAGCTGCTTGCTGTCAGCAACGGTAAGAATAAGCATTAAATACCAACACGGATAGACAGAAGTGCTTTTGCAGAAATGTCATAGATGCCAACATGTCTTTTTTTCTCTGTCTTTTTTTAACACAATGCTCAAGGCGAGAATTGCTTTGCACTGCTAAAAAATACAGGAAATCCTCAAAAACCTTAATGTACTACTTTTCATAGTTGTTTATTAATGAGCAATGTGTCTGAAACAGGTCCATTTATTTGTTATTATTTTTTGTTTGTTCTCTTTATAGCTAAAAAATACCAATTATAGCATGATTTCGAAATCTTAAATCTAATTATTTTCTGTTGTTTTATTTTGAAGCATTTATTGCTTGAAAGAAAACAACTGAAAAAGTCAAACTTGTATTAAGGGCCTTGTTACCATTGTTTTCCTATAAGAATTCCCACAGTATGTGATAATCAGATCAATTATTGGGTGCTTACCTCACCAAAAAAAAAAAAAAACAACAACTAAAAAAGCACATTGCAAAGACATCAAAGAGTCTGCAGTAACACAAATAGGATCCCAGGGCTTACTGCTTTCATGTCATAGTTTTACTATGAAAAGGCATTCCTAGAACAAAGAGAAAAGGAACACCAAGAAAGGAAGTGACCTGAGCTTATCGGGGAAGAATCATGTAATTCTATGTCCAAGTCACGTACTTGCTTTTCCATATTTTCCACCACAGACAGCACGTTTGCTGAGAGTGTGGGATCCAGCTGCCTGAGTGCGGCCCGTCTGAGTGCCTATCTCCCCCAGAGTAGCCACGACTCAGCCAATTACAGCAACAATCAGTTGGAAAACAACCAGGCGGCTGCTGCCAAGATGGCCAACCTCCAGCTCAATAACTACACTCAGCTCATCCCCTGCTGCTCCTCCACCTCTTCCTCCTCCACATCATCCTCATCTGCTTCCACTGGATTCATTGTCCCAAGGGTGGTCCGGGGTCTCTCTTCTCCTCTGGACAATGATTTGCACTTTCACCTCATCCGTGGCTCTGATGTAATACTCTCTGCAGACCGTTCAGCTGCTTGCATTCATTTTCTGGACAGCAGTCAGACTCTGGTGTTCACTGACAGGCCCTTTCACGTGGGTGAGACTTTGTACGTGGAGGTTGGCCACCTGGGCCTGCCATACTTTGGGGCGTTGTCATTTGGTTTAACATCCTGCGACCCAGCTAATCTACATGCTGGGGACCTTCCAGCAGACCCTGAAGTTCTTCTGGACCGCAAAGAGTATTGGGTGGTGCACCGGGTCTTCCCGATGCCTTGCTCTGGAGACGTGCTCAGCTTCAGTCTGCTGCCCAGTGGAGAGGTGCACCACGGGGTGAACGGAGTGGGACGTGGCAGGCTGATCTGTGTGGACTCCTCTCAGGTCCTGTGGGCCTTTTTCACCCTGCATGGGGCTGTTAACAGACTCAGGATACTTGGTACGTGTATTTAAAGCAGCACACAATCAATATCAAGAATCAAACCCCGATATTTATTATTCCTTTTTCACTGTAATTCCCAATGTCCTTGAATTTTATTAAGGTAATTAGTCCAATTAGATCAGAAGGAAAACCAGAAAGAAAAACAAAAAGTACTAAATAAAAAAGTTACAGGTCTTAGGTAATATCACTGCATTACATAAAACAGATTGCAGTGTTTCGTAATGTGCCTCAATTGATGTCACTTGAGTCAGTGTCATTCAAGGCTAAGGACTACTAGCATGCAGATGAAATAAATATCTAAGGGTAAGGAGTTTGAAAGAAGTTGCCAGACCTCTGTAGCTTACTCCTCATCTCTTTGAGGCTGCCAGTTTCAGACTACATTACCATAGACTGTAGGGACTTGCCCACCACAACTTTACCAGTTTGTTTGCCAGCATGCATTTGCAGCCCTGACTTTAGCAGTACCCAGGGTTAGACGAAATACATTATTTTAAGTTAGAAGTTATCAGCTAATATTAGCAAGCTTGGTGAGCAAGGTATACGTCTATGGTATCCATATGTCTATGGATCTTAACAACAGTCACCTTAAGGCACTATTGTAAGGTAAAGACCCTACAATATTAGAGGCAGAATTCTAATAATCAGTCGGCTGTTGGCAACAGTGGGAAGGAAAAAACTCTCTTTTGACAGGAAGAACCAAGCTTAGGCAGTGGCAGCTATCTGCCATGCCTCGTTGGGGTTGAGTTGAAAAAAAAAAAGACAGCATAGGGAGACAGGACTAAAAACACACTTTGGAGAGAGAAGACAAGATTTAATGACATACAGCACTGGTGTATAAACACATGGGAAGTGGAGGAGAATAGCTCCAACATCCTGAGCTTATAGCAGCATAACTAAGGGATGATTCAGAGTCACCTGATTCAGCCCAAACTCAAAGCTTTATTATAAACGAAAGCTTTAAGCCTAATCTTAAAACTGCCTGTTGCCTGAGTCCAAATTAGGAGCTGGTACCACAGGACAGGGGCCTGATAGCTGAAAATACTTTTAGAAGCTCTAGGAACCATAAATAAGCCTTCCCTCTGAGAATGAACTGGTCTATTAGGGTATCATGAGGTCTTCAACATATGATGAGGCCTGATTTTTAAAAGTTTTGTATGTAAGGGGATGAGTTTTAACTTCAGTTCTCAGTTTAGCAAGCGAAGAGAAACCAATATTGGAGAAATATGATCTCTCTTATAATGAAATATAACAATTCAGCCTTGAAGTAATGAGTGCAAGAATTAGGTTTTTCAGCATCACTCTAAGAGACGGTGTTTCTAATTTTAGAGATATTGTGCATTTGAATGAAAGCAGTCATTTTATTTGTTTAATGCGCACGCAGAAGGACAAAGATGGACTTAATTTTGTCTGAATCTAGGAGAAGAAAATTACATGACATCCAGCCCTTTACGTATTTAAAATGCGCCTGTTGATTAACTAATTTCTTTGATTCGTCATCTGACGTCACACATAAATAAAACCAGGTATCGTCCATTAAGCAAAGAAAATATATACCATATATTCTAATAATATTGCCTCAAGGAAGCACTCATAACATAAAAAGTAGTGGTCCCAGCACACAACCCTGTGGAACTCCATAATTACCTTTGAAGTCTTGTTCACATGCACAAATAACTCCACAGCTGGGCATATTGTCAGTGAGGAATTTGCATTAAAACTGTGTCACAAAACATCAACAGCAACTCCAAAAAATGGTTAAGGCCTCCATTTACAAGTGCAGTGTAGCAGATAGCCACCTGCTAAGCTTGTCAGTTTTATATTAGCTGCTACTAGCAAAAGACACATCTATTGTAATCAAAGACAAGAAGACTCTTTGGTACACTCTAGCTTTGAATTACTTTACCTAAGAATTTTTGGTCTGATTCTTTTATAAACTTGTTTACATTGTGTTTAAAAAAACTGCATTAAAGAGAAGGCACAAAAATAACTGAGATATCATGTGATCAAAATTCCTCTTGTTCAGTCATGACTGAGAAGTTGCCTGTTGTTTTCCCACTCAGTAAATAGGTTACGCCTTTAGCCTGGGCATGTGTCATTTCCCGTGTTTTGTTTTTTTGTAAGCGTATTCATTTGGCCTGAGTGGATTTCCAGCTAATCCCCCAACAGCATGCCCTTACTTGTTTCACTGACTCTCAATGTTTAAAGTTTAAAAAGGAAACAACTTTTAAAGTCACATGTCTCTTGAAACAAGCAGACTAATGAACAAATCCATGCAGAGAGGGAAGTGAATCTAAGTCTATAGTTCCTGCCCTATAATCTCCAAACAAAATGAGTGTGGGAGAGTAAAAAAAAACAAACTATGTGATACCTTCTTCTGTGCACAGTGATACTGTCTGTGGCATGCAGTTCTGTATATGTGGAGACAAGCTTATGTAATGTACAGAACAAGAGTGACATCAATCTTCATATTCATCTCTTTGACACAAAACAAATGAGCATATTTCCGTAAAATGTTTTGCTTTAGTACTAAAATAATGAAAGTCTATTCTACCCCCTACAATTCATTTTTTCCCAGGCTGAAGGAATTTGAAGGCATTTGAATAGTTTACGTCTATGTGAGCTTGTTCAGCCTTGAGCTGTGACCTCTCTTTCCTAGTCTCATTTTTAACGGTTTCTGATCCCCCGATTTTCTCCTAAAAGAAAAAGTAAAATCAGTCCACAAAGGACACGTGCATATCTAATCTGACTGGTTAGACATGGTCAGAATAAATCCCAAATCTCTAGTGTTACTGTCAAACATTTCAAGGGCACATTGCCCCAGAACATACCAGCTACACAGCTCACCTTTAAAAGCCACTACATTATATGGAGTTTGTTCATGTGTATTTATATTTGCGACACAGGAACATTGCAGTCCAGTCCTCCTTCTACATCCCCCACCACTTCACAGAGCAGCAGCCCAGATGACAGTGACTCAGACCTGGCATTCAGTGTCAACAGATCCTCCTCTGCCTCTGAATCCTCTCTGGGTAAGTTGCCAAATGTTGACAACATACCCAAGGCTACAATGTATATAGAAACCCTCTCAAGATCACTGTAATAAGGGTTTGTGTGGGTTCTTGTATTATGTATGACCAACAATCAGTTGATTAAGCCCCAGTAAACTCTGCTGCTGTATTAAGCATTGATAATTTAGCAAATATTTTGGTCTCAGATTAAGACTGGCTCATAAATTAAAAAGGCATGTAAAAGTAGACATAAAACTAACTCATTCACAAATGAATAAAAGTAGTAGTAGTGCTGATCTGAACCTGGAATTTTCTTCCTATAACAACATGACCTAAAGGTATCTGTCTGCATGCACCCATGTCTGCTCTTTTTTAAAATACCCACATATGTTTTCTTGCTTTTTTCTCCAGTGACTGCTCCCAGCTCGCCTCTCAGTCCTCCCACCTCTCCGGCTCTCACTGCCTCAGAACTGCCCTCTGCAGGAAAAAACGGAGAATGCACCGTTTGCTTTGACCAAGAGGTCGACACAGTTATCTACACCTGCGGACATATGTGCCTGTGCAACGACTGCGGGCTCAAGTTGAAAAGACAGATTAATGCCTGCTGTCCGATATGCCGGAGGCCTATCAAAGATGTTATCAAAACATATCGGCCGTGATGGCTCAAAAGTTCAAACAGGTGAGGTGACTTCCGCTGTGGGATACCACCTGTTGCTCCTTCTCAGGCTTTGCTGTACACGTGTACATGGATCTTGATCTCAACTGGAGATTAGCCACACTAGGACATAACTGTGCCTATCAGATTTTATATCTTGAGACAGACTGAACTGTGTTGAGGCTCATTTTTAATACACAGTATCCATACATGAGCACCTGGGTTCTGGCTATGAAAGAAGAGATGAAACCCGTGCTCCCGTTTTGTATTTCCCATGTGATGTCACATCTATTCGTTGAGCAGAAAAAGCCACTCCTGAATTTCTCGTTTGTCATCGTCATCGTCCTAGAATTATGTGTGCTTTAGCAGAATATGCGGACCATCGTCTATGACTTCTAGTGCCTTAGATTTTTGTCACATAATGTGTCCAAGTAATTATACTAACAATCCTAGCCATATTTCCAATGTACAGTACTAAAAGTTTGTGGTGGGAAAGGGCACAGAATTTATGCAATAAAAGTTGTAGTAGTAGGTAGAAAGAAGGTTCTAGTATATATGAGTGTGTTGGATTTGAATGTTTGAAAAGTGTAATAGAAAGGACCCGGCTTTGCACAACGTGAGATTAATAAAATGATTTAAGTGTGTTTAAGTGTGTCGCCTTTCTTATTAACACTTATACAGAACTTTAAAAAGCACCCATCATCTGATGAGGTTGTGTAATCAGAGTTCAGTTTGTAGAAATGTAGTTTTGTATAGCATTACATTATACTTTTTATTGTTTAATATTGCAGAAACGTTTATAGTATATAGAAATTTTTATGATTTTACAAATTGTTGTACAAAAGGTCTTGAGACACCCCTAATTTCTTTATATTTTGCTAGGAAAATGGGAAGTAGGTGCAGTCATTTATTGCTATAAATCTATTGATTTAAACATGCATGGCAACACAGTACAGAAGGCAAAAACAGAGCTTGTACAGTTCTAACAGGCTTGAAAGTTATTATTTGGTGTGACAACCTTTATTCTTTAACCCAGTCTAAACTCTTAGACAAGCTTTCTTGTAATTTCTCTGAGTAGTCTTCATTCCATCAGACCTGTTGCCACCGATATCAGTCCAGTTCTTGTAAACTTGGCATACCTCACCCCTTTCTCCCTGTTTCTCTTCCTTGTGAATGGTTTCTTGACAGCCACCCTTCCACTGTGACCATTTCTGATGAGGCTTCAGTGAACAGTAGATGGATTACTTGGATGGGTCAGCTGGATCTCGCAGGTCCAGCAAATCCAGGCCTTTGCTGGATTTTGCTGTTTTCTTAAAGTCATGACTTTCAGATACTGTTCATCTGCGTAGTTTTTATGTCCGTCACTTCTACTTGTACAGTTTCCTCCAAGTTTTTTTTAATGACATACTGGACACAATGCAGAGATTTGGGAAACACCTTGTTGGTGTAAAAGTACAGTTTTATGTCTGTCAAACTGTCTTTGGCAGTTTTTGTACCTTCAACTAAACAAATTGGAACAAACTGTGTTTTTTGCGACAGACTGTTAACAACAAAGTGCCTGTAAAGCTATCTATCTATCTATCCTGTCCCATCTAGGGTACACCCTGAACAGATCGCTAGGGCCAACCATTCACACTTATAAACAATTTAGAATTAACCTAATCGCGCTCACCGCATGTCTTGGTAGGAAGCCAGAACCCACGTAAACGCAAAAGCATGCACACTCCACACAGAAAGGCCCAGGCCAGATGGTGGATATGAACCCAGGACATTCTTGCTACGAAGCAATAGTGCTAACCACTGCTCTACCGTGCTGCCAAAGGCCAAATTATATTATTTAAAATTGGTTCTTTGAGTGACACAACACTGGTTCATCCATTGAGTTTATTGCATCTTTTTTCATGACTGATCCACAGGTCAGTGTGTGGTGCCTTAAGAAACCAAACCAAACATTCCTCTGAAATGGTCAGGTAGAAGGACTGGACAGAAAACGAGCGAAAAAGGAACCAAAGAAAAACTTTGAAAAACTTCAGAAAGCCTGGAGAACAGCACATGTGTAATGCTGTGGTTATACTGTGGACATGACATCAGTGAGATGCTAATTACGCTCCAGCTCTGTCATGGGTATATAAATATGAACCTTGTTGGTAAGTGGTTAGCCAGAAGCTCATAGTTTAAAAATCACAAGTTTATGGGTTTATGGTTGTGGGTTTGTTTTGGAGTGGCTGAAAATCAAATGCTGTAAGTTGGGCCAAATGTTCATGATTTTCTCAGAAGTTGCCAGAGAATGTAGTTACAGTCAAGCAGCTCACATCAAATAAAAGCTAATGTTGCTGCAACTATATGTTAACCAGTGATCAAACCAGACAGAGAAGCTATGGTTAGGGTATATTCAAAGTATAAAGGCATTTTAGAATACACAAAATATCTACATTTATAGATAGATAGATAATATGAAACAAGATATATGGAAATAACAATAACTTTAAATATATTTATATATTAGATTCCTCAAAGTAGCCACCCTTTGCTTTGTTGACAGTGGTGGAAACCCTCGGCCTTCTCTCAATGAGCTTCATTATGTAGTCACCTGAAATGGTTTTCACTTCACAGGTGTGCCTTGTCAGGGTTCATTTGTGGAATTTCTTGCCTCCTTAATGGGGTTGGGACCATCAGCTGTGTTGTGCAGAAGTCAGGTTGGTACACAGCTCACAGCCCTATTTGACAATTGTAGGATTTATTTTATGGCATGAACCAAACAGCTAAGTAAAGAGAAACGACAGTCCATCATTACTTTAAGAAGTGAAGGTTGGTCAGCCTGGAAAATTGCTAAAACTTTGACTGTGTCCACAAGTGCAGTTGAAAAAACCATCAAGAACTATGCTGAAATGTGCTCACATGAGGACGGCCCAGGAAAGGAAGACCAAGACACTCTTTTGTTTTGTTTTTGTAGCCATTTCTCCTGTTGCTGGGTTTTAAAAAGTGGGGGTTTTAATTTTTGTGAACAAGACCTTCTCATGACTCATCGAGTGATGCCACTGATCAGCCAATCGGTGGCATGCAGTCTGATGATGTCACACTTTAGTACCTGCCCATATCACTTAGAACCGAGCAGCGGTGAGCAGGTACTAAAAAACTTTCTTGGTACTAGTAGGGTGACTAACGGTCCTCTTTTTTTTTTGCACTTCTTGACTTGTAAAAGCCTATATGACATTTTTTATTTCACCATTCATTAACCGCACAGAGAAGATGTCGTTTAAATGTGTTTAACTGTTTGTTTAAAGAAAACTTTAAGTTCTTCATGACTGGGCCAAGTGTCCTCTTTTTTTGGAAATCAAATTTGGTCACCCTAAGTTCTAGGTACTATAACCTAAAGGAAAACCCTAAAAACTGTGGTGAATGGTGCCAAGTCGACCTGAGTCGGTACTAATGGAAAAGAGGCTAAGGAGTCACCTCTGCTGCTAAGGATTAATTCATCACCAACCTCAGAAATCGCAAGTTAACAGCACCTCAGATTAGAGCCCAGATAAATGTCACACAGAGTTCCAGTAGCAGACACATCTATTTGGCCTTTATGGTCAAATAGCTACTAAGAAACCACTACTAAGGAAAAGCAACAAGCAGAAGAGATTTGTTTGGGCCAAGAAACACAAAGAATGGATATTAAACCAGTGGAAATCTGAGCTTTGGTCTGATGAACCCAGATTTGAGATCTTTGGTTCCTCCTGGCGTATCTTTGTGTGACGCAGAAAAGGTGAACGGATGGTCTCTACATGCATGGTTCCCACAGTGAAGCGTGGAGGAGGAGGTGTAAGGGTGTGGGGGTGCTTTGCTGGCGACACTGTTGGGGATTTATTCAAAATTGAAGGCACAGTGAACCAGCATGGCTACCACATCATGCTGCAGCGACATGCCATCCCATCTCATATACTTGGACCATCATTTATTTTTCATCAGGACAATGACCCCCCAACGTGTGTGTGTGTGTGTGTGTGTGTGTGTGTGTGTGTGTGTGTGTGTGTGTGTGTGTGTGTGTGTGTGTGTGGAGAGAAAGAGAGACTGTATTTGTCTTTTTAAAGCCTGGCCTCTCTTAATGGTAGTGGGAGCCTTTTATTCCAGGCTGAATTTTGGCTTCCTCCTCTATAATGAATGACACTGTAGAATATTAAAATATGTGATGACTTTTACAGTCAAGCAAAACAGACTACCAAAAACTTGCTTTGATCAGACCTGCTGCAGAGCCTGAAGCGTTTTTGGGGATGAAAACAAGTCTGACTCCTGAAAGTCCACAGTGTCAGCTTCTCTGACTTTTATTTGGGGAGTTGATGCCAATATTATTTTGTGTGTCACATTGGCTCCATGGTGCATATTATAGTCACATTCCCTCTCTTTACCCCCCGCAGACCTGACATTTTTATTACATTTTACCTGACCCTACAGCCACTCTCTTATTCTTCCACTTTCAGCTGCTTTTTTAGGGGTCATCATAGATCATCTGCCTTAATCTCATCCTATTTCCAGCATCCTCCTCTGACTCATCAACACTCCGGATGTCTTCCTTCTCTACATACAGGAGTCTTCTCTTTGGCCTTCATGTCCTCCTGGCTGGAAGCTCCATATTTAATGTCAATATTATGTCTCTCAAACTTTGCCTCCAACTGCCCTAGACCTGACCTGTCCCTATGATGTACTCATTTCTAATCTTGTCCATTAGAGGAGGGCGGATTGATAGTATCAATACCAAAGCTGGTACTGGCATGATAGACTTGATAGTTTCTTTCTATCCTCTAGGTTTGGTATCCAAAGTCCTTTAGAGACAGGTACATTTCCAGGTCTCAAAAAAAAGTCCAAAAAAAGACAGTTTAAAAATACACAAAAAGCAGAACGGTGTGTTTTGTTGTGTTAGCTAATTATTGTGGAAAGTAACATTACAGTTATTTAGTGGTCATTAAAATGTGTTCAGAATTGATGAATCGTCATTAATTTGCAAATAAAAAATGATTATTCATCTCTTAAGTCATGACACATGCTGTCCCCTACATGAGCTGCCTTTATAAGTCAAAAGAATCTGTAGTGTTATGAGCAATACTGGCCCTGTATTTACTTGCTATCTGATTGATATCATAATTTGCAGTATGGCACAGCACTAATAACCCCTTCCAATAAAAACCTTAACATCATCAACTCTGCCACCTCCAGCTCCTCTTTTTCATCACAGCAGGTCTCAGTAAAGTCTTGTAAACCTTCCCTATCGCTCTTGCTGTTCCAGATCACCCCTGACACTTGTTTCCACCTACTCCACCCTGCCTACACTCTCTTCTTCACCTCTCTTGTGCACTGTCTCTAAGTGCAGCAAATATTTAAGTGACCACTGGAGAACATGTTTTTCTTTCTTTCACTTTTAGGGCAATTTTTTCTGCAGTCACACAGATATAGTTCAGGCTTATAACTCAGAGTCTCCATACTGAGACATCATTGTTAATTTCAGCAGCATCATATTGGGAGCTTCTCACGTCAGTGCAAGTGAGACACAAAGCCTCTATGTTTAGGAATTTGAAATACTTTCAGCTATGAATCCTAGATTTATTCACATCTATGGATATAAAGCATTATTAAAATGTTGTCATAAAAGTGGGTAGTATAAATCCCTCCACTGAGTCTGCATTTTTGGTCTGTTTCTTTTAAGTAAATGCTTCACAGTTGGCTTAAAAGCATCACCATTCATACCCGCAACATTCACGCTGATGCAAACTGTCAGTTCAGAAGTACTTTCAGTCTGCCGCTGCATCAAGCTGACACATTCAGTTCAGTGCAAAACTAGCCAGTACAGGCATTGCACAGAAGGTTGATGGTTCAGTAGTGGATATTGGATATACGCTCCAGTTGGACTGAGAAAGAGGCCTCGGCCTTACTGAGATTGCAATGTTTCCAAGTGCACCTTGGGTCCAATCTTGTCCCCATCCACCCCAAGTGGAAACTCCTTTTGTGTTACTGACTCAGATGCTGAACACCTCATCTGCTTGTCGCTTCAGGAATTTCACTTGTAGGAAAGGGTTTAAAAAAGACTGACAATCTGTTCAACCCTTACTGACTGACATTTCTCAGGTGTGGAGATGCTGTGATTTTATATCTGCGTAGATCTCTCTCGCCTTCTCGCTGAGAGTGTGTGGGTGTTTGTGTGTCTGATGCTGAAGCAGGTGGGGCGCTGTGATTGTTCCATTTTGAAGAGCTAGCTGCCTGTGGATTGAAGAAATGTAGGACAGCAGCCTTTTTAACTCAAGCTGACTTCCACCGCAGCCCCTCTCCTCATCCCTGCCACTCCCACCATTAAGCCAGCAGTTAGTTGAGTTCACTGTCATGAGAGATTTTCTGTCACGAGCAGGGAAACTATGCAAAATGTGGATTTGATTGGTAGTCGAGACTTTAGCTTTGTGTAGCAGTACACTGTAAATACGGAGCATCTCATAGTGGTTTAGCAGAGGTGAGAAGTTTTTTTTGGTTGAGGAACTTGGCTTATAAAGTTTTTTTGTTTGTTTGTTGTCCTTTTACTGTTCAGTAGGTTTGTAGCTGCTGAGTGAACTTTTGTGCTGTTTTGGGCATTGCTCATAAATCCATCACTTTGAACTCTGATTCGCATCTGGCAGCAGATTGGGGACATGTGCGGCGAGTCACACAGCATTTTATATGAGCTATATGGTTTTCCCCAGGCCAGTCACGTAGCAATGACATATCTGAGGTCTTTTTTTCGATATGGTTTTGAGAAGGAAGCGACACACCTTGAATAAGAATGAGCTGAGGAGAGTGAGGGGAGCTCCACAGCCAAAAGCTACTGATTAGTTTAATTATAATCTTGAGGTGGGACAGACTGTTCTGTGATAAAAACATTTGGTGCTGCAGGTCTCTGTGTGTGCATGAACTAAATGCCTCTGCTACTGGTTTTGTAGAGGACCAATAGCGGTGACAGAATTTGTAAGGGGGCTTCCAGTGCTTAGTTAGGCAGTAAAATGCATCAGCGTAAACAATAACACAGGTTTAAAAGCAAAATAATACAATGCAAATATGAAAAACATGACATCATGTATATTTCCTTAGCTGGAAAAAACAAGAAGAGTTGCCATTGTGTGGTCAGCGTATGGTCAGGACAGAGCTCAGCCTCAGCTGCTCAAACCTCCACTCTGCACCCTCTGGCATCCTGTGATCACCTCATGCGTACAGACACACTGATCGCAAACTGCACCCGTTCTCTCCACATCTAAAGGGACACAAATTCAAGTGCACTGCAGGGGAAATGTGACCAAATGTGAGACTTTGTATACATTATATATATTCATTCCACTTTTATGATACTCTTCAGAACATTCTATAGAGCTCTTAGACTATAACATAGGTAGGCTACGTCAATGCACAAATGGATGTCACAAATCGATTTGGGCAACTAAGGGCTGCATGCATATATATATATATATATATATATATATATATATATATATATATATATATATATATATATATATATATAATGAAATCATTAGCTTCTGTTTCTCTGTATGCATCTGACTGTAAGAATGTCTTCTGGACACATGAAGGCGCCATTTCCATGCACATGGATGTTCTCTCGATCCTCTGGATGCTCTCAAAATAAAGGCTCTTACAAATCATGTGTCACATTGGCTCCACGATGAATATGCTAGTCACAGTTCCTCGTGTTTTCACATTAGAAAATAAGCAGCACTTCCCTGGCCACGATTCTCCACAGCCCGCGTCTCCATTTGGATCACACGAGTTGTTATTCAGCAAGAATGGCACACCACAGCGGTTAAGGAGGCAGAGTATATTTATAGATTTTGAAACAGACCCCAGTCTTTATTCTGGCAGCTTTTTTATTTTTATTTTTTTTAAGTGGTGAGCTTCAGTATTTAAGTTGAACGCAGGTTGTGTTGCTCACAGTGCTCTCAGAGCCATCAGACTCCGTGTTGCTCTGTGCGCGCACGCTTTTGCATCCTCGGATTTCCATTACGCACAGGACAGCGCTCACATGCCTCCTGGAAGAGCTACCCTGTCAGATTGGAGCGGCGCGCAGCAGGAGCCTGTGTGACTGACCGCACTCAGAGCCGCCGTGAAACTCGAGCTTTCCCAACCTTTCTCACCTCATACTTCCCCTAGGATGGGCAAAGCGTGTGACTATTCTAAAGATCATGTCAGGACTCGCGTCCTCTGAGCCTCCTAGTATTCCACAGTCAGAGGAGTGTGGTTTCATGCGCAAATAAGTTCAAGACTCCCTCCCGTGAAGTCATTTTGCCTTTTTGGTTTGTGCTTCTTCTTCTTCTTCTTAATTTCAAATTTTCATCTGAACACTTGTAAGCCCACCATGGCAGCTGCATCCTGAGGAGGTGGTGGAGGAGATGGATGTAGAGGAGAAGGATGTGAACGGTTCGAGCTGTTTGCGGAATGAGAGCGACTGCGGGCTGAGCGCTACCTCGGCTGGAGTGTCCACTGCGCTGGCCAGCGTGCTGATCTTCACCATCGTGGTAGACATCCTGGGAAACGTCCTCGTCATCCTGTCCGTGTACAGGAACAAAAAGCTACGGAACCCAGGTGAGACGCACAGAGGATTGCAGGAAGTTATTCCTTATATTGATGCTAACTATTCAAAATAAAAGAACCAGTGTGAAAGGAAAAGATGATATGCAGAGATATTCTCATGATTTGCTCCCACTTTTTTCTTGGATGACAAATAATAGTCTCTTGTTAGTAAATGTTGGCAGTCATTACTAGTTTGTCGTGTCTCTCTGTAAATAAACTTGTAAAAGCTGTATAGTAGCCAATATTGTGTGGCATAGAAACACATGAGCAGTAATCGACCCACCTCCTCAGCCACAGGACAGACTGAGCAGTAAAGATCCTGAAACCCTACAGAGTTTATGGCATGAGAGGCAGCTGTGCAACAGATGCGTGGACACAGGAGCCTATTTTGCTTTGATTGACCGGATCTCGTGATTTTTTTTCCCTACTAAAAATTTAAAAAAAGTGCAGAATAGAACATCGAGATGTCCTGCAGAGGCTGACTACATATCAGAGAGCAACGCACGCGGTGCATCTGATACTCTGCTGTTTTTGAACTTAAAGGTCTGGAGGAGAAAGCAGCGTGCACCCAGGCAATTATACCCAGCAGCTCCGCGGCTCAAAGTAAAGCGAAGGACGCCCTCTGAGCCCGAGCGAAAAAACACAGTAAACCTTGCGATCACAACAAAATGCTAATGGAGCATGCTAATGAGGCAGCGGGATTAGGTCAGTGTTGGGGATAACAAGGCTTTAATTACAATTTCAAATACATTACATAACATACCCGTTTTACAGCAGCCCAAAGCCATTTTGGCAAGAAGTTGAGGATCCCAGAGAATAATTTGATTATCTGCTTGGCAAAGACAAATAAATAAATAATGGCACAGTCCACTGATCTCAAACAACAGGCCAGGACTAAATGGCCTGTTCAAGAGTCCACCTTGGGCTGGTGGACTATGCGCACTGCACTGATTACAGACCTCGCGCCGGTGTTCCCCTGCTCTAATTGGGCTTGCTGACATATCTAGTCACACGCGAGTCCTCCCCACAGTTGTGCTGCTCGGTTTGTTCGCATGTATGAATAGAAACCTGAAACTCCTGAAGCTCAGAGCCCATCCTGCTATCGCTTTGCTTTTTTTTTTCCACGTGTGTCCTTAAGTGACTGAAATTGTTGCTGCCGTTAGCCTATCAACAATCTCCTCTCTGTTCTTAACAAGCTATTTATAGGTTTGGCTCGCTTTGTATGAATGTTTAATTGTACAGTTTCCAAAAGGGAAGCATGGATACAGCTAAAGAACAGCTGTAGCTTTATACACGGGCCCCTTCTTGTTTGCTTGTTTGCGCAGGGCCTGCATATACGATTTCATGCAGCGTCACTCTTTAGGCCTCGCAAGGAGTCTAAGTTTAAGGTTTACATACATATATAAAAGCACGCACTCAGATATAGATGTGTCAGGCGGGGTGCTGAAAACATCCTATCTCTCCATTACACATTATTCAGACAGCTGGTTCGCTTCCTCACACAGCAGCAGCAGGACCTTTCCGCTCTGTTTCATTTCAACACACTCGCTTTGCACGCTTCCTCGGTATACCCCCCCCCCCCCCCCCCCCACACACACACACACACACACTCTCCACCATTTAACCCCTCAACACACACCCAAAAACAAAAAACAAACAGTCATGTACATGGAAGCAGGAGGTTCACATTCTAAGTGCTGAAACATCTTGGGGGCGAGATCTGGTACCTTATGTTTCATTTGTATCAGGTTTCCAGGGGGTCTTTCAAAGTGCGCAAATGTAACAGGGCGTATCCACCAGATCCTCAAAGTGTACAGCATGGCACTTATAGGACTGCCAATGGGGTGTTAACACTACGCTTCTCCACTGGGGGTTAACCATACTAAAAATACACTCACAAAATGCTTTCGGGAGAGAGAAAGAGTAGTGCGGCACAGACAGAAAGAGAGAGAGCGAGAGCGAGAGAGAAAGAGGGTTGGAAAAAGAAAAGGATGAGAGGGAAGTAGATGGAGGAAGAGATCCCACGCTGCGCATGCGCGTGTAGTTTGCGCCCTGCCGTGCCGTGCGAACTCTAGGTCGTGTGTGTGTGTGTGTGTGTGTGGGGGGGGGGGGGGGGGGTGTAGTGAGAGTTGAAGATGGACTTGAGTTTTTGTTAAATCATGCATTGCACCCTCCTCAGCTGCTCCACAGTCATGAATAAAACCTAGACACTTCAGCGTCCACAGGAGTAGGGGTGGGTGGGTTTAATTGAGTCAGTGGACTTGAGTGACTCAAACCAGAACCCAATTCAAATTGACAGCACAGATCCACGGAGAATATCACTTAGCACGCTCCATTAAACATGCCCCCCGAGCAGATGATATTAAGTTTTCCAGCATGGTCGTGGGGCATTGTTAGATTATTTTAATCATCTTGCTAAGCCACACCTGGAAATGTAATCTCATATTTGCAGCTCATCCATCTCGGACAGGAAGAGGCTTCTTTAAAATGACCACTTTTCACCCTACCTTGAAATCCTGTTGCACTGGACGATGTTTGTGTACCAGTGATCCTCTTTTATGCCCCTTTCAACTCCAGGCTGCTGCGTTTTTTCCTATCTCAGACATACGGCCTGTGATTGGTAGATGGGCTCTGGCGATGATGATGATGATGATGATGGTTTTGACCAGGCTCATAGCGGGCTGTATCACCAAAAGGCAGCTCATGTCAGTTTAATGTTAAGTTTCATTCTGGGGCCTCTCTGGCCAGAAAAGCCTCACGAAAACGAGGTCACGAAGTCGCCACTACTAATTCATCAGCGCCCGTGTCCTTGCCAAAAGGTTATTCTTGCTTATTTATGATTACGACTTACTAAGTTGAATGCAATTATATTCGGGGTATGCTCTGGCAGTAATAAGCCTTGCGTTGCTGACGTTCAGATGGATTCAGGCACTGCCAAACCCTTCTGCATGTCTTGGTGAATTCCTCAGAAGGTGTATAAATATAGTCGGGTGAATTAAAGCTTAGTAAATCAAGTTTCCAGTATGAGCAGTGAGAGTGATGGGGTACAGATGGTGGATTTGAAATAGGAACACGCACCCCAGAGATTCACATGCGTAGCAGTGAGATTGAAAACCAAATCGACCGGCAGCCCTTTTTTGTTTTGTCTTGGGGTTTGTTTGCTTGAGTTTGCCCGCATCTTCATAATGTAACTCTGTATTGCTCCAGCTTCACCCCCCCCCCGACACATACACACACTCTCTTTTTAAAAAAAAAAATATATATATATATTTTTGGTTTTATTTCCCACGTTGTTTTACTACTCTGAACCGCCAGGTTGGAACGAAGCGATGACAAATATCCAGTTTCTCTCTGACACTGTGCCCTGTGATGCGCTGTTTCAATTTATGTTTCATTCACCAGAAAAATATGACAGAGTCTCACACTGGGGAAATTCACTGGGCGGTTGCGCGGCTTTCTCGGGACAGAAGTCTCAGTTAATCTGATGCAACATTTCGCTTGTTTCACAAGTTTTTTGTGCGCGCATAGTGCAAAATCAGATCACTGCAGAGCGGTGTAGGACAAGTCGAAGGCTGCGTGTCAGCTGTCCCTAATGGCCTGTAACCAATCAGCATTCAGGTTAAGGTCTATTCAACACTTGGTAATTATAGCTCCCAAAGACGTCGACTCCGTTCTCGTATCCGTGTGTGAACATCTCTGTTTGACAGAGCGGTCTTGAGTGCTGTGAGTTTGGGTGTCATGAGCATCATCGCCGGCCAAGTCGGTTAATTAAACCGAGGTAGAGAGGTAATGGTTCGTCCAGGGTTTGAATAATCGATGCCAACAAAACAGAGACAGTCATCTGGCCGCTCCACAGCGATCCTCTCAGCGGTGTTTTAGCACTTACCTCATCCTCCTGATGATAAGCGAGTAAGAGGGTTCAGCCAGAGTGAGCTGGCCGGACCGTGCCCCGTCCAGCCGGCACACACACACACACACACACACACACACACACGGAGGAGCCATGTCAACGAGGAATCAAACCTCTGCACAATGACAAGAGCACAGAGCGAGCACTGGGAGCATCACAAATGCAATCTGACAGATTTGCCCACTGAGCTGACTCAAGGATGAAGAACAAATGCGTTTTATTTTTGTCCCAGCAGGCTTGAGCGACGGCTGGTGCCGTTTTAGTGACTTGGAAAATTGACTTGTCTGTAAAAACTCCAGATCGGCGGGAAATGGTGAAATCAACCATCTGATTTTCTTCTTCATGAAACTTTAAATATTCTGTGCCCCTGTTTGTTTTGTCTGCTTCGTTAGCACACCGTTTGAATAAAGTTCCAGGAGTGAAATGAAATTAGACCGGTTGCTAAACAACATAACGCAGCCATGTTGGCGTGCAGAGATTACAACAGGACCTGAATGCGGATTGATGGCCACATGTGTTTCAAATCCACTTCCAGCGCTGTTGTTTCAGCTGTTGCCTGAGCAAGCAAGAGCTTTGCTCCTTTTACATTCTGGCTTCATAAGTTGTCACTCAGCATTTTAACATACACTAAAGCGCTTAATCTCTAAAAAAGATGGACCAACTCGATCTATTGGCTGCAAAACAACAGCTTTATGTTGTCCTTAACATATTGCACATTTACTCTAACCTCACACAAGGTTAATCCCTATTTTGCAAAACCAACACAATTGCGTTATGGCGCCAGCGTATCTTGTTCTTATCTGTCTTCTTATCTGACTTTACAATTTGATTTATTGTTTTATTCTTCCCCACCCAGAACAGCTGCACTGTAACAACATCACATGTCATTTTCTATAACTCATGTCATCTGAGGAGATCCAGTGTCACACCAGAATCAGCTCTGACCTCGGGAGGATGGGGGCTTGTTTGGATGTAGTCGGACCCCGAAACCACCCGCGTCCTTGTTGATATGTACTTTAACTGCGTTCTAAGTATGTGACTGCATTTTCCCAGGAGCGAGGAAGCATTATTATACTGCGAAGAGCATATTATTGGGATGGACCTGCCCATAGGGAGATAACCTTTTGCTCACACTAGCTAAATTGACTAAATCTGGGCTTAATCAAAGTACAGGACAAAATAGGTTGAGCTGATGATGGGGCTCCATGAAAAGTCAGTTATAATTTGTCTTTGCAAGGGACATGAGTATCCAGAGAATTCACCGAATATTTGTTAAAATAAAAACTATATATACACTAGGGAATGTCTTGCTAGTACAGCTTTGGACCCTATTTTGTCTTAAGAATTGTTTTAATGCTTTGTGGCATAGATTCAACAAGGTTCTGGAACATTTTAGTTTTAGAGATTTTAGTTCATATTGACATGATAGCGCCACAGATTCAGGATAGAAATCCCCTGTTCCACAAAGGTGCTTTGCTGGATTGAGCTCTAGTGACCAGTTGAGATGACTTGAGCTTTGTGACATGGAACGTTGTGGCTGGGAGCAGCCTTTGGAAGATGGCACACTGTGCTCATAACGAGAAAGACATGGCTAGCAACGATAATCAGGTAGGCTGTGGTATTTTGATGATTTTCAGTTGGCACTAAAGGGCACTAAGTGTGTCAAGAAATAATTCCCCACACCACTACACCAACACCATCAAAATCATTAAAATTGCCTTTCTTTTCCATTCTGATGCTTGAACGTCAGCAGCTTTCTTGACCATGTCTAAATGTGTAGATGTAGTTGCTGCCATTGACCATATATTTATATTTATGAGTGTGACCAAGTGGTCGGCGGGGTTATGCACAAAATAAATAAACTTGACAACGCCACCTAGGGGAATTACACCCCCAGGAAATATATTTAAGAAAAATAAATAAAAGGAATAAAAGAAGACCGCACAGATTCAAGGATGCACACTGAGGCAGGTTGGCTTCCAATATTAAAACGGTTTTATTTATAGAAATAAATAAAATATTATAAATAATATTTTATAAATAAAATATTAAAAGTCAAGATGTAGCGTCATTATTGACAGTGTCCTACAGTAAAAATAAACAATCGTGGAACTTGGACTTACCAGCAGCCGTGGAACCAAAAGAAAATCACACCAAAAGAATCACTGCAGACCACCCAGTGCTGTACAAAAGAAAGTGTGAAAACGACCCACCACCTGAGGTCCCAGGGCCACTGGCTCGTCCTCCTTCACTGAAATAAAACACAGCAAAGTATGTTAAAAGAATAAAAGGACACTGAGCGTCAGGCTCGCTACAAATCATAAAAAGACTAAAACACACTCTAATAAAAGAAACCACACACACACACACACACACACACACACACACACGGGAAAGGCTTATTCCCCACGGGTCAAACTACCACTCGTGCTGGTAATAATTATTCTCAGGCGTAGGCCGGTCTGGCTCCCCACCGGCTGAGACCGGCCACCCAGGCGATTTAGAGTCCCAGCACGACACTCGGGCAGAGAATCACTTCAGCCCGATCACAGAAGTGTGGGTACGAGCAACAGTCCAGGGTAAAATAGAACACCAGGCGAACCCAAAAAAAAAGGTAAGCCTACTTAATAAAAACAAGATAAGACAAAACGAGACAAGACAGCAGACTCCACCAAGGAGGAGTTCACAACAGCAACTGAGAAGGCAGTCCACTCTTCCAATTTAGGTTGGACAATTTACCATGGAGAGGTGAGTACAGCAGTGAACCCTGAAACAGATAAGTGTAACCTTAAACTCTTATAGCTATGAATGCTAATAAAAGTAGTTCTAACAGCTTACCCCAGGACCGGAGGCACTATACTCTCATTGGTGGAGATACCATGAACACCTCTCTCCGCAATGGCAGAATTAAACAGACTGCTGCGCTACAACAGGCCGGAAAAGGATATTAACACCAATTCCAGTATTCGGAGGGAATCCAAGGTTAAGCGAGAGCATACCTGTAGCTGTCGTATAATCGGCTCTTGCTGATCAGTCCGTCGCAGTACGCCAGCATTTACTGCTGTATCGTACCAGAAGCTCGGGAGGAATTAATCCAACAAGACATCGGCTTAGCTTTATACAGGCTAGCGCCACCCTGCAATCAATGTGCAGGTGGGTTCCCAATTAACCCGATCACCTGATACAAGGAGCGAGTGCAGTGGAAAGAGAGCGAGGGTGGTAGAGCGAGCGAGAGAGAGAGAGAAGGAGAGAAGAAAAACAACGGAAGGCGAGTAGCCCATCTGGCTACATCTACCCCCCTTTTTTTGTATTGGCGCCCCGACAATAACTCAAGGAACCTAACACCATGGCCTGAATATGGCAAGCTGAGCATTAGCAACTGACGCAGATTCAACAGGACGTGGCAAGTGATAAACATTTGAGTGATGACCAGCTGTTGAACGTGCTGTTCTCCGCAAATGTGGCCCACTCACCTCAGACTGTTCAACAGAGCCTGAGGAAGAACCTGGGGGAGCAGAGGTCGAGGGTGCTACAATCACACTGGGAGTAGACCTGAGCTCCACCGATGGAACTCTAGAGGCATCGGGAAGTGACACCACAGGTGCGACAGGGTGTGAGGGTACCTCAGGGACAAGGAGCCACAACTCGTCGTCACTCAGAGAGGTCTGCTCTGAGTCAGCGGGTACAGGTGGGGGTGGAACCGGTGGACCAGGTGTAGGTGGCCCTAGGCTGACCTGTGCCTTTAACATGTCACGATGGACATGTCGAACCTTCTCCAAGTCTCCCACGGGGGCAATGGTATAAACAGCCCCGTTCTCTTGGGGTGCCCTCAAGACCTGATAGACCACAGAGCTCCAAAGGTCCTGGATCTTGTGCCGGCCCCGGGTGCTATGATCTCGAAGATACACCAGCTGACCGACCTTTAAAGGAACAGGGTGGACTCTCTGGTCATGCCGTTCCTTACGGCGGTCAGCGGCCAGCGACAACCGTGCCCGAGCTCCCTCAAAAGCCACCATTAACCTGGCTTGGTGCTCGGCCACCCAGTCCTGTACCTCTCCAGGCACTGGGTCCTGAACGCGGCCTAGAAGGAAATCAATAGGCAGCCTAGGATCCCTGCCAAACATCAAGAGAAACGGTGACTCTCCGGTGCCCTGATGTGGCGTGCTATTATAGCAAAAGAGCACATGCGGTAAGCATGCAGCCCAGTCGCGTTTCTGAGATGATGGCAGAGTCCGGAGGAGGTTATGGAGGGTTCGGTTAAACCGTTCGCACTGCCCATTACCCGCTGGGTGGTAAGGGGTTGTACGGGACTTGGCTACCCGATACAATTTGCATAACTGTTGCATCACCAAACTCTCAAAATTTCTACCCTGGTCAGAGTGGAGGCGGCTTGGAACGCCAAACTTAAAAAACCACTCTGTTAACAGGGCCTGGGCCACAGTAGAGGCCCGCTGGTCCCGGGTAGGGACTGCAACAGTGTATTTGCTAAAAACGTCAGTCATAACCAAAACGTTTTCAACTCCACTACGGGAAGGTTCCAACACCGTGAAGTCTATGGCCAGGATTTCATTTGGCCTAGACGCCAACAGGTGACCCATATAACTATGAGGCCCCAACCCTGAGTCCTTTGCAACCTGACAGCGTTCACAACGCTGAACCCATTGCTTGATGTCAGAGGACATCCCGGGCCAATAGCAACGCTGCCTGACCAGTTCAGTGGTGCGCTCAATACCTTGGTGCCCATGGTCCTGGTGCAGCTGCCTCAAGGTCTCAGGCTTCAGAGCCTCTGGGAGAACAAGTTGGAGGGCTTCCTCACCTCCACCTGGACGCAAAATACGGCGATAAAGGATGCCATCCTTCTCCACCAGACGATCCCACTGACGCAGCAGAACCATAACTGGTTTGGGGAGCTGATTCCTTTCCTCCGAAGAGGGCAGGGTGTGCCTCCTCCAGTGTACCAAGAAATCCTTGAGGAGGGGGTCAGCCTCCTGCAAAGCACGAATATCCTCCAGGGAGTGAGATGGAAAGGCCCCAATCTCCAACTGAGTAACGGAGGGCAAAACGGCTGGACACTGAGCCTGCCGAAGTGAAGTCGGGACACAAGTCCCAGGCAACACACCCTCGGCCAAGCTGGAGCTCGTCTCATACTGTCGAGAGAGAGCATCAGCATTCCTGTTACTGCGGCCTGAGCGATACTTGATCTCAAAATCGAATGCCGCCAGCTGGGAGGCCCACCTCTGCTCGGTGGCACCCAGCTTAGCTGAAGAGAGGTAACTGAGTGGATTGTTATCGGTGTAAACCACACACTTCTGCCCCAGCAGGTACTCCCGGAACTTCTCGGCCATGGCCCACTTGAGTGCAAGAAACTCCAGCTTCATGGAGCTGTAATTGTCCATATTGCGCTCATGTGGCCGAAGACCTCGACTAGCATAAGCCACTGGCCTAACGACACCTTCTACATCTTGGGAGAGAACTGCACCTAAACCACTGTGGCTGGCGTCAATCTCCAAGATAAATGGGCGCGTAAAGTCAGCATATGCTAGCACAGGTGCAGACACAAGCTTTGCTTTCAGGGCCTCAAAGCTCTCCTCACACTGAGGGGTCCAAATAGCACTCAAACTCTGTCCCGAGCCCTTCTTTGTCTTTGTGCCAGCCGATTTAGCCACCACTTGATGCAGGGGAGCCGCCAATGCGGCAAACCCCTCCACAAAGCGCCGGTAATAGCTGGCGAAACCCAAAAAGGATCGCAACTCTGACACGGAACGAGGACACTGCCATTTGGCTACTGCGTCAACCTTGGCTGGATCGGTCGAGACACCCTCACAGGAGATTACATGGCCCAAGTAGTTAACCTTCTGCTGGAAAAAGGCACACTTTTCTAACTTAGCCTTGAGCCCCTGTTGCTGCAGCCTTGCCATCACCATCTCTAGCCGTTGCAGGTGCTGAGAGACAGACGAGGAGAACACAATGATGTCGTCTAGGTACAGCAGTAATGACTGGCACTGCTGATCCCCGAACATCCTCTGCATTAGGCGCTGAAAGGTACCAGGAGCATTGCACAGCCCGAATGGCATACGATTCCACTCGAACAGGCCAAACGGCGTGCAAAAAGCGGTCTTGGGCTTATCCTGCTCAGAAACTGGCACCTGGTTGTACCCGCTGGCCAGGTCGATGGTAGAAAACCAGCGTGCGCCAGCTAGGGCATCCAGACTTTCCTCGATGCGAGGTAAGGGGAAGGCGTCCTTCCTTGTTTTGCTATTCAGCAAACGATAGTCAACGCACAGCCGGAGGCTTCCATCCTTCTTGCGGACCAACACGATGGGAGAGGCATAAGGGCTGCTACTTTCCCTAATTACCTGGGCCTCCAGTAGCTGGTTGATATGAGCCCTGACAGCCTCATAATCAGAAGGAGGAATTCGCCTGTACCTCTGCCGGACAGGTGCGTCATCGAGTAGCGGTATGTCGTGCGAAATAAGGTTTGTGCAGCCCAAGTCTCCCTCATAAGTGGAGAAAACAGAGCGGTACTTCCGCAAAAGTAACCGTACCTCGTGTTGCTCTGACTCAGCGAGAGCAGACAGGTCAATCGTATCCACCATCTCTTGAGCAGGGCTGCTGGTTGTATGGGAGGAAACGGTAACGGGAAAAGAGTGTTCCTCGCTAACACCGGCAGGGAGGCTAACGACAGTAGCTTTGCTTATCACTCCCAAACGGGTCCGCGGGTGGAGAACAGCTTCCGCTGTCCCTACATTGGTGACTGGGATGTAGGCAACGCCCTTATCCACCTGAACCAAACATGGAGAGGCCAGCAACCCAACTGGCAACCCGGACTCAGAAGGTTCAAAAAGCACAGCCTGACCTGACAACTGCTGAGAACAAGTAGTGGCCACCAGCTGCATAACACCACCAGGTATCCGCACGGCCCGCGGGCCCTGTACCTTAACGGTACCGACAGGGTCCTCTGGGGCTTGGGCTGCAGACTGGTGACACTGATGTAAGGCCTCCAAAACTGGTCTCGGTGCCTGTGACACAGAAGGAGAATGAAACAAGGAGCCACCGAAAGCCCCAAACAGTTCTTGATAACAGCGGCGGATTACGTTCATTCCTAAAATGCCAGGGACAGAGGGCGTAGCCCCAGGAGGGTCCTTCACTATAAGGATTCCACAAGAGGGCATTTCCTTGCCACACAGGAGTACACTGAGCTCCAAATAGCCAATGTAAGGGATGGCAAGCCCATTGGCAGCCCGAAGCTGTAGCCAATGACATGACTGAAGGCGTTCTTGTCCCCAAGGGGCAAAATGTGCCAAAAAGAAACTTTCTGTGATGGTGGAAACCATGGACCCAGTATCCACCAAACAAGGGACAGTTACCCCACTAATAAGCACATCCATCTTTGGACACGATGAAATTAGCCTGCCAATCCTATCTTTCTGTGAGCCAGTGAACTCCCCACCTGAACTGTGACTCTGCAGCACAGATGGCGTTAGTTTTCCGACTGGGTAGCGGGAAGATGATTGCCAACTGCGGCGTAAGGAGGGCCTGAATCAGAACCTGCTCTAGGGCGGCGTGAAGCCCGCTCCCCAGTGCACTCCCTAGCAAAGTGTCCTGGCTGCTGACACCGGCGACAAATCACCGAGCCAGCCCGTGAAGGCCGAACACTTCTTCGGGGGTTCTGTAAAGAAGCCACTGTCTCAGTGAGCTGATTTAACTGCTCTTGTTGGCGCTTTAGGAGTTCCTTTAGCTCACGCCACTCGGACTCGGGTGTACCAACAGGAGCGAACCTAGGGCTAGTGTGCACTCCACACTGAAAACCATATGCCGATGGTTGAGAATAGCCACGGTCGCGAACACCGCCTGAAAACCCTTCTCTTTCCCATCTAATTGCTTCCCCGCGCACCTCTAACAAGGTGGCAGTGGGCACACGGCGAACGTATTGTTTAAGCTCTCTGCGGAGACCACTATCAACAACATGTTCTACAAACTGGTCTCGGAGCAGCACCTCTGCGTTACGCATACCATCAGGTGCACTTTGTTTTACTTGCTCCATCAGAGCCATTAGCGCTAAGGAAAACTCCTGCAAAGTCTCTTCCTCCCGTTGTCTCCTCGAAAAGAAAGCCTGCTGCAGAGTGACATAGGACTGCGCATTGCCATACAGTTCCTTTAAAATGGTCAACACCCGAGCAGGATCCCCTCGCTCTAAATTAGGGCGAAATTTGATCTCCTCCCTTGCTTCTCCCTCTAGATGGTCAAAAATAAAGAAAGCTTGATCAGCAACAGACAGGTGCCGGGCACGCATGCATGCTTGAACCTCTTCGACCCATTCAGCTATATTGATGCCTGTTCTACCATTGAACATGGGACATTTACGGTCCCTAGGCACCACCACCAGACGCTCTGTAACGGCGGCCTGGCTACCAACATTTGGTATGCAACCAGCTGGTACGAAAGAGGACGACGCGGCCCCGCCACCAGACTCGAGCACAGCGCCCCCATCCCGGCGCAATTGCTCATTATCTGCCCTTAACTGCGCTACCAAGTCTCTAAGTTGCTGCAATTCTTCCTCCATAATAAATTTTGACCCCAAAAAAAGAGAAAATTAAATCAGCAAGGTGCTAAAATCCTATTACTCTTCCTTCTACCTGGATACTGCTGTCTTGTCTATAATCACACTCTAAAACAAATAGAGCCTTCAAACAGGTGAACTAGACTCGTTGCAAAAAAATAAAACAATTTACAAAACCAAACATCTACCTCAAACGTGCATCCTGTCGACAGCGCCAAGTATGTGACCAAGTGGTCGGCGGGGTTATGCACAAAATAAATAAACTTGACAACGCCACCTAGGGGAATTACACCCCCAGGAAATATATTTAAGAAAAATAAATAAAAGGAATAAAAGAAGACCGCACAGATTCAAGGATGCACACTGAGGCAGGTTGGCTTCCAATATTAAAACGGTTTTATTTATAGAAATAAATAAAATATTATAAATAATATTTTATAAATAAAATATTAAAAGTCAAGATGTAGCGTCATTATTGACAGTGTCCTACAGTAAAAATAAACAATCGTGGAACTTGGACTTACCAGCAGCCGTGGAACCAAAAGAAAATCACACCAAAAGAATCACTGCAGACCACCCAGTGCTGTACAAAAGAAAGTGTGAAAACGACCCACCACCTGAGGTCCCAGGGCCACTGGCTCGTCCTCCTTCACTGAAATAAAACACAGCAAAGTATGTTAAAAGAATAAAAGGACACTGAGCGTCAGGCTCGCTACAAATCATAAAAAGACTAAAACACACTCTAATAAAAGAAACCACACACACACACACACACGGGAAAGGCTTATTCCCCACGGGTCAAACTACCACTCGTGCTGGTAATAATTATTCTCAGGCGTAGGCCGGTCTGGCTCCCCACCGGCTGAGACCGGCCACCCAGGCGATTTAGAGTCCCAGCACGACACTCGGGCAGAGAATCACTTCAGCCCGATCACAGAAGTGTGGGTACGAGCAACAGTCCAGGGTAAAATAGAACACCAGGCGAACCCAAAAAAAGGTAAGCCTACTTAATAAAAACAAGATAAGACAAAACGAGACAAGACAGCAGACTCCACCAAGGAGGAGTTCACAACAGCAACTGAGAAGGCAGTCCACTCTTCCAATTTAGGTTGGACAATTTACCATGGAGAGGTGAGTACAGCAGTGAACCCTGAAACAGATAAGTGTAACCTTAAACTCTTATAGCTATGAATGCTAATAAAAGTAGTTCTAACAGCTTACCCCAGGACCGGAGGCACTATACTCTCATTGGTGGAGATACCACGAACACCTCTCTCCGCAATGGCAGAATTAAACAGACTGCTGCGCTACAACAGGCCGGAAAAGGATATTAACACCAATTCCAGTATTCGGAGGGAATCCAAGGTTAAGCGAGAGCATACCTGTAGCTGTCGTATAATCGGCTCTTGCTGATCAGTCCGTCGCAGTACGCCAGCATTTACTGCTGTATCGTACCAGAAGCTCGGGAGGAATTAATCCAACAAGACATCGGCTTAGCTTTATACAGGCTAGCGCCACCCTGCAATCAATGTGCAGGTGGGTTCCCAATTAACCCGATCACCTGATACAAGGAGCGAGTGCAGTGGAAAGAGAGCGAGGGTGGTAGAGCGAGCGAGAGAGAGAGAGAAGGAGAGAAGAAAAACAACGGAAGGCGAGTAGCCCATCTGGCTACATCAGCATATGAACAGGTGTGCCTAATATAATGACCAATAAGTGCCAATTAGGAAATATTGCAGTGTGACAAATTTCACAGCAATCAGCTTCCTAGTAGTTAAAATATTTTTCCAGCTGGACCCATTTAGACCGCTCGTCTACACCTAGCAGCATTAGCATACACAGAGAATTCAGTATGGGCCTGGATCCAGATTGGGGCAATAAAAAATAATGTAGTATGAAAAGGATGTAGAGATTCTTGCTCCCAGCTCATGAAATACTAACATCAGGATCATGTTTTCATGCATGAAGGGTTATACCCCTTAAGCATTAACTCCCAGTGCACCTGGATACCTCTCCAGCTAGGTTTCCTAACATGGGGAATGTGCAAAAACCAGATGCATGTATCGCTGCTTTTATGCACTTTTATTTGACTTTGGTTGTGAATTTGACCTTTTCTATCACTCTTTGTTTGGCTAAAATGCTAAAACTACATGGTTAGATTAAGGAGAAAAACCCTGTTTACTGATGAAACACATTATTAATCAAGGGAAAGTCACAGTCAAGCCTCCACTGTCCCAATAAGCAAAGTTACAAACATGATCCTGCATATTTTACCTTCTCTTTTGGTCACATTTTGTCAGTTTTCATAACCTCCTTTTTTTTCTTTTTCTTTAGGCAACATCTTTGTGGTGAGTTTGTCTGTGGCAGACCTGGTGGTGGCGCTGTACCCCTATCCACTGGTCCTGACAGCCATCTTTCACAATGACTGGACTATGGGTGACCTGCACTGCCAGGTCAGCGGCTTCATCATGGGCCTCAGTGTTATCGGCTCCATTTTCAACATCACGGCTATCGCCATCAATCGCTACTGCTACATCTGCCACAGTCTCCACTACGATCGTCTGTATAGCCTGAGGAACACGCTCTGCTACCTGGGTCTTACTTGGCTACTCACCGCCATTGCCACTATTCCCAACTTCTTCGTCGGCTCACTGCAGTACGACCCTCGCATCTACTCCTGCACCTTTGCTCAGACCGTTAGCTCATACTATACTATCTCCGTGGTGATTATTCATTTTCTGATCCCTCTGCTGGTGGTGTCCTACTGCTACATGAGGATATGGGTGCTCGTCATTCAGGTGAAACACCGAGTTAAACCGGAGCAAAGGACCAAACTGAAACCTAGTGATGTGAGGAACTTCCTGACTATGTTTATGGTGTTTGTCTTGTTTGCCGTGTGCTGGGCCCCCCTGAACCTCATAGGCCTGGCTGTAGCCATAAATCCTCCGAAGGTTGCACCCAACATACCCGAGTGGCTTTTTGTCACAAGCTACTTTATGGCATACTTCAACAGCTGCCTCAATGCCATCATATATGGACTGCTCAACCAAAATTTCCGCAAAGAGTACAAGACCATTCTCCTCGCTCTTTGCGTTCCTCGTTTGCTCCTCACGGAAACTTCAAGATGTGCCACAGAGGGACTGAAGAGCAAGCCTTCACCAGCTATAACAAACAATAATGTGGCGGAGATAGATGTATGAACTTTTACCGGGAACGTGGGTGTGTCCTGTGATTCACAGAGTGCCTTTTCAGGATCTGTTTCTTTTTCATGTTGTAAAGATGCATTTGTGTTTGGTGAGGACACTGCTGCCATCATATTCCTTCCAGCTTGCTGGACACTTTGCACTCCTGTTGAGAACAAACATCGATTGTATAATTATAAGTATTTTGTGTTCAATAGTGAGTTTCAAGACAGATTAACAAACTGGGAGGAAAAAGTGCAGAAAGAACAAATTACTGGGAACATTCAGATTGTATATAGTGGCCAGCTGTGAAAATTATTTTCTTAAATTCTCAAAATCTTTCACGAACACTTAAGGTCCGATACTCTTTGGGTGAGGGACCTACTTTTAAAGCCAAGTCCCAGCATGTGTATATCACGTGTACGAGAATGACTCACTGCCTATTTGCACAGAACAATTACGAGTATGTCAGCACCATGGTGATAATGAAATAAATGTATTTTCTATGGCCACAGTGTCTTTGGGGTCTTAAATACAGTAATAATTATAGAAAAGCCTCAAGGTTTTATTTTCATTCAATAGAATCCTTAATCTAATTTTAGGTTTAAACAGAAGCTGTTTTATGGATCAATTACCAAAGACTTAATGCTCTTATTTGGATGGTAGTGACTCAAGAGTATTAAAACTGGGGCAGGTGCCAATTCCAAAACACATTTCAGTTTCAGTCTAACTCAAACCTCGTATTTCTTCTTCAGCCTGAGTGAGCATCTCAGCCTCAGTTTCACTGGCTTATTAATTCACCGTGATGCTGTTTCACCCTTGGGTTCATCTTCTGAGCAATGACGCGGTGGAACAAATTTTGGAAGCTTTTCTTCCGGTTATAATTGAAGAAATGAGGGGGGAAAGCAAGTATATCACAATGGGTTTTTATTTGTTAATGCAACAAAGCATGTCTTGTTGTTTGAAAAACATTCTCTCATAGCTTTTTGGCAGATCTTTGTCAAACACGACTGTTTATTAACTATTTCTAACCATTGCATTCATATGCCTATCAGACTAGGACATTTAAAGCTCTGGGCATCGCCCTTTAGACCCTAAATGATTTAAAGATTGGGGAGACTGTGCAATGAGGAAGAACAAATGGTAAACAAAGCTAGGCTTCTTCTTTATAAAACGCCTGGGGGACCTGATAAGCATCAGGAAAGAGGAGATGTAGTTCGTGATAGTGCAAGGGTGCCTGAGCACATGTCACCCCAGCCAAGATGAGCTCTGACAGCCTCCCAGCACAACTTCCACCCAGCAAACAAACTCTGAGCAGTTCACCTCACAGGGAGGCTCCGAGATGTCAATGTGACACATTTTTGATATGATGCACTGTTACTGGAATATTAAAGAAATTACACATGTGTAGCTCGGTATTTGTAAATATCACCGGCATGTTTCACATTTATCTACAGGTCGACTGTCCAGCTTTTGCATTCTGCTGTGCTTTGAGGCAGCTAACCTTGAATAGTTTTCCTGATGTCTGACTAATTTAAATCGTCAGTGGAGGATTACAGATGCAGAAATAGGAATCTGAATTCACGAGGGATGTTGGCTCAGCACTCAAGCTGTCTTACAGAGCCAGGCGGCGTCAACTCGCTCAGGAGCAGCAAAATGACACAAAACTGTTCAATTCTGCTTCTAACAAATCAGTGTGTGTGATGTGGAAGAAAAGAAGCAGGCCACATGGCAGCGCAAGGTCGGCCACAGATGAGTGACTAAAGGGGCTTGAGGGGAAATGACAGCATTCACTACGGAACCAAAGAGTCCCAGACGGATGGCTTGGTCACCCTTCTTCCCTCTGCTTTCACCTTCTACTTTTCATTCTCTGCTTTTTCTGCTCCTTTGAACCTGTGCTGTTTATTTTCTCTTCTTGTCCCCTAAGGCGTCTTATAATAGTGTCACATTTTGTTTGAAACAAAAGGTTAATAAAGAGAGAGAGCTTAAAGAAGAAAGGTTGATCACTGCGTCACACTGGTTAGCCAATTATGCATCACATCACTGTTAAAGAGCAAGGCAAATACCCAAGATTTTTTTGTTTAAATCAATTTGCAGATTTTGCTCACTGTGACATAAACAAAGTGCATCACCAGGCAATCTCTGTCCATCAAAATGAGACACAGTTACAGGAGTGTGAAAAAGTCTTGAGTCATTTGTTTTCATTTTATGAGAAACATGTGAAACAGGTACATGGAAATACAGTACATAAGACAAAAGTAGCGTTTATACAATTTAACAAACTTGAAAGTCAGTACTGGTATGACCACCTTTATTCTTCAACACCGCCTGAACTCTCTTAGGCAATCTCTCTTGTAATTTCTTGAAATAGTCTCCAGGAATAGTTCTCCAGGCTTCTTGAAGGACATTCAAAGCTCTTCTTTGGGTGTTGGCTGACCTTTGTTCTGTTCTCTGTCAGGATGATCCTACACTGCTTCATTAATGTTGAGGTCCAGGCTCTGGGGAGGCCAATCCATGGCCTCTTGTCACTGATTTTCAGTCCAGTTCTTGTGTAATTTGGCATGCCTCAGCCTTTTCTCCCTGCCCCTCTTATTGAAGACTGGCATCTGGACAGACGCCTTTCCCTTGAGACCATTTCTGATGAGGCTTCAGCGAACAGTAGGTGGATCAGCTGAAGGGTCCTTTGCAGGATTTTTCGTATTTGTGAAAGACATGACTTTCAGATACTGCTCATCTGCTGGATGTAGGTTTTTTTTTTCCTGACACTTCTTTCATCCTCCACTTGTCCAGTTTCCTCAAATCTTTTAAGCACACACTTCACACATGCTGAGATATGCCACAGTTTTTGGCTAATAGCTCTTTGGGAATCACCTTGTTGGTGCAAAAACATTGTTTTGTTACTGTCAAGCTGGGTTATCTTTGAGACTTTTCATAGATTCAAGTAAAGAAATTGGGACAAATGATGCATTCTTCCAAAAGGCTGCTAGTAACAAAGATACAAAATGTAATTTATTATACAAAATGAATTTTGCTCTTCTCTAAGTTGTCTGTTGCGTGCGGACACAACACTGGTACACAACCACGGTGGATTTCCAATCTATCAAGATTTGATTTCCAGAGACTCAAAACTAATTTGACAAACTAACATAATTTAAAATCTAAGGATGTTTTTTGATACTTGGATACTTGAAAAAAGTCTTTTCCAGTCAATGACTGTCTGGAGTCTGCCAGACCTTTATGGAGCTGCCGTCAGTTGCGGCTGTTTGTGAGTCACTATGACGTCATTTTTGTTTTCAATAACTGAAAACATGCTCTGTTGGGTTGAGATCAGGTGACTGGCTGGCCTATTAAAAAACTTTCCCATTTCTTTGCCTTAAGAAACCCTTGGGTTACTTGGGTCAATTTTCACTGTGAAGTGCTGTCTGATTTGATTTGGAGCATTTGGCTGAATCTGAGCAGAGAGTACAGCTCTGTACACTTCACAATTCATCCTGATGCTTCTATCAGCAATCACAGCATCGATAAACACCAGTGGCCCACTTCCACAGGAAGCCATACATGTCCATGCCATAAAACTGACTCCGGCATGATTGGCAGATAAGTATGAGCTGTTTCTTTTTCCCCATACTTTTCTCTTCTTACCATTTCCTAGAGTGTGTTCTTCACTTGGCTAGATGCAGTGAAGTTGTTTTTCTTAACCAGAGAAACAATTCTAGTATCATGCACTAGTTGTTTTGACATCCCTCTGGACTTGGCATTGATAGCATTGAGAGCTCCAGGAACAGCTACTAAAGGTAAGTTCACCACTTGGAATCTCCTCCAGATCTTTTATCTACTCAATTTATTCTGGAATAATGAGGTAACAAGCTTTGGCCAGCCAGGAAAATGCTTGTCAGTCAGTTGTCCAGTTACTTTTGAGTCTTTGAGGACTAAACATGAAAATGGGTGTAACTCCTAACCATTTAGGCAAAGCTTTTGTTAAACGCCTTGAAATAAAGCTAAAAGTTTGCACTCCCATTGCACATTTACCTCACTTTATGATTATATATGCATAATTATGCCAAGCTTCCCCTGCTTTACCAATTCTTTCTCAGCCCACTCTACTGTTCCCCTTTAAGTTTTATTGTTACATGTAGCGACACAGCACTCATCCACAGTGCTGAGGAAAGTACTTAAACTATAATGCAGGTCTCAAACAGAGAGAGTCCTATTGCAGCAGATCACAAGAGAAAAAAAGTCAGTGGACATTAAAACCTCAGTGCCTGGTGTGCACTGGCCAGCAAGATGATAGTTGTAAAAAAACCTAAAAAAGAAACCTGTCTTTATAAGCCAAGCATCAACGCACACTAACACTCTTTCAGTAAGTTTTTATTACACTTACAGCAATGTCACAATTGATTGTCAAGTCGAGTTATATTCATTTTACCTGTCTCTTTTCTCCTACAGTCCACGTGTCTGCATCTGTTTTATTGTGACACATACTGAGTGGAGCAGAGAGTACACTGGGTACATCCACAAATATGACGCAAAATGCTGCTGACACTCTGGAAACATGTTTGCTTGCTGATTAGCTCTTATCAGTCAAAAAGACATTAGCCAAAACATTTAAGCTATAGATCCTATTTACCTGTTGTCCTTCTTTTATGGGTAATCTTTCCCCATCGCTATAGCTTCTTCTTTACATGAGGAGCGATGCTGCAGGTACTGCTCTAACATAACCCAGCTTAGCAGTTTTCTAAACAAAGAAAGAAAAACCTAACGGTTTCCATAAGCAACCAAACCTGTGGTTTCCTTTTAACCAAACAATGCGATCTGTTTACAGGTGTGCAAGCATGCATGGAAATTATTTTGAAAAAATCACTCATCTAGTGAGTTACATCTATTCTAATTTGGTTTCGTTTTAACCCTCTGAGGTCCACATGCCAATCCACTGCAATTGTTACACCCTTTTGCACTCGCCCAACAGTAAAATAACAAATGTTTCACAGGTTAGAGTTAAATGGCATATATATATATATATTTCTCCTCTGTAATATTCTTGAGATTTATAATTAAGCAATTTGTATACATTACTGCTTTTTCTTACATTTGTAAACTTTGTAATATATTGTATTATTTAATTAGTTTAGTCTGTTACCGTTACTGTTTTGGAGCAACTGTAACCCACATAATTTCCTTAGGGATTATGAAAGTATTCTGGTTCTGATTCTGATGATTAATCCTAATCCTACTCCGCACTGTGGGGGACGTACACCAACCGTTGTCAGCAAATGGGGCTTTGCAATATCAAACTAAAATGAATACCTCAATCCTAAATATCTAGTGGCATGTTCTTTAATATGTACACACACAGAATGTGATTCTGAATATTTTTGCTTTTGTATAGATTATTTTATAGTTTAACAGTACCACCGTCACACAAAATATACATATATCAATGTCTATGCATATATCAATATGCATAGACATTGATATATTGTCATATGCTGTGGGAGTGTCTGGTTGGGCATGGTCCAGGTTCCTGTCATCCGTCCTTTGGGGTGGAGTTGGCCAGCTCATCACCTGTTTTCAATCTCCGGGGCTCCACCTAGAGGGTTTTTAAGCCAGCACTGCCTGCCACTCCTCGCCAGTTCGTCCTGCTACCATCTGTGATTCATCACCCGTCGCACTCACCAGTAGTGCTGGTTCTGTCTCCATCCTGTTTTTCTGTCTGCTCGGAACCCAAGGACCACATACACAACTTCTTCTCAGCCTGCCCTTCAGTCCATACTCTCCACCTCCTTGGAATCTGGACCGGACTCTCCCCACTCTCGATCCTCTCTGGAATGCTCCCATGGCAGCCTTTTCCCCCGCTTAATAACCAGGGTCTCCAAGTAAGCCCAAGACTATCCACTGGCACTCCATACCTCTGTCCCTTACTCGTTTGTCACTCAGTAACACCTTTCTCCTGTGTTTACAGAAAGTTCCCGTTCGAGTTCTCCCTGTGCTCTACGCCTGTTTCCCCGCCCACGGATTTCCCTTAGTTTCTGCGAATGGTTTCTGTTAAACCCAGTTCTGTTCACGTTTTTGTTCCTTCTAATAAATTATACATAGTTCGAGCAATTGAGTCTGCTTTTGAGTCCACCGCATCCTTGTTTGTGACATATATAGTTTGAAGCCTACGCTTTCAACACGCTTGTCTTAAATCAGTGATGTGATTTGGATGCACTGGTGTGTTCGTTGAATCCAGAGGGTTAAAGCACCATTTAAATATTATTTCTAAATCATACTATAATGACTATACTATGTATATATATAGCTGCACATATGAAATGCACAGCTTTAAACAGTTCTCAAAATCAAATTTAGCAGTAATTTAGCAATGTAGGCTTATGATTTACAGCTAAATCAAGTTATAAATAACAGAAAGGATGTCTACAATGGTCAAGGTAAATCGCTGTACAACGGCTGATGGACTGTTACTGTTACATTTTACACTTTACACTTTACAAGTTAAAAATCCTACATTTTGAATGGTTCCAAATTATTAGCAATTACATGTTTTCTTTAGAATTCTCAACTGTAACGAATCTGATGCAAATCTGGCAAAAACTGCATGCAGGTCGAGCTTCCGCTAATAATAAAAATAATGGTATGACTTTATAATAATGTAACACTATTAAGCATTAGTAAGGTAGCGAGTGCTTAAATAATCCTTTATATATCATTAATCCTCCTTAGTAGGTCATTTATAAATACATATGGATTTATTCATCTATATACACCATGTACAGCTATCAATTCTGTATGTCACTGCTGGTAATAATCATATCATATCAATCACTTACACAGTCTCTTTGATATTTGATTTACTACTTTAATATGTCTAACCATCTTAGATCATTTTAAAATAGAGCGTCTTTGTAAAATAATAATTGTGCTTAAACTAAGTGGACTGATTGAAAAGACTGTGTCATAACTCATGTTACTCAGCAGAAACGTCCGTAATAGAATCCAGAATCTGGGATGAATGGCTGAAGTGATCCCCCCACTGTGCCTGTCACTTTGTGATTTAATATGAAGGGCAAAAGCTTGAAGACATTTTTCTTTCTGTTATGTTCAAGGACAGCATGGTCTACCCACCCCGCTTTATGCTACACGATCCATCATAACTCATGACTCTATTTTGTCAATTTCACATACGTATGTGATTCTGTCCCGCATGAGTCACGTGGGCTTTCTGAGCAGCGCTCAGTCTCAGCTCGATATCAGCGGTCTGGTAAGCTTAGAGCTAAGTTACAGCGTAAAATATTGAGATAATATGTAAATAACTTGTTTTTTTTGTTTTTTTTTACCGGTTTTCTTGCCTTGTTTTTAGCGGATCTCTCAGAGCTCTGTGCAACTGCACCAAGTGGAGCAAGGCATAAACTCAAATTCATCTGCTGACATGAAACAGCTGTTCATTTACTTACCTATTTTCTTCCCTCTTCAGTTTAACGTGCACATGAGAAGTGTTAAAGAAACAAATCGTTTGTGGGCGATTATTTCTACGGCAGCAGAACTCTGTCGCAAACACGGCTGACACAAAATGGATGAGCAATGAGGCATTATATGGCACAGCTCTTGCGTGACAGGATGGTTTTTTGGCCCGCTGGATGAAGCCGCACGTAACGTCGCTCTCTGCACAGAGGAATTTCTACAGGGCTTGCGCATCATTGCCTTTTACAGCGGGGGAGTCTCACTGTGGGCCTGCTGCTACAATGGCAATTCTCCTAATGCATTTGTCCATCGGGTTTAGCGCTGCCTGCCTTATCATGCATATGATGTGTTCCTACATATCCCGATGGGCTGTGGGTCACAGTAGTATCAGGAGGTTTTAGGTGTCGTACATCCAAAGAGGCCAACGAGAGCAAGAAATGGGGAAGATGACAATGATTTGATGTGACTTTATTTGTATCATACACTGTAAAAAAGGGCAGTGAAATTGACATAAAAACCATGTAAAACCCCTACAGAAATGTATAGTAAACCCCAAAACACAACTTTCCTGTTTCGATCACAGTGAATTATTGTAAACCTTTAAACAGAATGTTCCTGTTATATTTACAACATGAATGTGTGATTATAATCAAATTTATTGGTTAAAACTACAAATACTGTGAATAAAAACAGTGAAACACCGTAATACTCATAACCAAACAATCATGTTAATTTGACATGCAAATACTGTAAAAATCACAGTTTTAGTCAGTTTTTCTTAAAAACACATGACGTATATGTAAGTCACTTTACAACTGCATGGATGTACTGGGCCTACTTTTAACATGATTCATGAAATGATGCAAAGTCATGGATTGGACTAATAAAAATGTTTTCACAGAAGATGTCATTGTGAACCTGAGAGGTTGCCTCTCCATTTATAGGCTATATAAAAATATACAATTAAAATTGTTTACATCATGTTTTTTTCTTAAATCATTTGCAGCCTATTGTAGGGTAACCAATAAGAAATTATTATTTAACACTAAGTAATGCTTCTGTCATAATGCTTGTATTCTTTATGTTTCTTTTAATTGCAATGTGATACTTAGACTAGAATACTTTTTTGGGTTAGGTCAGCAATGTCTCATTATTAAAGGCTAAACAAACTTACAGTGCCTCCCATAGGATCTCTATGGTGCCTCATCTCCACAGAGCTGTAAGCTACTTCAGGCCACTCACAGTTGCACTGAGCGCGCCTAATTTTGAATGTGCATCTGAAGCTCGTCTCTGATTGGATAATGACGTGAGGGCGGGAGGAGAAGAGCGCCTAGTTCACGACTATAGCTAACGAGCCAGCACGAGAGAGAAGACGGGAGAAGAAAACATCGAACTTTCAGCAACTACGTTGTTAGGACAAATTACAAACATACGATTTCAAGTGTTTTTTGAGGATCTGTGTTTGTTCGTCAGAAAGTCTGCACGGTAAGTTCAATATCTTGGCGACGTTTTTTCGAGATAAAAGCACCAGTTGATATTTAGACCAAGGCTCATAACCTAGCGCTAGCATGCTAGTTCAGCTGAAAAGCACAGGCAAACTTTAGAAATACTAAAAATGATCATCTGCGTCTTTTGTAAAAAGGTATTGGTCACATTAAGAGGCTATGTACTACATTGCAGAGTGCATAAGAATGAGCCTTGTTGTATTTTTAAATGTGTTGGCGCCAATTGCAGCCAAACATTCACCACGTACTCTGCTTTCAAGGAGCATTTTTATCGTGTGCACAATGCACCTGCACTTCAAGCTACTCCTAAAGCTCTTGTTGCAGATTTAAAATGTGCAGTTTCATTATGTGCCCGCCATTTTCAAACAGTGAAAGAGCTAGTGTCTCACTTAAATGATCATATTGCAGGGGGCAGGTCTGTGTCATGTCCAGTAAGTGGTTGTAAGCATATGTTTACAAAAAAGTCATCATTTACTTCTCACATGTGTAGGAAGCATAAAGCTTGTTCCCCAGATGGTATTGATGACATGTACAAGGAATCTCGTCCTCAGCCCCCAAATGACAGTACAGAATATTCAGAAAACACACATGAAACTATGGCATCTGCTAGTTCAGCCAGTGATATGCCAGAGAAGGATAGTCATTCTTATCTCAGAAACATGTGTCTCTTTTACCTTAAACAGCTACTCAGCTACTTTGAAGAGAAGGAGGAGTCCATGCTTCTCTGTGTTGAAGATACATGTCTGGCAGATGAGGTACAACTGGAGCAAGTGCCTCTGACACCCACTATTATCATGTGTGGTAAGTCTGTTTCATAGCTCTCTCTCTCTCTTTTTTTTTTTAAGTGCATTTTTTTATAGAATGTCATGTGACTGCCGTGTTTATTGATATAACCTGTTAAATAATTTCTTCACAGGACAGTCCTGCTATTCCTCAAGAAGATACATGCTGAGTGTTGATCGGCACCTCGTCAGCACAAACATATCCTCCTTCATTTCTGCACTGTGCCTCATGTTCGGGAGCTACTACAATTTCAACATCCATTATCCATCTGAGCTGGCTTCCACTTTAGAGTTTCTTCAGAGGTGAACAAATATGGCTTTGTTATTTCTCATAACTGAGACTCTGGGATCTGGAGTCTGGCTTTGATGTGGTTCGAGTCCAGGTCTGGCTCTGAGTCTCGGTCGGCTTTGGAGCCGGTTTCAGTTGTTTTTTCTGTTTTTTGTTGTTGTTTTTTTTGTTTGTTTGTTTGGTTTTTTTAAATACATTAACAGTCTGAATCTGGGTCCAAGCCTGGCCGAGACTCAGGGCTAGACCAAGCGTCAACTGACGTCTGACTACCTATAACCTTTGCTTTGGATTTTAACAATGCTAAAGTGTGACATATCACTGCAGAAGACACTCGTGAAGGGTGCCAATACTTTTGACCATGCATTGTTCACTTCCCCACAGCATTTTGGTTATACTTTGTCTTGAACGTGGTCATGGCCATGACTGTATATATATGTATATACTTAATTTTTACTTACTTTGTATGTGTATTTTAACTGAAGAAGAAGAAGAGTACATAGAGAAGGGAGACTCCCTTCTCTATGTACTGTGGAGAGCAGAGCAGCAGCGGGAGACTCCCTTCTCTATGTACTGTGGAGAGCAGAGCAGCAGCGGGAGACTCCCTTCTCTATGTACTGTGGAGAGCAAAGCAGCAGCGGGAGTCTCCCTTCTCTATGTACTGTGGAGAGCAGAGCAGCAGCGTAAAAGACGTCCTCGCCGTACCTGGGTCCATCAGGTCCTCCAGAGGCATGAGCAGTTTGGTGAGTTTCACCACTTGCTCCAGGAGCTGCGCCTGGATGACGGCCGATTCCAGCGCTATCACCGTCGGCCAGTTTGAGGACCTGCTTTCCCTCGTCGGTCCCAGCATCGCCCGCCTAGACACCAACTACAGACGCTCAATCCCACCTGCAGAGCGCCTGTCCGTCTGCCTGAGGTTAGTAAAACTATTTAATACGGTAGTCCTTTATTGATATCTGTGCTAATATGCTAATCCATCCAGTTATACACTGCTAACATGGATGTGCTATGCTAACAGTGAATGCTGTCGGTGTTTACTGAAAGCAAACTGTGGTACAGAGACGACTCTTTATAATATTTCTAGTGATACTCAGAAGGTTTCATCAAGTCCCGATTTAATTCGATTTATGCTGTTATCAGTGTTTGCATGATAGCATGGCTGTGGTGTCACATCAATGTATGCGCTCGGTGTTTGCTGATATCAAACTGTAGCATTAGGACCACTGAGTTAACCTTTGTAGTGATAATCACTCCTTTTTATTTAGACCTGGTTTAATTCTGGGATAGTTGAATATTTGTATATAATCCCTGCAGCTGTCAGACTCTATAGCAGGGGTCACAGCCTTTATTAAAACAGAGTTAGATAAAACTGTGAACAGTTTGGTTCATCTCTAGTTACATGGTTCTATCTTGATAAGCTGTCTTATCACAGATTAATTTTTCAAAAATATTAATGATTTAAGCTAGAGATGGACCGATCCGATATTACGTATCGGTATCGGTCCGATACTGACCTAAATTACTGGATCGGATATCGGAGAAAAATAAAAAATGTAATCCGATCCATTAAATATCACAAAAGCACCTCACAAAACTTGCAACACGCCGTAACTCACCTCAGAACGTTAGCACGTCGGAGCAGTATGCATCACCTGATAGAGTGGCTGTGGCATGCGGGACCTGTCGGTGGTCTGGATAGCATTTGGAGCTTCGCTAGCAACCCGGCATTTCATCTCCGACAAAGTTATCCCGAGAGAAGTAAAGCAAGTGTGTAAGTCAATCTCTGAATGTTTGTAAAGCATTCCTGCATTAAGCTTAACAAACGATATATGGAGCGACTGCCTCTCCTGCTGCTGCTTCAATCATGAAACTGCTTAATGATCAGCTGATCGGCTTTTCTGTCGCGAGTCCGTGTCTCTAGTTTGCTTTTGGCCCACTTTGCACCAGAAAGAGGAAACCAGCGGCTGAACAACAGCAGCACGTTTAAGCTTGATCAGCTGTTGTTAGAATTTATTTATTATTACTTTCTACTCGAGGATCTTTTGTAGCTGACGCTGGTAACTGTGCAGGGGCGGATCTAGCAAAGTTTAGCCAGGGGGGCCGATAGAGCATTAACAGGGAAAAGGGGGCACAAAGACATACTTTTCTTTCTTATTCTCATTTAAAATGTCTAGCTTTTAATAAATAATTATCTGACACCCAAAGTTTTAATTTGATGCAAAATAAATAGAAGTCCATTACTGTATATAGTAACTATTAAGTCTAATATATATACCCTAGTAAGCTATAGTACTTTTTCCTTTGGGAAGGTACCATCTGTGCAGTCTGCAATTTTGTTGAAGAAAGATGTTGAATCTATTTAATATTTCTTGAAAAATAATTGATTTCTGTGCATTTTTTTTTTCACACTGCATCAAATTAAGGTTGATTACGTCGATTAAGCATCATGAGGTGGAGCGTGAGGGGTGGTTCCCTATTTTTTATTTATTTATTTTTGTTGTTGCTGGGAGTTGGAACCCTATTAGTTAGGCTGCTTAATATTTATGCTAAGTACTCTTTAAAATACCAGAATAGGGAGGATGGTGTAGGTTTAAGTTTATTAGATTGATCAGTATTGCTGAACTATGAAATATTTTTTTTTTTGCATACAGGTATAACAGAATAGCTTTAGTGTAGTTGTTGTTTTAAACTTGAGTATGAACTTATACAAAATGCAGCAAGATATTTTAAAAAAACAGTTTTGTTGATTAAAAAACACTATATCGGATTCATATCGGTATCGGCAGATATCCAAATTTATGATATCGGTATCGGTATCGGACATAAAAAAGTGGTATCGTGCCATCTCTAATTTAAGCAAGGAAAGGGCTACATGTCAACACACAACTCTTTATTTCTATTAATGTCTCACTTCATTCCTACCTGATTGACATGTTTAGGAATTATGAGTGATTGGCTCACTATAGTTGTGAAAGTTGCTACCAATCAAATTATGATATGTTAAAGTTAAAACAAAACACAACTGTTTTAGATATTATCTAATATACATTTTGTAATTATCCTTATAATTACAAAATGTTTTATGTAAGATTTAAGTTTTGTGATTTATATCTGACATCACAAAAGTATTTTGGAATTTGAATAATGTATTTTGTAACTGCAGTACACATAATACTGATTTTGAACAATTTTGTCCAGGTTCCTTGTCACCGGGGACTCCTTCAGGACCATCGCGTTCAGTTTCAGAGTCGGTGTGTCCACGGTGAGCCAGATCACCCCCCAGGCAGCGACGTCCATCTGGGACTGTCTAGTGGACGACTTCATGGCTGTGCCTTCACCTGGAGACTGGCGGTCCATCACAGAGGGATTCCAGGAGCGCTGGAACTTTCCTCTGTGCTGTGCAGCTCTGGATGGGAAGCACATCCAGACAAAGGCACCCCATATATCATATAGGAGACACACACATTGATATACACTAAATATTCATTTCATTTCTTTTTTGTGGTGCCCAAATTGATGCACCTGCTTGATTTTGTTTAAACAATTATTGCACACTTTCTGTAAATCCAGTAAACTTCTTTTCACTTCTCAAATATCACTGTGTGTGTCTCCTGTATGATATTTAACTGACATTTTTTATTGTAACAACCAACGATTTATACAGGAAAATAATGTCTATTAACAAGGTTGCCCAAACTTCTGCATCCCACTGTATCAGTATATTTTTTCATTAGTATAATATGAAATAAATTCTACATGTGTCAAGTTGTGTGCCAACATTTGCTGTGTAGTAGAACTGAGACATTAGTCATTATAAACATTTATTTGAAATAATATTAAAAGTCTCAAACAGAAAAACATTAAACATAAATATATAAAATATAAGAATTTACAGAGAGACAGGAATAAAAAGGACCAGCTGCTCTCCAGAGCAGGAACAAGGCTGAGGAGGAAATGCTCCATTGGAGACTGGTGTGGCCTCTTCAGGGACTCCAGGATGGCCAGCTCCACCACCGATGGACCGTCCTGGGACCCGTCCCTCATCTGCCTCGGAGCCGTCCTCCTCTGTGGGCCTGTAAAACAGCACAAAACACAAAGAAATGAGAAGGCTGCTACTAGATTTTAATTTCAATATTGAAAAAAACAAAAAAACAATAACAGGATATAATCAGATTGGTTGTAGATATTTAGTAAAGGTGATCACAAGGGAATCCCACCGACTAAAAAGGTATCAGTCAGTGCTTGCTGTACATATCTGTGGGTGCAGCAGCAGGAGCTCAGGGACTGGGGATGCTCTGCTGCAGAATCAGTTGGTTCTATCAATACAGTATTAAATGTTAACAGGTTGGATATAATAATCGTAGACAGTGGTCCCTCATTTATTGCAGGGGTTCTCAGAATAACTAGCCCCTGGTCACAGTTCTCACAATTGATTCTCAAAGTGCAAACCTTTGTAGATTGCAAAACGTAAAAGTATTATTATGCCGCGGTTTGTCTTCATCTGCCCGCCACTTTCGTGCGCCTTTTTCCCTCACGGTGCAGGTGTCTATTTCCGAATGAGGCTCATAGTTATGGGTGTTTTTGTGCTGTTTTTTCTATTGGACGCGATGGTTATCAAAACCAAACGTGATAAATTTGGCAAGCGCAGGAGATTTGTCAATCAGGCTGCAGAATGCAATGCTGTACTGTGCAATAAAAAAATCAGCGAAAAAGCAAAGCAGTGACGGATGAACAGCGGGACCACTGTGTGCTGTTTATTAATAAACAATAAAATATATTCCTAAATGACAACATGCATAAAAGCAGAACGATATTTGTACGTCAGTGGGAAAATAGCGGTGGCTTGCTAGCTTTTGTGCGGCTTCCCCGGGTCAGTGAAAACTTTCAAAAGAGAAATGAATGAACTTACCAGGTTGCCCGATCTCTTCACATATCTTCCTCCAAGCTCGGTCCTTTTTATTCCTGTCTCGGTACTGAAAGCAGCTGGTGTTGTACAGCTCCGAGTTGTTTGCTACCGCATTGATTAGCCTTCCCCTCCATTGAAGTATGAAAGGCTTTGGCTGGATCTGCCCCTTTGACCTAGGTAACAGCCACGTCACCAGGCTCCTGATTGGTTGTCGCGGCGCGATTTGACGCTGGAGTTCAGATTTTTCCAACTCGAGCGGTAGACGCGAAACGCGCGTATGCACAAAATGCAACACAAAAACTCACGCGCGTGGTTTTATTCGCGAGTCAAACGCGCCAGACGCGCTACACTGACGCGCGTTTCACGCGTTTTGGCGTTTTCGCGACGCAAATCTGCTTCCGAATTTTCGCGGGACCCGCAATCGCGCGTCATCGCGCCTTTCCATTGACTTTACATGTAAACCTGACGCTCTATTCGCGTCCATCGCGTTCGGTGTGAACACATCTGCAGACTCCATGTTTATGCATATGGTTGAGGGATTGGACACCATAAAAGGTCCTGCAGGTGTAATGTGTAGGTGACCCAATACTTTTGTCCATATAGAGCAGATCTATATAGAGCTGAGTCTGGGTGAAACTGTTCTAAAAGTCTTTGTTTACATTTTCCTTTGTTTTAAAAGAGCCTGATCATTTCCTTTAAAGGTTATCTGTTTGTTTTTTAAGTGGTTCCAAGCCAGAAAAAAGAAGCTACTATATTTAATAAAACACACTGTCATTTATTTTTTATGTAAATTATTCAGTTATAAAGTAACCAGGATTCCACTGTTTGGCACATCATGTGAAATAATAAGTGAAATAAATTCCTAGTGCTTGCTGACATGACTGTGTTCCAACAACAATCCTAAACCACATCAGGAGCTGCACAAACAGGAAAGCTGTTTCATTCTTACTTGTTGTTAAGGAGACTGAGTAGCTTGGTCTAAACAACAGGTGTGGAATTTACGGGACCTCATGTTTGGCATTGACTGTCGGTGAGATGTGAACTCCAAATAGCCTGGGGAGTCCAGACACAGGGGTCCATGAGAAATACTTCCAGAAGGTCGGAGGTCAAGATTCATTTGAAGGGCAACCTTCAAATGAACTTCCAATTAAAGACGCCTACAGACCAAATCTACAGGCTCGCATTCCACTGAGAACACTAGTTTTGTCAGACTTCTATTTTAGAGCTGGTTGTTTTATTAAAATTCGTAATCCCACCATGACGGGGTGAACATGTGCGTCTAGTGACTGTACTGACTCCGTCTTGTGTGGTTTATGGTCTATTCCCAAATCTCACTGCAATAAACCATCTAATTAATTTCCAGTTTTTCATGTGCTTCCAGGGAAAATATAAGTCCAACATGTTTAGATGAAGGAATTTTGATGTGGATTATTGTTTATCAGAAGAGGTCACTGTTTATTTTATAGTTGGTCCTAACTGTAATGATTAGCATGTGATGTCCTGCCGTTCCATCAATACGGGATGTATCATCTCAGCTTCTCAGAATGTGTCATAATAAAAAGCACGAAAGTATAAAATTACAATGGAAAGAATAGAGAAAAAAAACTAAGGGCTTTTATTCTATTCTTTTTTAATCAGTTGCCTCATAACCCTTCAGATTTATCTTCTACCCCTTTGGAGTGGGCTCAGACTGTGGGTAAAAAATCCATCCATCCATCCACCACTCAGGGTCATCACAGCTGGACTTTATCCCAGCCATGATAGAGCAGACATGTCGCCAGTTTTTCACATTTAAAATAATTAATGAAAAACTGTAAATTAAAAAATAATAGAATAAATATTTGAATGACATGTGATTAAAATAATAATGGATTGCATTTATATAACGCTTTTCGAGGCCCTCAAAGTGCTTTACAATTCCACTATTCATTCACTCTCACACACTGGTGGAGGCAGCTACAGTTGTAGCCACAGCTGCCCTGGGGCAGACTGACAGAAGCGAGGCTGCCATATCGCACCATCGGCCCCTCTGGCCATCACCAGTAGGCGGAGTGTCTTGCCCAAGGACACAATGACCGAGACTGTCCGAGCTGGGGCTTGAACTGGCAACCTTCTGGTTACAAGACGAACTGCCAACTCTTTGAGCCACGACACCAGAGAAGCCCCTTTCAAATGCTTTTATTCAAACCCCTACATCAATAACGTGTACAAATACTGATACTGAATTTTTAATGCAATCATTCAATTTTTTATACAGTGCAAATTTGCAACAGCAACTGCTTTAAACAGGCACTTTTCTGTCATAAGATAAATATCATAAAATATTACAGAGCAAACAGACACTTAGCAACAGTGGGAAGGAAGAACTCCCTTTTAACAGGAAGAAATCTCTGGGAAAACCAAGCTCAGGGACGGGCAGCCTTCTACCTCAAATGGTTGAAGGGAAGTAGAAGAGGAACCAAGAAAATACAGAGAGACAAGGACGAAACACACATTATGGAAGTGAAAAGTGAAGAAATTTAAACGTAAAAAAAGCACTCTTAAAAGATTGCAGAAAATGTGAAGTCTCTTGAAAATAAGCAACAGACTGAATCCATTTTGCTGAAAAAGGAAGAAAGGAAGAAAAGAAAAGCAGAATCTTTAGCAAGAGTTTATTATTTGTGAGGTGAAATTACATTTCAGGCTGAATGACATGAAAAACTGAATGAAAAAATATTAAGTGGCTGATTTGTAGTAGTTTTTTAGGTGAAGATAAAAACCGGATGTATGGTTAGACACACAATAAAGGCACAGGAGGTGAATGAACTACACTGACAGGTTTATTGCACGGTTCAACATTGGGGATGATGGCTGTTGATTGACAGCTTTTAAAATGAGAACGAAACCGAGCCACCTGATCCATGTGAGTCATCGCTACAATCACCAGAATCATAATTAAGCTCATCATATAAGATACTGAAGGAATAAAGGTGAATTGGTGAAGCGCTATATATAAGCAAGCGATGTATAAACTACACAGGACATTAACAGAGAGACAGCAGGAGATCATCATCCCACACAGGTGAGCAGTAATATTCATGCCACACAGGGAAAAGGGCCACACCTCAGTGCCATCTCATCAAACTGCTAATTCCTCCGCCCTCCTTCCTCCACATATAAAGGTCAAGGCTTACCCGTTCACCTCACGAGAAATACACTTGGTTTCACAAGTTTACACACAAGAACGCACGATCGATTCAGAAACCGCTCTCCTGTGCTTCCTCTCTGTCTCCCAAAGGGCAAAATCTAACAAAACAAAAGAGGCAGAAAACAGTTTTTAAAATTGCTCATGTTGGTTCATCTGCAAGAAGATTTGAAATTAATATGAATCACCATGACAATCGGCTGCATCTTCACACTCACTGACGTCTTTAGCGAGTTTTTTTTTTCTTTTCTTTTTCCTCCCCTCGGATAACTACTTGAGAGTGAAATTGCCACTGAAAGCGAAACGATTATTTGGAACATGGGTCCCTAGATTCTTCTTAGAGCTTCTCTTTCGTCTCTTTTGAGTCTTTTCAAACTGAATGTGTTTTTCGGGAGCCTGCTGAGCGTGAAACTGGTAACAACAAAAGCCAACTGGAGCAGAAAGTGCCACTCCCTGAGACTCACAGAGGAACGCTTTGACCAGAAACGTAGGTAATGCACCAATACTAAATCCACACAAATTGCTCATAATGGACTAAATGGCTTTCTGTTACATCAGCAATTAAACAGGAGATAACAGTGTAGCAGTGTTATTCAGGAGTGTGTGTACAAACACATGCCGACCATGTGAACTGTGCATGCACAGCCACTGAGGACACTGAGGCTATGTTATGTCATGTTATTTTTTTCCATTTAAGAATGAAGTAATGATAGTTGACGTATTAAAATCCACCCACTTTTATTTTCAGAGAATATCTTTGGGAATGGAAGGGCAGTGAAGTGCTGTTTATATGACTGTATTTATCTAGCTCCCTGCTAGGAAAACATTTATTTTTAAAACTAATCCAATTGCAATAACCATTTTAATTAGCAATTTTAAGATTTCACATAACAGCTTGCAGAACCACTTTTATTGGCAATAACTTGAATGAATCATTTTCTGTACGACTATATAAGTCTCTCACATTATTGTGGAGGAATTTTGGCCCACTCTTCTATACATATGCACAGCTCTCTAAAGATGCTTCCACAGCATTATAGTTGGGTCTGGACTTTGAGTGGGCCATTGCAACACCTTGATTCTTTTCAAGCCATGCAGCAGTAGATTCGATGCTGTGTTTTGGCTCATTGTTCTGCTGTATATTACAATTTTGACCAAGTTTTAGCTGTCCTCACATTAAACTGTAGAATACTTTGGTATACAGAGGAGTTCATGACTGGTGCCCAGGTCCTGTGGATGCAAAACAAGCTCAAATCATCACCTTCCACCACCACCAATAGTTCTGGGAAAAACAAGTCATACTTGTACTGTCATGAACTTGAATCTTTTAAGGCTTTCCCAAACAGAAAGTGGTGAATAGTCTACTTTTACCAACATCTGGGCTGCAAATTACCCTCATGATTCTACAGCAGTCAACAGTCCGATGCTTTATGTTGCTGAAAGATAAAGCCAGCCTTTATATCCTCAGATTACTCGGGCAAATACATTCTGTCATCGCGAGACTATCTGGCGTCTAATCTCATCATGTGACCAGTCTCGTGACCATCCCGGAAGAAGCGATTTTAGCGCTGTCAACACAACGCTTACAGAGAATAAACGCGAGAATATTCGCGCACAAGTTTCGTCGTTGTGTCGCTTCATTTACAGTACAGCAATGGACGGATCTATGAAAGCATCTCTGGACGCTTCCGCCCCACCGCCGCAGTATTTCAGAGGGTGAGAAAATAGTATAACGAACTAGCTAAGCTAACGGCTAGCTTGTATACCTAGTGACCTGAAAACCCGAGCTCTGCGGTGCCGTTCATTGCCATAGAGACATATCTTTTATGTGGCACAATCCGGGAACATAGATGTAATTTTCACCAGGGTACACATCCACATCCGTAGTCAGCGTGTCAGAGCCCCCGTCGCTGTGTGGTTTGATCCCGGCTGACTCATGAACTTGTGCTCCTTTGCAGAAATGAAAGCTCCCTGGTTTCAGCCCTCAAGACTCTGCTGTTCTTCACCATCCTCATGGTCACGGTGCCCATTGGACTGTATTTCGCATCAAAGGCGTACATCTTTGAAGGTGAAGTGTGTCCGGATGATTGTGGACTTACCTCCACTCTGTTCCTGCTTTCACATTTTCTTGGGGTTTTTACTTTATTTTGTAAACGTAGCACATCATCCAGATTTTAAAATCTATTGATCAGTGGTCATCTGCTGACAGGTTAATAGAGCAGTCAGTTTATCTTTAAGCTCTAATAGTAAGAGTCTTTTAGCATAGTATTTGTCATTCCATACCAACATTTCCATTTTAGATGATATAATAAAGCTAATCCAGATGAGAATGTGCATTTATTCTGGATCTAGGGATTTATCGGAACTCTTTCCCCCATAATTATCACATTTGACGACCTCCTCAGTACCCACAATGACAAATATACTGGTTTATATCACCCACAATAATCGAATACAACCAGAGATGCTGTAGGTTTATATGGAAAGACATAACAAGCCACTGCAGCTTTTATTTTTCTGGGTTTCATTCTGTGCCAGAGAAAGTTGTGTTTAGCACCTCAATATAAACCTGACTTGTGACACTTTAAACTCCGTGATGCAGCTGCTGGTCGTCGCCATTAACGCTCTGCTTCTGTTTCGTAGGTTCGATGAAGATGTCAAGCTCTGACAGTTATTTCTACGCAGCCATTGTTGCGGTGCTCGCTGTGCATGTGGTTCTGGCTTTGTTTGTTTATGTGGCCTGGAACGAAGGCGCGCCTAAAGGCAAGGGCAAACATGATTAAGGCATATCCTTATCAGCTTAGAAGACCAGAGGAGACAGACCGACCGACGTGGGGAGGGATCCAAGCCCACCCCCCTCCCCTCACACCCCCTCCCAGGTCATGGGCATTGTAAGACCATCTACAATGAGCTGCATTAGAGCTCCGAGGTTAAAGCCTGAAACTACTCTGTGTTCCCCGGCAATGGCGGGGGGGAGTGGAGCTTGCTGAGTGTGCTTGCTCACCAGCCTCAGCGGGCCCGCCTTCTTGACTTTCTTTTTTTCTCTGAAAATATTACTTTTGTCAACAGAGGACAGCCGTGGTTTTTAAGAGGCTTTGTCATAAGCTGCCATTTGGCTAAGTGCTCTAAGTCCCTTCTCAGCAAAGAGTTTGTCTTGTAGGAAAGCATCTTGGGTTTTGACTGATGTGTGCAGGTGTGCACGCACACACACTTTGCCTCATGTTTAATGCATATGAAAGATTTGCTTCCAAAATGCTTCAATTAGCTCGAAGTCATGTTATTTTAATCACATTTCAGTTGTTGTACATTTGAGGATGTCTCTCAGCATCATTATAAACCCATAATGTGCTTAAATCTCACGCAAACCATATCATTCGAGTCATCTGTTAACCCTTTTAAATAGTGTTTAAATTTGGTTTTCTTTCAGTTGATGTGCGTTTGTGTGCCGTAGCGTGGCGACATTATGAAACTTTGGTGTTGCAGTGAGTTCCTAATTCACACTGTATTTAAATTTGTGTGTTTTGTGTCGATGATGTAGCCAGTGACGTTGGTCGTCATGCAGATGTGAGTGCCGACTTGTTCAAATAAACTGGAAAGTGTACATTTTTGTTGTTTCTAGTGGTATTTTCTAAAAATACAAAGATGAAAGGAAACGATTTGTGCTTGGTTAAAGAATTAAACTGATTCTCTACAAAATCATCTTTTATTTTTAATAAAGTGCAGAGTTTTGTTTTCAGGTTTCTAGTGTGCGTCCTGTTTTTTTACATGGTCTAATACCAGAACAACAAACTGACTACTATAAATGTGATATTAAAAAACACATTTAAAGTATTATCTTTTGCAATCCTCTGATTAAATCTTGGATGAACTGTTTGTTTTTTGTTGTATTTTTATGAATAAGGCCTGCATGTGATGAGTGAGCCTTATCACACAAGAGGTCATGACTTCCCCTACTATTTGTTGCCATAACTAACCAAAAAATGTGCGCACAGAGATCAAACATCCTCGTAAACAAACTTGTTTTTAATAGTCCACCCCAGAAGCACATTTACACATTGTCACAACAGTTCCAATCCTAACATTCAGTGTGGAAAACTGTCAAAACTGATTATTTAATTCATAAAAATATCTTAATGAAATAAAGAAAACATTTGCAAACCTCATTAACATGACCCAGATTTTTCCCAGGCCTGATAAAGACTGTAGTGAAAACCATTAGAATTTGGTTGCCAAAATAAAACAAGCTTTGTCTCACATGTCTGGGAAGATACCTTATTGATCTCTGCAGGGAGTCTGAATTGTCACATGGTGGCAGTAAATGGTCAGCCAGTTCCCACAGACAGCGCGGTAAAAGAAGCAGGGATAAGACCCGGCAGCTGCCTGGCCGTAACAACGTTTTCTGCCTCGGAAACCATGTCAGCAGCTGATTTCTCTTCGTTTTTTCCCTTCACACTATGAGAGCCTCTTCTCACCAGCACCGCTTTATGTGTGTGTAGCTCCCACACTGTACTCCAGAGTCGGAGCTGTGCAGCCTGCCTGCAGTGAGTTTAACAGGCTGGTGTTGGTGATGAGGTGACAGGCCTGCGAGCAATCAGACTGATTCAGTCAGCAAACATCAGATGTCTCCCCCCCTTTCTTTGGCTGATATTTCATACGCTTACCCTTGCAACAACAGAAAGATGGGGCAAGGGCAGGCTTTGCTTTTGGCTCTTTGTCATTTAGCACACATTAGCAGGTTGAATGCATAGTGTCAGTGACATGAAAAGCAGGCCAGAGAGAGCTGAGCGTCTACCTAAATGAAGGGTTACAAGCGATACACGTCAGCACTCCTTGATGATTTTCTTTTGTATACTCTGTCCTGTAACAGAGTTCAGATAACTCATGTATAGCACAAATGTTCTTGGTGCACTTTACATCGGCTCATACTGCATGTAGTAGAACATACACTCACCAGCCTTCATTAAGCACGCCTGTTCAGCTGCTCATTAACACAAATGTTAGCCAAGCATAGGTTCAAACCGAGCATCAGGATGGGGAAAGAAAGCGATTTAGCTCATTTGACCCTTGCACAGTTGTGGGCATCAGATGGGCTGATCTGAATATTTTCCACACAACCATCTCTAGGGTTTACGGACAACAGTCTGAAAAAGAGAAAATGCCCAGTGAGCGGCAGCTCTGTTGTGGCCGGAGGTCAGAGGAGAATGGCCCCACTGTAGAGCGCCTTTGTGATGTGGTGGAGCGGGAGATTCACATCATGGACGCAGCTTGTCTGATGCTGTTGTGTCAATATGGACCACAATCTCTGAGGGCTGTTTCCAGCACCTTGTTGAATCTCTGTCACAAAGAATTAAGGCAGCTCTGAAGGCAAAAAGGGGAGTTCAGCCCAATACCAGGAACATGTACCTAATGAAGTGGCTGCTGAGTGTATCAGATGCCTCCCTCACTTAGATTTCCCTGCCCAGCAGATGGCGTGCCCAACAGATGCAAAGCTCAAACAAGCAGCTGTGTTGGTGTTTAAGTGAAAGTAAAGAAAGAGGGCAGTAGAGTACCACGCTACAGCTGGTGGAAAATAAAGTCCACCACACTGAAACCTCGGGGAGCAAACAGAGTAAGACAGGAGAATAACTCATCTGGACACTTGAGATCATATCCACCATTAAACACAACGAAGGAGGCACTTTATTGTGTTAGTCTGCGTTGTTATTTCCCATGAAATTCAGCTCAGGCGCTTTTGAGAAGACGCAGGATATGTTTCAACACTTTAGAAGGTTTTATTTCACAGTTTCATCTGTGTAGGTGTTTAAAACTTAGAATTCAAGACAATTTAATTCTCAGTACATAGAGCTACATGTTAGGTTTACCAGAAACAACTGATATGTCACATAGATTTCTACATCTATCATACTTTCAAATCACTGACTAAAGTTTCATCATCAGGCGCTTTTAGATTAGGTGCTAATGACCAGACGCTCATCAAGGAGTGAAAAACCTATCCTGTTTATGCTCTGGTGTCCTCTCTGATGTGACACGTGTTGTGACATCAGGGTAAGATCCAAAGACCTGCCTAAAGTCCTTCAGAACGAGTTTCTATTATTTATCATTATCATTATTATTTTAGATACCTTTAAGGTCAGAGAGAAACCACAAAGATCTTCAAATAAAATATTGCATAGTAAGGAAAATAACAACAATTGATTTTTCCACTAAATACACCCCAAGAAGACTCCATGAAGCCATAAAATTCATGTAGGTAACTCTTGCAAGCTGTAGTGTCATAGTGCATGTAGCTACAATCAGAAATAGATGACCAGAATATGAAGTCTTTCAGGAAAACTCAAACAGAGCCACTTTTACAGCTAACATAGAGGTATAATAACTATTATGCTCTCTAACTGTAACAGTATCCTTGACAAAGGCCAAAGTTGTCTTTGCAGTAGCGGAACTGCAAACCAGCTGTGAAAAATGGCGGTGAAAATGTGATTCAGGGTGGCTTTGCTAACTCAGGGACAGGACATAGAGCATTTACTGATTCACCTGTGTACATTCTGCATCACATTAAAGAGTGCTTGAATATAATGCAAAGCCATTTGTCCATGAGCCAAATCTTAACAGGAAGTGCACCTTTAAAAAGGATGATAATGCTAAGTGCACAAGGAAATCTATCAATGGATGTCTCTGAAACCTGGAACTGAGTCAAAAACAAGATCCTGCTGTAGTGTTTGGGGGATTTGAAAATGGCTAAACCTTCAAGTGAAATAAGTCAGTCAGTCAGTTGTCCATCCATCCATCCATCCATCCATCCATCCATCCATCTCTAATTCAGGGAAAGGAGTTGAGCTGGAGCCTATCCCAGCTGTCATATATAGCAATTCTTTCAATTTACAATCACAGCACACCTCTGTATACTTTTAGTCATTAATTTTTTTTTGTTATATTAAACAGAGATCATGTGAAGCAAAGAAAGTATTAATAACACACATATAATGACAGACATGAGGCATCAGTAGCATAATATTTTTGGTCCATCACCCCAATTAAAATAACAATATTTTTTGTCGTCCTTGGTGGTCATGCTACATTTATCAAAACCTCCCGGGACATTAGAAAAAACGCAGTTTTGTCCAAGAAATGTGTTTCATGGATGCTTTTATTTTTGTGAAGCAGGAAACAGATAAAAGCGCCACTCTTAGGTTATTTATGCTTTATGTAACAGACGGAACTTTTTATGGCTGTAGATAATTTATCAGAATGTGCTGAATATGTCCAAAAATGTGCTACGCTGGACATCTTCTATCACAGTCCAACAATCTGATGGTGAAAGTGAAGCCCTGCAGAAGGATTTCATTTCAAAGCGCACTCATTTCTCTTCATCTGTCATCTTTTTTCTTCTCTCTCAAATATGGTCACATTTTTATTTCAATATCGCCTCCATTTTTTATCTTCATTTCCAAAGATGGGTGGAATGTTTTTTAAAGACTGACTTATTGATTGATGAAGCTGACTCTTTAGTCTGTTGCGCTATTATGTGTTTTCACAAGTAACACACGAGGGATGTAAAGCATATTGTGCTTGGCACCACAACAGACGCAAGAATAGTCTAGTACGTCCAGTTTTTGCTCATTGCAGATAGAAACTGAGAAACTGTAGCCCTCTGATTGATATATATATATATATATATATATATATATATATATATATATATATATATATATATATATATATGATATAATGGCAGGTTATGTAGAGGAGAATAATATGTCATGACTCCATCATGAATCATCATTAATTTGCAAATTCGGAACATATTTTAATGATTTAATTTCCACAAAAGTTATTTGACACAACAAATCACACCTTTCAACTTTTATTTTATTTTGAAAAGATTTTTAATTTTTTCTATGGACACCTAAAATGTAAATGTGCCCTTTGGGTTGACTTTTGTTTAAACGTGGTGTAGGCTATAAATGAAACAGACGTGACAGTCAAGACAAAAAAGGTTCAGATATTTTTTATAGCGCATGTTTGAGGTATAAAAAAAGATAATTATTCAACACACTTTAGTGGGCTACATACTGAACTTTGAGGATAGAAACACAGTAAAGATCCTATCATGCTCGTATTGATCTCATACCGATATCAGTATTGGTATCAGTACTATCGATATTTAGATGAATCTAGAAAACACTACAATGACACCCGGATGGATAAGCTAAGAAAATGGATGGATGAACTCCTTGAGGCATCAAGCATAGAGTCACAAGGGTGCTTCCTCATGATGTACATGCTATGAGTTTCAAGGTTTCCATGCCAGCGATGTGTGCCTTCTTGGCACAGATGAGTATAAGATATGCATGCGAGGGACACGCAGACAGCAAAGACTTTCCACGTGTTTATTCTCGCTTCAACATGTCTGTTTTAAACACGTTAAAATGATGAGTCAAACATCACGTGGCATGTCCTCATTTCAGAGACCCCGTGTTCGTTAACAGTGTGATCGTTTTCAAAAGAGAAGCCTTCAGAGCTGCGCTGCATTTCAGCTTCTGTGTGGGCCAATATTACAGCTGGTTTTCATGTATTATCACCAGGGTTATGACATATGAATAGTTGCAGTGTGATAAAGACTCAAAATCACAAATTGAAGTGCAAATTTAAGACAATTTATTTCAAGCAGATTTGCAAACAAGGTTGTCATCAAGTGCTTCAAAGCAAACAAACGCCACAAATCCAGACATGAACAAGAATAAACCAATCGACATGCTTTTCATTACCTACTTTCTGGCTGCCTCAATAAAAAAAAAAAGAAGGAAAGAGACAGTAAAAATGTGGGAACTCCTGAGACCCGTGCAATATCTGTTTTTGAGGCGCACTGTGGAATTAGTAACAGCAGTTCAAGCCTCCAGTAAATTGTCAGGTATTGCACAACTCTTTACTTCAAGTCTAAGCAAGTGAACTATGCTAGATGATGACCTCAAAACATTTAAAGGGAGTTAAATTTAACTTTTCTCCCTATCTGATTTCCACGAATGAGGTCAGGTCAGTGCTGTGCAAGTTCCAGCCCTGAATTCTAGATGTTTCACACATTGAGAAAAATAAAGACGAGCTCACTGTAAACCTGAGCAGACCCTCTCTGAATGGTGGAAAGATTCATACCAGTCAACACAACTTAGAAAACACAGATACAAATACTAGTCTGTTGCCGCAGCGACAGACTAGTATCTAACATTTAATGCTACAGTCTGAAGTGAGATCCAACTTTGTTTCTCCACATATAAAGAAGCAGAATTTCTTTTATTGTGAAAGTTTATCAGAAATGTTGTTGCTGTTTTTTTGTGGTTCCATTTCAGGCTTCTCTCTGTGCCCTGTAAATACTACTCCCCTCTAAGCTGGAATGAGTCAAAGCAGTGCCATCTTGAAGAGGGGAGTCAGTTTGGCATGTATGAACACTTCCAAGCAACATATGATCCCCTTGCACATTTTAAGACCCCTCAGAGAAACATAAACCTCCTCATATCTTCAGATCGTCTATTCTAGTCTTGCTGTTGCTGTGTTTGGCACTGTGGCCAGGCCTGGCCTGCGTAGGTGACCCAGGGGCAGATCCTGCTCCCTTCTTTCCTTTCAGGTCACATTCCTCTGGCTTGCTGGTGCTGCTCCTCTCCACCGCCAAGTTGTCCTTGTTCTGTTTGTAGGCTGCCTTGCTGTGGTAGGGGTGGAAGGACGAGTCTGTGGCCGCGGTGTAGCACGGCACTGGTGGGTAAGCTGGCTGGACTTGGCGGTGCTCGTGGAAGTAGTCATCGTAACTTGGGGCAAATGGCACTGCAGTCTCGCCAGGCTCCTTGGAGATACTCCCATTGGACTGGTTGCGCCTCCTGAAGGTGATGCCCTGGCTGCACTTGGTGAAACCCAGATGGTAGATCTCTATGAGGTTGAGGAACAGAGACACAGAGGCCACTCCAAGCATAAAGATGATGAAGATGGTTTTCTCTGTGGGGCGGGATATGTAGCAGTTAACCACATTGGGGCAGGGGGGTCTGTCACATGTGTACATGGGTTTGAGCTCAAAGCCGTACAAAAAGTACTGGGCCACGATGAAGCCCACCTCAAACAGCGTCTTGAAGATCACATTGAAGACATATGTCCGCAAAAGCTCCCCCTGCAGGCGGACTCGTCCCTTATTGTCTCTTATCAGAGCCTTCTTGTGCTTCACATCCACAATGACAGTCTGTTTGTCTGATTGATGACTGTGCTCCTTTTCTTTCTCCTTTTCTTTCTCCTTCTGCTTTTCCTCCATCCGGACTAGATGGAGAATGTGCCCCAGGTATATCAGAGTCGGTGTGGATACAAAGATTATCTGCAGCACCCAGAACCGGACGTGAGATATGGGGAAAGTGATGTCATAGCATACGTTCTCACAACCGGGCTGCTTGGTGTCGCAGGTGAAGCCCGACTGCTCGTCGCCCCACACCTTCTCTGTCGCAGCACTCAGGATCAGGATGCGGAAGATGAACAGGACAGTGAGCCACACCTTCCCCACGACGGTGGAGTGCTCCTGGGCTTTTTCCAGGAGCTTTCCCAGCAGGTTCCAATCCCCCATGGCTGTGAGAGGTCAGATCTAGGACTACAGAGGATTTGAAAATAGAAAAAGTTATTTCATCTATAGACTGTTGTACACAGCAACAGAGATTAAATGACTACAGTAAAACTAATCCTGAGCGTACGCCTCATCCTTCCTGACGACTAAAAATTCTCTTACCAAGTTCAGCAGAGATCAGAACAACCAAGTCTTTTGGGAGCCAAGCTGCTAACTGAGCGTCCAACTGGGCGGCCGCCACTGAGCAGGTAGTGGTCTTATCCGCGTGGGTGCAAACAGGATTATATTTACTTTGGGAGGGTATATATTTGGCAAGTGTGGACAGGAGGAAAGCAGGTTTCAGACATGATTCTGCGGCTCCTGGCCTTCATGACCCACGCCATGGCAACACGAGCCACACGAAGTGAAATCAAACACTGGGCAGATGTGGTGGGAGTGTGAATTAGAAACAGTTGAGTAATGTTAGAGCTGTCAGCTCCTGTGACACATTAGGTTTTAAATAGATTCTGCTTCTGATGAATGGTCTATACAGTAGTAAGAGTGGAAGTAGAAGGTATGCTGCTCTGGAGGATGAATTCAAGTGTTGAAATGTGGCAGGTGGGCTGACGCTGAGGGAGCCAGCACCAGCTATTGCAGATTGGACAGCAATTTAAATATGGGACCCGCACTCCACGGTGTGAGATCCCACATTACAATGAAGAATAATGCCATCATTCGAGGAAAAAGAAGTGAAACAACTTCAACTTCTGTTCTCACATAAGACAGCTGTTAACCTGCACTTACAGCATTTGGCCACAGCATGAACCATTAATAAGTTAACTTTAGGTTTAGGACTATAATTTAAACTCCTGAAGAAACAAATATTTCAGTCTATAAAGCATAAAGTTAAAAAAAAAAAATCACAGAAAACTTACATTTACTGGAGAAAGTCAACGTGTCAGCTCATACATCCTCTGTGGCAAAGCTTCCCACGTCTGGCAGGGTCCATGAGGCCTCACTGCTTTACCGACTGGCCTCAGTGCAACACTAATCTTAGGACCCCCAACAATGCCCTTGAATGGACAGGAAAAGCAGACTCTTGCGAGCCACAAACTTAGTTCCACGCCGACAAGCTCAGTGACTCAGTCTTCTGTCTTCAAATACAACTCTCGCAGAAATCAGAATCCAGGCCCAGGGGTCTTTAGCCGGCCACAGCACACATATGCACACACACTCAACCAAAGAACCAACCAACAAACCTGCTCTCCCTTGACCCTCCCTCCCCCCTCGGTTAAATTTGGCACGGTGTGCACTGTCCAGTGTAAACTATTAAACAAACCCCTGCTCGCATGCTACGGCGAGTGACAGGGCAGCTGGCCAATGATCTTGTCTGCTAAGTCTGTCTGGCCACAAGTGTTCCCGAGATCTAAATATATCACAAGGGTCTCTTTTCCTATCATGGGGGTGGAGATGGGATGGTGGTGGTGCAGGAATGATTTGGAGATGAACAACTACTGGCATCCTGAAGTTCCAAATCACAGTGACAGGAAAGGGGTAAATGTATTTATTAAAAAAGCTGAGTTTCAATGAGTTAAAATCCTAGCTACTAAACACAACAACTCACTTCAGACATATTTCATTATTTCATCAGGTACTCAAAGAAACAACACACTGCATGTTTGCTAAATAATTTCATATTATCTGCCAGTTTATTTCTTCATAATCCACAATGTACACTGTTTCAACCCATTGTATAGTTTATCAGGGTTGATTACCTGGATGTAAAATGCTACAGGTGCATTTAGAAAGGGTTTTTTGTATGTTACACGCACACATGGCAAACGATTTGTATAAACAGCTACTTTACATTTTATTTACATTTACAGGACAAGTGAGATGTTCACTAATATATCGTGATGGTTAATACTAGGGTCTGTTAAACAGTACGTCAGCTGCAAACATTTATTTAAGCCCACTGGAAGAAAATTTTACAAAGATGAAAAGTAAGGAAAGGTATTCTAACTCAAGGATATATCTGCAGTAATGAGACTGGACAAATTCTAAGCTGAGGTACCTCTGCAGACAAGCGGAAAGGACTAACACCGACATTTTTAACTTTTTGGGGATTATGAGCTGAAAATTGATGAAGGTTTACCGACAAGTCAAAGTGAACACACATGTAGAAGCCACAATATTAAAACCGCTGATGGTTGAACATCCTTACAAAACAGTGTTCTCTGTGGAAACTTCTTTCCATGCGTGAGAGTGCTACCATCTGAACACAACAGATCAAGGTAGTAACCTGGCCTCCAAACTCTCCAGACACACAACTTCAAAAAGTCGAAGTTTCATGCTTCAGTGCATTTGAGCTCTTTTGATGGCATGATATTAGGCAGCTGGTTTCAACACTGTGGCTTACAGGCACCGGTGATGACATGGCAATCATGTTTGGACAGTATTACATTGTTTTGTTTTGAATTGAAATTTTATTTTCTAGCACCAACTGTAGCAACAAGCGGTCTACATTAAGTTCAGAAAAAATCAGTGACCATCAAATAAAATCTAACCACCATACTGTTAACAGCTGTTCAAGTCATTTTACCCATTTATATGTGCTTTCCTATACATCCACTAGCTTCTAATGGTTTCATTTTTTGAATTTCTCATCCAGCATTTCAACTCCTTCAATAACCTCTGATTTTTAAAGGACCAAAGTGATGTTTCAGAGCATTTCGGTTGACTTTTACCATTACGTGTTTTCGTTTGTTTAGTTTGGAATCGTGGCGTCCACAATTTTCTTAAATTTCAGTATCGAATGATCTGCTATGGTGTGGACTTATGTACAGATTACAAACCCTTTTCCAAACAGCAATCTTTACAGACTTTTTGCACCAATTATAACTGGTATGTTTTAAATTGCTCATATTCAACAACAATTCTGTACACCTGTTTTATTCTTCTAAGAATACTGAGCTGCAACAACAATACGGCTGTTACAAAAACAAGGCATCACACTAATAGTCAGCCTAAGCTTGTCAACAACTTGACAAACTGCTATTTATACTAAAAAAATAATATAATGGAAGCCTTCAGAAGCATTGTGGAATCCAGAAAAAAGAAAAACAAAGAAAAAAAACCCTAAAGATCTAATCAAGGTAAGCTTGGTTTTACTGTAACAACAGCCACCTTGGATTTGAGTTAAAATGTTCTTAAGCACCAGTTTGGTCTTTAAACCTTCACTACAGACTCTAGTTTAGGCGAGAACGGCAGCCAATATTTGTGAGTAAAAATGAACAGATAAAAACAAGTATCTAAGATCCACTGACTGAATTATGTATAAATAAATAGCCAAAAAGCTGAAATTGACCTAACACACAGTATATATGTGACTTTAATGCATGAGATACTACGTGGTCAGGTGAGGTTACTGCTTATTAGTTCAAGAGAGTCTCAGAAAGCAGAACACCTCTCACCCCTCTCGGCTGGGCTCTTTTTGGTCACAGTGAACTTAGACTTGAGAGAATGATCTGCTATCAGCTGATTGATTTCATTTTGCTTGTAAGTGGACAATCTTTGGCTTATCCATGGTAACTTTGACTCGTCTTCAGAGCTGCGGAAGGACCGTTTGCAGGCCCTGCCTATGAGGTACACCACCTCTGCCAGGTTGAGCAGCACACACACCGCAGACACTGCCAGCATGAACACAGTGAATATGGTCTTTTCTGTCGGTCTGGAGACAAAGCAGTCCACCGTATTGGGGCAAGGGAATGAGTCACATTTCACCAAACGCACCATCTTAAAGTCAGGATAGATCAAGTAAAAGATGTAGAGAAAAGCCACTTCGAAAATTATTCTAAAGATGATACTGATCATGTATGTCCACCACAGAGCGCCCGTGATCTGAAACTTCTGGTTCTTGATGTGTTCCAGCTCTTTGGGACTACTGCGGCCTGCCCTCTTCAGGATCTTCTTGTCGATGTGCCTTCGGTGGGCTACGTGCATGGCCACTAAGAGTGCAGGGGTGGAGACCAGGATGAGCTGGAGTGCCCACAGACGGATGTGTGAAATTGGGAAGAACTGGTCGTAGCAGACGCTATTGCAGCCGGGCTGCTGGGTGTTGCAGGTGAAGCCGGACTTTTCATCGCCCCAGACGCTCTCCGCAGCAACCACCAGGACCAGGATGCGGAAGATGAAGATGACAGACAGCCAGACGCGTCCGATGCCAGTAGAGTGCCTGTTTACACCGCTGATCACGGCATAAAAGGACCCCCAGTTCATTTTCGACTCCAGGTCTGGGGAAAAGGGGATTAATATAAGTTTTTACAGGTGTAGGCAGTTACATGTGTGGGATGCTTTGCATCTAAAAATCACCCAAAATTCTAATTACTAAGAAAATTTACTCCCTTTTTTATTACTGGCATGAAGTCACAATGGCTTGCCAGTTAAATAAGGTCTTTAGACTATAACTGCACACAAAACTTAGCATTTCAGAAAAAATCGAACCGGTGTAACATGAGTAGTTAGAGGTTTACCAGGCTCAGCCGGCGGTGCAAGCGGCGTAAGCAGCACCGGGTCCAAAGATGACCATCTTGAAGTATGACCTGAGCATCAAGCCGGATTTGGCAGTCAGGAACAACAGACAAGAATTGCCAAGTAGCCTGCCGGCTGTATAAAAACAGGGGCGATGGCCTGCCATCATGCACCGTCAGAAGACGCAACAGGTTGAAACCAATTGCAAAACATTTGCAGAACCACGTGATATGCTCATCCCGTATTAATACTCTACTCCCAGGCTGGCTTACAGCCCAACTGCAGACAGACTGACAGACTGCCAGCAAATTTCTCCAAGGGAGCAGCAAGACATGCATCTCATTGAGGCTTTCCTTTTTTTTTTCCCCTTGAGAGATCTCTATTGTTTGAGAATAGCTATGTTCTTTAAGGTTTTCCTTTAACAGATCTTAAAATTATGTGACTTTTAAAGCATATTCAGTAAAACATTGCTACCATAAAGGGAATGATGATGAGACCGTAAGCATGCCAAGTATTTGCCAAGTCAAGTCACTGGGGCATGTCAGTCATCACTCACCCCAAATCCAACCTCTCACTGAATGTTAGTATAAAACAATTAGAAAGGAGATAACATGAATTTTTACCTTCAGCTGCTGGTGGTACACAAAAATGTGTACAAAATGGGAAGAAATAAATTCAAATTTGTGTTTTTTAGCGAGCCAAAAGGCTGGATTGAGAACACCATGCGTTTGGAAAATGCTAATCATTCCTCCGCCACTAGCCACTGCCCTGCACCGTAGCGGTCATATGCTCTTATATAAACTATTTACATACAATGGCACCCTTTATGGGGCTGCAACAAGACTCTTTCAGAATTCAGATCAAACGCCTCGATTTCCGCCTACCCCGGGGCAAAAGAAAGAATCTGTGTGGACACAAAAGGCCTCAGCCTGCCACATTATTTATTGTGCTTGGCAGGGCAGGGAAGTGAAGGACGCTGTTGACCCGAGTCACTGCTGCTGCGACATTAACAGGTTTACGAATTCACACAGATTATATATGAACTAGGGAACTACTGCATAGTCTAATGGAGTGGCTAATTTGAATGCTACAGCACTTTAAAAGATTGATTTGATTAAATTGTCATTTGCACTTTAAAAATAAAATACAGCTTTAATTTTTGATGTTACCTAGACTTTTTAATTCCAACAATACTAGCACAAGAATATATTAACCCAGTCACACAGGTTAGTCCAGTTAGGTCCAATATAACATGTTACCAAATGGTTCATATTAAAAGTTATTATTTACATAGCACCGTCAACAGGTTAGTTGTGGTCACACCCCCTTCCACGTAACAGTAGAAACCATGATTTACGGCAACACAACGTGGTCGTTTGTCATGTACAATCAGATGACACACAGTGGCTCACTGTGCCATGGGTTTTCCTGCATCACTCGCAGGCCGTAGTGGGAGGGTTTGGGTGGCCTGCTAATAATCTGAATGAACTGCACCTCATTTACATTCTCTCTACACAAGGAAGAGACACAAATGTGCAATTGTAGCAAACACATCTTTATTTCAAAGGCAAATCTGCACAAATAATGATAGGTTTGCCATTGCATAAGAACAATATTATTAAGTCAGCAAAGCTTTTCTGTGATCAAAGAAAAATTATACATTTAAAAAACAAAACCAAAAAAGACCTGTTGTACCATGCAGATAAGGTAATAATATAGATATGAATACAACTTAATAGAAAGCGGGTAATCAGACTGAGCAGGCACTGTCTAGTGGCTAAAAATAATCAGGACTTGAAATACAGTTCTGTTCTTAAACACAGCAAAATGGAACAGGTTAACCAATATCTTTAAATTATACAGTCAAAATAAAACAAGCAAAACTAGCTTTGTATGCTTTCCCTGTACATAAAGAATAAAAGCTCGAGATACAAAAGAAAAACATGACTTAATGTGTACTAGTCCAGTTAATCCTTTATAAATCTACTTTTAATTTCTTTCTCTCACACACACACACACACACACACACACACACACACACACACACACACACACACACACACACACACACACCTGAACTACTTCCTTTGAGTGTAGCATGATATGAGATACTTCTCCCAGTCAGAGTCCTGTTTCTGGGCTTTAAGCTGAACACTGTCTACAAAACAAAACGGAAAATTGTGAATATCAACATAGAGCGGTGACAATGAGGAATAAACACATCGCATTGAAGTATATTAGTGTAGTGTGGACTCTTAGAGAAAATGCATTTTTAAAATATAATGTAACTTACTTCTTTTGATGAGACTGGTCTTCTTAAGTTTGCTGTGGATGGCGTGTCCATTCTGGGCCAGTCTCAAAGACAATGAAGCACCCCTCCTGAAATGATGTGTTAAGTGTGTTCATTACTTATTGGTCCTTTTTGAATGTAGAGTAGATGATTGTATTTTGCCTATTTGTGGCACAAACAGAAACAGTGCTGTGCAAAAGTCTTTCTGAAAGCCTGGACAACAAAGTGTTTCTTTGAACCCTTGCTGCTTTTTTGCTCATTTTAAGAGGAACATTTGTTAAGCCACCCAACACTGTGGCCTTTAAATGATTTGAGCATTAAGAAAAGAAAAAAGAAAAAGTAAACTACAGCCTGTTGCCTGTTTATGTTTTCCCATTTCTTTTGCTGAATCTATGAAAAATGCCAAAGATAACAGTTTAACAGGCATAATAATATTTTTGCATCAACAAGGTGATTCCTAAAGAGCTATGAACTTAACACTTAGCATATTTCAGCATGGAGTGCAGTGTGTCCTCAAAAGACTTTGGGCAAACTGGACAAGAAGAGTACAAAAGAAGTAGCAGGCAAAATCTGTGGCGACAAGGTCTTATGAGGATGAAACTTCTGGTGCCGTCATGGTTTGAGGTTCCATTTCAAGCCAAGCAAACTTATATTAAAAATAAATAAATAAATAAATAAACAAAGCTTAACAGAGGAAACGGAAAAAAGAGTTTCAGCCAGAGGTACTGGGGATCTTGTCATGACTGATGAGTACGGTTAAGATTTTGATCCACCACCATGCAATGCCATCTGCAAGGCATCCAACTGAAGATGGCCAATCAGCATGACAATAATCCCAATGTCACTGCTAATACAGTAAAAGGATACCTGGATAGAAAACCGCAGTCAGTAATGAACTGGCTGCCTCAAAGCAGATTACTGAAGCAGTGTGGGATCATCTCGACAGAACAAAAGGACAGCAAACTTCCCAAGAAGAGTGCTGAATAACCTTCAAGAAGCCCGGAGAACTATTCCTGAAGACCATTTAAAGAAGTGACAAGGAAGCTGCCTAAGAGTTCACGCTGCATTCAAAATGATAAGTGGTCATTCCAAATATTGATTTTGAAATTTGTAAGAATTGTGCAAACTCTGTTTTTGCCTTATTTCCTGCATTTCCAGGTATGTTTGCATATGTTTCAACAAACTGCTGCACTTGTTTTCCTAGCAAAATACATGAAAGGAAAGGAAAAAGAAATGGGTTGTGGCTCAAGACTTTTTCACATTACTATACAGTCACCATGCTACTTCTTAATTTAACAATTTACATTGTTTAATGGTGACGTAATAATTTTTTTACTGTTAAAATTCTGTCCACTGAAACTTTTTACGCCACAATTAATTGACTGTGTTTTATGTTTCGATACCTCATGGCTCCGAGCTTTCCCTTCTCCATGAACAGCTCGACTGTAACTTTGCCTTCCTGTGGGTACAGCCTAGCATAGAGGGTCCTGTTGTGTACAGTCGCTTTGAACCAGCCGACTGCCTCCTCAGACCAATCTCTCCCATTCAGAGGCATCACCTAAGGGGTAGGAAATACACACAAAATACCATGAACTGAGATAATTCATTTCCTTTTCTCACCAAGTAACAGATAACGCTGTGACTAATAGTGGACAAATGCAAATAATTAAGCCCACACTCTCACAGCACAGCTTTTTAACATTTCCATGTATGCAAACTCTGGCAGGGACAGTCCGTATGACTCTCTCTGAATATTTTTACATGTCCATGCAGGTGTACTGTAAATCCACTTACATTAGTCAGTGAAACCTGCACAGCCTGAAGTGGTATAGTAGCCATTTCAGGGGTCAGCTCCTTTATATTTGACAGTGACAGACAGGCAGTGTCACCATAGTCCAACCTTTTCACTTCCACCTTGATGGATGTCTCTGTCCCAGCACCATCTTACATCCAAAAGACAGAGAGCATACAAAGCAAGACTAAAAATCCAGTGTGATATTCCCAAGTGGCTACCAGGAAAACAAAGTGACACTGCTACCATCTAGAGGCATACATCTGCAAAAACATTTCAACACAAGGACAGAACCCACCTCTGCTCACGCCACATATCTTTATCACCTGGCTCCTGCACCATTGTTCTCGCTCGGCGACCCAACCCATTACTACGGTTCCAATATCTGGAATGCAGTTCTGCACAGCATTTGAACTACTGGCTTTCCAGCTGTGCCAAATGAAAATAATAATGATGATGACCAGAAACATGTGGGTTATTAAAAAAGAAAAAAAAATCTACAAAGAAAACGGTTATGAATAAAAGGCATAAATGGCTCTTTAAGTTCTGAAAATGTCATCAGTGAATCAGCGGGAAAATCTGAGAAAAAGCAGACTTAAGTTTAGCCTCAGCAATGAATGACTTACTCTGTGGCAAAGGCCTGTAGCTTCTCATGGGAGTCTGCCTGCTGGATGTAGAAGTTGCTCGGACTCACAATGTGAGACACCACAACCTCAGTCTCTTCAAATCTTCGGATTTGGAAATCGGGAATCTTTAAACTGTTGGTTGTTGCCATTTTCGCACCATCAGAACTGTTATCACGTTCAGGCTCTGCGCACTTGGGACTTTTGGGTTTCCAGTGGATATTCACACCCACGATCTCTGGCTGAGTAGTTATATTTTGGCAGTCTTCACTTCCCAAGGGACCAGGATCAGAGACCCTCTCCACTACCTCTGCGAAGATGTCTCCAATATCCCAGAGTTCAGTTTGTGTTGCAATCACGCAACTATAGATGAGAGAGCCACTTGACTCGGCTTTTTTCACTCTGAAGACTGGGGCTCGGGTTTCAAACTTTGCATTCAAAGTTTTTGGAGCAAGAACTTCTACCAGATCGGTGACAACGTGACTGAACTGGTCTTTTTGTGGTGTAATGGTAGGTGACACAGGCTGCTGTAAATCTGAACTGTATGCACGTTTAGCCCACTCCATGGCCGTGACCTCCAGTGAACCCATGTTTTTAACTTTTGCTCTGAGGAAGTGCAGCAGCTGGGAGGATGTTTGTTTTTGGTGTTGCACCTTGACATCATCTTCACATCCCCAGTGTAATAGTGGTGTGGTGTTCATGGGTTTTGGGTTACTGAGCTCGGGGAAAACAGCTTTTAAGGGAGGTAAAAGTATTTGAGGCCTCTCTGCACTTCTGTCACGGCTCTCATCAGTGACAGGTGGAAAAATCCCAGCATCCACTTGGCTCTTCTCCTCAAAATCAACCTGCTTTTCTTCAACCTTAAAATCACAACTTGAAGTCAAAACAGTGCTGGTGAGGCTTGAAGAACGCCTGCATATCATGTTGTCCTGATAGCCTGCCGCAGGCTTCGAGGTGAGGAAGCGTTGTAGCTGCTGAAGAGACACCGTGGCTCCCAGTACCTGGATTGCTTTTGCTATTGAGCTCGCCATCAGCGAGTTCTTTAACATGGGCCCAAACTTAAAAACATCTGTAATCTGAATCTCTTTGATGCCAAGCTGCTGTATCTGATTTCCGCTGACTCCATTTTTAACCTTAGGAAGAAGACAAACCTGCGGGTCTGACAGGGAAAGCAGGCAGCAGAGGTTTATTAATACAGTTACTTATCCATCTGTAGCTATACGATTAATTTATAACTTACCAGCTGTGAGGTCCTTTAATGAAGCTGAAAGCTTTGCGACTGTTTGACATTTCACATCTAAAGCTTTTGAGAGATCGCTGAACAAGTTCCTGGGACAAGATGAATTCAGGTAACCTTGGACATCTTTATAGGCCTGGTTGTAAAAAAGGGGGAAATTTGTGTGGTTTATTTAAAAATACACATACATTGTGTTTATTAGTTCAGAGGAAACCAATTTTGGCAGTCAGCTGATATTTCACGTTTTTGTAATGACGAACACACTGTACCTTTTTCCATTGGTCTTAGCAATATCAGCTAATGTAAGTAAATGCATTAATTAGTCGCTCGCTTGCCAGCTAGCTTTACCTTGATGGTGAAGTTGCGAAGGTCTTGTTCAAGTTTATTCCGGGCATTTTCCAGCAAGAACAGCTGGTAAGTTAACTGCACTTTCTGGGAAATCATGGAGGGCGCCGACTGGAGGGTGACAGCCAGCTGGTGAGGAGCCATGGCGTGCGTGACCCCTGCCAGTATGACTGGTGGCTAGTTAGCGGCTAGTTAGCTAGCCAATTAGCGTTATTATTCCTGACTTTGACGTTCCTTTTCTTTTCATAGATTTTCTTGGGGGTTCCGCAAATTACCATAGTGGAACGATTCCTTTTAGTCTACTTTTTGACCTCGGTTTCTTCTTTAAAAACCCGGTTGTCATAAAAATGTATCCCACTCCTTTTTCCACCAATGCCAGGCCGCCATCTTGAGAAGAGGCCCCAGCCAGTAGAGGTGGGCGGAATGGATCGAAAAATAAACCTCAAATATGCACTATGAAGAAAGTCCAAACCTTTTTGTGTGGTTTAGAGACAGAAAAACTTGCATTCCAGGTCTCCAAAGACTCCGTTTCAAAAGACCTGAAAAGCTGAAAGTGGTGTTTTGTTGCGTTAACTGATTATTGTGGAAAGTAATCATTGATATAGTAGTGATTAAAACGATAATTCATGGCATACTACTCTCCCCCAATTAGCTACCCGAATAACAAATAGTAACCAATCCTGGCCCTGCATTTACTTGGTATTGGATCGATACCAATATTTGTAGTATGGAACAGCATTACTGTGAATGAGGGAAATGTGAATGTTGATTTTTTTTTTTTTTTGCTAAATGTGCCTGTCTCTAAAGTACTTTGCGTCTACATCTGTTTTTAAAATGATTAAAAAAAAAAATAGATTTCAGACATCTTTCATAGTGCATGTTTGATTTTTATTTTCATTTCCAATTAAATTAACAATTAAAAGAATTTAGAACTTCTTTTTTTTTTTATCAGACAGCATTTGACAGTCTAGAGCAAGGATGTCAAGCTCATTTGACATAGTGGGCTGCATAGAGCCCACTTTGATCCATAAGAAGTTTAACCATCCATTGAATTTCTCAGATATCTTCATATAACAAAAAAGAAGTACATTTTAAGCAGAATGTCTCAGTTTTTCTACACGATAAAGAAATGCTGCTGTATTAAATGGAAGAAATCTGTCCATATTGTAAGTACTGGATGTAACAGACTATGACTTTCTAACTGTGGACCCTCTTTAAAAAGATAGAAGTTTCAGTTGTAGATATTGCATTTAACTGTTTATCTATTATTTAGTTACTTTGGTGTGTTATGAATGGTTACGAAGGAGGTCCTTATCAGTAGAAAAAGCTGTCAACCTTATAGAAAATACAGTTAAAAGTCCCAAATTTATGCCCTTTTTCTCAATTTTTTTCCAAGTCTGTCTAGTTGGACAGAATGGAGTCTTTGGCGGTCTGATTCTGGCCCAGGGGCCATGTGTTTGGCACCCCTGGTGTAGAGGTAGAAACAGAAAGTCGTGCAACTTTGCATGCAAGCTGTTGCTAATGTCTAAATGCCAGTAACTATCAACACCAAGAAGAAGAATGAATACAATTTACTTGTTGCATTCCTATGGTTTGACACCTAATGCTATCCACACAGTGTTCTTTTCTTCAAGTGCTCTTTGCTTGAACTTGTCAAGCTGCTACTTGATCTAGAAGCTGAAACGTGTGGGTGGGGCAATACAGACATTTTACTAAAGTTAATATTGCTCAAGAGTTAGATTGATAGGCAGTTTTGCTGTACCCGTGATAATGCTGACATCACATATACTGGTTCCAGTTGCAAAACGGCACTTTGCATCAGTTTCAAGAAGAGGGATTTGCCAATAGGAAGACAGCAAGAAAGATTGCTCAATGGCATATCTTTTTTTTCTTTTGGTGTACATCCAGAGGTACTTGCTTACAATTTCAAATATCTTTTCATGCCATTGCCAGTGGATCAGTATTGTAGGATGCAAGTCAAAGTTTAATGTTGTGTTGCTTAGTTTCACAATCTTAATGGATGACCTTCTCTGATCATGACCTTACAGTTAGGATTCTATGACTTGGTGGCATTTCAACTATAATTGTTCACCTTCCCACCTCATTGATTTATTTTGTAGATACTGAAATGCGGGGAATGGTATTCTTAAATAAAGAACTGCACGATATCGTGGTTATTCAGTGCGACATGTTTATTATGTAAACCATACACCGTTGCAACATCTGACCACAGTCTCCAGGGTCAGAGCCACACATTATATATTACAGAACAGGCTGGTATAATGACATTTCTTGTATAAAGACAAAATAAGCCATTCTTATTTAAAAATATATACAAATCAATATGTTTAAACAAAAGCTCTCTTACAAGGGTCTATATGGCAATTGTGTTGAATTATTCAGGAGTCCAGTCGTGACTCTTGGAATGTTCTGCAAGGCTTCATAGACGTCATAAAAATGTAATCCATTGGCTAAAGCTTTTAGTTTCAAAACAAACATTCACGATGAAGAATGGATACGAACTCTTGTGATTCTTGATTTGACGTGCACTGTAACCAAACCACTTGGGAATCAGTAATGCCAATTTCCAGTTTAAGATTTTAGCTTCAGAGGTCACGAAAAGTTTGCAGGTATGTCCTGTAAGACTGTAATGTGCAATAACCACAATCTTCACTTTTCCACCAAGTTTATGGTATGCTTACTTTACATAGCCCATGTGCATGTCTAAAATTATCTAAAAAAAAACTGTAAAAGACTGATTTGAGACTTCACACCATAACAGATCTCTGTGTGCAGCACAGCTTCCTGCTGAACATGATGAAAACTGCTAACAAAACAATTGCAAATAAGACAATTATCATCATTTGTCCAAAATGAACTTCCTGTGCCTTTGTGCGCAATGAACAGTACAATGAAGGGTTCATCAGATATTCTGTCACCGTAAGGTTTCTAACTCTCGTAAAGCATTCTGCCTCACTGATATCGGGCACTGTAATCTCCGTCTCATTTAAGACCATCAACCATCTGTTGTCACAGCAGTTGAAAGGATTCCCGCTTATATGCATGACGGTAAGGTTTGTGGATAAAGCACGAATCAACGAAGGGTTTAAAGTTATAAAAACATTATGTCTTATGTCAATTTCTCTCAGGGGAGAACAACTTAAACTTCTGGGAATTGTATCCAGCAGGTTGTTCGATACGTTCAGGTGGGTTAATGCCGGCATGCACGGTAGAGACAACAGACGAGAGCTGTTTAAGTTGATCTCACTGATAATTAAGGACTGAAGAGTTGTTTGCACACCTTCTAGCGCCCCCTCTTGCATGACCAGTGATGGATTTTTTGCAAGGCTGAGGGAAACCAAAGAAGTCCCCTGAAATGTGTTAGGCTGAAGCATTTTTATGCCATTTCCTTTAAGATTGAGGTGTTTTAGAGTCCCTAAGTAGGCGAATTCAACACAAAGGTCATCAAGATTTGTTTGCTGTGTTGAGTTAATGCTTCCTAAGTGATCAGCAGAAGTGCAAGGTTGGACTGAGTTGTCTTGCAGATTTAGTCTTTCTATTTGTGCGAGTGCACTGAGAAAAGGTGGGGAAATATATACCAGCCTGTTGCTTTGCAGGTCAAGGTGCTTTAGGGAGCGGAAGAAAAGCTGGCGAAGGGGTCCTGAGTCAGAGTCATTTCTCACATCCCAGATGATGCTTTGTAGACAGTTATAGCTGAGATTCAGAGTTTCTAAAGACAGCAATAGGCTTAAAGTCTCGATTGGGAAAGACCTGAAGTGGTTGTAGCTCAGGTCAATATAAATCAGTGGCATGGGCCTCCAGTTTGAGTGTAGGTTGTTTTTTATTGCAATTTTTTCACCTACAATCTCACTATAAAGAGAATTTGTCTCTGACACCAAAGCAGCCTCTGAATAGGAACCGATCATGTTATTCTGTAAATAAAGATACCGCAAACGGTTCGTTTTCGGAACGATTGGAAAATAAAGAAGTTTGTTGTGGCTGAGATCAAGAACTTCAAGCCTGTACAGCCTGCTGTCCTCATGTGTGACAAAAAACTCTACAGAGTTTCTGCTCAGATTTAGAAATTTCACTTGACGCAATTTAAAATCACAAATGTGCGCAAGATTGTTTTTAGCCAAGTTTAACACCTCTAATTGGATCAGTGATTCGAACGTCCCTTCTTCGATCTCAGATATCAGATTGTCGTCAATAGCAATGGCCCTCAGGCTTTTACTCTCTGTGAATAATTTGTGTGAAAGTCTTGTTAAAGCATTACCGGTCATCTTGAGCTGATCGAGGGCGGATTTGTTTCTAAGGTAGTGCTCGGCTGCAAAGTCACTCAGGCCGTTCATTGATATGTCCAAATCCTTCAGCCCGCTGAGGGATTGGAGGGCTTTGCTGTTATTGCCAAGGTTGTTGTTTAGTTCGTTTCTGGACAAATTCAGCTGCTCAAGTCGAACCAGGTTTTCAAACAGCCCCTCGGAGATGAGATCCAGCTGGTTGTTGCTCAAGTCCAGCTGCTCCAAGCAAGGCAGCTCAAGCTTGTGCAGCTGTCTGATGAAGTTATTGGACAGGTCCAGTCTTCTGATCCTTATATCCAAATCCACAGGGATAGAAGAGAGATTCCGATTGTTCCAGGACTGCTCCTTGAAATTAAAGGAACACAGTGTGAGCCTCAGAGATGGGGCACTTTTAAAAAATATCAAAACCAGCAATTCTGTAGGCTTAAGAAATAAATAAATAGTGCAAATTTAAAAACATTTAGCATTTATATTGATCATGTTGAACCTACCCTCGAAGCATAATACGTCAGTCCTGTTACGCAAAGGTCATGGCTGAGTGACCAGAGTAGTAGGAAGTTGGAGAACATATGTCTGACCATTCTCCCTCTGCTGCTGCTGCTAAACTGTACCACTGCTGTTGTCAGAGCTCGTATGCACTCACTCACACACACACACCAACACCCTCTTATAGCCATGCTTCATCAAAAAAAAGGGAGAGAGAAAACAGCTGTGGCCACCAGATAGGGAAGGTGGATACTATATTTAGACAATAAAGACATGACCACGTAGACCGCCTCTTTCTGTCAAGCTTAGGTCACATGTAAGCGAAAACCTTATAATTTGTAAAAAAACAAACAAAAAAAAAAGGTTTGTAGACAAACATATTGTGTTTTTAGTGCTAAGTGAAGCCACTTTTAGAGATAAATGCATTTAGAATTTGCTAGCACTTTAAATACAAGTTGAGAAATAATTTGCACCGACACATTATCCCATTTATAACAACTTTAATTAGATGATGATACATTATTTATTGTGGTATTCAAGAAACTTCCTGGGAGATAAATTTATACATTTGTTTGTTCCTGACAAAGTCTCTGGAAACGGAAAGCGTTTTAAAATAGACAAGAGGAACAAATAAGCAGACAGCGCGTAGGTGGAACAGGAGGGAAGCCCCCAGCAAGGTATAAAGGAACACGCCTAAAATAGACTGATGAAAGGAGGTGCTGGCACATGAGTACAAACTTTTGGGAGTCAGCCCAGGACATGCACCCAAATTCTACATTTTAAAGCTAATATATATTTGAAAAAAATGTATTTGCCTGGCAGGAAAAATAGTTTTCCTGCTGCTGCCACTCTGCTTTATATCTGCACAGCCCTCACGCTGCTCAGTGTCAGTTTCCCACTTCCAGCAACAGTCAGCTGCATCCTTATCATCCTCCTACTGTCTTGTCTCAGTTCAGCTGTATGACACCAAAGAAGGTTGAGTCTTCATCTGTAGATATCAGGGCTGTGGGCCTGTCTGGGATCACCAGTTCTAGCTCGTCATCCTGAAGCAACTGCACTGTGCCTGCAACAGAGGACAAACGCTGTCAGAAAGTGTAAATGTATTTAAACGTACAGTACATGTTTGCTATACACAAAAGCCTTTTTACTATTGGTGCTACTTTTGGATTGTTTTTTCTGCTAATGGACTTGTATGTTGTCGGATATCCTGGATATTATGGCCATCTCATGGTTTTTATGAGGGGTGGCCCCCCCACTAGGAAGTTGGCTTGATGGGTTTGTTTCAGATGAGGGGCACTGCCCAGGGCAGAAAAATGGAGCCAGTGCAGAAATACCAAAAACTGCAGTTTGTCTAATGGATGCTTGAGGCTGGCACCAAAACCAGGTCAAATACTCTATAGTACAGTATAGTACTACAGTTAAAAGGCCTGTGCAGCATTAACAAGCATGTTTATAGCCTGGCACAAAAGAAAGATTTGGGAATTTATCGATAAGCTAGTGCATGGTAGCTGAATTTTCTTTTTTAAATGGAGGCTGGTGATATTTAAAACTCAGGGTGTGCCCAGCTTGACAGGTGTCCCAACACAGGAAGTTACAGTTGACTGCACTTGCGGTGTTAGGGCCTTTTGGAGCGTTTATAAACTGAATTATATGAAAAAGTATAATTTGCTGACTTGTTTGAATTACTACAGTTCCTGAGATTCATTAGCCTCTTATTTATCACCAGTAAGTAGATACCCTTTGCAGAAAGCTAAGCAAGCTCCAGTTATGGTTATGTCTGGTTCCAAAAGTGCAAAATAGCAGCTCTCAAAATGCTTCAAACTATTGGCCGACACAGGCTTAAAACCTGGAATAAACTGTGTAGCTGCACAAAGGCCGCGATATAAGATGAACAGGGATTATTTTGAACTGTAAATTATTGCAAAGCTACTTTAGTATAGTGTCTAAGAATAAAAATGTGGAACTAGAAATCAGCACGAGAGATCCACTTTCAAGGAACAGTGTAACATTTTCAAAAATATGCCTATTTGACCTCGATAAGTAGAGGAAGGAACAGCGCTGTGTATTACAGAGAGCGCCTGTATCCAAAAGCAAAAAAACCTCCACAGCAGCAGTCTCTCACTGACCTGCAGTGTAGCATGTGTTGGCAGGATATCTATCGGGCATCGCTTGCAGGCAGCGCAACAGCTCGGCTTCAGCTGAGGCCCTACTTCGAACGACATGACCCATAACTATGCTTGGGCTTTCAAACAAAACCTGCAAATTAAGCAGAACATTACCTAACTGGTTGGAACAAATCATATGCATGATCAATTTAGTTCTGCTCGAGTTAGAGTGACACAATACTTGTCCAAACACCAAGTAATAACCATCTTCTTGGACAACAATTCTGTTTTCCTTTTGTGAAATTGCATTTCCTCGCTGTGCAGAAACAATCCAAGAGATCACAGTTATATTTCCTGTGAGAAAAAGGCAAGATACGCTTCATCAAAATAATGGCAGACGGTACAGCCAACGACTTGGATTTAGTTTTACCTCTTATGTCTGGCCGTTTGTTAGTGTCAGCCCTTAACTGCAGAAATGCTGTTGAAGCTGGCAAGAGAAGGAAATAAACACTTGACTTTCATTTTTTTATTAACTTAGCATATACTGTTTGTGCTGTCATTACCAGATTAGACTGGAACTAACAAGATATTTTCAGTTCTCAGCTCTGACCCACCTCTAGAACTGCCTGGGTCCCTTTTGACTCTCCTAGAAGATATCTTCAGAGAACTGTGAGCTTCCTGGAAGACTCTTGACTTAATGTCCTATGAGAAAAACAAAGCCTTGCGATAAAATTTATTATTGCAGCGCTATCTGAACAACTCACTAATGGTATAAATCTCAGTAGTACAATGTCCAAGATGACTCCATCCTGTATAATCAGTGACATACCTCGCTTGTTTTAAGCATCTTGGCCAATTTCCCATCGACTCCCTCAGAACATGGTTGATTTAATTGTAGAATTATGTCTCCTTGGAGTTTGCGAAAATCATTTTCTAAAACCCTGGCTCTGTGCACCAGGAAAAGACTGAGACAAAACATGAACGCTGTGAGTGATAATAACGCATTATAGAGCATTTTGAGACTAACAAGCTGTCCCCCCCCAGTCCCCAAGTTACTCAAACGAGTGAAGTCACACATCAGTACACTCCGGAAACCTAAACGTTCAGTTTCAAAATTAGTTTTTAAAATGAGGAACTATCTTTGCCCTGCCTCTCAAGATGGAACTCATTTGGACTGCATGAAAATTACAGCCAAACTCTGAGATGTATTGTGAAACTCGCAGTTGAAGTAAAAAGCCACATTTTAATAAAGACAAAGGCCTCGCTCGCAGAGCATCATTTGTTCTTGTCAGTACTCGTGCCAGCTCAGTCCGATATGAAAGAGAAGTTGTAACCTTTTAAATTAATACCACTGGCTGCACAAACACAAGAGACGAATGGTTTAGACAGAAAATGAAACATTTTAATCCATCAATCAACTCCATTTACAAAAGTATATCCCATTTTATATACAGTATGTACAGACATGTATTAACAACTATCATTTCTCTACATGGATTCATTCATAAGGTAACTAAACAATAGCACTGTAACAAAACATATCACTGATATTCTGCAGGGATGTTGTAGTGCAAATGCGCGCAAAATATATAGTGCTGTTGCTCTGTGAACACCTTATAACTCCAGTTTTAGTGGATTTTCTTTACTTTGCATAGATACTTTTATACTTGTGTTGAACATTTGCATCATCTTTCATTTTCTTAAAAATGTTAATATATTCAAATGAATTAAAAAAGGCCAACAAAGCCCCAGAACAAAACATTTCAAATAGCTATTTTAGCTATTTTTAGCGTTTTTTGTTTTTTTGGAGATACAAGATTATCATTCAACAGCACTTAGTATACATCAACACAGTGTCCTTCCTCACTTTAAAGAGAGATCCCGTCTTTGCCGGTACAAAATGGCGACTACAAATAGAAACTTCTCTCTGATGAGAACATTTGGTTCATCGATCTCTGCGCAAAATTAAAGTAAAGGGCAGCAGAAGTTGTCTTATTTGGTTCATTTGAATACAGACATCTGTGAAAGTGAACAAAAGTCACTAAAGGGGCGTCCTCAATTTTTACCAGCCCTCTAAACAGAGGCAAAACATAGGCTTTTAAATTACTGTGTCAATCCCACGTCAGGCAGGATGAACAGGCAGTGTGATTCTGGGCTAACGTGACTGCTGCTTTTTGGTTACGCATCGGGGGGGGTTGGGGGTGGGTGCTGGTGACTGTGCAGTTATCCGTTCTGTCCAGCAGATGGAGCCTCTCCAAGTCTGACACTTCCCAGGAAAGTGGTGTGGTTGGTCATATTGATGAGTGTGTACTCATGAGCTATGCGTATATAGATCTTTTGGCCAGCGCGGAGTGGGCTCACACCAGCCGTGTAGCAGGTGTTGAATTTGCGCTGGCCCGTCTCAATGCTGCAAGTACAGCGGAGGAATGGGCTGGAGTCCACCATCACATCATAGCTGGCAATGTCAGTGAAGTTGAGGTAGTACACCTGGTAAATGGGGCGGGGAGGGGGCGGAGGAGGAGGGCATACAAATCACAAGACTTTAAAGTGTGTACGACTCCACATGATAATTTCAGGGGTTATTTAAAGCTGAAACAGCTGCAATATTAAAGAAGCCAGCATGAATATGAGTTATGAAGCTTCACATTTAGCCACAGGGAAAGGGCAAAAGAAATACATCTTACATTAAAAAGGTAACATGTATATGCTTAAACAAAGCAGACAGGTCAACTCTGTCATTCTTGAGCTTAGCTTTAGAACGACTGCCAGCTCTTTTGACTATCAACTGTAAATTTAAAGAGTTACGTCAAGGACCGTACTCACTTCTACCTGACTATATATGAAGTAGACACCGTCCAACAGCACCTCTAGCTGCCCAGTGCGAGAGTGCATTTTAAACACGCGGTGATGGATGGACACCATCTTCCAATTCTTAAGGATGCCTTGAGACAGATCTAAACATGTCACAACAAACACACAAAGAGGGTCAACATAAACAGCTTTCAGCAGAGCTTAACTGCAACCAGAGCTCAGCATTGACACACAGTATAAACCTGCTAATGATGCTTACCTGTGATGTGATGAAGGATAATCAGAATCAGTTAGCATGCAACATGAGTATGAGTTACCATTCCAGATTGTAAAACGGCTATAGGATAACTTTAGGATGTCTATAATCCTACACAGTGCTATGGGTAAAAACTGGCAGTAACATTTACCCTGGATAGAAAATCCTTGGTGAGCACAGAAATACTTAAAAATGACCAAATCTGGCATGCTGGATCTCAAGTATAAACATTCACTGCATGTCAACAATCTACTGTGTTTATATTTTTTCTCTTGTAATTCTGAGGTTTAGCACACATCCAGAACTCTGTGTTTAACCAATGGCAGGGATTATGCATGCTTTTTTGTTCTTTGTGACTAAATGAGCGTAGACTGAGCACCCACCTTCTCTGACTTGGATCGTAGTTTCCTGCCCCTGCAAGTGAACCACTGCTGGCTGGAAGACAAAAGATCTCTGGTGACTAATCCAAATTCACGTAAAACAGGAGAACAGCTGTTTCACCAGAAGCTGCGACTGGGAGAAAATTGTATGCAAAATTTTAAAACGGTGACATACTCTTACCTGGAATTCCTTTGTTTTGCCCTTGTCAGGAACCCCTGCAAGAGCAAGAGGGAGACGTGTTCAAATTCTGGCCTCTGCACTGCCGAGGTGAGAGGATGATTAAAAGAAAACAAACTCTGGCATAGTTTAAAGATAGATCATTTCTGCTCCACACAATGTTTGACATCCTGCACCAGAAACTCTCACAGTGCGAGCAATGAGTGAATCAATTTTGACAACTTGAGCCCCATTCTGCTGTGGGAAAGTGTCTGGATACAGGAAATAACTGTAATCTAAGAAAAGGATCTCTCTGCTCGTTTTCAAGCTCTCTGGCTCGAGTATTGCTTATTGAGGAGGATTCGATGCAAGTTATATACCTGCTGGACCTTGAGCGCCTGGTGGTCCTTGTGGCCCAGGAGGTCCTGGAGGCCCTGCAGGTCCTACAACATTGCTTCCTGGAATACCTGGGATTCCAGGGATACCCGGTGGCCCCTGTGGACCTGGGGGACCAGGAGGGCCAGGTGGTCCTGGCACAGGCCTTTTTTTCACTGTGGAGAAAGATGGAATAAACGGTTAGCACTCAAGTTAGTTTTAATTATAAATCACCACAAATCACTAATTTGCCGGCAAGTATTACATTTACATAGATACTGAAAGCTTGTCGCCCACTTTGAGTTAAGGCGGTTTTTGGATGACTTCTCAAGTGCATTTGTAGAAACGTGCAGCAGATAACAGTCAAATGAATGACCATAATAACAGAAACGTATGCCGGATTTTGTCATACCTCTTTTTTTCTCTTTCCTTTTTTCCTTTCCAGTTGATTCTGAAAGAAACCGAAGCAGCGTGATTAAGCTTCAAATGCCCTCTTCAACAATTATCATCTCAAATGACACATCGAGCATCCAGATCATTCCATGTAGGTATCCTAAATAGGCTGAAATAACAGATTGAGATGGTGTGCACTGAACACTAGAGTGGAGGTATGTCAGTCTGTGGTATCTTGTAGTGTAGTAATTTGTAAGTGTGGTTTCACCTCCTCTGTATGAACAAGTGCCTTAAGCATTCACAGGCAGTGGAACTGGAGAAGATCATTAGAGAGATACTTTATCCTGCCAAAATCCTTTTCTTTGAATTAAGCCCAGATGGAGAATGCAGATGAAAGTGTGTGTGTGTGCATGTGTGTTTGTGTGTGTGCGTGTCTCCTCCTTTACAACCATGTGTATGGATGTGCATGCACGGATGTTGGTGGGGCATCTATGTCAGTGCTTGAAAGCACTCTGTGTTTGCATCTGCAAGAGGGTGTGTGCGCGCGCACGTATATGTGCCGCGCACAGCTGAAGAATCCTTTTCAAAAAGCTGTCTCGGTTGCTCTTGTGTTTACCATGTCATTATAACTACAAAGGCCATTTAACCTTAAACCCTCACAGTTTGAGTCCCCCCTCAAACATATGGCCAGTGTTTCTCCTCTGGCTAAATGACTGGATGCATCCGCATAGATTTCTCTTAACGAGCAGCCCTATCTGGAATCTGGTGCCCGTTAGGAGTGCCGAGGACGCACACACGTGCGCACATGTGCAAACACAGGACACACACACACACACACACACACATCTAAGGCTGAGATTACAAAAGCCTTTGTCTGTGCGCTAAGAGCAGAGGAGAGACCTGGGAATGATTAGTGTTTAGAGGCTCGGGACTTTACTGATTTATGTATAAAGTCTCGAAGGTGAGTTTTTTTCTTCTAATTTAAACACAATCACTAAACTTGCCCCCAAGTATTCAGTGTCACGAGACAGACATTGGAATGCCTTGTGATCGTGCTGCACTTGTTGCACTCAGACGTGAAACTTCAAAGGCTTCCCTCCCTTTTCTTTCTCCTTTTTTTTTTTTTTTTATTTGCATAGTGCAGATTCTAAACAAAAAGAAAAAAAAACAAACTACAAAAGCAAATTCAGACATACCGGCCACATGGTTTACCACGGAGCTATTGATTAGCATAAATCAATTCAGCAGAATTAATGAAAGCTATGCTCACGCATGGTTGCCGGGTTCTCGAAAATGACTCACAAAGTCAGTATACTTTTTGTCATCTGCTGCGATATTAATGTCACTGATAACACAGCTGGACTCCAAAGTACATAACTGCTTTGCTGACAGCTTCAAACAATAAGAAAAATAAAAAATAATTACTTTAAATTAAAAAAAAAAAAAAAATTGGTGGACGTAATGTTATTTTTAGTGGAGGGGCAGGGGATTGGGGGGGACCCGGGCTTCGTTGTCTGTTTCAAATTGGTGCAGCCCTCCCAAACTCCTTGTTGTCCTTGTTTGCCATCCAAGTAATAATCAATCCCATTCCATTGAATCTCTCGCTCTATAAACACGGCAACATTATGCGGTGGCGCTGCTTTGTTAAGTAAGCACAAATCAATAAAACATCAATTCCACACACACACACAAAGAAAGAAAGTGAGAAACCATCAGCAAACAGTTTGCAAAATTTAAGACCTCTAAGCCTACCATAAGCCAGTTAATTACACTTAATTGAGTCCTGTTCAAGCAAATGCGTGTTACAGAAAACATTGCTCAACAGTTGACTCGCTAGTTGCCAAGTACATATCCAGAAAACAAACTGATGCAGGTGCAACCAGAGAGCTAAAGTTAGTTTCTTTTTTTAATGATTAATGGAAAATAGATGATGTGCTTGAAAACCCCCCCCAACAAAAACAAAAAACAAAACAGAAGACCAACTTAGGAGGCAAAAAACAGTCTTGTGTATCAAGGCGTAAAGATCAAAGAGACAATAGTATTAAAGGATGTCAAATGCTCATAACACACGCAAAAAAAGGGCTGCACCTGTTTCTGGCTCCTTGCCGGGGCTTCTTTTCGCTCGCTGAGTTATGCCCCTGTTATCCTCTGTGCCGTGGAAGTCAGCTTTTCTGTACAGTAACTTCTCCTGGTGGGACACAAAGGAAAATATCATTAAAGACGGAAAATTACGCATGGAAAAAGGTGCCACATCTTTTGAGCACGCTGCGCCTATTGTTACCAGCTGCTGCCACCTTAGATGAATTCGGTGAACCCAACACAAAAGGGCTGAATGCTACAAAGTTTTTGAGAGCGAAACTCTTGCTACAAGTGGCCTTTTCTATTCTTGGGGGGTATAATGTTTGCACAGACACAACTTGGGGCAGTTGAAAAGATGTGAGACTGTCAGCCAGCACATTCACATGCGGCCAAGTCATTGTCTGTCCCATTTGGGCTGTAACGCATCCTGTAACCCAAGTCACTTTTGTCTGAGTTTCTGATGTTTGAGACAGTCACCTGGACACGACTGCTTCTAAAATTCACCTTTTTATACAAAAGGAGGACATGAACTGCGGTTAATCTGAGAGCAATACCCATTCATATGGCACCTGGTCCCAGCCCCATTCAGTGTTGGCATGAATAAGCTACAAAATAAATTGTCAAAGGAAAAGGATCTGATGTAGCTGGTCTGGTCTGAGCTCATCCCTAAAAACAGGGGAAGTTGCACTACAGCGGCGGATTGTTCCCATGGGCAAGTGAGCGGCGGGACAAACCGCACGTTTGTTCATCTGGGACTGGTTCTGGTCGACCTACATTCACATGAACTCGGTAGGACGCACTGACCCGACTGTAAGACATTCGAGACGTGTCTGGTGCTGACAAGGCAATGTTTCGTGCTAAGGATTTAGAGTTTAAAATATGGATTGCTCCAAGTCGCTTTCTGTTTGAACAGCCAGTTTGTGATCACATCTTTGGAGGATTCCCAGAAAACAAAAAACAACAACAAAAAAACCAAAACCCCCCCCCCCCCAAAAAAAAAAACTCAAAAACTGGCACTGAAAACACAAACGAGACCACCCAAAGCCAACTCTTTTCATCAGGCCTCGCAGTAAACGAGACAGCTTTTTGGTCACACTTTGGGGTGTCAGCATAAATAAAAAGTAATAGCCCGAGACATTAAGGCCCTCCATTGCTGACAACCAGACAGCTTGTAGAGAGCTGGACATCTGCTCGGTGTTTGGATAACTGACATCTACCAAAGCAGTGACGCATGCGGCACCTTAGCACGGATCAAAAGATAATAAATAACCACGTATCGGCTCGCCTTACTGCTTAGAAACAAAGCAGACAAGCTTACCGACAGACACTTTGGCCTTCCTTGGGGGGCCTACCCCAGTAGTGCCCAGGATGATATATTCCCTGTTTCCATCTGTGACACTCGAGTAAACATCGTTATTAAGTCGCGATGACAAGTAAGCTCCTTCTCCTGAAAGCAGCGTGAACTCCCAGGGTCTTTTTGTGGGCCTTTACAAGGCGGAGCCGCTGCAAAACACGAAAAGAAGTTATGGTTCGAATTTCTTCTATACCTCGTCTCAGATGTGGGAACCCTCCTTTTTTCCCCCCCTCTGGATGGGGGATGAGATGTATCATGTCAAACACCTGACACCGACTGTGTTAGGCAAGTTCGACGCAGTTAGCGTCTACATCCCTGACCAGCTGCCAGCTGTGTCTGACCTTACGAGCACGGGAATTCCAGCTTGATGGAGGACTGTGTGTTGGAACAGATTATCGGCGCGCAGACCTCCAGATGTTCCTGCGAGCGGCAACGTTTGCTGTTCATTTGGTGCGCAGGTGCCTCCACATCTCCTCTCCAGCTGTTGGCATACCGGGGGGGGGGGGCTAGCTTTTACCTCTCAAAGGATTTGTGGTGTATATTCAGCCATATGGCGTTACACTTTCTTCTGTTCTGACAGCCAAACACGATTCAACAGCCAATTTCTGGCCCGAGATTAAGCCCCTGCAGAACGACAGAAGACAAACAAGCAGTCTACGGGGCTACTACCAGACTGGTGCGCATCGTACTTTAGATGAAGGCAACAAAGTGATTTTTTTTTTCTTCTTCTCCTTCCATTATATGACTATGAGAAATGGTTTTTCGCCCTTTTTTGCTTCATTTCACTTCATTACAACATTTACAGCCTTCGTACCCTTCAAAGGCACGCAGAGTTACAGTAAATCAGGATGACAATGTGTTGGTATGTATGCCAAGTGCCAACTATTGAGTAAACCATTCTTTTTCAGCGCATGGGGAGAAAAAAATGCTATTAATTAGAGGGCTTTCAAATCTTCAAAGAGTGGGGGTTGCTGTTGCGCGCAGATTCCCTGTTGCTTCGTGAGGATATGACTAAAATTCAATCACCCCAGGGATGTGTAATTTTGGGATAACAAGACTCCTTTTTTTGCCTTATTAACACTTACTATTACAAACTGCATATATTCTTACCAGTTAGCCTCAAAAGGTCCTTGATATTTGCAGCATTTCAAGTGTAATGCAAGAAATAAAATGCTGCAGGTCTCCAGTAGCATTTTTTACTCACAGTTTTCCACAAATACAGACTTTCTGGCTGCAGCGTTGTCTGTAAATCTTGCAAAGTCAATAACAGTTAGTGGCCGCTAAGTTGTAGTTGAAAATTTGATGTTGCAAAGCTTGAGACGGTGAAACTGAGGGCTGTTTGGGTGTGGTTGCGATTTACATGCCCATCACTGGCTGAATGGGCATTACCAAGTTCAGTGGCATGCATACTCCTGAGAGCTGATTACACCTAATATTCCTGTGATGTGCACTCCTGGGTCCGACAGCGACTTTGCGTTTTCTTCTTAAATATCACTTAAAGAAAAGGATCCTCCCCATAGCCCGTATCAGAGCCCGCTCTTTGAAAGGCCATGTGTTTTTAACCATAACTTGGGTAATTTAATAACGCTATGCATAGATTGTCATCTGAAAATCTGTGGAGCTCAACCTAAGGGAAATGTAGCCTGTCAGCAGCCAATCACTTTTCAAATTGTTGCAACACTCGCTGGCAAACCTACTCCTTGTTGAGTGCTGAGAAGGCCTTGAGAATTTATTATTATGGTGGATGTTTGCAACTCTGGACTCAATCTTTACTGGGCGTCTACGCCATCTGTCTGTCAAGACGATTCAAGCCTATACGGAGCAAACGCTCGCAGCCTCGCCATTTCTGATGTTTCTGCTCTCACGACTTGTGCTTTTATGTCTGCGCTGATTGATCCCTGATATGTCGACCTGCTCTCAGCGCATGTACGATACTGCTGTTTTAACCAATTATGCAGCGGTCACAATTAAAGTAGATGTGGGTGACAGCCCACCCGGGCGCCCCAGAGCTTGTACGCTGCTGAGGACTTTGCGTCCCATCAAACTGACTTTTTTAATAGCCGTTAACTAGACTCCAGATGTTTTAGCATCTGTTCTTCGGGGGGACTTTAAAGGCATACATCAGAGAGGAAAATTATTTCATATAATAGCTATAAGAAAAGTGTTAGGCTCAAGAGTAAAACGCTCTCTGAGCTTACATTTTGAAATGTTTCTGTGGACGTTTATTACATTTCACTCGCTGCTGTAAGGTGAACGAGGGTCAGGCTGACTGAGGGAGACACTTGCTCTCGCTCGCCTTACATCACATTTGTGGCACAGATTTTAGCGCCCCCCCCACACACACACACACACACCTGGGAAGGGGATTTTTTACTGTTGGGAACTATGCGGGGTCTGCTGGACAGCTGGGATTTACTGCCTTGCTCACGGGCATACCCACTGCGACTGGTGAGGTGACGACTGTTTGTTCACTTTGTGGGCCCAGATCATAAATGAACAGATCATCGACTCATTAAGAAGCAGCTAGAAAGATCTGAAAAAAGTGAGAGCTTTTAAATTAGTGCTCAAAATTTAACTGTTTCCAAAGAAACTAAATGAATTTCTGTTACCAAACATTTCATATTTCCACTTGTGGTTTGACTGCATAGTTTAGATCTCTTAAGACCTATAAACAGTGCCAGCTTTGTCTGCAAAACAATATTGTTTCCAATACTGTGCTTACATCTGAGAAAATGAAGATTATAAAATGTTTTTTTTTGTAAAACATCCAAGGAGACACAAATGGTCCCACACAGAGTCTGAACTCAGTTTGATAGCTTTTGGTTATTTTCTTTTTTCGCCTCGCATCACCTCACGGGCCTTTCCTCCCCTGTTCAGGGAGAGATTCTGGAAACCGATTACACACTTGTAGTATCACGGCTTGTACAGCCAAGATTCTTATCTGGAAGTTTTAGCCACGATCATGACCTTCAGATCAGGTGTGCATCTGCAAAAAGAAACTGCAAAGAGAAGGCCAAGCCTCAGTAATAACTCTACTTGTGTTTTCTTTCAGTGGAAAAAATGACAAGTGTTGGCAAGATTAAACATTCAAGAAAAAAAAAAAACTAACTTAAGAGTAGAAGGAAAAAGAAAAGAATAAATATATTTATATCATTTAAAACTAGTTTAGTGCTAAGACAGCTGATTTTCACTTCAAACAACTTTATTCTTCCTTGATATCATGACTTCAACTAACCAAAAAAAATTTAAAAAATAAAATCATCTTTTCATTAATTCATTGTGGCAAAATTTGCTCCTGACACAACAACTGCAGTGGGACCTATCAGAAAGACTCTCTGTCGCTATCCCACAGGTGTGTAGCTGACATCAACATTAAGGCTGACTTCAAAGACAGGTGTGGTTATGCTCATATGTATGAAGTATTACTTACTAACGCCGCAACCACTCTGTACCTGGGCGTCACGGTTGGTGTGATGCCAATGCGTTGGCGCTCTCTAGTTTTGTTTGACACTGACCAGCCCTGCTGAATGGCCGGATGTTAAGGTTGCTTTTACATGCCGACAGACCACACCGCTTGGGTTTTTCAAGACACAATTCGACCACAAAACAGGTCCATCTGAACGGAGGCTGCAGCACTGCACTTACGTGACAACAGAGCCTCGCTGTATCATATATGCTGTTGGAAAGCTGGCCTGTGTTGGTATGGACCTGACGTTACTGTACTTTGCTTTAGCTTTCTCAAGGCATCTCATGTTTTTGGTTATACTTGTCTGTATATACCTGGCCATCACGTGAAATTTCCCCAATGCTCCTGAAGTGCCTTTGATGAAGAGCTGTGTGAAAAATCCAATAAACAATTTTAACCCCCCCCCCCCAAAAAAAAGAAGAAGAAAGATCCTTCAAAGGAAATGCCAGAAAAGCTAACAAGTGTGGCTGCTGCGTCTAAATGCCACATGCTCCTGTTTCTCCAACTATGTAAACTGTGGGATGTGTAATCAGAGTTGTTTAATGCAGACATCTGGCAAGGACAGCATCACAGCACTGTTAAATATTTACAGCTGGGCCACAGTCTTTCACCTCATGAAGCGTCACCATCTGGGCCAAATACCAGGCCCATCTCACTCGGCTTTAACTGGAGGAAACCACTACTATCTAAAATAAGCTTAGCAAAGAGGACACACAGAGGACTAAATTAATAGGCTGAGCTCATGAAAGGAAAATGTTAACGGAGCAAATCCAAATATGAGCAATGGATCTCATTAATCTTTCCTACTGAGGAATAAATGCGCCCATCCTGGATAACTTGAATTCCTCTGGGTGGTTACCCAGCTGACAGCTCTGCACAACTAAATGTCCAGCCAATGCCCCCCCCACACACAGAATATAATTTTCTCTGTTAAAAGGTTACACAACTGCTGACATATGAGCTAATTGAGCAAGCAATGCAAAGTTGAGAGGTGCACTCGGGCCTTTTGTGCTGATGAAATTAGGGAGGTAGTGTGTGTGTGTGTGTGTGTGTGTGTGTGGTGGTGTTGTGGTGGTCTTAGTGGTTAGTGGGTTGTTGCCAAAAGCCACAGACAACACAAATGACCGTTCAGTCAGCCCTGCTGCCAAGGAAGAAAACACACAAGAAGTGGGGCTGGCTTTGCTCCAAGTACCAAGTACCCTCATCTAAAGTCCTGATGAATTTACATCAGCCCTTGGGCTTTGCACCTGCTGGTGATCCAGTTAATTTTCTGTCCACCTGCTCCAGCACATAGCCTGACCTGCCTCTGCGATTCCAGCTGGGCAGGTTGCCTAAGTTCTGAGTACTGGACTTCTGTCTGCTCTGGGACCGAGTCAAATTGGGTTAAAATGTGGTTTTACTTAATAAATAATTCGCCCATTATATTAATCAATGAGTTTACTGAAAGTTATTTCCCCCCCACAAAAAATAAATAAATGAAAGAAAGGATTTTCTTTACTCAACAAAGGCAAAAATCGGAACCACAACTGCCCTAATTCTTGTTCAACTTATGCCCACCCTGGATGTGTTTACCTGAACCAGAGACACTGGCTAGGTGACAAGATTTAAAGCCTACACCTTTTAGCGCGTCTCAGTCCAGAAAGGCGGAATGACGCACACGGGGGCGCAAATCCATCCTTTCAAAAACAAAAACCCCAAAAAACATACTTGTCTGGAAACTGAGCTGATAAAACGCCGTGACAGGCTACTGTAAAAGAAGTTGCCCAGAAACATGCCGTAACAGCGCAGACACAAAACCTGACACCGTGATACCGGGAACAGGAGGACCGAGCGGAGGTGAATGAACACGAACAGCCTCCGCGTGAGGAATGACAACAATGTCGCCTTAAAGAAGCTCCGGTGTCTCTTCATTAAGTCTTTGTTTTTTTTTTTACCTCACGACTCTCTCCTCCGCGGCTGCTGCCGGAGTCCAGTCGGACTGGGTGGCTGAGCGAGAGCACCTCCGCCGGGTCAGCCAGGTCACTCCCCGCCAGTGTCATCACTGAGTCCCGCTTCTGGTGAATAATTTCCCTTTTGACCTGGGACCGAAGGTCCAAATAGCAGACGAGGGTGACAGCGTGAAGGGTCAGCGACAGCAGGAATAATCCCAGGAACACAACGCTGCTGCTCCGACTCCTGCACTTCTTGCTGCACGTGCACGGAGCCGCTATGGGCATCACTTTGTCCGGGAAATCCTCCGCGGATGAACCATCGCGTGCCATTATCGGACGGAGGGGCGAGTCATATGCTCCTTATCTCGGCATAATCGGCTCGTCTGTCTCGCGCGGGCCGCGGCTATTCATTTACATGGAGACTCATAGGTGCAGCTGCAGCAGGTCGGTGCAAACTTCTCGGAGTATCTGTAGTAACAATGGAAACCCGCCCACCTCTCCTGTGATTGGTCCGGCGCAATTAGCAGCCCAGAGGTTGGGGGGGGTGGATGCAGTAGGTGCAGTGGTTGAGCGACACCCGATGGAGAGAAGGAGCTACTGCAACGCCTCTGAGACAAAGATGTGAGAATTTCTTCCCCCGCTCTTTTCTTATGTTTGTTGTTCAGTGTTGTGTGATTATTTCATGGACTTCTTTCAGTGATTTATTATATCTTACCCGAGTGTGAATAGGAAAAGGGGGGTTGTCACCGGTGTAATGTATAATGTTTATATGTGTGCTTTTTTAAAAATGTGTTTTAGGGGTTTGGACATGCAATTTTTCACTGGCCTGCTTTGTTTGGCACTTGGTTTTGTTATGTGGGTGGCACATGAAGTGGTGGTCCTGTGTGAAGAACTGATTCAGAAAATACTGCCCGGTATTGTTATTGAAAGAGAACAAGCGGTTGATGGTTACACTGCAATCATCAAAGAGTGGAAAAGTAGTACAAATTATGTTCTTAAACATTCTACAAATTATCTGATTATAGGTTAGTGCATCTGAACTCTGTCAGGCTCAACATTATGATAGTGGGCCTGGAAGGGAGTCGGTGTCACGGTGAGGTCAGCGTCACTTTGTGTACAACACCATCAAATAATCTAAACATGTGTCATTCGGCTGGATCCAGGGAACGGTTTGACATTTGTGTTACAAAAATGCCCGCTGAGAACAATGCTTTAACTAGGCTGAATGTGGGCTTTGTGGTTTGCACATTTTCAAAATCCAAACTCGACACTTTGATCTCCAAGAACCAGAGGTAGCCTGTGAATCTGGCCGTCTTCGGGCCCCAGGATGATGAAACCTAAGCAGGGCAGAGACTCGGAGGGCTGATAGATCACCTCGTTAGATTAGTTTTCCGGGCAACTGCTGCCAAACATCTGTCTTTATTTCACTGGGGCAAACCCTGACATTTGTGTGCACTTGACCTATATGGAGGTAAACATTTTCAGGCTGGGAGACTCATACTAGGTCTCACTCGATATTACAGGCTAAATAATGATGAAAAGTGGCTTTTGGAATTTCAATGAATGGTATTTCATCACTGTGTACTCTCTCTATATATATTACTGTGAAGTTTACCACTGTACAAATATAAGAATCTGTTATTGTATTTCTTTTGGTTCAGCCAATTCCCACTGCCACTATATCATCACGTTTCCCCCCCCATGCACAATTAGTTTCCTTTCACCAGCTCATCTAGAGGAGAAAAAAAAGTGATTCTAGTCAGCTGCCACTGAAGGGCAGCATTGCCAAGCCATAAATCAATAACGCTGCATTCCAGTGCCCTCATAAAGTTGAACTAAAAAAAACAAAACAAGAAACAAACAAACAAAAAAAACCCAGCGCCATGCAAGTTGCATATTAACATGTAAATACATCTTGCATAGCCTCATATAGCATCTCTGAGATTGTGTCCTCAGCATCATCCCCTTTCTCTCCTGAGAAGTCATTTCCTCATTGTTAGCATACGATAGTGAAATTGAAGAGAGAAAGATTTTCAAAGTAACCCTCATAGGAGCTGTGACTGAGGGCTCAGCCTAAGCACGTTTGCCACGCTTCTCATCTGACTTTTAGAAGCAGATGATTTAGGACTGGAATAGTTAAGGGCACGCACTTCCTGTATTTTCAGACAAATGGTCACATTTTAAAATGTTTTTTTATTCTATATAAATGTATATGAAGGATTCCCCTAGGTTATTTATTGCATTATTTAAAAACTAAACAAAAAAACTTATTTGCTTTTGAGGAGGCCTTAGCTAAAGGTCAAACTCAACTCAATGCGCCTATCTTCTATCCCCTGCCTTGTTTCAGACAACACAACTCAACATTAAAGCCTGTGACAAATGAAACCAGTTTTATCGTGATTGGGTTTTTTGGCATTGAAAAGAGCAGGAGTAATTCGTATAACGTCCCCCGGGCTTCAATGCGGCATTCATAAATGGTGTGCCACTCTATCCTCTCTGAGCTTATAACAAGATTTAGAGGCTTTCCCTGCCAGATGATAGAGTTTTACAGAAGGAATAGGCGCTCTTATATTTTGCCACGGAGAGTTGAGCAGTTGGGCTGTGGCTCTGGGAGGCTGCTGGAAGATGCTCTTGGCTGAAGAGTTCCTCTCTAGTCCTCTGATAAGAACGCAAATTCAAATCAACTTTCATTTGCTATTAGGAGGACTCAAATTTGAGCTAAAACGATTCAAACCCAGCAGTATAATGCCACTACACGCGTAAATTGTTTTGGACCTCTGCACCACGTACATCACCTTCTCAGGAAGGACTTGCTGTTTCTGCACATTGAATTGGAGAGGTGTAACCTTGACTAATTGATATACTGTGACATTTGATTTCCTACCTATAAATCTCCAGTAAATTGGACCATCTCTGCCATTTCCCCGGACAATGATTCATCCACTCGCATTGTGGGTGTCTATCTTAAGAGTCCTTATCAAGATTGGAGCTCTCTCTCTCTCTCCTGCTCTCTGGTCTTTTTGTACTGTGCTGCTTTTGTTCCTTTACCTTTCTCTCTTTTTCCTTTTCTTTCTGTTTGCTGACTGCTGTGTGCAGTTCAGTACCAATCCGGTGTGAGTAACTTAATTGATTTTTTTTTTATTCCACAAAGAATCGCTTGAGTTTAGTGGCCTTTTTAGCATGCAAAATGCTGTTTTGTGTCTTTTCTGAAGGCAATGGTGTTCAGGGGAAACAATGCTATTTGGACTTATTCATTAACAGGACTTGTTTTTTTATTGTTTCGTAGCATTTCACCTTTATTAAATGTGGACAGAGTAGATAAAGACAGGAAACACAGACTGAGAAAGGAGAGTATGGCATGCAACAAAGGACATATACAGCAAAGTAGTAGTATTAACAGAAATTCACTAACTCTTTTAATAGATATTTATTACATATGAAGTAATCCAGACAACAACAACAACAACAAAAAACCCCATAAACTGTACAGTAAAATCTATCACATTAAAATCTAAAAACATTCTAAAAATGCTGCACTCTCCCTAAAAATAGACTTTTACAAATAAAAAATGAAGATTAGGATATGCAATCCAACTCTCCTAGAATATTAAATTATTAGAAATTCTTATACATTAACCAATCATCATTGGTTGATTAGTCTTTTTATAGCAATTCATGATGTAGTTTTATATGCTGTTTGATATCAAACATGATCTTAAACAGTATTTTTGAAAAAGAAGATGAGAACAGCATAAAAAGAAACTATTTAAAAAATACTTCATATAATCTATGTACACTACTGTGCAAAAGTATTGAGTCACCCCCCGTTTCTTTATATTTTGCTTCAGAGGATTTTTAATCTTTAGTGGTATTGAGGAATAGTTCAGTGGCAAAAGTTTGTTTTGTCTTTTTTTGACATTTCCACTCATTTTTAGTCCAGTCCTTGTATCTGACCATTTTCAGATAAATGTTTTTTAAACTACATAACACAGAATCATGAATCATTAAGCATAAAAGAGGCACATAACGTAAGGAATGAGCCAGTGGTGTGTCTAACCTTGCCAGAAAACTTATCAAATAACCAATTTTAACCTCCTAGGACCTGACGTCCACATATGTGGACATCACATTTTGGGTTATTTAGACTAAAATACTCAATTTTGTTCTACATGGGCCTGATATCCACTTACGAGGACATTATACTGCCACTGTTCTATCAAAATTTCAAACGAATATCCTCATATGTGGCTCTTATTTTTCTTAAAAACAAAATAAGGTAAAAAAAAAAAAATCAGGTAATTCTTTGTTTTTACATTCATCGGGCCCCAATATGCCCAAATATAAAGAGAAATTAAAAATGCATGTCGTGGAAGAGTTCGGGTCTTAGGAGGTTAAATGGTATCTTTAGATACTTTCTAACTAGCAGCCTTTCTCAAAATATTATTGTTTTTGTACAAATTTCTTTAGTTGAATCCATGAAAAATACCAGTTTCACAGGTATAAAATAGTATTTTTGCACCAACAAGGTGATGCTCGAAGAACTAAAAACTATCTTTAAAAAGGAAACTGGACCAATGGACTGGACCAAATGAAGAATTATCAGCACTATAAAACTATATAAATGATCTATAAAACATATATTTAAGAAAAGGAAAAATCCAGCAAAACCCTGACACAAGACTAAGAATGCCTCTGACCATTAAGGTGATCCAACTGCTGTTCACCAAAATCTCATCAGAATTGGTCTCAGTGGAAGGGTGGCTGTCAAGAAGCCATTCATAATGAAGGAAAGCAAGGAGAAAAGGTTGAGGTATGCCAAATTACACAAGAACTGGACTGGGAAAATCAGTATCAACGAGTCTTATGGAATCCAAAGGAGGTCAGAAAAGAGACACAACATGAGGGTCTAGATTCATCTGTAAAACACGTTGGAGGCTCATGGTCATGGTTTCCAAATCGATTGAATTATGAGCACAATAATATTTTGATCCACCATTCAGTACCATCTGGAAAGTGTCTTATAGGCAGTGGCTTCATTTTCCAGCATGACAACGATCCCTAATACATTACCAGTGCAATGAAAGCATACTTGGATAGAAAAATGTTTAGTGCATCACTAGGGATACATGGATTGGCCTCCCCAGAGGTTGCACCTCAACATTAATGAAGCAGTGTGGGATCATCTTGAGAGAAAACTGACCAGAAGTCAAAGAAGAGCTTTGAATGTCCTTCAAGAAGCCTGGAAAACTATTCCTGAAGATTACTTAAGAAAGTTCAGCCTGTGTTGAAGAATAAACACAGTCATATCAAATTATTGACTTTTAAGCTTGTTAGAATTCTACAAACTCTTTCCTAGCAAAAGACAAAGAAATGAGTGGTGGCTCAAGACTTGCACAATACTGTAGTTTATAGCTCTCATTTATTTCTTTGGACACTTAAAGGGAAGTAGAGCAAGCTGTGAACACAAGGCTGACACATTAAAAAGTTCACCATTCGAATTCATTAGGAATCCTGTTTCTTTCCAGCTTAGCTCAAGTTTTCATCTCTCCCAATGGAATTATCTGGCTCTTTCGCCCCTCAGTGCTCCACTATGTTCACTCACTAACTTTATTTCTCTGCCATTTGGAAAGTGTCACAGAGTGTGTTTCTCAGAGTTTTTTCACACAGACACACACACAGACACACTGCTGCAAGAAACAACTCAACATTAAAGTTGCGTCCAATAACACTAAAGCATTTTGTTGAAAGGTACTAAGTATGCCTTATTGTTGACCCATATACATAATAAAGGAAATAAACACAAATGTAAAGCGCTATGCTCTTTCTCTGCATTTCTAAAGATTACATGATCACAAAGTGGAAGTTTAAATCACATTGGAATTTTGTCACCTGAAATGTATGTACATTTTTTATGGAATTTGTGTGCTTAAAAGCAACTTTTGGCTATAAGTGTTGTTGTTTAAGGAGTAACTGCTCAAAAAATGAAAGGAACACTTTGAAAACACATCAGATTTCAGTGGGGAAAAATCATGCTGGATATCTATAATGATAAGGACTGGGTAATGTGCTAGTAATGACATGATGCCACATCATTTGATGGAAATGAAAATGATCAACCTACAAGGGGCTGAATTCAAAAACACCCTAGAAATCAAAGTGGGGCATTTGATCAGTGAGAAAATGAATGGTGTCTTGGGGCATCTGCTTGCAGATCTGAACCAGGGCATCACTGAACTCCTGGACAGTCTGAGGTGCAACCTGGCAGCGCTGGACTGACTGAAGAATAATGCCCCAGAGGTGTTTTATTAGATTTAGGTCAGGCGAACCGGGGGGACAGTCAGTGGCACCGATTTCTTTATCCTCCAGGAACTGCCTGCATACTCTCATCACATGAAACCGGACATTGTCGTGCACCAGGAGTGACTCAGGACCCACCGCACCAGCGTAGGGTCTGACAATGCATCCCAGGATTTCATGTGCAACCTCTGTATGCTTGTTTCACTAAACACTAAAGCAGTTAAAACTTTTTAACATTTCAATATCCCAGAATAGTAATTGACTTGATGTACTCTGATCAGAAAGAGCTCTTGTAATTTTTTGAACAGCATATTAAAATGTGATGTTTTGATAAAAAAAGATGAAAAGGTCAGCCCTCTTTGAGTATCCTGTTGTGTTAGTATAGTGTTAGTATATTGTTATTATTAAAAAAACTGAAGATCAGCATAACATGCAGCATGCTCATGTCACATTAAGTGCAGAGTGGAAGATGCTCCGGTGTTTATTTATAACTATTTTATGGACATGAAAATAGAGTGTACGATTTAACACAACTGTTCACTTTTTAATGTAATCAATAATTAACAAGGCAACATGTTTAACATGTTTGTTAGTTATTAGGAGTGTATGGCTAATACTGTCATCTACAGTCGCCTCTAAATATCAATAAAGTTCACCAAGTGGTAGTTAGTTTTTACCTGTTTTTTTTCCTGTAGGTATTGTGGTAAGTTTATCAGAGCCCTTTTATCCCTAAACAGTCATACATTTGATAGTTGTAGACCTGAAAAAAAAGCAAAAGTTACTGTTTTCTCTGTGACTTTTCTTTGCCAGTCTCTCGCACTCTTTTTTCATTCTTGCTTCAGTTCATTGGGGTCTGTGGGTATTCATTTATGCGCAGCTTTGTTAAGATTCTCTCACAGCCTGTCAGTGGGGTTGGAATCTGGACTTTGCCTGGGCCATTGCAGCACCGTGATTATTTCCTATTTCAGTTATTCTGTCGTAGTTTTACTGCTGTGCTTGAGATAACTGGCCTCACATTTGACTCTAGAATACTTTGATATACAGAGGAGTTCATGGTCAACTCAATGTTTGCAAAGTGCCCAGGTCCTGTGGCTGCAAAACAAGCTCACATAATTGCTACTCCACCACCGTGCTTGGCAGTTAGTATGCGGTGTTTGCTCTGATATGCAGTGTTTGGCATTGTGGATTATGGCCAAACAAACCTAAGTGTGCTGCCATATTCTGTTAGAGAGCAGAGCTGAATGTTTTTGGATTTTCAAACTTTAACACTTCACATGCTAACCGAAGCCTGTAGAGTTAAAAATATACCTTTTGTTTTTTGTTTTTTTGTCTTTTTCTGACCTTGAGCGGAATTTGCCAGGACGCCCACTCCTGCGATGATTGGCAGCTGCGCTGAATGTTTCTTCTTGTGCATAATTTTTCTCACTATAGAATGATGGACTTCAAATCATTTAGAAACAGCCTTATAACCTTTCCTAGATTGATGGGTAGCAACAATTGCTTAGCATCATTGCTGATGTCTTTCTCCCTTGGCATTGTTCCTTGGCAACACACGCTGAACACGCTAAATCAGCAAACTTTGATTTGATTAGCAGCACCTGGCTGCTACTTACCCTCGTAACTCCTATGAAAGCGGTATGGATGCATTTTTTCACACATCCCTTCTGCATTCTGGCCTAATTTTTGTGAAATCAATCAATGACACTGTAATATGTTTTGTTATTTATCTGAGGTTGTGTTTACCTAATTTTAAGACCTGCTAAGTACTAGATAATGTTTTCTTATGTCCTGATACATAGAACCTTAAAATGTAAAAAGGGTCTACTTTCTTTCAATTCTAAGCTTTTTGAAGTATACTGAATGCATTACATATAGGAAGATTGGAATGAATATTATAAATAGAAAGGTGCACATCTATATTTGTAAAAACGTACATACAGCTTTAATATATATCAAAAAAACGAAGTTTCTCAGTGCCCTTTTTTTATTGTGTTTTTATGTTACGACAGTGAAAAGTATGCCACCGGAAAGAATTCATGAGATATGAATCACAAAACTGTGAGCTAATATCCCACTCAGATTCTTCATGCTTTGCTGCCAGCTCCATTATCAGAGGAGTGTTTACGTTTTGGGGTTTTAGGCATCAGATTGCTCAGTAACCCACAGCAGGTACAGCGATAGAGATATAATTTAGACTATCTTCTTGTAGACACTTGTGTATCTTGGATATGCTGGGAAGCCGAGTCCAATAAAGGGGTGAAATATGAGTGGGGTACATGTTTATATGAGCTTTTATACGTGCCAGGATGATGGTTTACTGCCTCTCTGTTCCCTGGATGTTTTCCGCGCTGTTTGTTTCTGAGGCTCGTGTGAGGCTGCCACCTTCAATAAACATTCACTACCCTTATCAAAACCTCTAAGCCAGACCAACAGCATGATCAAGAGGCACACCTGGGGTGACCCCAGAGGTAATCTACATTCCCGCCTCTCTTTCTGTGCCACCCTCTTCATTCATTTCTCCCTGTCTTATGTGTTTTACTTGCTTGGATTTCCTTTCAGTTTGGAATGGAAATAATATTTTGTAGAGGACACCAGTTTTGTTCCCTTGATTCGACTTCAGTGAATCCTCTGTGATATCATGTCATGACAGTTTACAACTCTTTTATGTGAGGCATTCCATTTCCTGAGACCGAGTGACCTTAGTCCTCTTCATCAACCACGGGCACTTTTGTTTATCTCCTTAAATTTCACTCCTATTCTCAACACAGCATTCTTTCTTAGCTGCACAGTGATTGCTGGGAAGAAAAATACCAGTTTACTCAGGTCAGTGTTCACATTTTTTCCCACACAGGGTGAGTTTACCTGCACTCTACAAGATAAATAACTTTAATGCTTTCACTTGAAAACGGCTCTTGTTAAACAATACAACTGCATTCCTCCATTCATACAGCTGAATGGTCAGGCTCAAAAAAAGAAAGAAAATAATACAAATGGAAGCTCTGAAAAGGCCATCCACCAGAGAAAAACACACAAAGAAGTTATTTTCAGCACACTGTAAGAGCAAGAGTTTAAAATGCCCCGGCAGAAACTGCAAAGGTTTGATTGCTTGAAATGAACAAATTACTTTTTGAAGTGTTATTTTGACTCTCTTTCTAACCAACATAGATACAATGAGCAATGATAGTGATGCTGCTCGTGACACTTTGAACTGTAAATTTGATAGAGTCTCTTAACTGCTCAAATCCCTTTGTTCAGGGCTGAATATCATACAGGGACCACTTTAGTATCATCCTGTTATGATAACAACTCCTCAGAGAACTATGCTGAAAACGTCATTCACATTAGTATGATTCACATATAATCTGATTTTAGATTTTACAGTCATTAGCCATAAAGTGAAGAATTAAAGTGGACATTTTAAGCACTTTTATTTCAACAGATACTAGGATGGATGGATGGTTGATCTGCAGCAGTGCAGATCTGTGTGATTTGAGGGGTATTCTGAGGTGAGTGGACTGATCCAAACATCCATTGTACCAACACTGGTACTGGTATCGAATTGATACTAGCATGATAGGATCAATACTTTGTTTTTCTCCGGTAAGTTCAGTATGTTGCCCACTGACTGGTGTTAAACAATAATTTTTTGGAAATGAAAAAAAATATACCTCAAACATGCACTATGAAAAATGTCTGATGCATTTTGTGTTAACGGTCACACCTCTTTAATTTATAGCCTATATAACGTTTAAACATCAGGACTTGACCCAATGTGCATTTGAAACAAGCTCATTTACATTTTGGGTCTCCACAAAAACCTAGTTTTAAAGTACATGAAAAGCTGAAAGGTTGGTTTTATTGTGTGTTATTATTGTGGCAAAGAAAAATTATTGTGATTTAGTGGTGGAAATGTGCTCAGAATCTGGCTAATTGATGATGATTCATAAATCATGACACACATGCTGCCTTTTGAAGTCTAAAGCATTGGTATTAATATTGGTATCAGCAGTAATGGCTGTATATTTTCTTGCTATTGGATCAATATCAAAATCTGCAGTATCGCATAGAAGTAATACTTTGCACAAGGTTCTACACAAACATGAGTGCGACATTGGAGAGCAATGACCATCGTTCAGCTGTCCCACAACACAGACATGAATGGCCTCCTTCATGCTGTCCGGGACAAACAGAACTACGATGCTACGATATCGCTGCGTCTAGGCAGGATTCAGACTTACAGGTGTTCAGTCATAATCCTGCAGATAGTAGCTTTGGACTATTGGCTCCTCAGCTAAGCACCAAATGTCTCAGCCTGGTTGCAATAAAAGACAAGTCATTAGATCTTGGAATCCTGAATACCTGTACTGGATTTTGTTCCAAACATCTCGCAGAGATGGACTGGGAAACAGCAAAGTCAGTAGTATAACTGTTGTTTGATAAACTCTGAAGATACTTAAATTTGTAACAACTTTGAGGACTGACCAGTGTATTGCTAAGAAACTCATTATTCCAGTATTCGAGAAGAAATATGTGTGTCCAGCTAGTGGATGGATGACTTACAGTTAATAGTGTGAAGAAGTAAGGTGCTTGGTATGAGCATGACAGCATGAGATTAAAGCTCAGGAAATCTAAGCAACCAGTACAACAATGAAATACGAGTTAACCTTTATCAGCATATTTGGGTAAATTGAGGTAAGTTGAGGTTACCTTCACTAATGACAGACACCTCTAACTGAGGCACGTTCAAATATTAGAACTACCTAGTGATGACTACAATACCTCTGCAGTCCAGTTGCTTGAATTTCTGTTCAAGTTCTACTTGGGTAACTTGTAGCACTGTTGAGTGTCAGACAGTCCTTAGAAGCATGTAGCAAAATCAGCTTTGTGGGGCATGCTTTTTGCTGCAGGTAGGGCAGATACAGTTGTAACATTGAGGTTTTTATGTTTGCAAATCTATGAGCAGCAGCAGTCTTTCTAAAGTATACTCTGCTCTTTTATCAGTCCTTTTCAACTAGCTGCATGTACTGTCCACAGCAAGACATAATGTAAAAAAAACTGCATGAATGTACTTGTTTGATATTCATCGCAGGTTAAGCTTGATAGGGAAGGCTAAATCACTGGACAAGATTAACATGGTGACATTTCTTCAGCAAACATCTGAAGGTGGCATGTTAACATGAATCCCTGAACTCAGTGATTCCTTCTGATTTTTAACATGAAAGTCAGCGGACTGAATGTAACATTAACTTTACACCCATATCCGCTGCACTTGGTAATCCTTTTTCGAAATGTCAGCGTACTGCCTGAGTTTTTCTTTCTTTTTTTCCAGCTGTATTTCTGCAGCTTCTCGTCAATGACCCATTTCCTTTGAAGAATCACAACAGTATCAAACATTGCTAACAGAGACATAACAACATGCACTGTACACAGTAGTACAATGGGACACACGTGTCTCTGGTTAACTTGCCCACTTCCGAGAAATTGCAATGCATGATTCTTCCCTGGGAACTGCAAAGGCTAATTTGGCTTGTTTCTATTTTTCTCTCTGAGACAGACTGGATTCGTTCTGAGTTTAAGTGCATTCCTCATTATTATGTGTTTTTAAAGCCAGGCCACTTCTACACTATATTGGTAATATGTTGTCTAAACCAGCAAAGATTGTTAGCGTTTCCAGAAGACATTAGCCTGAGGATGTATTACCAGTAACCCTTTTCCTGATTTATTGCAGTTGTCACGAAACATAAGCCTAAATGATGTAGTTTTCAAACTATCAAGATTTAATGCCACCAAGCCCCCAGAGCCTGTTAGTGAACTGCAATGACCATAATTCAATGCACCTACATGACAGAGTGCATCTGTGCTTCAGAGCATCAGGGTTCCTCTGATTTCTAACGTGTCAACTCAGGCTGAAGTGGAAGCCAGCTTGAAATGTTGCCCTGACACGCAGGTAGAAGAACCAGCAGTCACACTGCTGTGTTGCAGTTTCATTAGCTCATACAAGTGGCTTTGGCTGGTGCACTATGCTGAAAAACGATGTCATCTAGCTGCTGCAATCCGCACATTTCTCACTGTGACTGAGCAGAAGTCCAACTTTATAGGGGGAGGTATTTGGCCAAGTTTTATTTTGTTAAGGTCAAGTCCCGTGTAAATACTAGATGGAAAAGGCAAAGGAACTATTGCTTTCTACACCTTGAAGTAAATATTTCCAGATAAAAATAAAGTCTTGACAATGTGCTTGAATTTTTACCTCCAGTATATTTATTTGCTCAAACGTAGCAAAAACTGTAAAAGGGTGAAAGTTTTTGGTCTGCATAAATGAGTTTGACCTTGGAAACCTCGAGCTGTCACTTTGCATTACGACTTTTGTGCTGATGATCTCAGCTCCTTCACGCCCTCTGTCTCCTTCCCTCCATTTCATTATCTCTCCAAATATCATAACTTATTCAGAAGCCCTTAAAAGGGAGACTATACCCTGACACAGCAATATCCACCTAGAGTCTGCCAGTTCATTAAAAAACTTCATCAAACATGCACAACACAAACATGCAGAGAGGAGCACACTAAGACACATGCACACACAAGCTAATTCAGCTTTCTGGGAAGCCTTGCCTTGTGGTGCTAACAAGTTTCCCCTTAGTTCTCATATAAGTGTCTTACCAGGGTGCAAAGGGTCCACTTTAAAAGGCCTTTGTTGAAACTCATGGCTGATAGGTTGGCTTGGCTTTAGGCTGAAAAAAGTGAAATGCACGGGACTTTTGGAGAGAGCGTGCTTGCCGCAAACCTGTGCACAACCTTTGTAGCTTTCTTTGTCACAAGCGAAAAAAGGCTCAACTGAAATTTTTATACATTATGTTGTCAACTGTCACACGCTCTGATCATTTTCCCTCCTGGCATCCAACATTTAAATTACCCGCACCTGGTTGCCATGTTGGTTGCATGTTTTTGATGAAAATCACTTGCCAACAAGGAATGCTTTTCAATAGTCTCTGAGTAGCATAGCTTAGGGCTTTATTAGGGACCATACGCCTGTCTGACAACATACTCCCGATGTTGTGTTAAATCCCATATGCAGCTGTGCGTTACTCAGAGCGTCTTGCAGTACTCGTGTGTGTGTGCGCGCACGGCTGGGTAAACGGCCCTCTTCAGCTTTATTACCTGGCCATGAATCATGAGCCTTCATTACAGCCTGCTCATTGTGCTCTGAAGGTTAAGCAAACCAATTAGAGTTCCCCACACGCCGTTGGGGTTCTCGGCAACAACTGCATCCCTACGTCTTGCATTTTAAACAGGCAGATGAGAGCTGGGATTAAAGAAAGAAAGAAAGAAAGAAAGCAAAAGAAGTGAGAACTGGGAAGGAGGAGGCTGGTAAGAGTTAATGATTGGCAGAACAAAGGAAGAGAAAGAAAATATAAGATGGGGGAGAAAAAAAGAAAGAGGGTGGGAAACGAGGAGAGGAAGAAAACGAGGAAAAGAAAAAGCTGCCCTATTAAAAGAAATGACACCGTCATGGTTCACTGAGCACCTGCACTGGGCAGCGGTACCCCTGTGCTTAATGCTCTCTGGCTGTCAGCGCCACAGTCAGCAGCACTGCCTGGATGCTCCCAGGGGGAAGCTGTGTTGGTCTATGCTCTCGATTAACTCGGCCGCTTATTAGAATAGATACCAGGCAAGGACTCAGCCAACCAAAGAGCAGGTCCAATAGAAGGAGGACGTGGCGCTCTGCAGTCATAATGTGAAGTATAATTTCCGAGAACTCCTAAGCAAGTCAGACGCAAGGTTTTACATACAGGCGAGATGCCGTCAGATTCTTTTGTTATACTCAAATTCAAACTCCTTACTGCGCTGGTTTTGACTGATACACAGAGGCATTTTAATTGCCATCGCATTTATATTTCTTGGATGAATAAGTAAACGTGTCTGTCAGGAGGACGTAAAAGCTGGCATGCATCTGCATCCGGAAGAATTTGACACCTTGTGCTGAGACTGTGAAAGCACTCGTGTCTCTCTCATATTCTAGCGGGCACCCTGGGGATTCAGGTACACTGAAAGAACTGTCAAAAGATGTTTGGAGAAACGGCTGAAATTATAGCTTTCATCCACACGCAAAGCAGATAAAGGTTCCAGAAATTGGCTCTTTTCAGTTCAGCACAAAGAAAGGTCACTGCGTTGGCGAATTGTGACAAGGTGTAGTGTTCAATAGCATGCAGCTGGATGTTTTTGTTTGTTTTTTTTGTCATGGAAGATGCAAAATTTTACACAATCGCTGACCTTCTCCTACGTTTGTAGATATTCTAAATAAGTCGGAATTTAAACTCTGCTTTTGTGTGTGCACTTTTAGAAGAGGAGACATAGGGACGAAAAATGGGCGAGCGAGCGCAATCTCGTCCCTGAGATATAAAGATGTGAGGCTGGGAAAGGCTGACGATGGCACACTAAGTTGCCATATTAGCATTTCAGAAGGAATAGTAGAGGAATCAGCTAAGAAACTAAAAGGCTGCTTCAGCACTGACTGACACAACCAAAGACTGTTCAGCAGGAGGAGAAAAAAAAAGAAAACTCATCCTCCTTTCTTTCTTTCTGCCTTTCCTTCCAACTCCACTCAGCCAGAACACCACCTAAAGACGAATGACTGTCAGGCTTTCATTGTGGCTGATCCTTTTTAAGCTAGAATCATTGTTGGGGCGAAGACTTATTCATATTTCCACACAATCACCACCATTATTTTTCTTATAGGAAAAGGATGTTGTCTGTCTCCAGTGGTCAAGAAAAGGTCAAGACCAATTATAAGCAGTGAAAAGTAAAAGAATTTACTGCTGTGCTGCACTGGAGTCGAGGCATTATCAATTTTGTTACTGTACACCTTTACTACAATTAAAACTCCTCCACATTTCACAGATTATGACTTTGCACTCCAACCATACGACCATTTTTAATAAATACAGAACTAAAGCTAAGCCAACATATATTACCTGCTGTTTTTATCGTCCGCACCAACAATACTTATACTTTTGACACACTTTGCAGTTTTTATACACGGCATTACTTTCCATACTAAAGATTTCTAGGAGATTTTTCTGATTTCATGGAAAGTTTGCCATTTTTCTCAATCCAAACAGACAGTGTGACCATCTGTATTTGTATGCACAGCTATTTACTGTATGTTTGCAGATGTATCACTGGCTGAACATGCTGTTCTGTTCCCTGATGTGTGTAATGCAGTTCCAGGAGCTGGCCTCGAAGTTAGGCAGTCTACTTGTCCCCCCTCATTCAGGCAAATTTCCTTGAAGTCGATTGGGGCTCAGAGGTCCCGGGTGCTGCCCCGTTAGCTTGACCTGCTTTAAAACGCTACCATCATCGGAGGAAAAGAGCCTTGAAATGCCTGTTAGTGCTGAGTTCCAGCTTCCCATTCACAGCCCTCTCAAAGCACCACTCACCGCAACCTGATAACAGCTCCAGGTGTCTGGGTGGCGTCCAAATAGCCGCCTATAGTCTTCACTCAGTTAGAAAGGCTCAGTCCTAGGGCCCATGCTTTCAATCTCTCCCCCCTGCTCTCCCCTTATTATTCTCTCTCCTACTCCTCCTTTCACACATCCACTCATCTTCCCTTTGCCTCTTTCCTCTGCCTGGGAAGCCTTGGTTAAAGGCTTTTTAAAATGATGATTGTGCATCGATAAACACGGTTACCAAGTTTCTTGTCAAAGTCACTCCAGTCTGTACAGTCTTCAGTTCAATGCCTTTCACCACCGGTTAAACTGCAGGCTGAGATGGGAGTCATATTTACTGCTGTCAGCAACTTTATTATAGCTTATATTGCTCTGGAAGCTGCAGTTTTCATATAATTTTTTTTTGTAATGTCACCTCTCTTGGGACAGTTTGTATAAGGCGAGGTAAAACCATTAAAGTACTTTTTTCTTTTTTCTGCTATTGTATGGCTTTTGTGCATTATTCATGTGCTAGGCCGTTTTGGGTAAATTACTTTGGGGCATCCCTGTTCTCATATTAAACCCTTAGGAAGTGTATATTTCTCTTATTTTTGTTCCATGTTGAGAATAGCACACCATTTTTGTTGCAATTGGGAGATTTTGGTTTTGATAACCTTGAGTCAGTGAGTTCTTCTTAGAGGTAATCCTTTCACCTTTTCCACCCTTTTCTTTTTACGCTGCAGTTAAGTGCTCTGACTAACTCTTTCCATATTCTGCTTAAAAACAGCAGTCACCAAGGTTCACTTGCTGAATTAGATTTAGCTGTTTTAGTTTCCACTATAAAGAAGAGAGCTGTAATATTATAACACCATAAAAACACTACACTGCAATTTAGTGGAATCCGCTAATCTTCTTAGACTTAACGTAGGTTTTATTGTTTGGAAGTTAATTTAACAGTGATTTGTATCTCACTCAAATAGTCATGAACATTAAACAAAAAATACATGCATTTGGAAAATATATTTAAATAAAACTATTCTTTATGCAAATCAGCCTTCTCAGTGTTATATTTTAAAATAACGAGTACATGCCCATGCTCCAGTATTGTTTGGTTTGTTTGTATCTCCAAAACTGATCTTCTTCACCATACACAGGAAAGTCATAGAATTGGGGTAGCAGGTCTTGTTTAGGCCTGCTACCCCAGAGACTGGTCAGTGGCCCTTGGGTGGTTGGTGAGTTGTTGCTTTAGGGTGGCTGGTAGCTGACTGCCAACTTGGAAGATACCAATTTATCTGCAAATTTTCACCATTTACTTACTTTACTGTTAAAAGGGGCAATGCAAACTGTAAATGGATGACATTTGCCTTCAAAGTAAAAATTGTGACTTATTGTTTCAAACAATGCATTTCAAAAGGGCAGCTTTTGAGGCAAATGGCCTCTGTTTCTGCTTTGGATTGGACTTACAGTTTTACTGTCTCTTGGCAAATAGTTTACAAGTGTTTGTGGCATCTATCACTGAACAACTGGGGGAACGTGGCAAACTGCTCACTACCAAAGCATTCACAAGGTTTTCAGAGTAGCATTGCACACCTCAACCACAACCACAACCATTTCCATTATAGTGACTGCCAGCTATATCCAGAACCACTGACTGGTTTCTGGGGCTGGGTGACTTGGGTCTTGTGTAAATAAATAGAAGATAAATACTGGACTGAAAAAGTAGGCCATTTTTGTAGGCCTCTGTAATGGTGCAGTTTTGCTTCGCTATATAAATGTCACATATAAATTTATGTTTAGCTTTTAGGTGGTTGTCAGTCAGTGTGATGGCTATTTTACCCCACTGGTAGCGTAGCGTAGGTATATGACAAAGTCATAATATCTGATATAGGTAAGACCCTTCAGGTTGTTGAACTGATTGTGTAGGAGGGGTTCAAGGGAAGAGAGATGGGCATAGATTTGGTGTATCATAGTAAAATATTGGATTATTATCACTGATGCCTTACCACATAAGCAGACTTCCTGCCAACTTAGCCTCTGTAGGCGGATATCAATTCTTTTGAACTTCCAGTGTAACCAAGAGATATCTAGCCCAAGGCGTCCTGTTTCATCCACCAGTCATTTACAATTAAATTTACATTTTCTAAAAAAAACTATTAAGTAGATTAATAGTTCTCGACAATAGCCAGTGATTTCAAGAGCACTTTAGAACTTATAAACATGAACGACCATTTCTTGGCAAACTTTAAATTGAAATAATTTGTTAAATGAAGAGTGCAGTGAGCGTTCACTCAACTCATTAAACTTAACAAAGACACGAACAGCATATAAAAAGACAGGGTTTTGTTTCTATTTTAAAATTCTCCAGATTTTATTTTTTTCACTTTAAAGAAAGATTCGACTTTACTTACTTAAATTACTCTTAAATTGTTTATGTCTGCTCAAGATGGCAGAGATAAAAAAATTTTAGGGATTAGGAGTTGTTATTGTTTAATAAAGAACTGTCGCTTCAAACTGAAAAAAGTGAGTGGAAAGCAAATCTGACTGTAATGCTTGTGCGTGCGATTCAAAAGCTGGTAATCTGGAGTTTATTTCTTTCTACTTAATTCAGCTTAGCCGGTTTAAAATTTTTCAAATTAATTAGGAGACTAATTGTTCCACCTTCAAGTTGAGTTCACTCATATTCTCAAGGCGGTAGGGCAAACTTAGGGTTTTTTGAACTTATGCCGACTTATTTATAGTAAATGCAAATGCTCAGAAGTTCTCCTTCCACTAAAATCATGAGACTGGAATATGAGAGTGGTAGTTTGACCCAGTTTCTCTATTATCGCAAAATGTTGAACATGCAAAAAAAGGGGAAGATGAGCCTTAAAATGAGAAGACCCAGTATATCCCTGAGGCATATGGCTGGAATTAAATCTACCCAACCCAGGCAATGTGTTTGCCAAGGAAGGAGACATTCAAGTCGTTTTGATATATTCATGTTTCATTCGTCCACCTAGCACCTGTCTTCATTCCCTCCTTGCCTTCACTTGCTTCTTGGCTTCCTGTGTAGATGGCACTTGTCCCATGGGCCCTCTGGCACTCTAGGTAATGGAAGCACGGGGCAAGTGTCGGGTAGACGTAGATCATGTGAGAATTCTCAGCCTCCTGTCGTGGGATAATCGAGGTGTCATTTTCCTTGACCAAGAGGACACCTTCAGATGGCTGATAAGCTGATAAGGGGTGTCATTACCTATTGGATAATGTCCTGACAGAAATGATACATTTTACATATTTAACACTGCTCCAAGATTTTTAATTTTGGACTGTCAGTGCTGACTGCAGTGCGATTAGGAAATGATTTAATAGTCCCATTAAAATGCTGTCATTAATTTTCAGTTTTGATTCTATTTGAATTGCAGAATTGGCAGCCAAAAGACACTCTGGACTATTTTGAGATGAGATTCTGCTTTCACGCAGCTCAGCAAAACTGTGGTCAGTCAAAATGTGATTAACTATTTGCTAAACCCCTCCCATAAATAATGATGCCCTCATTAAGCATAGCACATATAAATGGGTACAACTTTGAATTACTTTTTTATGTAGATGTGAAATGTGGTATGATATTATTTTTAGCTTCCAAAAACAAAAACACTACGAGTACTGTAAGCTAATTAGATCATGTTATCAGTATCAGCTACCTACAGCAGCTTCCTGCTGAGCATTTCAGTAGCTAACTTCAGTACATTATGAGAGACTAGAGAAAAAAACTGTTTATGCTATTTACCATGCAGTAAACCATCTCTTTAGCAGGAACAGGAGCTGAGCCAGGCTACTATGTGAGAGTAGCCTGCAACTTTAGCCTGTCTACTGAGTTGTTATTGGATTAAGCCATAGTAGGAGTACATTTGAAAGCATGCTAGCTAGTCCTCATGCCTAAAACATACATGCAGTTAAAAATATTTAATAGATTAATTTTAAATTAATCAGCTGTAAACTGCAGTGTTCTGAAGTCTCAACAACAATATTTTGCCAAAAGGGCAAAGTGCTATGCTATCGGCTAAGGTTAGCAAGTTGTAAGGCACAGACACAGGTACCTGCTAGTTAATGTTAAATAACAGACCATAGGCGGTATTAAAAAATGGACGCAGCCACTGATTTCTAAAGTCCAATATTGTCTCCTCGAGATGATTGTTTCTGCCATTGCCTTTTTGGCAACTGATGATTGGCTAGTGACGTGTAATCAGCAAGATGTTAGCCAAAGAACTTGTAGTTTCATAGCACGGATAAACCTCCATTTTGAAAATGACCAAAATTTACAAAATAGACTTAATATTTTATTCAGTGTGAGGCCAGATGAGTGACTGAGTCCATAAATTTATAAGAAAGTGTTTACAGCGGTCAAGAAAGAAAGCTGTTTTCCCATAGTTTTCTACAGGATGGAAGTCTTTTTGCAAGTACGGTTAACACCATCCGGTGGCTTTCAGATAGAGTGAAGTTTTGAGACACTTCTGCACTGGCTTCTTTTTTCTGATGCAGAAGTTATACCCATGTTTTATACTATGTAACAAACCAATCAAATACACTGACTAAAACTGAAGCGCACACATCTTGTAAACACCTCGCCATACAGGAAGTCATCTTATTTGTCAGTAAATGTCCATTTAAATGTCCATAAAAAATCCACCGGCATCCTGTGCAATGAGAGGATGCCCGAACACCTTAAAGCTAAGATCTACAAGACAGGCATATGGCCAGTGCCCCTTTATGGAGCAGAATGCTCCCCGGCCACCAAGAAACACGAGCAGATCCTCAACGCCGAAATGAAGATGCTCAGGTGGATGGTGGCCTTGATTGTGTGATGAATGAAGATCAAAAACAACTCGGAGTTGCCCCAATTGAAAAGAAGATGCAGGAAACGCGAAGTCAAGAACAGCCCTCTGACTTGAACCTGGGGGCCGCTGACCCAGAGGATGACCGAAGAACGAAGAAGCGGTGGATGGACGCAATCACTGAAGATATGTGTGTGGATCTTGCCCCGGAGGACACCCGGGAACAATCCAAAAGGTGAAGACAGAGCCATGCATCGGACCCCGTGCTGGGAACACGCTAGGAAAGAGAGAGACTGAAATGATCAGTGTTAGGGTTTATGAAATAATATATTGCTAGGTCAACTAACACATTATTATTGAAAAGCAGTCCTTACAAAAACACATTTTAGCATAGCCACATTAGAACCACAGTTGTAGTAATTCATGGACCAGTCTTTAAAGAAGAAGAAATGTCAAATACTCTCCAGATATATATTCTTCTCTGCATGGAAACTTTTACAGAAAACAGCAAAGGGGGCAGCCAGTTCATCCAGCAATAGTGAGAGCATTATGTGCCAAACACATATTAAAAGTGACAAACTTTTACACATAGCAAGTTCCTCCTTAGAAATATGTACTTTGGTAGAACTTCCTGTTATTAGCTCAGAATCCAACATTTATGCTGAAGTAATGGAAAGGGTTTAAGTTGTCTGGAAGAGATGGAAAATCAATGCTGGCTAATATGTGCAAAAAAAGAAAATCTAATAACACCAAGTCTCACCCTGAAAAATTCAGTGCATGTGCGCATACAAACCCATAAACCTTAAGCTTCCTGTGACGCCAGCTGTAGTGTGTATTTCTACTCCTGTTTATTCCCCCATCCCTCTCACTTATCTATGCCTTTCACTGCAGATGGTGCAACAAACAAACTGCAACCATTTGAGTCATGTTTCATAAAGGCAAGCCAATTACTGAAAACATATTCTTTCAGCCATTTTCTATGAATGACTTAAATTAAAGCGTTTTGGAGCCCAGTCCTATTTGCATCATAGAAATTTCTGTCTCAGGGTCCAATTTGCGACAGGGTGTGCCGATGGAAGCATTAGGCTTCCTTGCCGCAGGAGGGTGGTATCATGATTAATTTAGGCTTGTTTTGTCAGCGCAGGAAGCCACAAAAAAAGCTCATTACAATCAGCTGGGTTTTGTCACAGTCCGGGCTCCCTCTTATCCCCCATAGCGAAGCAGAGCGATGCAGCCTCCGTGAATATGCATTGATGATGATTGCATGATTTATGCATGAGCGTCATGGAACCTTAAGACTATCCCACCCAATAGAAGTCCTTGAAATCATGAAATTAGAGCTTTTGTCTCTGTTCTTAAAGTGTTTGTGTAAGCCACTCAGCTACATCACTCACAGTCCATTCTCAAATGTGTGGGAACACAACTGAATAAGTGGAACTATAAGATAACAGTGACTTGTTTGTTTTAATATTTACTAAGTGCTTGTACAGAGCTATTAGGAGACATGTAGCTGTCATGTTTCCAAGCAGACTGCATTCAGTATTCAGTTTGTTGCATGTCTCTGTTTGACTTTGGGCTTTCACTGACATTACCTGCAATTAGGCTGTCATAATTGCCTAATTGGCTGATATAATTGACTTGCTGGCAATAGTCTTGAATCAGGATGGTGATTTATGGGTATATGAGCGTTATGTGAGTGATGTGTGCACTGACCTTCCTGGGAGCTCAGCTGATGTGGGTGCTGACCCTTCGATAAACACAGACAAGACCTCCCAGCCAGCCAGTGTGTATGTGACTGTTTCAACATGCCCTAGAGTTTTCCTGTTGCCTCTGATAGATGATGATGCGCTCCCCTGCTTACCAAGTTTCTGCACAGTTCCTGCCTCTTACACACAATACCTGACTGTAATATAAGTGGCTTGTGTGATGGAAACTTTAGAATTCTAAAGACAACTCCTATATATAAAAATTAAAAGTTTTTGGTAAGTTAGTGAAAAATGAAGGAAAATATGTCTAAATGGAACAGCAATTCTACGCATCTCAAGTCAAGTCAAGAGTCGTGCATTGGTGTTCTGTCAGGGCAAGCACTGCTTCTCCGCTGAATTTTAAAATTAGGCATCAATTAAAAGCTGCCAAAGAGAGAGATCGATCTCCTTGAATCTCAAACAGTGTTCTGTTGTTAAGCTTTTGCCTGTTTACATCAACTAAATTACTGCTATCATCTGGCTGCAGTTGGCTATTGTCTCTGGAAGCAGGCTTGAAATCTACAGTGTGCTGCTTCTGACTGCCATGTCTGTGTCCCGTTAACAAAGCGTTGAGCTTGTGATCATGAGAGACCAGCAGCTTTTTTTGTTTATTTTGTCCATGAGAAACGTGGATCAACCTCTGGTCTTTTCATCAGAAACTGTCACGGCTGCCGAGGCGAGCCGTGTGGTGTTGGAGGAAAGGAGGACCCAAAATGCAGGCGATGACTGATGATTCGAGTGATGTTTATTTACAGGGTGGTGTAGTGGCAAACAGGCAGTGAGGGATGACAGGGAACTAAAGAAACCTAAACTGGAAAAACTAAATAACAAACCTGAGAACATACAAAACGGGGAGCGCGGCAGAGAGCCGCAGATGGCGAACAGGACACCGTGGAACACAGACAAACCAGCAACAGGCAGGAGGGCTTAAATACACACAGCAGTAATCAGGGGATAAGAGACAGGAGGGCAACACACCTGGAAGAAGTCAGAGCTGACGGGACAGGGGAAACGTAACCTGAACACACTCACATGAGACGAGGACCTTCAGAATAAAACAGGAAACTCAGACACAGAGAACCAGACAAGTCACTGAACTAACTGAACAGACAGATTCACAAACAGACAATGTGACACCATAGACAGACAGAACACAGAAGTGGGACCAGGGTAAGCACAGAACAGAAACCTAACAAATGGCAAATCATAACAGAATACATACTCAGGATAAACAAAAGCATAAAGAAACACAAAACACTGAGTCGGCAGACTCAGGACCATGACAGAAACTGACGTGAGACCAGCATGCTAGACAAGCTGCTGCTGGCTTTGCTCGCCCCGCCCTGAGATCAGTTATGGGAAACAGAGCTTTTTATCATTATAACTTACCATCTATCACCAGATAGGTTTCCTCTTGTTAACCACCTTGGAAGAATTTGAGTGCAGTGTGATAATATTTTTAATAATTACTTTAGCACACTAGCAAATAAAGGCTCGATGGTGGAGAGGGGATGCCAAATCATACTATGTCTGGTTTAATAACAGAGGCAAGTCTAACAGGTATAGGCTCTATTAGCACTTTCAGAATTAGCACCCATGACATGTCACTTGATTGACGAAAATGCACTGAAGTTAATCAGTTGTTTTGCCAACACGATCTCAATTTTTCATCGATGCTTTTACTGATATAGATATAGACATTTAAGACACTCATACCTTTTAAGTTAGCTATAATTCATTGAATTCTATATTTTAATATACTTTTTAAATCAAGGTGTAAGCCTGCTTTTCTGAGCTCTTTAAATGTGTTCCCTACAGAGCAGCCACAGTGCAAATGGAATATAATGACTCGTTGTCTCTGAGTTAGAGTATAAAGAAATGAATGGCAAGTCAAATTCTTTATTTTAGACTGAAATCCACAGCTCTATGGATAGTATTCGCTTCCTTTTCCTGTCCACTCTGTGCACTGTATCATTAAACAAGCAGACACATCAGTCACTGACAGATTGACCACCATTGTAACTGACCTCTCCCTTCTAGTTCAGAATGAATGATGGAGGGAGGCTATCCTAACATGTTTTAAAAAAATTGTCTATTGCCTCCATCTGAAGAGTTGGCTGCACGTGTCGGTTATATTATTAACAGCAGCACTAAAAAGTACAAACCAATCTTGAGCCTCTGATGTCTGTTTTCATAGAAACTTTCTCACCTCTCACTGCAGACTCCAAATTTCCCTTCCACACATTTATCCCCTCCCACTCTCACTTTCCACTCCAACTTTCTTCTCTCCCTGCTCTCTCATCTCCCTGCGCTGAGCCAGATCTCTTCCATATTCCTTTTGCTCAGGTCCGCAGGCTGAGACAGACTTATTTAACAAGCGCCTGGCAGGCTGGGTGGTGGATGTGGCAGCTGTGGAACAGAGGTTGATGTGGCCCTTTGTACCACAGGAGAGTGAATCCCAGGGAGGGAGTCTCCAGATGGGCTCGGATTGCAGCAGTTCACCCCGGATCTCTCTAAATGAATGCCGTATGGAATAACGCTGCATATTTGAATGCTAAAAAGCAGATTGAGTGTGATTAATTACCTGACTGTATTTTAGTCTGCATTTACACACAGAATCGAGAGAATTTCCACTTTAGAATATGCAATAATAAAGCTAATTTCATATCTACAGGTAACAGGTTGGCATATATTTCCAATTAAGTGGGGTTTTTTCATATTCAAGCAAATAAAGAAGCTGACCTCTGACACCACGCATCTACAATGTGTGAGAGATGCTTTGATCTATAGCTATTTATTCTCTATTCTAACTTCTCCAAGCTCCTGGTATTCTCCCTGCGTGCTGCTGTGCTGACACTGCTTTCCTCTGCATCCCATTGATTCAGGAGCCCTGAGTGATAGATGGGTTTAATAAAGCAAGGTGCAGTCTCACCAAATAAATGAGCAAACGCAGGATTTATTACCAACATCTGCATTTTAAGGGGAGTAAACAGGCCCTAAGCTGGGAAACAGTTTCATGATACTCGTTCAGCCCAAAGTCTGTGCCAGAAAAAGTATGCACACAGTTGTGCACGTAGACACTCAGACACTAACATGCCTGTTACACACTCTGGCTCATGCACATACTTCCACTCACTGCCTTTTCCCATCCACTCTGTTTCATCCTATCCTTCACTTAATTCTCACATCTTCTGCCATTCGTCTTTCCCTTCAATAAAAACAGAACCTTGGCTCTTCTGGGCATCTCTCTTCCTTCTTCTTCTTCTTCTCAGTTCTACACGTACTTCAGTCTTTTCTTTTTTCTTTTGTCTTTCCACTCTTATTCTGACAGACTTTCCCTCCCTTTGAAGCTGCAGAGTGATTTCTCTTTGAACCAAAGTGCTCATCACTAGTTTGTCATCATATATAATGGTCTTTTTTGTCATAAACAGCAGCACATTTTATTTTATTTTATTTTTGCCATGGCAGTGCTACAGGCTGCTTAGTGGCGGTGATTTATCCATGCACAGCGCCAGTGGAGCTAAATCTCTACTCCCCTTGGCACCAAAGCAGTGGTGTGCATGGTTTAATTTCAGCTTTGAAAGACTGTCGTGCTGCAGTGATAATGCGGGCCTGTTTGCCAGTGATTGGACTAATTAACAGGCTCACAGATGATCCGTGACCGTCATAACCAGTCACAGCGGAGGAAGGTGAGAAGAGAGAAAGAGAGAGAGAAGGAAGGAGACTGGAAAAGTATCTTGACCTGCGAAGCTCCTTTGAAAAACGTCACCTCCCTCGTCCATATCCATGTGCGCTAAATGAGCTATAGGATGTACAATGCCAAAAAATATTTTACTAGCAGAAAACAGGGTTTTTCCCCAAGCGTGTTTTTTTTGTTGTTGTTATTAATGACAACAGAGCTAATAATTATAAACACATTTTCATGGGGTTCACACACTTCTTTCCCCCTTGTGCGCTTACGGCTGTTCCTTTCAAATCTGATACCCTGAAAGCTTTCCCGGGGACTTTATCCCTCCCTCCCCTTTCAGTCTCACTGCAGACGACCTACTAAAGCTTTATACATTGAGTGTTAGCCTGATAGCTATCCCTCTGTGTAATTACTGACTGAGCTGTAACTAAGTGGAAGAAATGCTATGTTTACCACACATTCATTAGTCAGCTATATGTTTCACAGTGGGGGAGTGCAATGTGTGTGCACACTCCTGACATTGATGCATGGCTATAGGGTAGAACAACTGGGCAATTTGTTCCCGAACCTTAGCCTACGCTCTAGAATTTCAGCCTAAAGTGTACACTTTGCAACATTTTACAAACTAATAAGATGTGAACTTATTTGTCACAGGTGTCATATGACCCTGGTCTGTTTTAAAATGTGAAGCTCTGTAGCACAATATACGCACTTCAAAGAACAGTTATTAAAACAAAGGCAGCGTGATGGTGATGGTGTCTTTATAGGGGGCGCCATACTGCAACAAGCCACGAATGTTTTGCTGCAGTGCTTCATACTCATCTGATTAACCCAGTTTATCCAGTGTAAAGGCGCAGCATGGGCGCAATGTGCAACAAGTACAGATGTTTTTAGTTTAACCTTTCCTGTGAGACACTTGCATGTCTGTGTAGCTCCTGGTGATATCAGAACAGTTGTGTGGATGTTTTTTTATTTATTTACATACGGCTGTGATCACCTGATGCATTACACTAATTTAAGGACATACCCAGCCCATATCTCCAGAGCTGATAAACTATTAATGAAGTCGATTGCATAAATCATTACCGACCCCGCTGCTTCATTTTCATGTTTTACTGCCAGGCTATCTGTATTACAGAAAGCCATCAATGTTTTAAATGCAGTCTTCTTCATTCTGTCCTGTCAAGCAACCTTTTTCATGTTCACAGCTTCCATAAATGTAAATCTACCTGATCTAGTAAAGATTGTCTTCTTTTTATCAAGATGATCATTAGATTAAAAAAAAAGAAGTCCAAAATCAAATATGAATTGCTTATTTATACGTCGCACACATCAGTTTAACTTGCCAGTTGACAAGTCACACAATCGGAGGTCAGATCAAAGTTATTGGATTTCTGTTATTTCAGTTGTAGTACATTAAGGAAACGTTATGATGCTAGTGAATTTAATGCTAGTTAGTCATAATTGGGGACCATCTTATGAATGGATCACACAATTCACGCTGCTATTGACTTCCCACATAACACCCATTATCAACAGATTTACTTTAAAGTTAGCCACTTATCTCTGAGAGCTGATTTCGTATGGACAAAGCTGACAGACAAGGTAAAAATGATCCCAGAATTATTATGTTCTTAATGTAACAATAATTTTTTTGTCCATTGTCTGCAATATCATCTCAATCATACACAAAACTTACTGCCTCCCTGTAACCTCAAAGCATATGCCTAAAATAACTGTGGTAATAACAACATTTGCTCCTATTATCAGGCACTTATTAAAAAAATAGCTAAAGAGTTAGTCGTGAGTACTAGATGCTAAATTTCACACTATATTTTAGCTCTTACTACAGATGTCCTGCTGTGTCAAAATAAGCTATTTACAAGATACCATATTTGAAGGGCATAGGCATCTTATCAGTCATTTTAAATGATGCAAATGATGTTTCATAGTCAATATCTTAAAGAGAGCTGATGATAAAGTTAAAGTTTAGTCACTTCACCTTTAGGGAAATTACTATTTTGCAGTTCGCTTTCTATAACCTGCCTACTCTAATGCATGACAGACAACATATAAATATAGTTCACAACTGTAAGGGCCAAACTCTGTTATATAACTGTATAAATATGCCACGAAAATTGGAAGAATTTCCCCTCCTAGCTTTTCTTTTTAAGAAAGATTACAGTTGGTAGAAGTAGCCTGAGAGCAAGAGAGTCCTTGGTTCTTGTCTGCTTGTGTGCCCCCCACAAGCTTACATCTTTCAAGGATCAATAAAGGATAGCTGATATCTGAGATACTATTAGCATTCCATTTTCTGTATAAAAACAAAAATAAACAGATTTTAGTAGCTGTGACTCTTTAAAGGTCTTATTTCCTAGGACCACAAAGCAGCAGACAACCAAAGAACTTGCTGCAAAGCTCAGTCCTAACTAGCCAACCTTAAACCAGATACAAAGCATCATCGGGATAGGAAGAGTGAAGTCAGGCACAACCACTCGGTAAGCCCTCCCTGTGGGGTTAAAAGTGTGCAACCCTGCCTTAACTACATAACTTTGCTTTCCTGCATGGACATATGGGGTCAACATTATTGTGTATTCCTGAGCTACTGGTTTAGGGTTGCTTGGGGAGAGTGAGAAAGCACAGCAGCATGTTAGCAAGCTGTTAGAGCACGGCTGTAAATGATTCATAATGTACAGGGAGGCACGTTCATACTAGTACTGATTTTAAAGCAGCAGCTGAATGATGTCCTCTAACTCAAGGTCTGGGGTCCCTGAGCAGATATTTTGCCTCAGGTTAGTCCTATTAATGAGGAAGAAATGATTTCCCCCTTTCCCTGCAATGTTGTTCACATATGTTTCAGTAGTCTTTTGATGAAATGTGGCATTGGAGGACCATTAGTCCGGGCATGCTCAAGTCACTGCAAAGCTGATGGTAATCTGCTCTGGGACAATCTGCACTGGCACCATTCCTCCCAGTGGGAATGTGTCAGTCTACTGGTGGTAAAATGAACACCTCTCTCATACTTAATATTCTTCTCTTCTCTTCTCTTCTCTTCCTCATCTCCTGCTCTATCTTACGCATGCATGCTACCTCAGTCATCCTCAAGAAGATGGAGTAGCAGGATAAGGTTGCAGCATCTGTAAAGGCTCTCGTTGGGGCTTAATGAATACTATTAATTCAATCAGGGGAGTTGTTGGGATGGCCATGGCCTTTGTCCAGTCATGATTAAGCGATGCTATCAGTTATCAATCGTAATGAGCTCTTGTAGCTGTGGGAGACGAGAGCTGACTGGTGAAATAATAACATCTTGCTCTGATGATAGCAAGTAAGGCCAGATACCAACCTAACGATGTCGATCCGTGTTTGCGGGCTTGGTATATCTATTAGCATAGCACAAGTCAGATGGAAACATTAGCACTTTGATGCATTAATGAGATCGCAATGATAAGATTCCATGTGACAGTCTTACTTGTCAAAAACATGAGAGTTAATTTCCTTAAGGCAGCTATAATCAATGCTTTTGCTATGAACAACGGATCCAGCGGCTGCATGAAAGGCATGGCTCATAATGACAAGCACATAGAGATTTATTAACTGAACCTAACACTTCCCTGGGCTTTATGGAGCTTTTATCAAGCTTTAGCCCACCGCTGTCTTTTCTAAAATGATGCTGTTTTTGCTTTCTCTTGCTACTTTAATTGCCTTGTTTTTAGCCACAGCAGGCAGCTCTATTCAGCAACAAGCCACTAGCTGTGGAGCATTTGGTTCCTATAGGGTTTGGTATTTCCCTCTGGAGCTGGGGTCCAAAAGAAAGCTAGAAGAGAATTAATATTGAGCTTACATTTACCAGGTGCCAGCATGATTATAAATAAATGATGTTGCTTTGTTACTGCTACTGCTCATGTGGTTTTTCTTGAGCAGCTTCCCAGTAAGAATAGATTTCAAGTTTTTCAGTTCAAGTTACATAAAAGAAAATTATGTCAAAAATCAAATAAAATATTTTTTGATAGATATACTATTAGGGAATATGCTTAGTTGCTATCATGTGTTTGTGCAGTGAATGTAAAGCTGTAGCCACACACTGCTCACCTAAAATCATGGTAAAAAGAAAGTACAAGGTTTCACTTGTTGTTTCCTCTGTTTCCATAAGATTTAAGAGAGTAAGTAGCAGCCAGGTTCTGATCATCAAATGCCCTTTGTTAACTGATCACCAGCATGTGTGATCACCTCTATAAGGGGAGATGTTTTGTAAGTTTGCTGGTTATGGTGCTATGCTGCTAACACAATGCCAAGGAGAATTAGCAATGATCCTAAAGAAGCAACTGTTGCTGCCCATCAGTCTCAGAACAGTTGTGATGCCTTTTCCAAACAAGTTGAAATCCATCATTCAACTGTGACAAAGATTATTCAGTGGAAAAAGTTAAATACAGCCATCAGTCTGCCTGTTAGTGGACGTTCCACAAAAGTCACCCCAAGATCAGACCATGTGACGCTCAGAGAAACTTCAACAAAAAAATCTAAGACTCTTAAGGCCTCAGTTAGCATGATAAATGTTAAAGTTCATGACAAAATTAGAAAAACACTGAGCACTGATATGCCAGGAGATAGCCTCTTCTCTCTAAAAAGGACATGGCAGCTGGATCTGAACAAACTGGATTGAACAATGCTCTTTAGACAAGAAAGACCTGACCTGTATGGCCATCATTTACAGCACCAAACACATGTCAGCAAAAAGACTTCATACCAACTCTTACACATAACCTGGGCGCCTTGCAGTCATTGACTTTAAAAACAAAATACTACATGTGCGTCACCTACAGTGGGGAACAGACTTGCTGGATATTCCATTGTGGTTAACCACAAACACAATAAAAAATCTCCAAAGGGACCAAACATCAAAAACATGGCTGAGAGATCCAGTTTGGTGGCTGAGGTTATGTGAAGTGATTAGTTGGAGACAGTAAGTGTATATACCTGCCTCTGTAACTATTTTCAGACACTGTTCAGTTTCAGTTTTCAGCCCTGGAGGCTGCTTAGTGCATCTGCTAGTTTTAGCAAAATCTATCTGGAGTACATAATAGGTTTTAAAAGCTAGACAGAGCCACGCCAGCGGTAACCTGTGTATCCAGTCTTCCTGCTAAGCTTGCTCGCTTCATATTAATTTTAGAGACTTCAAATCACCATTAATCTCTTCCAAGATTAAAATCCACCTTCTTGCACACAACATGATTTCAGGGCTTACAAACTTGTCCTAACCCTGAAGACTGGCATTTACATACTAAGTTTTGTGTGTGTGTTTGTAAGCACATGTTCGACCACAAAATCCGATACTGAGCAAACATTTTACGTATACGTTAAGGTTGAGCTTTTTTTACCCACAGTGAAAACAAAGCTGGTATACATTTTCATTTGTGAACCTGTCTGTGTTTTTATGCGTAGCTCATCTGTCATCATGTCAAATTGTAGTCTCGGAGACACTTAGTTAGGTGTTTATATATCTGTCTGTTACGTCCACATGAAAGCAACCCTCAAAGATGCAGTTCACCAGACCAATCTAAACATCAGTAATTAAAACACATTTTTTTCCCAACCATATCAAACCCTGTTGCAGTTGTGCACTGAACTTCAGTAATCTTGTTAACCACCCTCTGGCATTTGGTTCATATTTACCAGGGAGATACTGGAGTGGGAGTTAATTTTCTCTCCTGGCAAGGAAGCAAATATGTCAAAAACATTTACTGCTGTTTTAAATGGCTGTATAGTATAGCTGCGTGTGTATACAAAAGCGTGGTTGGTCATATACGTAGAAAAAACAAACCAAGTCCATCTCAGTTTTATGTCAGCGTCTAATTTCTAATTCCAGTTTACTTGTCTAAATGAAGACGATGCCCATCCCTCCCATGCTCTTTAAGAATGCAGCGTGTGTATGGCTTTTGTCCACCAGATTTAAATAATTCACATAAAGCAGTCTCCATTCAGTTTTTATGAGCCCCCAGTGGCAGTTCAAGACAGTTCAGCCTGTTTATATCACAACCTCCCTCTTGTGCCCTCATCTCAGCCTTTCTTAATTTTGTATTTGGTTGCAGCCTCACCTAGCCTGTAACCTTCATGTTCTTTTATGATTTTTAATAACAACCTCTGCATTTATCATACAGATCCCGTAGCCTTTTACAAAAGAGCTGCTGTCTTTGTAAACACTAGGCATCGCTATGACTCATGGCACAAGGTATTTAAGAGCACAAATGACTTTGAAGATACATCCCAAGGTTGCTTTCCTTGACAACTTATAGAAGAATCAAAAACAAACAGTCCATCTCGCAGAGGCACCAACAACTACAGGAAGAGCCAATTGTAGGGAGCGGCTGAGCAGAGCTAGCTGCACCAGGCCCGGGAGTGATGCACTACTCTCATCTCTCGCTTAACGTTATTAAAAGTTTGAGCCCGGAGGCCATGAAGGTTTAGCAGAGGATTATTATTTCAAGCTCCCTGAAAAATAAATCAATCCTTTATCAAAGTCCGCAGTCCCCATGAACTGCGTAATCAAATTGAACACTGTTCTAGGCTAGTATCCTGTTACTGTTCTATTAAACTGAGCTATTGCTGTGGGACATTGCTCAAAAATAGCCATCCTCATAAGACATGGGTGTTATGTGCAGACAATTGAAAAATCCCATAAATTTGTCACTGTAAAGCATTTTTCCTAAAGGATCCTTTCTTTTGAAGTTTTTCCTCTCTTCATTACCTTCTGAGTGTGAAAGATTCTTTGTGTTAAGGAAAAGTCCACAGTGTTTAAGGTTAGCAGTAGTGGCTTTTTAATGTGAAAGACATTTTACCCAGTGCACCAGCAAAGTTTCACTCTTAACTTTTTAAGTAACCATAAATGGCTCCCTGACATTTCGAGCAAATCTATTGATCGGACCTATTTCTTTTGTTTATGCATTCCAGTAATGCAATTTGTGGGCAACAGTATCTTTCCCACTGCTCTCTCTCTCTCCCTCCCTCTCTCTCTCCCTCTCAGGCTGGCGTGCCTGTCCGCTCCCTGTGATTGGACCTGGTTTTCCTGCGGGCTCGGCATTTCTATTGAACCGGTCCCTGTTGTATAGCGTCCTTCAAGCGGCGGAGCAGATGAAGTGCATTTGCTGTTATAGTCAATGAAGGAAATGACAGTGAATTCAAAAATATGCTGATGACTCCACTTGAAACAGCAGTTGCACTGAATGTAGACGAGGCAGTGTTTCCACCGCCTCCCTCCAGAAGTTCCCCATGATGTTGGCTGGAATTTCAGTTTGGAGATGATGGGAAATGATACTGTCCAAGCCAATGAATACAATGTGTAACTGAGCCCATGCTATAGATTTGTTTTTTAAACAATTCTGGATTTTTCTGTTTTTCTTTTCATATTGTCAGTCCTTAGTGCAAAATGAGAGAGTACATAAACACAGGGATGTAAATATTTTACAGAAAATCCTCGTAATGTTCGCATGTCAGTGATGTGAAGTGTACAGACTGAAGCATCTCTATGGTTCAATTACGGACAAATCCCGGCAAACACTGCTACCCCGACCTCATGGATTTTATGAAATATTGAAAGCGCGAGACTTGGGGGAGAATCCGGTTGTTCAGTCTGACGTCACTAGCCGTGTCTGGATCTAAACTCCGCTGCAGGTCCATATATCAAACGATCACTATGGCATTACTGAGAGTTGAAAAACTGTCTAAAGTTTTTCATCTTTAATAAAATGATCAGCGTTCTGCTCTACCAGGTGTAACAATTGAGTTTAACATCCAGGCATCCATGAAAACGGAATTGATGACATTTAACCGAGTTAGAAGTTAGCAGGGAGTTAGCTCGCTAGCTTCTATCTAAATACAATATAGCATGTCCTGACTGCGGGGTTTTGGAAACAAATTAAAACGTACAGCTCTGTTATCACTTCCAGCATAAATGAAGACAGAAAACTAAACAGCAGTGACGTTTGTAGGGTTACTGAAGTTGGGCTAGCTGGTATATAATGATGTGCTACGTGACCGCTAGCGACACAGCTATGTTAGCATAATATAAACAAGCTAACTTTTTTCCACTCGATAAAAGTTAACGTGAGTGTTCTCGGTGGTCAGGAACAAATGTAATGGCATGGCAGGATGCTGTAAAAGGACCAAACTTCAGCCAGGAGAACAACTGAGATAATCCATCCACAATACGAGGTTAGTCATTCATACTGCTGCATGGGCTGGGCTATAGTTACATCCTAAGGTTTTAAAAACTGAGCTTAAATAAATGATTAGTGGTAATAAAAGCCGAGGGAGGTCAACAGGGATCACTGACTGTTTTAGGAGCTTTTTGAGATCAAATAGAAGAAAATACATAACATTAAACATGTTAACAACACAAAAGCCATATTAAACGCAGATTACTTTAGACCCGGAAGTAGGATTCGTCGCGTCATCACTGAACAACCGGATAAAACATCACCTCATTAATTCTCCGACATTAACCAAAATCAGCAGAGGCTTAAATATCAGGCGTCCTTGACTGCAGTGCCAGTATAGTAAAACGGCATATGTAGAAATTCTCTTAAATTGACATTTTTCTTCAGATGCGTCAGATGGAAAATCATTAGTGGCTCCTGTGTGCATAGACATTTCTATGCACACATAGCATTTGTACTATACACCTCATCTACTGAAACTTAGCATGCGTGATTAAAAGGGAGTGTAGAAAAGCAATTTACAGTCGAGCTTTGATATAACTTTTGATGATGGCTCAAAGTTGTTTTTAGGTACATCCTCTCTACCTACCTGGACGACTAGTACGAGACGTTTTGTCTTTTGTGCTTTAATTAGGTTTTAGTGGCGCAACTGTGACAGGAACATCGCTTCCTTTTCAAAGACGTGGACTGTGTCGCTCATCTGTACTGTACGCACACGCTTTATTCCAACGGTAATGAGCTGGGCACAGTCGCTCTGTGCGTCTCATGCAGGTTTTGTGTTTTTTCCCCCCCTCTTATTCAGAGGCTACGTTTTATTTATTTGCTCAAGGGCTTGTCAAATTTAAAAAGCAGTGCTATTATCTTGTAACTGCTGTCAGTTGTGAATAGAAACATCAAACAAATAGGGTATTACCATGTCTTTTTCTCTGCCTCTTACACTTGCTTTCAGACACACAAACACACTGTTTTTCTCTTCTGATGCTTCGCTGAGTGAAGGAAATTACTTCTCTGACTCTGCTCATCCTTGTTATTCAAGTAACATCTTGGCCTGCACCTCATTTGACTTTGTTGCAGGAGTAGTTGAAGCCTGGTATTTTAAAACATTGATGGGAATTCATGCACTTTCACACACTGACTGAGCTTTTTGCTTTGGAAATAAGCCTGCTGGTATTTTAAGAGACGGGTTCTGGCCGTAATAAGGAAAATTATTAGAAGAGTGTAATACGTGTATAAAGTTCTAAATAACTAATTAAACTAATATTTAAAAAAAAAATTTAAAGGGGAAAAAAAGAAAAATTAAAAGAGGAATGCCATGAGTTGCTATCTTGCTAGCAACACGTGTTCCTAACTGCACAGAAACCAACTTACAAATACAATAATGTACCGTAATTGTCGGGCTATAAGCCGCTACTTTTTGCACAAGCTTTGAACCCTGCGGCTTTTCTATGGATTGTCCATGATTTTTGTCATATCGTAAGACGATTTGTTTTGTTTGTTCCGCTGTTGTACGGCACTACGTTGCCTGGCGGAAGGATCAGGGTTCAAGAGTGGTATGTTGGTCACATGTCTGTCCGCCAGGCAACGTAGTGCGTACGAAGTAGCGCGAAAAACAAACTTCAAAGTAGCGCTACGCGTTCAGTGGGAGGCGTGGATGACGTGCGGCGATAAACTTGTGAAAAGCAAGTTATGCCCAACTCCACCAGTGGATTCTGACAGCGTGGAAAAGTGTGAAAACATCCACGATCACCAACGGATTTCGAACGGCTGGACTGCTGCATGATGGAGAGGAGGACACTGCCACGGCCCTTCTGAGGGTGTTCGACTCTGACACTGACAATGAGGATTTCTTTGGTTTTGAAAGTGACAATGAAAGAGAGAAGCGGAGAGTGGATGACGAAGCCATCCTGAGCCTGTTCGTTTCCGACACTGGAGAAGAGGACTTTAGTGCGCAGGAAGAAGAAAAAGATGGTGGTGAACGATGGTGGTGTCATTGCACCTGAGCCTAAAAGGTAGGCGGAATCTATTTTTCTGGTGTGCTGTAAGTTATTGTTATGTACCACATTTGTTACTCATTTATGAAGCACAGTACATGTTTCGTACTTGTAATTACATATACTTGTACATATACCTAAAAAGTTATGCAAATATGTACCCATAACTTGTTTTTCAAAATATTAATAAAAGTGATGTGTCTCCAAACAGCCATCTCTTTCCTGACAATTCCCTTTGTGCATATTCTCTTACATATGATAAGTCAACATTGAAACACCTGTGGCTTTTAGTCAGGTGCGGCTAATGTATGTACAAAATGGGATTTTTCCCTGATTTTAGCTTGTGCGGCTAATATTCAGGTGCACTTTGTAGTCTGGAAAATACGGTACTCCTTTGAATCTAGTTATTATTGTGACGCGTTCAATTGTTGCCATTCTGTTACATTATATAAATCCCACAGTATAACATAACAGTCAGACACACACTTTATTTGTCATTGGTCAACTCCGAGACTGTTCAGATTCAGTGGCCATTAGTGACGGGCTGTTCATGCATCTCCATGTTGCAAAACGAACCGTTAGTACAATGAGCATCATGCAAACATCCAGTCTGACATAAATGGTAGTAGGGCTGCCACAAACGATTATTTTGATAGTCGACTAGTCACCGATTATTTTTGCGATTAGTCGACTAATCAGATCATCATCCATTAGACGTAAAACTACAGCTTATTGCACCAGCAGCATCTGCTCTTATATAACTATCATTAGCTTACAGCTTTAAGTGTTTAAGGTCTGTGCTAACTAAAAATAAAGACAAGATGATAGTTTATTAAATTTTAATGAAATTTGCAGATTGTTTCGGTGAAGTTTAATAAACTCCTTGCTATCTAAAATATAACAGGACAACGGAGTATATTCTGGAGCATCTCACACTTCTGATAATCAGCTGTCTGCTTGACGTTTATTCAGCTGTGTAAAAACTATAACTTTAATCTCAGACAAACTGATTTACTCAGGAACAAATAAAATACTAAAAAAAAAAAGCCAAACAATAACATTTTAAGTTATCTAAGTGACTCATATATATTTAACCTGAGTAGCGAAAGACGGCGGTGGGTTTGAAAACGATTTGCGGGGAGTCCGGTGTTCTCACGGCGCTAGTGAGCCTAGCCCCCGGCTCGCTAACGAGCTAGTGGGTAACAGATGTCTCCGAAAACGTCGGAGCGCTTTTGAAAATATGTGGTGTCCTGATAAACTGAGCAGATATTTGAGGTTTACACAGCTACATTCTCGCCTGAAAATATGTTAAACGTTTATTTTGTGACCCAGAAAGAATAATAAGAGTAACATTAAAACTAACTAGCTGCCGCCATTGTTGGAAACTGCGCTGGGCCGCGCTATGAATTCTGGGACACAGCTGCTTCTTCTTCTTCTTCTTCGGGGTTTAACGGTAGCTGACATCCTTGTACATGCAATGCTGCCATCTTCTGTTTCAGTCCGTTATTACACTCTTAAATCCTGCCACTTGTTCCTGCGTCTTTTGTGATCGTACAAAGTTTCAAACGACGCGTCGACTATTAAATCAGTCGTCGACGATTTTGATAGTCGACGTAATCGTGACTAGTCGACAAATCGTGGCAGCCCTAAATGGTAGTAACCAGACCGAAAAGCAGCGCATATTTTGTTGCTTTTTTTTTTCTTGAGATGTCATACACTTTGGATTCTAGCCAATCATTTTAACTTTCCAAGGATAGTAGGCGGGCCCAGGTACGTACGTTCTTTTAGAGCAGAGCTACAGATTAAAAATGCCCAAGGCGAAGTGGTCTAACGTCTGGCTGTACTTCACAGCAAAAGATGCAAACTCAGCAGCCTGCAACAAGTGCTTTAAGGTGATACTGTGATACTGTGCAAAGGAGGTAACACCTCGAATCTGATGGAACACCTGGCGACGCATAGCGTTTTTTTAAAAGCTGAGAAATGCACCGTATTTGATAGCTTGCTGCAAGACCGAGCAAATCTACTGCGGGTGTGGTGCCTGTTATCGGACCCGGAGTTAGCAACATCCCCCAAGAAACCGAAGAGTAGAGTCCTGGCCCCTAGCCCTGCCAGTGTAGTAGAAATGATGACGGATGATGATGGCAGCAGCAGCCGTTCTTCTCTGCGTGAGTAGCTTAATGTTGTTCGTGTGTAATTATTAAATTAATGAACTAGCAAACTCCATTGTAGTTACATGCGGCTGTCTTCTTGTTTGATAGAGTGATACCATATATGCCCTATAGCTACAGAAAAGGCTAACATTGTTATCATTTTCCAAAAAAACAGCTAAACATGAGAGGTTTTAGGACAAAGTTTATGTTTTCCTTTGTTTAAGCACCTGTTTCGACCAAAGGAGGTATGTTGTATCTACAGAAAAGGCTAACTTGGTTATCATTTTGCAGAAAAAAAGAGACTTCTAAAAATAAAAACATGAGAGGTTTTTGGACAAAGTTTGTGTTCTCCATTCTTTAAGCACCGGTTCAGGTACCGTTTAAGCACCGGCAGCGTTTCAAAAGTACCGGTTTGGCACCAGTATCGGATAAAACCTAAACGATACCCCTCCCTACTTGACGGTGATAATAATAATGGATTGGATTTATATAGCGCTTTTCAAGGCACCCAAAGCGCTTTACAATTCCACTATTCATTCACTCTCACATTCATACACTGGTGGAGGCAAGCTACAGTCGTCGCCACAGCTGCCCTGGGGCAGACTGACAGAAGCGAGGCTGCCATATCGCGCCATCAGCCCCTCTGGCCAACACCAGTAGGCGGTAGGGTAAAGTGTCTTGCCCAGGGACACAAAAACCAGGACAGAGAGCCCAGGGATCGAACCAGCGACCTTCCAGTTACAGATGCGCTTCCCAACCCCCTGAGCCACGGTCGCACTGATCATCAGTGATGGCATCTATCTGATAATAAAACATTTCTGTACTGATGGACGTGACCTCCCTCTTTCACAGAGCGTGAGGGACACTGATTGGTTTAGTCAAAGAGAGTATACAGTTGCGATAATATAACCTGTTAGTCTTGTTTTGAACCCTAGAGGATAGAATTTCCAAATTTACCATCTTGATTGCAGTAAAAACTGATGTGATAAAGAAGAGCGGGTTTATATGCTCATTGGCTAATGTCTTGTAATTTTAGATTTTAAAACCAGTGGACAAAAATGGATGGATGGATATGACCAAGATTAAGAAAGCACACTTAATTTTTTATTCAATGTCACCCAAAATAGTCCATAAAATCAGCAGGAAAGTCTTTACAGAGGTCCAGACAGAAAGATGTTTTTTTCACTTCTATGGAACTGGAAGCCTTCAGATAAAATGCAGGTTCATTTCAATTTAATTTTATTTATATATTGCCAAATCACAACAACAGTCACCTCAAGACACATTATATTATAAGGTAAAGATCCTGCAGCAATACAGAAAAAACATCAACCATACACTATATCAGTCATCCAATGTTAAAGGTATAAGATATGTTTAAGATCATACTTAGACATTGCTCTTTACCATCATGCCAAATAAGTGAATAAAAGCACCTGGTTGATAGAACTGTACATCAGGACTCTAAGACCTAGCAGATCAACTTAAGCACTGCATGGATTGACTACAAGAAAGACAACGAATTAATGCTCCACACTTATTGGAGTGCTTGGCACTATACAAGATTAATAGTATGCTAATCACATTTATTAGGAACTCAGTGTAACTGTGGAAGATAATCCTGGAGGCTAACTCCAAGGCAATCACAGAAGTTACCATTTAGTGCAGAATATACTGAGATAATGGTCCCCACTGTCCCCACTGCTACACTGCATAGGCCTCATCATCCTAAGACAACTCATTACTAAGAGTGGATATGGATATAGATTCTGGATTGGAGTGACCATCAACCACCTCCTGAAGATGGATGACATCAAGCTGTACACCAAGAGTGAATGAGACATCTCACCAGGATCTACAGCGAGGACATCAAGATGACATTTGGATTGGATAAGTGTGGCTGAATAACTATTTACATGATCCGGACTGAAGACAGAATTGCCACAAGGTAGAAGTTCAGATATACAGGAGTGAGTGTCAGAGCCAAAATCTAGAATGAAACATGGACCATCCGTGAACATATCGGGATGATGCCCCCCAAGATGAACTGCTCCAAGGATGAGTCTGGCAGCCAAAGACGGATAGTGATCAGGAAGGGGAACTATCATGGACAACTAAGCCCCCACATTGAGATGTACCATCAACAGCTAGAGAAAGTGGCTGACATTAAGAAATCTTACTAGATCGGTGGCTAGAAAAGGCTGACTTAGAAGACAGTAAAGAGGCTCTGATCACAGAAGCAGAAGAATAGACCCCAACCACCAGATCCACAGAGACAAGTGTCTACCACAGCCAACAGGACCCAAGTTGCAGACTGTGCCCCAGAGACTATCCAGCACATAGTAGCAGGATGTAAGATGCAAGCTGGGGCAGCATACACTGAGAGGCACAACCAAGTGGCTGAAATAGTTTACAGAAACATCTGTGCCCCATATGGACTAGAAGTCCCCAAGTCCCAATGGGAGACACCACCAAGTTTGTTGAAATCAACAGGGCTAAGGTCTCAAGGGACTTCAATTTCCCGACAGACAAACAGCCGCTAGCTAACCAACCAGATATAGTGGTGGTTGAAAAGGAGCAGAAGACAACAGTTGCAATAGATGTAGGAGTCACAGCAGACAGCAACATCAGGAAGAATGAGCATGAGAAAATAGGGAAGTGCCAGAGGCTGAAGAAACAACTGGAACTAATGTGGAAGGTACAGTCCAAAGTGGTCCCAGTGGTAACAGGAGTATTAGAAGCTCTAATGCTGAAACTGGAAGAGTGGCTCCAGCAGATTCTAGGCACAACATCCAAGATCTATTTCCAGAAGAGTGCAGTCCTAGAAACAGGTAAGAATTGCGACCCTATGAAAAATAGCTGCTGCATTGCTGCTGCTAATGGGGGTCTTAATAGACATAAACATAAAGATACTATGCAAAACCCTCAAACTCCCAAGCCTCTGGTAGAGGACTTAAGCTTCAGTGAAAAGGGAGATTTTAAATATATGTATATATATCTACATATTCTTTTTCACACATATCCTGCTTTTCCTTCTTTCTCACTATGTCCGAGCATGCTTTCCCTTTCTCCTTCTCCTTTGTCTTCAGCCAATAGTAGGGTAGTTTCCACCAGCCCCCTGCTGGTCAACAGCACTGGTGGCGGTCTTTAACTTCAGCCTCTAGTGATCTCATATGGATATCTCATTTTTGATGATCTGCATGTTTGACTTGGCACACACACACACACACACACACACACACACACACACACACACACACACACACACACACACATAAAACTTTAATTTGTCACCCGCCTGTTTAAATATTGTGAAATACTCTCTCTGTAAAAGGGCTTTAACTTTTAGCAAGAAAATCCAATAAGCAAAATCTGCCAAAATGTCAAACTGTTCCTTTAAGGCTAAGATAATCTTAATGTGATTGTAATTCCATGTGCTACAATCATTTAAGCTTCAAGAAGCCTTTGGGAAGCATGGCCCAGATCAGTGTCTGATATCACTGCATATGACTCATGTACGAGTGAAGAAATTTCATGGTGACCTTTTGATGGGATCATCTGTTTATTTATGAATACGTGAGACTGTTATAATTCCTCACAGTTTAGTAAAAATCCATAATGTGATTTAGGAAATGTTGCAGTTGAGCAACAACATGCAGCTGAAATTTCAGCATCAGCCATTCTGTGGTTTCTAGGGGGCAGGACCACAGCTGACTCATATTCCCTTTTGTTAGTGTGGGAACTAATCATAGCATCACAGAAAAAGCTATTATGATGTTTGGATTACAGATTAGACTGCAGAAGCCAGTGCTGAAGACCAGTGACCAGCACAACTCAGAAGACTAGACACAAAGGCAATTTGTTGTTTGCGAGAAATAAGACAGCTTGTGGCAGCTGATGAATAATGATAATTTCATTTCATAAATGTACACTGAAGTGTGCACTACATCTAGGCCAACATATTTGAAAAAGTATGATTTTGCATTCAACTGTATGCCAAATCTATTTCTGTATAAAAGCCTGCAGCCTGTAGCTATAATGATCAAGTGCAATGTCCAGATGTGATGTCACACTGAGCTCCTTGTCAGTTCTAATGGAGCTTTAAATAAAGCTCTGAAGGCCCTCGGCCCCTCCTTCTTCTTTTTTTCTGATCTTTGTGATCACAACACAGCAAATCCCTTCAGTGCTTTTTCTCTGTCCTCCACATGTTCAGTGAAAGTACAAACCTACATACATGAACAATCAAAGCTGGCATAAATCAGTTCAACACACTCAATAGCTCACGCACACTGCACTGGACTTGCTTTCCCCTCCAGTTCATCAACACACAGATTCAGCTCGATGCTAAGAAACACGCTGCAGGGGTATGGGCCCATGCTGTCTTGCAGCTGTCCTGTAGCACCTGCAGGTTTTCATCTGTGTTGTGAAGATCCTGTTCGATCTCATCTCTGTTTACTTGTTTAGAATCATACAAGTGAACTTAAACAGGGATTCACCTGTTGATACATGTTCTAAGTCTTTGTTATACAGGCTATATGGCTGCATAGCAGCCAGACAGCCAACATATGGAAACAGCTATTATAGATCTACACCATGGTTACAAGTCATAGTAATAGCAGCACCGCAAAAATGTCCTAAGTAGCATGCTCTAACTTGTTTATTTGCAAAAATCAACATGTAAAAATGACTTGTTTGCTTTGTAATTGAAGAATATGCCAGTGTTTCTCATATCAGCAGCTGTAGGCGCACATGTGCATGATTTACACTTATATGTTAATAAATATGACTGCAGATGAAGTACAGATGTCCCTCAGAATCAAAGTGCAAAGGCTTTGTTAGACACCCAGAGAGTCCTAATATTAGGGTGAAGTTCCTTGTTGTAGAAGAACTGCCAAGCTCTCCTTGGAGCTTTAGTGATTAATAACGTAACGCAGCCGCAAGATATTTTGTGCTCTGGACAAGGAGTTCAACACCATCTGAATCCTCCCCAAGTCCCTTTTTTAAATCTTTGGATGGAAATGAGAAATGTAGAAAATTATGACCTAGGGTATCAGCATGGCAGGTTAAAGAAAAAGAAAAGCATCTGAGACTTTATGTTAGGGGGGGGTAGAGTTTTTGATTATGACCACAGAGTCGGGAGAGTTCTGTGATATGCAACTGTCTGTCAAATTGAGACACCTGAAGCAAGTGTTCCATTTTTTCTTCTTAGCCACCGATCACATGAGAATCCAGCCAACATAAGTTAAAATGTTTTCTTTAGCTGCTTGTATGCAGCAGCAGTTGAGAGAAGGCTTTTGCTGGAGTAGGTGCCTTTTTATATTAGAAGCCTCTTCCTGAGGGCTTGAGCGTCTCTTTTCCATCCTCGTCTGACCTTTCACTTTGAAGTGTTTTGCTGTCAGGATGGTAGTCGAGTGTATGTGTCTTGTATATTGCGCCATTCATTCTCTATTAACTGTGGACCCTGATGCACAACACTCCCATGAGAACAGCTGTCTCTGCACATCCATGTACTGGCGCGTCTATCGCCAGCGATTACACTGTGTTCAAAGTCGTATCACGAGTCTTGCCCATTCAGGTTTGATCAAACAGGAACAGGATCTCCTCTTGCTGTCTGTATGGTTTCTGTGAGTCACACCTGCATTATTCACCGTCTGGAGGAAAGGCGTTTTGCATAAATGGGAGACACGTCTACCAAAAACAAAGCAAATGTAAATCCTTTATGTAACGGTTGATGTTAAAGAACTACTTGTGAGCCACGGTTAGTGTAAATTATTCAAGCGCAGAATACAAATGATGTTTCTGTGCTAATATTCATTTCATATCTCTTTCCCGAGGTGCCCCAGAGGCTCCATATATGATCTCCATGTTACCTCTCCACGTCTTTATTGTCACTGCATTCATTAAAATGCACTTCAAAAAGCTTAATGAAAGCAAATGAGAATGTGGTAATGCTAAAACATCGCATAACAGCGAAGAACAGAGCTTAGAGTGTAGCTGCACTTGGGATAAAAGTGCTTATGCCAAAAATCAGTGGATAAAAGTGCTCTGCGCGCAGCAAGGACTTTGAGTTACTCTTTTGTGTGTGTTTAAATATCAGGGCACATGTTTTGGAAGCTGATCAATGTCAACTGAACTTCAAGTGCAGGTCTCTTCAGGTGCAATTGAAGACAGCTGAAGAGCTAAAGTGGAGGAAAGGGAGAAGTAGAACAACTGAGTTGGAATCTGATTTATTCATTGTGTCCTTGAAGGGAGAGGGAGATAGGGCGAAAGACTGCAGTAAGCTGCAAAGTGAGAGAGCTATTGAACCAGAAAGTTCTTTTATTCTACAGTAATCAAAGTATCCTCCCCATGACACGTCCTCCCTCTGCCTTTTCAGTTTTCCCTCTGTCTTTCTCTTATTCTCTCTCACACACACACAGACACACATACACATAGTGACAGAGCCTATGTTATATCAGATTAAGTCTCACAGCCACAGGCCCAAAGAGGCAGTGATCACGAGAAGCCAGCCTCTAGTCGCACAGTTCAGCACATTCGAGAAAGTGTGCTACCCCACAGTGGGGGATGATGAGTTGTCCTCTGTGGGAGGAAATGTCCTCTCCTGGTCCTTTGATTAGATTAACACTTCCTTTCCCCGTGTCACTTTCTGAATGAAAGGACTCGTCCTAATTGCTTGTTGCCCCTTTGTTTTTTTTCTTCTGGTCTCGCAGCACAAGTGCTGCCACTATGTCGCCTCCTCCCCACCCACCTTTGATAGGTGAATAAACTAATTCCAGCGAACAGTCTCATGAGCATCGTTTACTGCAGTGCAGTGCCATCTTTGCACACCACTCCCCCACGTTGTCTTATTCCTATTTGGAAGCAGTTCAGGCATAACAAAGAATAAAAGACAAAAACGGGAAGTGAAAAAAAAATGACAAAAGACGAGGCAGTGAAGCAAAAGAAGAACGGAAAAAAAAAAGCAATATCCTTTCATGCTTTGTCAGAAATGGGTTGTTTGGATCGTGGAGTGGCATTTCATGCAGCCCAAGTCTGTTCCACAGGACTGGTGCAGTGAATAAATCCTGAATCATAGAGTCTGCATCCAGAAATGAATCAAAAAAAAAAAAAAGCTGGTGTTTTGCCATGTTGGATTTGTTATTTGAGCTGTGGCAGGCTGCATCTCTGGAAGGAGGAATTTCATTTTTACCACACAATACAGACCCAGAGACTAGTAAAATAACACAGACTGGGCAATCTACTGCGCTTTGTGCCTGGTTTACTCTGCAGTGTATGTGAGAATTTACACTGTGGGAATAAGAAGCTGAGAGTTAACGTGATTAACACCCCCCACTCTCCTTTCCCTTGGCTGGATTTGTTTTAGTAAATCCACATGAACGCGTCCTCCCTGAAAAATAGTTTTAAAAAGTTGAAAACGCGCGATGAAATTATGACTGATGCGACACGTGTGCGTGCGCAGTATTGTGTGCGGGCAGTTTGCGGCCGTAATAATACATTATTGATTGTGTCGCAAAGCATCTGATGGAGAGAGAAGGCGAAAAAAAGATCACATGCCAGATGAAGCTGTCAATGGAGCCCTCAATCAGTAGATGCAATGCAGACACAGAGAGAGAACCAGATGGTGCTAACTATTGATCCGAAACATGCACACATACTTCCACAGATCAATGTTGAACTGGTATAGGGAAAAACTCTGCTCTCTGTGTTGCTGTCTGCAAGGAGAGGGAGCGGGCTGCCCGGGATGCTCATACTCCAGCAGTATCATGCTCGAGTTAAAGTATGCAGTGTGTTTAACCTCTGCTGAGATGTTTTCCTATAATCCCTTCAGGCCACTGAATCAGCCCCAGTGTTTTGTTCAACGCAGACGGGTTTAAACAATGTTGTGAAAGCACACGCACAAGGACACAGGAACCCTTTCTGTACATTTTTATTTACAAAATGTATTAAAATTCTCTATACAGCGCCTCACTAATGAGGTTCAGCAAATTATGCATGCATCTTTTGCTCTTTTGTACCCACTACTACGCCTGGCGATATTATGTTTTCTTTTTGCAGAAGGTGAGACGTACAAAAAAAAAGAAAAGAGAAAAAATAGAAAACAAAAACGGTGAAAGTGATTCTACTAAAAGAATTACTAGGGCTGGCTTTCTAGCATTAAACCTAAGGTGGCTTTGTGAGTAGCAGAGCTCGTCAAGCATCATTGATTTCACATGCAATTTCTTATAAAATAAAACAAAAAAACAACAAACAAGGAGGAAAAAAGGGGAAATCAATATTCAATTGTGTCATATAAATAGTTCTCGTTTATCTAAATGTACACATCTTTCTCTGTTTGCTCTTTCTTTTTTTCACATTGTCAGTTTTTTAAATATTTATATATATTTATGTATATAAAACTATCTGCCCATAGTTTCAGGTGATTTGATAAGTGTCTCCCTAAATCCTATGGAATCACAGTCTTTTTGAAAGAAAAGAAATTCTTACAGCAATATGTAAATGTGCTAAGCTCCAGGACTCTCCCTGGTTTAACCTTGTAGAAATCTATTTTCCATTTTATTCATAATTTTTTTTTTTGTAATTTTCATTTACTAAGTGAAGTCACTAAACACTGTAATGCTCATTAAAGGAAATCAAATCAAAAAGCGAACCACAGCTCATTGTAAAATGTGCAGTTGTTAACGAAAATGGTAAGGTAATCCAAAATACTACAGTTTAAAAGCCATTACTGTTATCCTTTAATTGGACTGCAGTTAATCTACAATTGAATTACCCTTTTTTGTTTGGTATTACTTTGATGTACAGAAGACTTGAATGACTCGGGAAAAAACACTGTTCGGAGCGACAAACCTTAGTGAGTCAGTGCCCCTTTGATATTTTACAAACTGTAAATCACAAACAGATTTCTCTTTCCCCAGGCATAAATACTTTGCTTTACACACTCGTCATACAAAACACACTCTTGGCAGTATCGGAAGTGTGAATTATGACCTGGTCCCGTAGCGCGTGAAAGCTGAACCAGGTCATCTTCTCATCTCCGTGGGTCCTGTCAAACTTTCAGAAGACAGTGGCAGCAGCACCAGAGTTAAGAGTACAAACGACACACGTCATTGTTTTGGACTGAAATAGCATTTCACTCTAATAAGATAAATCTTTTAAAACTAGTACATGGTCACTAGAAGTGACTTAGAGCAGTATAAAAGCTATGTCATTGTAACCAGTGTGTAACAGTGCACTGTGTGGATCTAATAAAATAATCTGAACACACAGAACCAGTGAAAATCTGGCAGCAGAAGAATGAAGAGTAATCTGATCGCATTAAATACAAGAAACCAATTATACACTTGTCATGTGAGATTTGTCGGCTTTCTGGCACTTCAAAATGTGCTTAGGGTTGCAAATGATGGCTTTTGTTCTCTCATTCATGTCACGTCATATATATCTATATATATAAATATATATATATATAGATATATTACTGCACCAGTCCTCTGTTTTGTATGCGTTTCAAGCAAAAAGCAATATTATCAATGAGTTGCATTGATTGGACTTGGAGTTCCATAAGGCACTGATAGGAGGGAACCACGCAGGCTCGTCCCATGACCAGTCCAGTCGTGTCGTCATTGCAGATTATCGTGCCGTGTCCGCCCAGGAGGATCTGGCAATCCTCGTGATCCTGTGCCTTTCTTAGATATAGTCACAGTTGTAAGGGAAAATGGAAATGTTTCCTAAACCTGTGACAGCACAAAAAAACAAAAGCAAACAATGGAAAAAGTTAACTTTTGTTCTGGACAACTCATGTTGAACTCATGACTTTTTATTACAAAATAAAATGTGGGGATTTCCTTATTGGCTGAAATGCAGTATCTTTTATTATATAAAGCTTTGTTTGAAAGGCTCTACAATTCACTCGTCAACATCAAATATCTTTAACCAAATTAACAACATGAGGGAAAAATACATCTTTCTGCCTCCATCCTAACCTATTTCATCATGACTGTGCTGACACGGTTTGTGGGAAGGAAAGGCAAACAACTCCCTCGACTGTGATCAGACTTTGACTGTCTGACGCACATGACATCACCTCTTTCCAACCAAGTCCTGCCCACTTCAAACCAGTCAGAAGAACACAGAAACACACTACAGAAGCCTCTTGTGTAAACAGTCGAAACGAAAGAAAAGAAATGAGCGCCGGTGGATTCCTTCGCTCAGAATAAAGAACTGATTGAAAAAATGTGTTCTCAATGAAAATCTGTTGACAAGTCACACTTTGTGTCTAATGAGAGCACACGTGCAAACAATCTGATCAAATCCAAGATTAATTTTTAATTATGTCCCTATCAGTGCATGCTTATCTTAATTCAGTGAATTTCTGTAGAACTGCTGCAGAGGTAGTCTGCAACTTCTCATTGGTCTCTGACATTTTCTGTGGAGGTTTTTTTTTTCCAGTAGAATTATGCGTAGTAAACAAACCCATGAAAACAGGTCAGTGCACTCTGTGGATCATTCAGGATGATGTGGTCTATATTCCTGGTAAGGATAAGGTAGATGTTCTTAAAGCTTCAAAACACTATTTATATTAGCAATGGCTCTGTGCAGTGTGGTGGAGGTTGCTTGTAGTGATAAACACTCGGAGAATTATCACACATCCCATATTCCTTTATCACTATGTAGTTTAACACCTTTTGGCCCGTTTCATTTGGTTTTACTTTAGAATGAGTATAGAGATGCCTGCTGTCGCTTCAGAAACTAGTTTGGAAATGCCTTTTTTGCACATTTTGGCCATTTTGCACATTGCTGCTTTTTTTAGTTTGTTTTTTGAAGCCAAGCAAAAGGCATCTGCCTGAAAACTGTGGGTGCTGCATACATATCCTGCTTTATTGTCTGTTTTTCTCTAAATGGGGCCATGAAGTCATAAATGAAGATAATACTGTATTAAATAAGCTGAAATTTGAAAGACCCGTAATAAGGAACAATTTCATTGAGGTCTGAAATTTAAACAAGCGTAAGTGTGTTACCAGAACCTGAACCTACATCTATTTTAATTGTCTTTTAGCCAAGAGGTTTCACAAAACACAGCATGTTTTGGAAATTGAATGCACTCTTACATGTAATACTTCTAGATGGAGTATGCAGCTTTTTTCTTTGGTAAATAAAGTTTCCCGAAAAGCTTGCACTATATCTTACCTTCCTGTACAGGACAAATGATTAGGTAGTGAAAACAGGAGAATTTAGTGCTTACATGGAGCCCAAAACTAAAAAGCTAAGCAACAAGTTTAACAGAAACAAAGTAATGCTACAGTCATATACAGTCAGCTACTGTGTTCAGTGCTACTGTCTGACATAATACACCAATAAATGTATTAAATCAGCAAAAATCACAAATCTGTTGTACATCAGAATAAAATGATTTGGCAACCATGTTGCAAAGAAACGTTCCGCAGACCACTTGCGCTCATTGGTGCAGAGCGACTGCAACTGATTGCAACATGTTGCCAATCTGTCAGCCTTTTTTTTAAATTACATATCTTTTATGATATGTCGACCCCAGCAGGCCAACTGTGCTGCAATCTGATTTTGTACTCTTGAGTGACTGAGCCACAAAAGTAAGTGAGATTTAAAGATTAAAAAAAAGAAAAAATTAGTAGAACTAAAGGAATTCTAAACAAAAACTTGAATTTCCTTCAGTTTCTCTGAGCATTGCACGGTCTGACCTCGGGGTGAGTTTGCTGGGAGGCACAGTCCTGGGAGGATTGGCAGCTGTCTTGAATGTTTTCCACTTGTGAATAATCTTTTTCACTGTAGAATGATGGACTTTAAATTGTTTGGAAATAGACTTCCCAGACTGATGGGCAGGAACAATTGCTTCTCTAAGATTATTGCTGATGTCTTCTCTCTTTGGCATTGTGTTAACACACACCCGAATTCTGCCAGAACTGCTGCCTTTATAGACAGACTCACACTTGCTGTTGATCAGTTAATCCAGTACATTTGATTAGCCGTATTTGGTTGCTAATCTTAATTGCTGAGCACGCAGTATGGGCGTACTTAGCTTTTCACACAATGCTTTTGCATTTTAGCTAACTTTTTGTTAAATGATGACATGGTTTGATAGTTGTTGTTCTTTATCTAATGCTGTTTTTACCTCATTTTTACCTCATGCTGAGTACAGTGGCCCTGAGACATCAAATGCGCTGTAACTTAAGAAAACACAAGGAAATAGAAAAATGCTGCAAAAGCATACAAAACCCAACGGAAATTTAAAAAAAGGAGCAAGAGTTTCCAAAATAACATCACAGAACAGAACTAAAGTTTTTTTGTAGAAACAATAATGTGATGGAACAGCTGCGGAAGTTACAAGTGGCTTATTGGTAAACATGTATATGAATCATGCGATTAAAACGCACATTATCCTGCATCTTTTTCCCTCTCACAACACATATGATTCACCCACTTCTTTTAAACATGTCTCAGTGCAGTGTTTATGCCACGTTATTGTCTCCTCCAAAACACAGTTTTTTGGTGGCTGTAGTTCAGGAGGTCATCTACTAATTGGAAGGTTGGTGATTCGAGCCAGTCCGCATGCCAAAGTACTCTTTTGCAAGATGAAGTTGCTTTCCGATGCATCCATCTAAGTGTAAATGTGCCTGAATGTTAAATAGAAAGCACTTAGCAGTAGAAGAAAATGCTTGTGTGAATGAGGCAGGTTGTATAAAGTGGTTTTTATGCTCAAGGAGAGTAAAAAGTGTCGTATAAGAACCAGTTTATTACTTTTGTTGTGTTTTTTCTTCTTTCATTGTCTTTTATTCACCTTTCTTTGTGTTTTGTGTCCTTTTGTAGCGTTTTTCTGTTTGCGCGTGTTTTCTTAGGTGGCAGTGTGTTTAACCTCTCAGGGTCATTTTTTAAATTGTGTCACAGAACAAAACAAAGAACAGCATACTGTAGGTTGATACGATCGGGCGTGCTGCTTGACATTCTACACACAAAGCTATATGCTACACAACAGTGTGCTTTTTCATCAAACAATTTCACAAACAGCAGCTACATACCAAACAGACAGTGGAAGACTTAATTCTGACTGATATGGCAGGAAGCTAAATGATTCATCAGAGTGCACGATGGGAACAGTAAGGCGAGGCGACGTACCTCTAGATCTTAACGCTCTCGGTTCCGTATACGTTGTAGCCTTCTCTGTATGTGGCAAAGTTCTGGGTGTTGGTCGGGGGAGCCGGCTTAAAATTCTGGGCATTCTTGGCCATTTTCAGCCGTTTGGTTTCTTGTCGTGATTTATAACAGAACTCTATCAGTGCCACCATCATGGCCAGACCCAGCCCTCCGACCAGAATATAGAAGACACCAGCCACATTGCTTAGGCTGAGAGCACTTGTCTTGTCCTGGGGGGAAGTGAATAACATCGTTAAGAGTTTTGCAGTGGAGCTAGGGCAAAAGAACAAAATGCAGCCTGCATCCTTCAAACTGAGCCTCGACTCAACAGTAAAACTGACTTAAGTGGTAAATGATCATACTCTAGATTATCATGCTCTATATTACTGATGCTACCAAAGGTTGTTTATGGTTACTAACAGCTACAAACAAAAGAAATGAAACATGTAACGAGCTGCTAAGCAATTTCAACTGAAATTATATTGCTATGTTACAAATTTATGAGGAACTTGAGATTCAGATATAGTCAAACCATTCTCCACTTAGGAGAAAGAAGCCAACTCTTGCTGGTGAATGTAGAGCTAACCTGGCGCTATGCTTCATACATGTAAAATGGCTTCTGCTCTTGACCATATAAGGAAGCTGGTCAGTATCGCATAGGTCGACAGCTGTGAACATCCCTGCCCTTTCAATTCTCTAATGGCAACACTGTCATACAATACAGTCAAATTCATAGTAGATGAATGATAGCTCAATTAAAAAACACTATATAAAAATATATATCAAACCATTTTGCTGCTGTTCACTTACCAAACATATTCAATAAAATTTGTTCATTGGAGTTTTACTATTTGCAGTTTAACCCTATGAGCATGGCGTTACCATGATGCTATCTAGCAACTCTAACCTGTAACCTGAAGCTTTAACTGTATCTCAGAGGGTTAAATAGTGGGTGTATTACATTCCTCAACTTCTTGCAATGTGCAAACAAAACCTCTAACCTCATCCGAAAGCAGCCAGATGATTTTAGAGGACACCCTACGGTGCTCTCTCCGCTTCGAGAAGTTGAATTTGTGTAAATCATCACAATAAGAGGCTTTGCTTGTTCATCACACCACAGGAGGCCAAAGAATCTAATAGACACATCTTGATGCAAACTAGTAACAACACAAATAAATCAAATTTTCATTAACAGTGTGGTAAATAGAAGCAGCAGCATAATGGTCAAAGTATCATGAATGTCAAGAATGAAAATGAGCAAAAAATAGCATTTATCAACAACTATTAACTGCTGTGATTCAATCAAAAGAGTGTGTCTTAAAGGCACTTTAGAAACGTCCCCGCAGCATTACCATTACAGTTTTCACACACAAAAATGAGTCTTTATGTTGTCAAAAAGTCATTTCTACAGCATAAAAAGAAAAAAAAAAAACGGTGAATCTGGGGAAACAGTGCCTTAGATTAAAGCCACCGGTGAGCTGTGTTAACAGCTCGTGGCAGAAAAACTGAAGAAAAGAAAAAAACTATGTGTAGCAAATAAACAGAATGCATACTATAGATGTCAGAGAAGTCTTTGTCTTGCATATGAACAGTACGTCAAAATGCAATTTGGAATCAGTACAAAAGACCTGCAGCGACTGACCTTACTTCCAGAGTCCTTGGTTCCACATTCACCCTTATCGTACCACCATTTGTTTTTCAGCTTGTCTAAGATGCCTTGTTCACTGAGTTTCAATACTGCAAGGTTTACAGGAGTTCTTCACGTGGGAAATAACATAAATAACATTATATTATGTTATTTTATGTTATTCAACTTTTAAACTACTACATACTTTACAAAGCGATAAAGCAGGGCACCTGGCTATTCAACATCACAAAGAGCAGGCATTCTACCTATTACCTTTAAACCCCTACTCTAAAGCCAGGACCTACCCATATCGCTTTGAGTAATCGGCAGACGCTGTTCATGGGGCGACAAGCAGGTACGCAAAGTACAATCTGCAAGTCTATAAACATCAAAAAGCGCCTTGGTGCACGCTGGTTCTTTGTGTGTGGGGGGTGTAGTAGTCGCAGAGGCTTTCAGTGCAGCATTTAACAAGTTCATTCCAACATGAGCAGTTGTCTTAACAAACAGAAAAATCTAAGCAGTGAAAGAAACCTTTGCATATGCAATGTCAGTGTAATCCTGCGTCGGCTAATGCTAACTGTCACTGCAGTGACAACAGTCAATTCTGGAGGTATTACAACCAATTTCCCATTCAAGCAACTGTGCCCAAAAGTGAAAGCCTAATTAATTCTCGCATGTTCTATCCTGACATATCGCTAAGAAAACCTTATCTTCCAATTACGCCAGATTAGTGTCAGATGAGTGTGTCCCAACTAAACTGCAGGCAGCTGCAGGACTAAGCTCAAAAAGATTCGGTGGAATTTAACTCATCTCGTATTTGCCTGCAGCTGCACAATCTGATGTTTGACACAGCTGTTTCCTGCTGCTTGATAACTCCAGAAGGTATATCATGACATTGTAGTATTGCATGTCAACATACATTTGCATAATAGTCTATTGGGGTAAATTACTTCAGAGGAGGTAAAAAAATTTCTTTGCATAGCTCAATAAAGATCACATTTTGTAGTTGTATTATGACTATATTGGTTTAAGTAAATCTCTCTGTGAGAAGGAAAAGCAAACTGGAAGCAAAGAAAATGTAGTGGATCGATAAATTAGTGACTACTCCCTGGGAACAATGTCCCCTGAGGGGATCTCTTGCAATGCATAATGCACTGAGAGAAGATTACACCACTATATATCCCTCATCACCAATCTGGAGAAACAGACTGTGAAGACCATACCATTGTCTTGGCTTGGAGAGACATTGATTAACAATGCAATTACCCTGTAACATGCTCTGTGTCTGAAACTCAATCTAGGCAGCGCCGTGTTTCGCCTAAGGGCAAGAAAGAGCAGTGTTAAGTGCGTGCGCATGCAGCACGCGTGCACGCTTATGTGCATCTCCAGATGTCGGCTGGAGCATGTAGTTGTGAGCAGGACAGGGGCCAGGCGATTCACTGTTTGGAACACAGCGCTTCAGGCCGCTTTATTTCCACCTAATCAGACCTTTCCACTGAGTCCCGGAGAGTCAAAACAAGCCAGGAAACAGACAGACGGTACATACCTGTGCATGATAATAGATTGATGGCAGCGCAAGAGACAGATGCTTTCAAAAGCTCTGAACAGCACAGGGAGGCGTCCTGAGCTCATTGACTACAGAACACAACGATGTTAGCAAAACACTGAAAAAGAATGTGACTTTTGAACAACGCTTTTCAGTAATGAAAGCCCTTGTTTAGCTTTATTTCACGTGTGCCTCATGAAGCCTCTTGCGGTGAGTACAGAAATGCATCGCAGCTCCTTACCTGCTCATTGGAGTCCAAGCCAATCATGACAGAAATGACAGAGCATAAAGACACAATCTGCATTTCATGGGATCTTGCAGCTTGACTGTAATGTCGCCATGTCGCCCACCTATATCATCCTATGTGTGTCGACAGCATCGTTTGTCATAAAAATGACCTGCGTTTTAAAAGATATCATACTCGTGCCTTATGGTGTATGTAATCTGGAGAGAGAAGCACAATGCTTAATGGTACTTAGGTCTAAGTGGCATTACGCTAAGCTGTCACGGGACAGTCATTCATCATTTAACCACATGTTAAAGATGGAGAGATCTGATGGTCAAAAGGGTCACAGCTGGGTTATTAATGTGTTCAATTAAAACTGCATGCAGTGGAACCAAACCACAGGTGGGTTACCAGAGCTCCCATTAAAAAGTCTTTTTCTTTAATTAGACTTCTCACGTTTGCCTGCAATGCTTAGTCCCCTCAAGACGCCGCTGTTCCCCTTGCTTTCTTGTCGGCCTCTGTTGAGCGGCCGTTTAGCGGTTGATCTGTTTTTTATTTGTTTGCTATTAAGGTGAACTGGCTTTTAAGTTGTCGTCCACTGTCATAGAAGTGAAGCAGCAGTGGTGAAGTACTGCGAAGCCATATTTTAAAGGATTAGCAAATCTCACCTCACCTCACCTCATCTCACCTAAAATGAAAGCCTTTTCAGTTCAGTGTCGCTGGCAAAGTCTGTTCTTGAATTAGACCAACTGGCTATACTCATCAAAGCTGCCTAAATAAAGCCCTAATATTTGAGGCTGGGTGATCTGTCCCACACGTGAGTAAGGGTGAATAAACAAGGCTCAACCTTTCACAGCGGCAGGGCAGACACATTCACATTTGTCCTTTCCTGTAAACACTACTTTGTCAAACAGAAACATGTGTCCTAACTCTCTTCTGTACTCTTCTTCGTCTTGTAGAAGTTTACCTTTGGCATCCATAAATATTTTTCTGTTGGTTAAACAAGAGCTCCTCAGTTTGATCTGAGCCGTTAAGCCGTCTGGTCAGACTGTCGGTAAATTTGGTAATCTGCCTTTGGGGCAGCACCAGGTTGGTTGGGGGCAGACAGTTGGTTTGGTTCTGGTTGGTTTGTTCCAACAGCCTTGCCGATTACTCTGCACTATGGTACCCGATTGTGGTGACATCGAGGCTGACCTTGGAGTCACCTCCCCCGCTGCCGCACTCTCCCTTGTCGTACCACCATTTGTTTTTCAATTTGTCCAAGAGGCCTTGCTCATTCAGTTTTAAAACTGCCAGGTTAACAGCATTTCTTGAAACGATAAAACATAACTTGTAAGAAAATGCACAGGTCCGTGAGAAATCTAATGCAAGGTAATAATCGTACTAAGCATCATGAGAGTAGTTAATGGTAGAGAGGCTACCACTGTCAAAGCAGGGGGCTTATGCACAGAAAACTATCGGTTAAAATCAGAATGGTCTAGGGAAGGACAAATTGTTTAAGAATTTCAGGAATATAGAGAGATAAGAAAGGCTCGTATGAGGTAGAGACAGTGTTAAATCTTGGAAAAAGGTGGCATAAAGGGTTACGTAGTTTAGAACTGAAGTGTGCGGGATGGGGACACTTGTCATTGAGAAGAAAAGTAACAACAACAAACATCATGCAATTAACATTCGTCACAAGTGACAGCGCAGCTTTTAAGGGCTAAATTGAAAAACCATTGAACTGTTAAATTAAAAGTGACAACACAACAGTCAGGTAGGACAGCACACGGGACAGAAGGAGAGATCGAAGGAGAGAGAAAAGCAGTGGGAGAGACATAAATATGAAATTATTGTTAGCTTTAGTCTCATTATCTGGATTTGACTGCTCTGCTATAAAACGGCAACTCTTTAGAAATACAACATTAAATATCGTTAATTAACTTTTGTATCCAAGTGCAATGAAAGGCATACAACCGTTACCTCTGTGTCCATTAACAAGAAAAAAAAAGTAAGGAGAGGAAGAGAAGAGAATGACAACAGGGGAACATCAGGGTAGGTGGAATACTATAACAACATAGGGGATATTGTTATATTATTCCACCCACCTTAATGCTGAGCCTTTGGGCGTCGCCACACCGTAGCCTTTCGAGTCGAGGTTCCCGCCGACTTTCATGGTGTCGCACGGCTTCCGCTGCTCGATGTACTCGTTCATGGTGGACTCGAGGAGAAAGGCGAACTTGCCCTTCGACTTTCGTACCCGGGCTACGCCATCGGGTGTGGTCTTAACAAACACAGAGGGCTCAGCGGATTTCATGTACGACCACATCTTCTCGTAAACTGCTATTTTGGATCGCTGCGCAGAGAAGAGAGGGAGAAAAGGAGTAGCTTAGAAATCTGAAAAATCACACATGTGCAATGGATTTCGGCATATTTTTGTGCTTCGTGATCATACGATTTAAAAAATGGCATCGTGAAGTATTTATAGACATCTTGGAATGAAAATGTGTGATATCTTTAAATACTTCCAGGGAATAGAGCTGACAGACCTTTATGAGATCATGAAGTACAAGAATTTACAAAATCCATTCCTTTTATCAGCATTCTGAAAATGTACCCTTTAAGTACGTCACTTGAAATTCACTGAATGGAAAAATCAGTTATGCAAAAAAAGATCTTTAACAATTGAAAGGGTGTAAATTGCAGGTAATGATCATTCTATCTGAAAAATTTGCACAGGCCTCAGATTTGTTTCCTGAAAGTTCAGCCTCAGTGGGCTGAGCCTGAGTTTATGGTCCTAATTTAACTTGTAGAACTTATTACATTCATTTATTTCAACAACACTGCTAATGAAATATCTCAACTGTGACTCTGCACTGTAGACGAAGCGAGAGAAGCGAACAACAAGGCAACCCATCACAAAGTGACAAGGATGAGCATTTTCCCGGCGCCCGCAGACAGGCTTAGTGAGCCTGTAAAATCTGGAGGAGTCGGGCACTATCTATAATAAGCATCAATTAAATTATTCAATGCCGCTGGATTTATTTTGGCATAGGCATTTCACACATCCCGGTGTGATCCTGGTCCAAGCAGTGATGAGCCATACTTTCCAAGTGCTGAAGATTGGATCCCACATTAAAAAACAAACAAACAAACAAAAAAAGCCAACACACTTTCTTTTAAGCAAAGGCCAGAAAAAGGAAGAGCAAAAAGTAAAAAATAAAAAATCATAAATTTGCACGTAGAAAATGCCAAAATCTGCCAGAGATACACTATATTGCCAAAAGTGTTTGCTCATCTGCTTTCAAACACACATGGACTGGAGAAGCATCTTATTTTTAATCTACAGGGTTTAAAATGATATCGGCCAAATATTTGCAGCTGTAACAGTTTCTTGAAAGGTTTTAGAGTGTGTTTATCAGAATTTTTTATTATTCGTCCAGAAATGCATTAGTCGGGTCAGACACTGATGTTGGACGAGAAGGCCTGGCTCAAAGTCTCTGCACTAATTCACCCCAAAAGGTGTTCTTTCAGGTTGAGGGCAGAACTCTTTGCAGGCCAGTCAAGTACTTCCACACCAAACTTGCTCATCCATGTCTTTATGGACCTTGTTTTGTCTACTGGTGCACGATGAGGAAACAGAAAGGGGCATCCCCAAACTGTTCCCATAAAGTTGGGAACATGAAATTGTCCAAAAAGTCGTACTGTTCTCCTGGATACTGCCAAACCCAGACTCGTCCATCAGATTGCCAGATGGAGAAGCGTGATTCGTCACTCCAGGGAGCAAGTCTCGACTGCTCTAGAGTCCAGTGGCAATGTGCTTTGCACTGTAAGGCTTGGATGTGTAGAGCTGTAGTTTCCATGAAGCTCTCTACACAGTGTCCTTGAGCTAATTTTTTTGGCCACATGAAGTTTGGATGCACTATGCGCCTCAGCATCTGCTCTGTGATGGAGCAATTCAGCCACTTCTGCTTTGTTATAATACCACTAACAGCTGACAGTGGAATATTTACTTTTGGCAACATAGCGTACTTTGCTGTGGCCTTTTTTTTCTTCATACCACAAATCATTAGTGTAACAAGAATGAATAATTCATAATGTTAGTAAATTAAGATAACAAGACTGGGTGTGGGTATAGAGGGAGTGATTACCTTTTGTATATATTGTTCCAGTACTCCCTTGCCCATTTTTTGAGCTATCCCCTCTAGCTGTGTATCCTTTCTCTGCCCCGAGCTAGATATTCCAAGTGTTTCCTGGTTTTTAGACTTTGTTATTCCCCTGCACTATTAGCATCATTAGCATTGCTATTATTAAAGCTTGTAAGTAAGTAAAACTTTATTTATAAAGCACCTTTCAAAATATAAAATCATAGAGTGCTTCTGTCACAGTATGTCGAAGCAGACTGTATGAATGTGAGGAGGACAAAAGGCGAGCCGTTTAATATGGCTGATGGAAAAATACTAAGGCAAACAAAGATGAGAATAAACAATAAACAACCTAATTGGGGAAAAATCTTAAACATGAAACTTGACCTGGACACGTGGATACAAATATACCTGGAAGATGGAAGATGGAACCACGACAACATGACAACACAAACTTGACAACATGGACAAGAAGCCAAGAAACATGACAGACTAACAGAGAAGACCAAAGTGAAACCTAACTAAACTAAACTTAAGGTAACCAAATGATAATCCCATTACTCAACATATTTAAAGGGATAACTTAAGAACCAGTGCCGTCAGCGTTAATCTCATTAAAATGACGCTAACGCCATAACCGCTTTAACACGGCAAATCTTCCTTAGTGAGTTAGCGTGGATCGCCTTGTGCGTGGGGCTGCGCAAATGCGTTAGCGAGCTAACCGCACTAACGAGGTAACCGCCTTAACGCAGCCATGCAGCCCCACGCACAGGGCGATCCGCGCTAACTTGCTAAGGGAGATTTGCCGCGTTAATGCGGTTATGGCGTTAGCGTTATTTCAATGAGATTAACGCAGACAGCACTATTAGAAACTCAAAACGTAAACTGAAAACGCTGGGTCAGAGACCCAGGATCATGACAGCTTCACAACAGCCAACAACTGATAAAAAAAACAAATCAAGAGAAATTAATAGAAATCAGATTTTAAAAGATGTGTTTTTAACTGGCTTTTAAAAGAGACCACTGATTTAAAATAATAAAGAAGACAGTTCCACAGTCTGGTGGCCACTGAACAGAAAACTCTGTCTCCTTTTTTTCAGCTTAGTCTAGGGTACCAACAGCAGGCCCTAGTTACAGGACCTCAGGGACCTGCCAGGGACAATGATATACCCTGATATAACCTGGTGCCTGTCTGTGAAAACAATCCTCTCATGATCCTCACAGGAACATGACAGCTTGCTGTACAAAAAGTGTTTTACCTTTGATATTTTATATATTTAGCATGCTTAATTAAAAAAAAAAACAATGGGCACAATTGTCATACAGTTAAGTTAACGTGCTGACACCTGTGGCTTTATGCGCCCAAACATACTGACCAGAGCACAGGCACATGAATTGGTAAAAAGCCCCCTGTAACTAGAGCAAATCCATCTCTGATGCATTTCTGTTAATAAACAAAAGCATTAACCTTGACCAACAAAAGTGCTTTTACTTGCTTTATGTAATCATATACAATTTGTTTGCTGGCATCTGTCACAGTCTAACCGGGCGAAGGGTGAGAATGAAATGAGACAGCAGCATAACACAAATTAAAAAGCCTGCATGAAAAATGTTCAGAGCTCAGATGAAAAGGAATTCAAGCTGTAACGATAGCTGATCTGCTTTAATTCAAATACAACAGATGAGGCTAAGGAGAGTTAGATGTGCTATATTTGACAACAGCCACATTCAATGACTTCAGTTTGCATGTGTCAGACAGCGTGAAGAGGACGCTAGTTTTTGGAGGACATTTCCCCAAAGGCACGGGGCTCATCTGTTCAGTGGTGGGAAAGCTCCAGACGCCTCCTAGAATGAAGAGAAAAGAATGGATCTGGGCATTGATTACTGACGACAGAGTGTGCTGCCTCAGTGCTTTATGAAGTCAGTTCATCAATAGCAGGACGGGGAGTAGGGACCAAGTGCGGCCGAAACCTAAATAGGCTGGTTTCACTGCTTCTGCTAAGTCACCACTGAGACGCTTAGACAAGATAGAGAGAGAGAAAATAAGACTCAGTGAGAGAGCCCAGCAGGGAAGGAGGGACGTTTGATTATTGAATGCTGGTGCACAATGGCACGTACAGTACACCCACAAGAACACGCCACTAAGAGCCTACTCCCTTACAATGTAATCATTCACATTCCCATCTATGGTGGTCATTTAAAATTCAATTAGGGAATAATGACTGTAAAAGTCCATAATCAATGAACAGACAATTTGTTGAGCAGTTAAATACGGCCATAAATACAGATTTATACACTTGCCACTCCTTTACACTATATAATGGCCCTGTTAGAATATACTGCTGTGTCCTAAATGAGATTCCCACGATTTGACAGGGAATGGCTGTGATGCCTGTGTTGCATGGCTCTGTGTTCGCTATCATGCAAATGTCACAACCCTCCTTCTCTAGATGTCTTTTAAATTACTAAGATCAAGCACAGTGTTGCTATCTTTATAACAAAGTACCTAAATAGTGAGTCTCAGCCTACTCTCCTTCCTACTTACCTATCTGCCTACCTAGGCGACATTGTTACATCATCTGTGTAGGTGGTTTTCCTGCAAGTCTGTCTGAAACTGCGAGTTTCCTGCATAAAGACAGGCTCCGGTCTGTTATTTAAGCCTCCCGACCTAAGAGGAGGAATAAAAAGAGCAGGACTTTCCTCGAGTAAAACACAGTCAGGGGAAAAACGTTGGTTCATTTGGCTCTGTTTGTGAGTCTCCAATAACTGCAGTGGGTTCACAGTTTATGGATTGCATTTTCCCAGTAGGATGTTAACATTAAAACACTATAGTTGCTAGTAAATGACTCATATGCAAAGATATTGTGTCGCAATATAAGAGAAGATATTTAATTAAAAGGGTATCCAGCCAGTAAATGTTGGTCGGCATCATTAATGCTTGAATGGAAGTATCGCTGTCGTTGCCTTAATGGAAACTGACATAAGAACCAGATTTCAAATATAAATTGGGATAAAAGTGAGTTTTATTGTAGTTTTTTTGTTTTGTGTTTTTAACCTCCTAGGACCTGGGCCCTATTTCAGGAAGCCGGTTTAGTGCAAAGTCTGAGTAAGTATACCCTGAGTTAACGAAAACTCTGGGTTTTCGGTTTCACAAAGCGAGTTTAGATTAATTCTGAGTGAGTTACTATGACGACACACTCCGTGAAGCTAACCTGCCCCCTAGCAGGTTTACTTCAACTAACCCTGACGTTCTCCGCCTCTTTGTCGGAAACCTGACTGTAGGAAGTGTCAGACATGGCGTGCCTCTTCCTTGAAGAGCCAGTAGATGTTGAAGCCCAAATTCTCCGCAGAGCTCTCCGCCGGGAGAGAGTGATTAGAGCGCGTTTGGACATTTTATCATTTCCTGATGATTTCCTGTGTGAACGTTACCGTTTTTCAGCACAATCTGCAATTTATTTGAATAACATCCTCAGGCCTAATATTGCTCATGTGACACATCGTGGACATCCTCTCAGTTCTGTACATATTATTTGTATCGCACTTCGGTTTTTTGCAAACAGGAGCTTTCTGTATAATATTGGTGACGCTGAGCACGTTTCCAAGGCTACCGTCTGTCGGGCAGTCAGGAATGTTACAGTTGCACTGAAACGTCTCCTGTACTCGTTTGTGGTGTTCCCTGGTCATAGACCCACAAGATTTATCAAAGAGGGATTCCACAAAATTGCAGGTATCAGGATGAACGAAATTTAATTCATGATGTGGTGATACTTGAACTACTACTTAAATTTTACATTTATTTTCACGGTTCCCAGGCGTGATTGGCTGTATAGATGGCACTCACATTCCAATCATTGCTCCTTCAGTAAATGAAGGAGACTATGTGAACTGGAAGTCTTTCCACAGCATTAATGTACAGGTACATAGTTCCCTGTAGCATTTCAAACTAACAAATTATTTCATTATTAGTAATGGATGCTAATTTGTGTTCTCTGCACTGTGAAGATCATATGTGATGCTGCCAACATTATCACAAATGTGGAAGCCAAGTGGCCAGGCTCTGTGAGTGGTGGTGGTGGAGGACCCCCACCTGTTTTTCGGGCCTCCGCTTTTTTTTTAGTGGCCATAACGGGTCACATTTGAGCATACAGAGTAAGCAAATATGTACTTGTAATGCTCAGATAATTTCAATAAGTGCTTACAGAGGGGAAATTAATGTAGCCTCTAACTGCAATTGATTTACATCGGACAAACAGACACTATGGCTCATAATACAATTACACCTTACCTGTTTGGACTATATTTTTATATTTCATTTTTACTTGCTGCCAGGAACATTTGGGGCCTGTTGGGTTGCACCTGCACTCACATCACATCACAAAATAAAATGTATGAAATAAAAAATAAAATATAATAAAATAACGTGTTAAATGGGTGGAAATCCCTAGATCAATGTTTAAATTAACACTCACGCATTGACTCTGTCGGCTATGTTTTGCCATGCATGCTCCCTTTCTTTTGCAGCTGAGGCTGTGTTACTTTTTTTCTGCAAAATTTGCATGTTATCGGCATATGCTGCCATCAGAATTTCGGCCTCAAGCGCTGTAAAATACATTGACCGCGCCTTCTTTCCCTCCGTCTCCATGGTGACTCGCTTAATCTGTGCTCCACTAATCAGGGCTTTATGTATCCTCGTGCGCGCGCTTAATTTGGGGTTAAAGCAACTCCGCGTTGATTGAACTAATTGTTATCAGCCTTTCTGAAACCGAATATTCCGAGTTGGACAGTTCGGGGTTACTCAACCCTGAGTATCGTTTTTCACTCTGAGTTTTCTAAACCGGCTTCCTGAAATAGGGCCCTGGCATCCACGTATGTGGACATCACATTTTGGGATGTCTAGACCAAAATAGTACATTTTGCTCTACAAGGGCCTGATATCCAGATACGAGGACATTATACTGCCGCTGTTCTATCGACATTTAAAACAAATGTCCTTATATGTGGATCTCATTTCTCTGAGAAACAAAAATCAGGTAAAAAAATTAATTCTTTGTTTTTACATTCATCAGGTTGCTTTATATTGTAAGGTAAAGACCCTACAATAATAGATTCATGAAAACCCCAACAATCAGACAACCCCCTATCAACAAGCTTTTGGCGTCAGTGGGAAGGAAAAACTCCCTTTTAACAGGAAGAAACATCCGGCACAATCAGCTCATGGATGACTGGCCTTCTGCCGTGACTGGTTGGTGGTGAAGGGGAGGAAGACAGGACAAAAGACACGCTGTGGAAGAGAGCCAGAGATTAATAATAACTAATGATTAAATGCAGAGTGGTGTATAAACACACCGAGAGTGAAAGGAGGTGAGTGAAGAGAGTGGTCATTGATTGTAGAATACAAAATCCCCAAGAATATGGTCGTTTTTTTTTTTTTTCAAACAATGGCTGCTTAAAAAGAAACACGTTTCACTGAGATTGCAGTTGAGTCGAGTTGCAGAAGTTAGTGAAACATGGTCTTATTTGGATTTACACAAGTCTTGGATTTTCGAGTACAAAAGAAGTTGCAGAAAAGTTATGTTAAAACTTTAAACGAAGATTTTTTTTTCTGCCATTACCAACTATTCACCTTAAACTACTTTAGATACAAAAGATTTTCCTCTGAGACTAATCAGGTTACCCTGCAAGTATCTCTTTGCAATCTAGAGAATGCTTATTGGCCTGAAAACAGTCTTTAAAGTCTTCTGTGATGCAGAGGAAGAGAAAACAAAGGTGAAGAAGGTTTACATTTCTGTATTTTGAAGATCACTTCTCCTTGAAATCAGCTGAAGATTCTATTATTGCAATATTGCTAATAATGTCATTAAATTGTTCAAGGAGAAACACGTATTTAAAGTTCAAAGTCAAAGAAACTGACCTCTCTGTTCTAAATAACCGCTTAATCTGTATTGATTTGGAATTACGCAGCGTTTCCAGGATGCTGTCCACTGCCCTTCGAACCGCAACCTGTTTTTTATTCTTCCTTCGGCGTGGCCGGCTGCTTTCATTATAGCCTCCCCTACATACGCTCCACTGCTTGTGTATCTTAAAGGCCATCTCCAAACACACCGCCACTACATTTCATTCGACTTTACTTCACTTCCATTTTGTTTGTAGACATCACCACTTTCCTCCAATATCCTGTGTGCCAGGACTACCTGTATCTCAAGTATGCAGAGATGAAAGTTGAGGCTCTGGGGGTGTACTTTGTCATTGAAGTGCCACATGCTACACCCTGAATACCAATTGCTCGTCTTTGATGCTCGTTGCTGGACTCCAATAACCGCTCTCGCGCCCGCTGTTGCCGCTGATCTAAAGTTCGCCTGGGCCCTCAGAGTATGGTGTTTTTCCTCAGAGGTTATGCCTATCTTGCGCTAGACACTTTTGTCAGCTTTCCCTTTTATGCAAACAGCCTCTAATCTTTATAGGAGCCACCCCTTTACCCGGCACTGTACTGAAACACAAAGTGACAAGAGCTCGGGGAGTTGTGTTACAATGCGCTGCATATGACTGCAGGGCAACCTAAGAATTTCTTGCATAAATCTCCTTGACTGCTCTTCTTCGTGCTACCGTGCCCTAATGCAGGTCTACTCTGCATAAAAAAAGAAAAGCTGCTTATTAAACATTGCGTTGGACCCTGCTGAAGCCACCGTGTCTGTACCACAGTAGCTGAGACGTGAAATTGATTTTCATGCTTAGTAAAATGCATTGGTGACTGCACTCAAGCTGCTGCTCTCATCTCCAACACACCTGCTGATCAGTAAGATGCATGATGTTCGCTCTTGAGGCTTGCGAGTAATGTGCAGTCTTATGAGGACAATAGAAAACAATGCTGCACTCTCATTTCTCTGTGCAATTATCATTCTTTCATTATTACACTGTTAAATGAGGTGCATGAAGGGACAGCAGTGTGGTTGTCTTTGATGGTCTCACCCCAGTCTTTACACATAATTAAACAGCCACATCAGCTCATTTTATCATCCCGGCCGTTATTATGATCCAGCTTCTGCCTCCATGTACATTTGGAAATGTAACCGAGCCAAGCCTTTCTGATGGAATAAAACCTCATCAAGAGGATAAACATGGCCTCGCTGGTACAACTCATCATTTTCTAATCATCCAAAACCCAAATATTCAACTGGCTGCATGAAAAGATCCATGACAGGAATTCAAATGATGAAACAAACCACAGCAGTGCAGTAGAGCATGACAGCTGCTGTGTTGAGGAAGAGCATTACAAAGCTTGAAGCTATCCCGCCACTGTCTCAAGGTAATGCAGCAGACGGGCTGAAGACAGAGGACCGAGGAGAGAAGGGTGCCCAAACAAGCAGGGTAGTCTTGGGAAGACGAGCCAAGAACGGGCAGAGGCAGTGCCAAGCGCCTAGAGCCAGTCAGGCTTCCGCTGGGCACGTCAGCGGACTCCCAGGCCAGCTGTCCTAGCTTGTTGTGGGCAGCAGAATCAGCAGACTCTGACACCGCTCTTTGAAAATTCCTCTGCAGCTTTTCTAAAATTTCTGTCATAGGTGTACACAGCGATGGCAATATTGCCACACTGTCAGCTGTGTCAATTTATCAGGCACAGAGGAAAACAGCCTTGGAGGAATGTCTGAACTCCAGTAGATAATGGGATAATTCAACTAATATTAATACATTAAAATCCACACAGGAGTTAGAGAGCTTGGTAGCTTATTACCACAAGCAATATTCTTTTTTATGTATTTCTTTGTACTAAAAAGGTAATAAATATGTTTTGCAGCACTGTTCCTCTTTGTCGGGGAGCTCTGGAAAATAAACCAGGTGAAATCATGAAAAATTCAAGGCCAGCAATGTCAGAGATGATGACATATGTCTTGTTTGAAAATTTGGACTTGATTTAAAATTTCCAGCTGGTTGATGCCGTATGGGTCTAATTAAGCCTGAATGTATTTCCTGAAAACAGATCTGAAATAGAACTTGAACTCTGATTAATCAGTGTGTTTTTTTCCTTGTCAGCTTTCTACAGCTTTAATTAAAAGTCCCTTGGAAGAGCAGCTCACACATGTCATTTCCTATTTGAAGACTCGGGGATGTATCTAGGACGCTCATTATACAGAACACAAGAAAACTCCAGACTTCCCGACCACTTCTCAGACAGTTCCTACCAGCAGACCTTCGGTGGCTCCGTCGTCAGACTCTAAAGCTAATTTGTAACTGGCATCCGTCATGTGTGTGACACAAAGGCGTATAGTACACTGTTTACACACCTGCGCGGCATCTCTGGCGAAAGGGAAAGTGATGACAGATTTATGAGGTGGTGTATAGAGAATTAAAAAAAGATGCGGTCATGCGCCATGTGTCCTAGAATGTGCGATGTTACCGTTGAGTGCAGCCCCCTTTTTTTAAACAGCCCCAGAGTTTGCAGACTTAAAAAGAAAAGGGTTTTAAACATTAAGCTGTGCAGACACTATCTTTCCCTTCTTTGTTTTAACCCCCCCCCAAAAAAAGCACAGAATTGACTTTGCATTTTGTTGTCGTGAGCAACGCAACCCAGGGGTAATACAAATGAAGTGCTCTTTCTGCCAACAGGCTGCAGCTGTGAAACATATGAATTGTTTCTCTCCTGCTGATGAGTAATGAGGGAGCGTAAGATAAAAGACTGTCATATTGCCTTTTCGTCATCACAGGCTGAGTGCTGTTTCGTTAATGCTTTTTCAACACTGGACTGCTAGTGTAGCCACAGCCATGAGCTTTAGCCATCTCTGCGTTTCACATCAGAAGCCTGATTGTCTCAGATATGAGCACTGTCTAACTGCTGTGTAGCCTTTCGCAGACTAATACACTTTTGCTTCAGATTTTAGTTCATTTATAACCTAATTGCCTGCTTAGTCTCTCACACCAACGGACATATTGCTTATTCCCTCTAAAATGTCTTTCAGACTGCTCTGTTTGACCTACAGGGCTCTTCTTCATCAGGTCCAATTTGCCTGCCATGGCCAGCTAGCTAATTACACTTCATGAACTGACCCTTCTGAGTTTGAGTCTGATGTGGGTACTTTGATTAGCCTCCTGTTTTTATCACCTCTGAGTCTTCCGTGTTGTTACCACGCTTTCTGCTGACAGGCCCCGTGCCTCAAGGTTGCACACTGCAGTAGTACTGCATAAATTTCACGTTTGTGTCATAAGAGTTCAAGAACTGCTTCTGTGTCAACACGCCTCATTTGGAGCAATCTTGTGCAGGTCAAGAGTGCTGCACTAAAGGTACAAAATGGAAAAGTTGCAAGGAGGAGTTGATCAAGGACATTGCACAGAGCAGTTTTTTATGATTCAGAACGCCTGAGTGCAAAATATTTAAACCAAATGCATTATTTGCCATTTGAGCTGAAAGAAAAAGGAGCCGCTGGCTGATTAGTGTTGTGCTGTGTGTGTGTATGCGTGCATAAAGCAGTTTCTTGACACTACTCACCCTAAAGAACTCTTTAGTGGAGCCTGAGTCCAAAGTGCCATATGCTATCTCTGTCTGCTTTGCCAGATCTTCGGCACTTTCTATAGGAGAGACCATTCTTTCAACTGTCAAGAAGGCAGCCAGGTTGGCTGTGTAGGAGGAGATGATGATGAGGGTGAAGAACCACCACACACCGCCAACAATTCGGCCTGACAGAGACCTGCGAGAGAGGGGTTGACGACAGGGAAACACGGGATGTAATTACACGGTGGCATGTGGTGGCCATCAACCAGCTAAGATCTGCCAGTTGTGTTTAATGTACCTAATTGCATCAGTCATCAGAATTTCCATGTAAATCATTAACGGCAACCTGGTGCTGCATCAGCACTCTGAAACAGCACATTTCCACAGAACAAGTAAAGGCAAGTTGTTTAAATGTACTCCAATCCAAGTCTTTATTTGCTTGTGAAACAATCAGGGTTCAAAAGTCATTTCACAGCCTGTGGAACGTATTGATCTGTCTACTATGGTGATAAATATTTCATCGTACGCTCACTGACACTGACATTGCATATACAGTGGGGCAAAAAAGTATTTAGTCAGCCACCGATTGTGCAAGTTCCCCCACCTAAAATGATGACAGAGGTCAGTAATTTTCACCAGAGGTACACTTCAACTGTGAGAGACAGAATGTGAAAAAAAAAATCCATGAATCCACATGGTAGGATTTGTAAAGAATTTATTCGTAAATCAGGGTGGAAAATAAGTATTTGGTCAATAACAAAAATACAACTCAATACTTTGTAACATAACCTTTGTTGGCAATAACAGAGGTCAAACGTTTACTATAGGTCTTTACCAGGTTTGCACACACAGTAGCTGGTATTTTGGCCCATTCCTCCATGCAGATCTTCTCGAGAGCAGTGATGTTTTGGGGCTGTCGCCGAGCAACACGGACTTTCAACTCCCGCCACAGATTTTCTATGGGGTTGAGGTCTGGAGACTGGCTAGGCCACTCCAGGACTTTCAAATGCTTCTTACGGAGCCACTCCTTTGTTGCCCGGGCGGTGTGTTTTGGATCATTATCATGTTGGAAGACCCAGCCTCGTTTCATCTTCAAAGTTCTCACTGATGGAAGGAGGTTTTGGCTCAAAATCTCACGATACATGGCCCCATTCATTCTGTCCTTAACACGGATCAGTCGTCCTGTTCCCTTGGCAGAAAAACAGCCCCATAGCATGATGTTTCCACCCCCATGCTTCACAGTAGGTATGGTGTTCTTGGGATGCAACTCAGTATTCTTCTTCCTCCAAACACGACGAGTTGAGTTTATATCAAAAAGTTCTACTTTGGTTTCATCTGACCACATGACATTCTCCCAATCCTCTGCTGTATCATCCATGTGCTCTCTGGCAAACTTCAGACGGGCCTGGACATGCACTGGCTTCAGCAGCGGAACACGTCTGGCACTGCGGGATTTGATTCCCTGCCGTTGTAGTGTGTTACTGATGGTGACCTTTGTTACTTTGGTCCCAGCTCTCTGCAGGTCATTCACCAGGTCCCCCCGTGTGGTTCTGGGATCTTTGCTCACCGTTCTCATGATCATTTTGACACCACGGGATGAGATCTTGCGTGGAGCCCCAGATCGAGGGAGATTATCAGTGGTCTTGTATGTCTTCCATTTTCTGATGATTGCTCCCACAGTTGATTTTTTCACACCAAGCTGCTTGCCTATTGTAGATTCACTCTTCCCAGTCTGGTGCAGGTCTACAATACTTTTCCTGGTGTCCTTCGAAAGCTCTTTGGTCTTGGCCATGGCGGAGTTTGGAGTCTGACTGTTTGAGGCTGTGGACAGGTGTCTTTTATACAGATGATGAGTTCAAACAGGTGCCATTCATACAGGTAACGAGTGGGGGACAGAAAAGTTTCTTACAGAAGACGTTACAGGTCTGTGAGAGCCAGAGATTTTCCTTGTTTGAGGTGACCAAATACTTATTTTCCACCCTGATTTACGAATAAATTCTTTACAAATCCTACCATGTGAATTCATGGATTTTTTTTTCACATTCTGTCTCTCACAGTTGAAGTGTACCTCTGGTGCAAATTACTGACCTCTGTCATCATTTTAAGTGGGGGAACTTGCACAATCGGTGGCTGACTAAATACTTTTTTGCCCCACTGTATGATAGCTGCAACGAATGCAAAATTAGCACGAGCAATGAACACCTAAAAGGAGAAGAACAGAAAATTAAGATTTCATGTAGTCATCAGATTTGTTTTTCTATTTTCATCTGCTGTCCACTCCTTGTGTCTACTGGAGCTGACCCACCTGGGGGAGATGTCACAGCCCTGCTGCATGAAGGCGCCCAGCGAGAACCAGAGAGAATTGAAGATGCCAAAGTCATTGGGAGGATCGGGGGGAGTCTGAGGGTCTTTGGTCTCATCCTGTTCCTCGAGGTTCCACTCATAAGGACTAAACCGACTGACCAGGAACAGGACCACGCTCACCCCGATATAGGCAAACACTATACACATCCAGATTTCATAGGCCAGAGGGTCCAGGAAGGAAAAAACACCGGGCTTGGACTTTTGCGGCTTCTTTATCATAATGGAGATGCCCAAGCTCATAAATGGCTTGGAAAAGTCTATCACCTCTTCTCGCACCAATGTAATGGTGAGAGGTGCAATGGCTATATCTGCTCTCTGGAAACAGGGACATGCACAGCAAGTGTTAGTTATGACCTGCATAAAGAAAGAGGTTATTTATTTATTTCTTTTCTTTATGTTTGAATGGCTGGAGCTGAGGGGGATATAAAACAACAATATTTTATTATACATTTTATACATATCATTTTCATAAATGAGCCACCACATTGGAAGACAGGCTGAAAAACACACAAACACACACACACACACATGCACAGTCACGCACACAAAGAGAGAAAGCACGGTCACATTTGCGCCGTGTGTTTTGTCGTGACCTGGGATATTAGCCAACACTTGGAGCGCTAAATGAATCAAAACAAACTGTTTGCAATCAAACACAAGGCAAAATTAAGTGTTAAGTGCGCATGCTAATTAGAACTGTTAACTTTTAATTTGCGAAATGTAAACAGGTTGCTGCATAGAGAAATCTGCGAGCCCTCCCTGTGTACACTTCATCACATGGCATTCAGCACGCCGGGTTTCCCAAACTGTTTATTCTGGCATTAGCTTTTTTTTTCTTTTTTTTTTCCCAAGCTGTTTCTCTTTATCCCCCTCCTTTGCTCTGCTGCTTCAATCACATTATATTATCAAAACACATCCACGGAGGTGGTGCTGCCTTTTTAGAAATCACAATGGGTTTCTCTGTAAAGGCAGAAGAAAATAATTAATCATGTTCAACAGTGTTACTGCAGCTTGTGTATGTGATTAATTAAATAACTGCTCCTCTTCAAAGCAGACAATACGCAGAAGACGATTCTTCATATTGGCCTGGGCTGTTGTTTTTTTTCTCTTTTTTTCGCGGCGAAACCGAGAAAACATTGGACTGAATCAGCAGGAGGCAGAAAATGTTTCTTACAAGGTCAGCCGAGGAGCAACACAAATAGAGCCGATAAACACGACTGTTTTCTTTGCCCTGTCAACACAACGTTGCGAGCAGCTATAACCATTTAATCCGGGGTGCGGGCGTAAGCAGCACTCAATCAATGGTGAGGGAAACAAAGCAATAAAGAGCAGCCTCGGGCCTAACCTTTAAAAGACAACTAAAATCAAATTAATTTACTGGTCAAAAGGTCAAAATGTACAAAACTATTAGTCCCGGCCCACCTGCTGTAAAATTACAGGCCTGGAAAGACTTGACAGAGATGTGATTGGAAGATTTTTTTTTCTCCCCGCCTCCTCCCCTTCCATCTGCAAGGAGTGGTCTTTTCCCATTTGAAAGATAATTTGGTGGCGATAGCACATCAAACCAGGCAATCTCTCAAGCTGATAGTTAGGAAATTGAACAGATGAGGAAGCCAAACCCTCATGCATTTTGCATTTGGCCCCCGCTCAACCGCTGTGGCCTTGGAGAGGGGTGAGCGGGTTGGTGGGGTTGGATGGGGCGGCGGGAGGGGAGGCAATTTTGGATTGCTGGAGGTGTCACACGGGCCCGGGCGCCGTCAGATGTAAAACACGGTGTGACCCTTCACTAATCTGAGAGGTTCAACGTTTATGGAGCGCGCCACATATGGATCTTGTTGTTCCAAACCGCAAGCCACAATTTAGCTGTTGATTCTAAAGCAGATTTTCTCAGCTGTGAATTTACAATGCGGCGTATTCATCATACACATGAAACATTGAGCATAATTACACAATCACTTCAAAGGCATACACTCTTTCATTCATCAAAGTTATTACAGTGTGTTTGCCATATGGACTCCTTCTTTTGCCTTCCACCTACCTCGGTATCGCCTGCAAGAGAGTTAGGATTTTCAGGCTAAAGCAAAGAGCATTAATTGCAATGAACAGCACTGAGAAATGATTTCATTTTCTCCATCTCAAGATGATCACCAACTCCCCAATGCTTCAGGCTGCATTTGACAAATTCACTCACAGCTGAGCTTCCTGGGCCAGCATTAGGCTTTTGCACTGGGCGAGAGCTGATGAGTTCACTATGGGTTGGTGATAACCTTAAGATAGAAAAATGAGATCTCCTCTCATGTTGAAGTTCCTTGCAAACTGTCATGTAATCAGTGAGACTCCCAGTACTCACCCCATAGACCAGTTCACCCACCATCCCGTTCCACGTCTTGGTCTCAGGGTCTCGGGCTCCGTACTTTCCATCCATTACTATAGACAGTTTGTACTTAATTCCAACATGTTTGGCAATCTCAGATGCTAAATCGACGCAGTAGCCTTCATATCTGTCATTCCCCTCCAGATGCATATAATTTTTCTTGTACATCACATAAGGAGCTTCCTGTTGATTCAAACACACGCTGGTTTATTCACTCCCATGCCATCGCACAGATTCCATTATACAGATGTATGCATGCACGCTCTCACATAACTCCGTGCACGCACGCACTCCCGCACACACACAGAATATGAGAAGCTGCTATAACCACATCCATGCAGTCGTGCATACACAGATGATGCCCTGCGAATGCACAAATACGCACTGATAACAGCAGCGTGACCGAGTGTTCACACTGCTTTCATCAAGCGGTGGCAGCCAGCAGACACCAAGGCCAATGTACCCAACCCATTTTTGAGCCCAAGGCCGTAATAAAGGGGGTCAATGAAAAAGAGGATAATCGTTTCAATGGGAAATAATTTAGAAAAAAGAAAAGTTTTTCACTTCCACAGAGTAAGCTGGGCTGGGAGTCATTGGTAGGCAAGGTGTGGGTCAGCTCAGAGGTGGGTGGGGATGGGAATGGGTTTCATAAGTAAATGCCAGTGACAGGAGAGGGATCAGAGAGTGCCCATAGTATCTCGACATATTCAAGCACATTGCATCAATGCGCAGTTAAAGGCTGTTTCATTCCAAAAAAACCAAACCAAAAAAAAACCATAATATAAAATAAAATGATTATAAAAAGCTGTTGTTTGCTATCTAGGAAAAAAAAGAGCAAACGAGTACTCTGTAAAATAAAATAACTAGATCAGGAGAGCAGGAGCGTGCTAGTGTTCCTCTCCTTTTCAAAATGCCGGTGCAGCTCGTCTTTTCTCTTACTGAGCACATCATCATCATTATCAAACAATAGGACTGCTCAGGAGAGCAGGCATTGTCATTACAGCCACACACAATTAGAGTGCAAGTAGGAGAGCAATGGTTTGTTTGTTCTGTGCTGAACGTATCCCCTAACCTTGGAGTATTTTCTGCTTGTTAACACGTGTTTGCCTCCTGACTGTATTTTTCACCTGGAGATGTTAAATGTTTCCTCTCGCTATTGAGTGACGCCGGCTTACGGCTCGGAATACAGATGAAGATCTAGCTTTGCATAAATCCCATGGACACTTATCACTTTTCCAAACGTTTTTCTTTGTCATTTTGAAGCGTTTGTTTGCGGAGAACAGGTAATTAGAATGCCATTAAACAGTCAGTAAATATGGGAGCCGTCCAATAAGCCCGAAATATTTACCTACTAAATCCAGTTTAAAGAAAAGAAATCGAAAATATATTTGGTGATTATATGTTCCTTTGTGAAAGTGCCTCGAACATGATCCTCCGTTTAAAAGGCTAACAAGCTGTGCATACTTCAACACAGAACACATAGCAGGAGCAATACAAAATAGATTGAAGGGGAGATAACAAGGGAAAAGAAATACAGCACCTTCTCATCATCCCCATCCAATACTGTTTATTTTGCTTTGCCCCACCTGGGAAACCATTGCAGTATCATTCTGTAGTCATTCTGCGGCCAGTCTATCCCAAGTGTCATTGAACATTTACTTGATGAGGACAGACAGGTCTACTTACGTATGCATTTGTATGCTTTTTTTTTTGTAACTGATGGAGTCAACCATAATCATTTATACCATTATTGTGATGTCACTGCTACGACAGGCCACTGAAGTATGGAAAATCAAAATGCTTTGACACCCACACGGATACAGTTGAAACACTCCTCCAAGCCGGATCGACTGTTTCAACGTGTAGTGAGTGGATGGAAAGCAACACAAGAAAGATGTGGTTCTACCCGCCCAGGACAGAATGTATCACTCATTGGAATCAACACCATGACCTTGAGTGGCAGAATACGTGAAACATTTAAAATTGCGTGGAAAGTGTACCATAATAGTAGTGACCACAATCGTTCGGTTTTCCACTGAGGAGTCGTTGGAGACCTGCAGATCCATAATATTTACAAACCGCGAGTACTCATTCCAGTATCCGATCTGCAAAGAGAAAACAGCGGTTAGTGATGCACTCCGGCCCACGGTCCAGATATAAGTGAGCATACAGAAGGGAAATGAACAAATATTACAGGGAAATGCAGCGCTGCAGAGCTCATTGAAACAACGGAGCTTTCCCCAGAGACTTGCTGCCTCTGCCCTGATGTTCAACCACATGAGCAGAGTACTAAAACAGACCAGATAAACAGGTACAGTTTTCTGGGCATAGAATGCTGCGTTTACATTTCTGCATTCAACGTGCAGATAACGGACGTGATTACAGAGGGACTTTTGCCTTTTACGATCCACCCGAAATTCAGATACCCAATTGCTCCTTTGCAATCCGTGAGCAAATGGCAACTTCAATCCCTTCCACCTTTTTATGGTAAATAATTGATATTCAAACCTGTGAACCGCATACACGTTTAATAATCTAGCATAATATTGCAGTGGCTCCTCAGTTTTACTCTGTCCTGCCGCTGTAGTTACTCTGCATTCTGCTCTACAGATGCTTAAGTCAAACCAATGTCAAGTGTTTGTTTGCCCGTCTGAAATAATGGCTGCTCTGGCTCGTGATGAAACGTGTTGCATATGTTATTGCCAAAAGTCTAACTGTTGCTGGCTTGGATTTTTCTTTCCTTCACATCTGGTCTGCATTTTTTCTTTTCCTTTTCTTTTTTTTCTCTTTTGCATGAGATCTTTCATGTTTGGGACAAACAGGTGTACAGCAGAGACTGAGCACCAAGTGGGGGCGCTAGAAAGCAGCAGACGCCTCAGAATTGAGCTCCCGATCGTTACAGCTGTGGCTGTATTAAGTGCACTTGGCAGACTGGGTGATTTGGGGTGGCGGGCGGGGCGGTGCTGGACGTTATTAAATGCTTATTCCAGGCTCTCTAGTCCTTGAGTGATATTTGAGACACTTTGCTCGAGGGACACGGCTGCTGGGACCTGTGTCACGGAGTGTTGCTCCAGTGGCACTGTCCTGATCTCACCTCCTAGCAGCTGGGACAGATATCAGCCCATGCATCAATCGTGACAGTCACAGCTAAGAACCTTCATCCTCGAAACTGTCACTGGGGTGACTGGGGCTCCAGGTCCATGACAAAGTGCCGCCCAGCCTGCCCGACTTGTCTCGTCTTCCCTCGCTCCCTCACTCTCTCCCGCTGACCTCCTTTCTCCCGGCCCCTCTCCCCGCTCTCTCCTCCTCTGTTTGACAGTGTAGGGATAGCTGTGAGGGCTTTGCAATGCTAATTGAAGTGTGGGCTTTAGAGGCCTGGGAGGCAGGCGGCATAATCACACATCACATCACACTGAGCCCACACTTATCCAGCTAACGAGAAATTCACAGCTGTCTCTTGGAACTCAGAGAGGTTATGAAATAAAACCAGAGGTCATCATATGGTGCTGGTTATAATGTGAATGTACCACTGGGAATTAGCATTTTGAAGAGGAGCCAGAGGAATTCTTGGATCCTCCTTTACAGTAATTGGTTATTTGAATGGTAATTACTGTCAGAAGAGGACCAAATATCAAATCTGTGCTATCCTACAGCAACGAAATAGTTCTCTATCATTCTTTTGATAGGACAGCTTTAGCTATCAAATTGCAGGCTACGACTGATTTGTGAGGCTTGTAATACTCGGCATAGCTCATCAGTGCTGCTACCTAACAGAGGTGGAGAAAGGCAATCAGCATTACTCTCTGCTGTCCTCTCAGCCCTGCTGGTCCCACCTGGCCCTCAGTACTTTAATAAATGGCAGTACAGGCTTGCTTGAAAATGTTTTCCACTTCTGCACAATCATGCATTAGTCTCTAAATGGCTCGAGGCAACATGTGACCAACAGTCACTGAGTTTTGTTCTTTTAGAGCCGAGAAATAAATCATTTATAAATTACACTTTGGCCAGATTCCATGATTTTGATGTGTGCCAGCTGTTAGATTTTTTAAAGAGAGAGATGAAATGTTTTTTGTTTTTTTGATCAGGTCTGTACGTCACATTTGATAGATGACAGCCACCGGCCTCTCTTACCTTCCTCGGCCCACCTGTTTTCATTTCGTAAACATCTATGGTGTAATTGGTCCTGCGGCCATAGTTGTCAAACTGGATGTTCCCAGTCATCCCCTGTACTTGGACCTAATGGGCAGACAGAAAGACACAGTGGAATGTGCAGTAGTTATAACCCAGGTTGCATACTGTAGCTGGCATTAAGGTACTTGGAGTCCACGGAGCTACTGAAGTGCATGCTGTCTGTTAATCAAATGATGAACTGGATACGCTTTAATAAAAGATGTAGTTTTATGGTAATGAGGGCCTGGATTTTTGAGTGAGCTCTGTGCAGAGATATCTGCAGGCAGAGGGAGGAGAATAGCTCTACACTCTCTTCCCTTCTCTCTGTCACTTTCCATCTTTATCACTCTCTCACTTGCTATTTGTGCTTCGCTTCCTCCAGCCTTTTCTTTAGTTTTTAGCTTGCCACTCGCTTTCCATTTTCCCCGCCCCCACCCTACCGTTTTGAGAGCTCTCTCGATGTCTATGCCTTGGCTCCAAGGTACAGCGGGATTGGCTAGGCAGTCTCCGGCGCTGCCTCGACGAGAGACATCCACACGTTGGCGCCGCAGGTACCTGAAGGCCTCTGCTATCACCAGGATTGCATCGTGGGTCAAAGCTGAAGTGTACTGCACACAGACACACACGCAAGTCAAACAACAAAACAGCTAAAGACACGCTGAATTGGTGTGAGGTAAAAACAAATCAATAAAAAAAGACTGCTGCTTTTTTAATAAAGCTGTTAAAATGAGAAAATCCTGGTGTAATTTGTTCAGCCTATATGTTGCTCTCATGACTTGCATTTCAGCACTTGCCAGGCGGGTCAGTCTGGGCGGCGCTGGCGAAACCTCTGACAGCTTGCTCATGCTAAAAATAGCTAGATTAGATAGATTGGATTAGAAAAGCCAGGACTTCTCTAAGGGTCAGGACCTCTTTGAAAACTTTTTAGCGGGGAGAATTAAATAGAGAATTAATGCATGATTTTATCTCCCACGCACTTCCCTTCCAACTTCGCCTGACCTTTTCACCACGGAGGCTAGAGCCACTTGTTTGTTGACCAGCGCACCGTGACAAAATCTAATTAAATGCCATTCAAAATCCATTTCTTTCTTGATCATTGTTTAATTAGATGTAAATTGAAGCAGCAATATAACCTTGGCTTGCGCTGCCTATCAATATATCGATTGCTCTGAGGGATGCAACGCTAAGACAGAGGAAGCAAAGGGTGGGAAAGACAAGAGAATGACAAAGGCAAACAGAGGATGAGAGGAGAAGAACCAATAGACAGCACTTTAGAAAGGATGATCGTTGCACTCCGCATGCACAATGAAAGGCCTTGCAAGCATAGCACCTTCAGAGGGGCGTTTCGGGCCTCTGGGAATTCTCTTTCATCTAGCCGCTCCCAGCGCTGAATAAACTGCTGCACAATCGGGTTCTCAGGGTTGACTATCTGAAACCCTGAAATGTTGGCTCCACCGGCGAAGACTTTGTCCAGGCTCACATTAGAAAATCCCTGAGACGAGACAAAAGAGAAACGGGGGAGGATGAGACTCATGTAACTTGTTTTTCTTTGAGGTTTTTTAATATAACCCGGGGCAAAGCTCCACAAAATATTAGCAGCCATTCTGGCAGCGCGCAAGGTGCATTTTATTAAGGATCCTGTGCTGTCGGAGAGAGCAGCATGTGTTTGCAATTACACTGAAGCAAATGTTTCTCTTCACACTTTGCGGTGGAACCTGAATTCATTTTCACATACACAAGCAGCCAGAAGATACTTTAGAGTTTGTGTCATACCATGTAGAGTCTAAATTTTTTACTTGAACCAACTGGCCTAGTTTCATTCAGAAAGCCTTACCATGTTAAAAAACAACAACAAAAAAAGCCCCCCTAACACTTTTTAATGCATTTTAAAAACGTACGCTGCACCAGCTGCCTTTAAATTTCCTTCTTGACCCTGGAGCTATGACAGTTATTTCTTTTTATGGTCAAATCACTGTTTTTTAAGTGCAGAATTGTGTCATGTTGTGCAAGGACACGAGTCTGACTGCTGCATAATCACATCTTCTAAACTCGGAGAAATGGCAGCAGGAGATCAGCGAGTGAGAGCGGGGCCGGCCTTTCACTTAAAAACGCTCATGCTAATACCAAGGCTAAATGAACATTACATTCCCGAGAGTGAAGGGAAAAAATATGGCTGCCCTCCAAGGATCGTTAAAAAGGTTAAATCCTGTTTATTTATTGCTAAGGATGCTCACTGATATTCAAATATGACTGTATACTGAAGCAAAATTGCAATGTAGTGTGACTGCTGGACTGTGATTTATAAAGCATGAGGCACAAACATTGAAAGCCTTATATATATATATATATATATATGTAGAGAGAGAAAAAACTATATACAGTCCTATATAAAAGCCTTTAATCCACTTATTGTCCATGCACATTTGCGCCCAAGGCTGAGACCTAGACTCCATGCAGAAAAAAAGCTGGTGTCCCCCTCCCCACACCCCCCACCCCAGGGGAGCAGCATAGTTATTACTCACAAGATTGGCCAGAATGTAGTGGTAACCACGGCTGTTCTTCCCCAGGGTTACAACCTATGGGAGAAAAACATCGATACAGTAAACCACCCATGAGATGAGAGTTAAGAGCCAGGGCTAATGTAAGTGACTACAGCAATCACAGTAAACGCGGCGGCATCCCGTGAGCACGCAGGATGCCGCCACAGACGTTTAAACAAAGCAGATCTTCTAAGGAATAACACGGAAGGGGCACTGTTGGGGGGGGGGGGGGGGGGTTCATTAAAGAGGAATTGATAATGAGAGAGAAACAGCAGCAACGTGGAACATCCTTGATCGCTTTTAAGTCATTCACGGCGCTGGGACGTGAGTCCTCGGTAGCTGCTGGACAGAAGGTAGAAAGATGTTTCAAAAGAATTTGTAGCGAGAGAGTAAGATGTAGATCTCTCCCTGCTTTGAAAATATCACACCTTTGGAGCATAACAGCATGTTTCAACCCACACAGTTTGTCTGAAAATAGTAAGTGGTGTTCTAAGCCATTCCATCACTGTGGTACTAACCATATGCTGTCTTTTATTCTAGATTTTCTTCATCTTTTTTTTCTTTTTTGCTCTGGCCCTGCAGATAAATCCAATACTGAAACTCTAAACAGCTCTGGCTTGTCTGTGCATTACATGCTGGACAGGTTTTTTCAGTCGGACCTCGTGAGGTCTGTTATTTATGAGTTTGCAGTCTTATGCGGATGGACTTCTGAGTGGCTGCCATGCAGAAAACCTGTCAACCATGTCTCCGTTTTCATCTGCGCTCTACAAACAGAGCAACACAAGTTTACAGCAAAATCAGCATGTTTGCACATGTTCTGGCTCCGTTGCAAAAGCAAACTGTCAGTTTATCATCTGTTTGTGCATGCGTGTTCGGCTGGGGACGTTGGATATTTGTTACAGTGGGTCGTTTATGACATTCCCACAGAGCAGGAGAGAGTGATGCAAAGCACTCTTGCATCTACGCATTTTGGCACAAAAAAATGTCTTTGGGGAAAAAAAAAAGGGAAACAGTTTCTCCTGCTTTAAGTATAATTATAGCATCATTTTAACTAACCTATGTGCATGACCTATGTAGCGGTAGCAGTAGGAAATGATTGAACAACCTCCCTCGCTTGGACTGAGCATACTCAAAAATCAAACAGACCACTCGTCTCCTTGTGGACATTTGAAGGTTGCCCACGAAGGGAAGAGACATCTTTAGTGTTTTTCACAAACTCACAAAGCCTTTCACTCATGCCATCAAGCTGCTTGGGTGGGTCTGACAGCCTCCCCATCATTAAGGCTTTAAACTTCCACCACTGCTGAATGTCAGACAGACAAGAACAAACCAAAGAAAAGTGAAATAGAAACAAAGGGGAAGTGAGCTGATTATGATGCAGAAATAGCCAGAGACGACTGTTAGAATCCATCAATCTCCTTCTAATGATTAAGTGACACAAAGCTTCATGAAAATAGCTCTCTGCAACACTTTTACTGCAGTGAAATCACAGCGAGACAGATCAGGATAATTCTTCACGAGCCAATTTGGACTCTTTGCACTGCTGCATTTTCGCTGGACAAACCAAGTGGCTCCACTTTCCTTCACTGTGTGCTAACCTTGACTCTGGCCATAAGCCTCATCACACCTGCTCAGGAACTGGGCAAAGAAAGACCTCACCACCTGCCTGCAACCTAGAGCTCGCAGCCAGTCTGGCAACGGCTACAAGAGGCAACCTTGGGATGGAGCACAGCGAGACATTGATGACAGAGACACACAGAACCTCCAGCCAGAGTACACAAACCTTTCCCCTCAACCTCTTTAATTAGGCAGACAGCAACACCCTCAGCTGCTCCAGGTGACATGGACAGATTTCGTTGTTAAATTAAACGTTCTTTTTAAAAGTCCTTTTGATATTGCAGAATTTATACACACAATACTTCAGCTCAGTGAAAGAGGATGTTCTGAAAGTTAATTTTATTATGACCACCTTTACTCTTCGTCTTCTTTTTTTTTAAATCCTGTGCTATCTGGGAGCTTTTACAAACAGAATTATGATAACACTGCTTTGCTGAACACATTTTGCTTTTCCAAAATCAGCTCTATAAATTCTCTATAGGCTCTTCTTGTTTAGGGTTTATCTGATTATTTCTTTATTTCTATTCATGTTATTTCAGTTATTACATTATATGTGGTATACAGTATAACAATGTCGAAGGCAGGAAAGGCTGGAGGAAAAATAAAAGGGAGGTGGTGGGGGGGGACGTAATAGGGGGTTAGAGTACAAATAGAAATGCACAATGTTTCGACAACTGCCACTGTGTGTGAAAATGCACAGGTACATACATCAGCAATCTTCTTTTGGTGTGTGTGTGTGTGTGTGACAGAGAGAGAAAGAAAGCGAGAGTGTGTCTTTGTTACGAAATATACTTGAAAATGAGGGTGGGAAGCCTCAATCAGGCCATTTGCAGCCCCCAAGAGTACTGAAGATGTAAGGCCACACTCTCAGGCCTCCCAGAACCGCTCAGTACCTGGCAGAGACCGCCCCCTGCTTCCCCGACATGGAAGAGATCCAAGCCACCCCAAATCACCAAGGGAGTGGGTTAATGACCATGTCAGCTTATCCAACCACACGCTCTGGGGGGTAGCAGCATCCAGTGGAGAGTGGTGGAGAGGGTGAACACCTCCCTTGATGACTACAGTGACATTAAAAACAAGGAGCAGGTCACCAGCCAGCAGAGGCACATGATGGGGTCTACCCACTGAGACCTACGTGACCCACAACCCTCTGTCTTGTTTCTTTATGTTGTTATGGGTTCTCAATAATGACACCGTTACTTGAAGAGAAGGCTTTTTATACTTTGGAGTGTGGATATCAGTCCAAAGTCTTGGGGCTGATCTGCACGCTGAGCCACAATAACAGCCATCTATTCAATTACAACTACAGTTGCTCCCTTACCTGGGCACCCCACCCCACCCTATGGGCCTGCGGGCACCCACGAGCCGCCAAGGCACAGACCAGAATTCCCAGTGTGGGCCAACCCATCTCACACAGTCTGCCAAAGGGGCACAGACCAACCCCACACCACACTGGTTAAATGCTTTCTCTAAATCTAAAGAGACAGCAGTGGTTTCTAATTTGTTGATAGAGCAATAGTTCATTATATTTGTTAGTCTACAACCACCTTTATTTTTCAGCCAGCTCTCTCCTAAGAAACCTTTCTTGTAATTTCTTTAAGTAGCCTTCAGTATTCAATCCATGTATGCTTTTACTAAGTTAGCGCTGTGTTTGGAATCATTGTCCTGCTGAAAAATGAAGAAAATTAGATGCTTTCCAGATGGTATTCCAAAATCCTTTTCAGGTTAAATGCTTTTTATCAATTTAACAAGATCTCTAACATCATTGGCTGAAATAAACCCCCAAACCATGACAGTACCTCCACTGTGTTTACGTATGGCTGTAGAAACTCACTGTTTATCTCCAGAGATCCTCTATATATATTGGTGAACTTATTAGTGTACATATTTTTTGAAACAAAAAAAAATTAAATGTAGATTTTTCACTCTATAAGACTTGTTGCCACTGATTTTTGGTCCAATTCAAACTTTTCTCCCTGTTCTGTCCTCTCCTAAAAATTTGCTTCCTCTCCTAAAACATTGTGTATCTATGGATAGTATGTCATGTAAAGATCAATAAAAAGCCAAATACCATTTCAGAATATTCAAAGGTTTCTATTAAAGATAAATAAAATGGTTCATAAAATTATAGCATCTAAGATAAACATAATGGTAAAAATTATTTTGAGGAGCCAAATGTGAAACTAAATATCACTTTATTGTTTTCAGCACAGATTTACATAAAAAGTGTAGGCAGGTGAAAGAGTTAACAATTGATTTAAATATATACATGTAAAAAAGAATTAATTTAACTAAATCCACCTACCAAATTCTGCAGATAGTTTTAACAAATAGGTTACAGTGTATTAATTAGTGAGTTTTAGAGGTGTTGGTAGATGATTTGCTGCTCAACTTTAATCAGGGCTAGCTCTTTCACCTGCCTACACTTTTTATGTAGATCTGTGCTGAAAATAATATGGTGATATTTATTGTCACATTTGGCTCCTCAAAATATTTTCAACTGTTGTTTACCATTATTTTTAGCTGCTATGGTTAAACTGCTATCATTTTATGAACGGTTTTATTAATTTTATCTTTAATAGACACCTTGAAATATTTTAAAACTGTGGGGTTTATAATATTCTTTGGGTTTTTGATTATTATCTTTAGAGGATGTACTGTCCATACAAGCCCACTAGCCAATTATTCCATGTCCCAGTGACACTGAAGAGAAGTGTGCTTGGTGTGTCTCCCCCTTCAGTAATTCCTCTTTTTAGTACACTTTACCCCTTCCACATCGATCCACTAGCTGGTCCCACAGCCATTTGTTCTGCAGCTGAAAGAAAGCCTGCATTTTGCAGACTGCAGTTTTCTTTAAAGCCTGACAACTAGGGTGACCTTGACTTTACCCTCATCCAGTCTCTGCCTGCTTCAGACCTCCCAGACAGAGAGCCCTAAATGCAAAACTACACCTACACGTTTCTAATAAACATCTTCCTCCAAATTTGACCTTTCCAGTGCAGAGTTTGCCACACAACACACGAAGAGGCAGGAGGAAAATGATAGGCTCCCCAGAGTTTGTAAATATCATACCATTCACTGCGAGGCATATGAAAGACAAGCAAATAATGATGCAATAGTTTTTAGCCTCTCTCTGAACTATGGAAACCCAGAATCCAAAGCACCATTAAACTCATAGGGCTTCATAAAATTAATCTTTACTGAGTCTTCACAGTTTAACAGTTGGCTGATTATTCTTTAAATTTTAATTTTTAAGATTAGTGAAAAAAAAGTAATTGAATATCTTGTTTTGTTCAACTCGTTTTACCTCAAAGATATTCCACTAGAAAGAATACAAAGACAAACAATTTTGTTTGATTTAACAATCAATCACTATTAGAACGGAAGATAATTTTCCATCAGTCTACTAATCTATTTGCTGTAATTGTTACAGATCAGTGTTTTAGTAAGGAATGTCCAGGAAGAGGTTCAGTCGGCACAGCTTTCTTGCAAGGGTCAATGCTCCATCAAAAGGACATTTAACACCAATGATATGAAATCATTGGTGTTATTTGTGAGTTGTGTCATGTGTGATTTGTGCTTACATATATTTTGAAGTAATCTATATTTTTACTCTAAAGCCAAGGTCAGAAACAGGTATGTTTAAAGAAACAACAGTCTATGAATATTAATACTTTCACTGCAACTCACTTTGAGTGATAATGGCTCCATCGCTGTGCTATGACTTATAATACTAAATGTCAGTCCTAGTAAGTCTCATACAGTGAAAGCTAAGATGTGTGTTTTCAGTCTCCCCTTTGGCTGCTGAGTTGACATTAGCTAACATTTAAAATTCATAGACTGAAAGGCTGCAGCTCATGGTGCTCAAGATGCTGATGTGATATGCCTAAAGGTGTTTTACTCTACGCTAATGTCAGATCTTTGTTTCTTGGTTTTTTGTTAGTCTGTTGTCACCAGAATGGACGCTCAAGACATTTCTTAAAGCAAAAATTAAAAAAAAAAGAAACAATATTTGTTTGTTTTTTTCAAGCTTCATACTGCTAACCTTAGTTTGGCTCTTTGCAAGCATCTGCACGGACAGCATGCTAACGCAAAGCTAGCCAAGAACCCAGAGTGATGTTAAAGTTGAGTTTTTGCCGACTCCAGCCCAGCAGTCAAAGTCTGATCTTCAACAGGTAACACAGGCAGTGATGAGCAGTCAGGTTTGTAGCCTCCATTTTTACCTGTTCATGTTTCTAAAGTAGAATTACTGTGGCGATCGCTTTGAAGTCTCTTTTCGACTGGTTTTCATTTGTTGGCTCTGTTCAAACATAAATACTAAAAGAAGGACCCCATGTGCGGTCTCATTAGGTCAGGGATTTGTGTTGGTGTGTAGGACTAAAGATTATACTGTTAACTGGTAATTATGAGACAGCGCCCTTTACGACATTTTATGGAGTAATAAGAAAGTAATGTAATCAGTGTTACTTTTAAGAAAACTGTGGGTGTAATAATTATATTTGTTGATTAACGACCCTAACACTGGTACTGAGCAGAGTTCTCAAAAGAATGGATTCTTGGACACTAATTGGTACTGAAATCTATTATTACATTAAATACCCATTAGCAAAAGTATTGATGGCAGCTAATTGCAAGAACAGTAGCACAGCAGCTTGGTGAATCAAGAGGGACACCCTGGGCTTCATGAAGAGTTTCATAAGGTCAGTAAAGCTCTTCTAAATAACATTCAATTTTTTTAACTTATCATATACAGGGAGTGCAGAATTATTAGGCAAGTTGTATTTTTGAGGAATAATTTTATTATTGAACTACAACCATGTTCTCAATGAACCCAAAAAACTCATTAATATCAAAGCTGAATGTTTTTGGAAGTAGTTTTTAGTTTGTTTTTAGTTTTAGCTATTTTAGGGGGATATCTGTGTGTGCAGGTGACTATTACTGTGCATAATTATTAGACAACTTAACAAAAAACAAATATATACCCATTTCAATTATTTATTTTTACCAGTGAAACCAATATAACATCTCCACATTCACAAATATACATTTCTGACATTCAAAAACAAAACAAAAACAAATCAGCGACCAATATAGCCACCTTTCTTTGCAAGGACACTCAAAAGCCTGCCATCCATGGATTCTGTCAGTGTTTTGATCTGTTCACCATCAACATTGCGTGCAGCAGCAACCACAGCCTCCCAGACACTGTTCAGAGAGGTGTACTGTTTTCCCTCCTTGTAAATCTCACATTTGATGATGGACCACAGGTTCTCAATGGGGTTCAGATCAGATGAACAAGGTGGCCATGTCATTAGTTTTTCTTCTTTTATACCCTTTCTTGCCAGCCGCGCTGTGGAGTATGTGGACGCATGTGATGGAGCATTGTCCTGCATGAAAATCGTGTTTTTCTTGAAGGATGCAGACTTCTTCCTGTACCACTGCTTGCAGAAGGTGTCTTCCAGAAACTGGCAGTAGGACTGGGAGTTGAGCTTGACTCCATCCTCAACCCGAAAAGGCCCCACAAGCTCATCTTTGATGATACCAGCCCAAACCAGTACTCCACCTCCACCTTGCTGGCGTCTGAGTCGGACTGGAGCTCTCTGCCCTTTACCAATCCAGCCACGGGCCCATCCATCTGGCCCATCAAGACTCACTCTCATTTCATCAGTCCATAAAACCTTAGAAAAATCAGTCTTGAGATATTTCTTGGCCCAGTCTTGACGTTTCAGCTTGTGTGTCTTGTTCAGTGGTGGTCGTCTTTCAGCCTTTCTTACCTTGGCCATGTCTCTGAGTATTGCACACCTTATGCTCTTGGGCACTCCAGTGATGTTGCAGCTCTGAAATATGGCCAAACTGGTGGCAAGTGGCATCTTGGCAGCTGCACGCTTGACTTTTCTCAGTTCATGGGCAGTTATTTTGCGCCTTGGTTTTTTCACACGCTTCTTGCGACCCTGTTGACTATTTTGAATGAAACGCTTGATTGTTCGATGATCACGCTTCAGAAGCTTTGCAATTTTGAGACTGCTGCATCCCTCTGCAAGATATCTCACTATTTTTGACTTTTCTGAGCCTGTCAAGTCCTTCTTTTGACCCATTTTGCCAAAGGAAAGGACGTTGCCTAATAATTATGCACACCTGATATAGGGTGTTGATGTCATTAGACCACACCCCTTCTCATTACAGAGATGCACATCACCTAATATGCTTAATTGGTAGTAGGCTTTTGAGCCTATACAGCTTGGAGTAAGACAACATGCATGAAGCGGATGATGTGGACAAAATACTCATTTGCCTAATAATTCTGCACTTCCTGTATGTTAACCTGGCCAGCCAAACGTTAGATGTTTAACTATTAGCAATAAACCACATTAACATTTTATAAGTTATAAAAGTATAAAAGTAGTCAGTAAAGTTCTTCAAATTAAAATTAAATTACTTAACTGTTATCATAGGGTGACCAAGTCCGGGTTTTCCTATAGGGCTATAGAGAACCCATATGTGTGACGTCATCCCCGAGCTGCTACTTTGTGAGTTGTTGTTCAGCGCTCACAGACGGGACAGACAGCGCACAGGAGCGCCTGGTGATGTTTGAAAGATGCCAAAGCGCAAATGCAGCTTTTCAGACGAACTGCAAAAGAAATTTCCCTCGTACCGTCCCGGTACTGGTAATTTTTCTTATACAGATGAGGCCTTACTTTTGTACCATTATTTAATTCCAGAGGTTTTTAAGTTAATTATTTGCCCTTGTTGACTTGTAAAAGCCTATATGACATTTTTTGTTTCACCATTCATTAACCGCACAGAGAAGGCATCGTTTACATATGTTAAAATTTTCGTTAAGCAAACAGTATTATTAAAGTTCTTCATGACTGGGCCAAGTGTCCTCTTATGCATTAACCTGCATTTTATAAGTTATCAATATAGGAGCAGCTAGCAACTTTGGCTAATTCACAAAATGTTAACATGGGAGCTAGGCAGCAAACATTATTTTCCTGGGTACTGGTTTGAAATTCTAGTGCACAGAAATATCAATCATTAGTGTTTTTTAAATATCACAACAATACAAAGTAGCAAACCGTCTTTGGCTAATTGAACATACAACTGTTTCCAATGCAAATTTTAACAAACTTTCTTGGCATAGTTTGACTATAGTTTAGAACTGTGTATGAAAATCCCTGTAATTCCTATTGAGCCCAATCAATTAAAGCTGAAAGTCTGAGCTTCAATAGCATCTTAATTGCTTAATTTCAAATCTATTGTGGTGGTGTACATGGCCAACATTGTGAAAAGTGTGGCACTGTCCGTTGTACATTTCTGGACTTCATTGTATAATCTTGCGACTGTAGAGATTCCTAAGTGTCCCACTTCAATTAGGATGGGGCAGAAGGCTGAATTTTAGTTTTATATGCTTTGATGTAAAAGGACTTTCGCCTTTTTCGAACTCCCATTTTTTACTTCAAGGCGCTTATAGAAGTGCTTTTAGTGGAGCACTCTCTAATTAACAGCAAATAGCGGCTGTGGCTGAGACGCTTTTCTTGGCGGCCGTGATATATGCCCCTGAAGTGTTGGCCTTCCCCCAAATGCGGAACGTTTTAGAAACACCTGACTCATATTCAAATGATTATGCCTATCATTGTGCTGAGATACAAGAACTACTTAGAGTTGATACCTTGGGAGGAAGAAATCATTGGAAACGTAGCAGAGACAGCCGCATGCTTGTGTGCCAAAACTTTAAAGGAGAAAGATGGCTTACTCAGTTTTTATTGAAAATGAACGAGGCAATTTCACATGACTGATAAGGTGAAAGGGGCTCCTCTGGTTTATATATTGCAATATTATACACTGTATTCTCACACAGTTATAGCAACATGTTCAAATCTCACAGTCACAGCGCCCGGGTCTCAGCCTCTCATTCATTGGTTGAGTCAGCAGGTCACATTCTTTTTAATGATAACACTTTAATCCCATTTAATTCTATAATCACAGTTAATAAATGGCCCTCAACACCTAAGGTTGGTGTAAGGGATTTGAAAGCAGCACCTAGCTTTACATCAAGCAACATGGGGGCAACGAGCTGATGTTGAGATCAGAAGTGTCTTTTATATCAGTGGAGAGATTAGCTTGCTTTCTTAGCAGTTTTCTCAACGATGTGTAATCAAAGGGCGATGACTGCAAGAGAGGGATTAACGTGGTGTTTTACTTGTAACTCGGAGATTGCCAGAGTGCATTTATTCAGATTTGGTTTTTCCTCCCATTCTTTAATACCTTCACTCACATCCATGTTTGCCAGCATGTCACAATATGTCATCCCTGGGTTTTCACTGAGTCATCTGCAACATTGATTGAGACTCTTCTGTTTATTGCTGACAGCCTTCTTTTATATGCTGCTGGCGATCTGTCATCCATTCTCTCCCTCTCCCACTACTTCTTATCTCCCATGGTAAAACGTCCTACCCTTTTCTTAAATTCGATATCATGCAAAGACTTGAGATTCTATAATACATCGAACTGCTGGTTTTCTCAGAACTCTCTATTGGAGAGGGGAGAAACGGATGGACAATCTCCAGTTCTCCATGGGGAGGCAATGTGGCCACCCTTAATTCCTCTACAGGCAGCAAAATGTTGTTCTAACAAATCCCCAAATGCACCTACTTTTTTTCTTGCTCTTTCAGTGAATCCTTTTTGCTTTTTATTGTTTTTTTTTCCTGTATGAAAATGCAGCTTTGTGGCTGGCAGGGTGTTCACTGCCAGCCTGTCTTTGAACAGCTTGCTTGCCCTGGGCCTGTCCAAGATGCCATTGTCTGTGTGTGTGTGTGTGTGTTGTGTTTTTTTTTAATTTTATTATTTTGTTTTTTTCTTTCCTGTCTGCTTGCCCGCCTGTCTCTCTTTACACTAGTGATGAGCAAGTTGTTGCCTCTAAACAGACTCCAGTGCAGAAATCCCAGGAGAAGAGGCAGCCAGCAAGGAGCACAGAAACTGATACATGTACGAGCAATCTCACTGATGAATCAGATTAGGCATGACAACACATACAGTCAAGTAAACAAGCATACACTCAGAGGCTGCAATACATACACTCACTTTTAAAAGCCACCAGTGGTAGCAATACAGAGATGATCGCTGTTTGTTTACAGGGCTCCTTTAACGGTATAAATATTTTGGTTCATGTATGCTATCATAAACCTAGATGGTTCAATGAAACACATTGATTGGATATGTTTAGGAGAGCAGAGCTGGCAGAGGGTCTGATATTCTAGTCATAAGGAAAGATTTGCCATAGGGTTAATTTATCTGCAGTGCAGTATTGATGGAGAAGTCCTATAGACGATAAATCCTGAGTGGTTGTTACAGCATAAAATGATAATGGCCCGGGCGTAGCATTCTCCGCAGCATCTCAAAACAAATTTGTAGGGACGCTCAGTCAGCTCTCGTACGAGTAAACAAAACTTGGCCTGATGCAGCAGTATGCAAATACTTCTCTTATGAAGCTTTTACATCATGTCAAATGAAAAACGAAGGGAATAAAAGAAAGGTTCAGGTGGGTGGGTGGGCGCCAACCACAGAAGAGGCACATTCTGTTTTGTGTTTGTCTGTAGAAACCTCCATTTAAGAACATGGTAGGTGAACTAAAGCAAGCCAATTAATTGATTATGATTCTAGAAGGGAACCATGACCACTTAAATAACAATTTAATCATAGTAATTTGATCAAGAGAGAAGAGAAAGCCTTCTACCTTCTCAGCATATGTTCAGTTTTATTGCAAGGCTTCTTAAATCTTGTAAAAAGCACTCAGGATGACCTCGCTGTTGAAAAATGCTATATACAGAACCCACGCTTGCCTTGGCTTTTTATATAGTTAGCTATTCAGAAGAATAACATAAGAACGTTTTACTAGATGGTTATTCATCGTACAAAGAGTAGTGGTCTACAGTCTCCTCTAAATTACAAATTATTTTCTTTTAAAGGTAAACAGCTAACCTGCGTGTTTACTGTGCTTCTGTACAGCTAGTGGTAATACAATTTGCAAAGCTGATACCTGAATGGAACTGTGCACACAGAGATCTTTGACTTTCACATTATAACTGCTTCCCACGGCTGCTTTTCTTCAGACAATATGTTCTTACCACACCGATGAGTTATGCAAGCTAGCCCTGAACTGTAGTATATTTTACTACGGTATCTAGTTGTGAATGGCACAATATACTGTACCTGAAGTATCAAGTATGCATAATGACCGATTTTTAAAAACTTTGTTATGACTGTGCAATTGTAATTGTGATGCATTAGCATTTGAGCAGCAGTCTAATTACTTGATAGTTTATTTCGCTGTTCATTTATATTAAATGAAAAATTCTAAAATACAGAAAAGAAGTAACAATAACTATAAAAACACCCGAATATCTATTATATCTAATTTTATTTAAAAGTACAAAGTTAACACTTTTTTCAAGGTATTTTTTTTAAAGTTTAGGGATGCATAAAATATCTGTACCATACTGACATTTGGAAGTTGAATAACTATACTAGATCGAACCAGCAGAGCGTTCACAGGCACTGTATCAAAAGCGGTGTTAATGAAGAGCAGCACAGAGGTTTCTCTTTCTGTGCAACAATTGTGCAAGCTCGTCACTTTCCCATTGCGATAACGACACTCCACGAACATCATTGTCTGCTTAAAGGAAGAAAAAAAAAATCCATTCAGCAGTGGGATTACTCAGACTGAAATCATAAAACTAAGCCACCGAGCTGATTCCCATTTCCCCCAGCAATCAGCTAGCTGGATCTGCTCGGCGTCATGATCCTCTCTCAACAGGCACTGACCTTGATGGATTGGAGCAACATTATGACACGCAGACACCAGTGCCTGCACACCGGTTCTGTTCGAACTCAGCCACCAGTCTGCCACAGATTAAACTCTATCTGTCGACAATCATTGGTTAATAGAACTACTACAGCAGGTAGAAGCAGCGGGTTTTACCACATAGCAGACAGTGGGTGCCATTTTTGGCATGATTGCCCCCGTGGGAGACGGTCCATTCCTGTTTCAATGTATAATGGCCCGATAGGAGGCAGCTGCAGAGTGAAGTCCAGCAGCTTCCCTGAATGCCTCATGACTCATCTATATTGGCAGAGCTAGCTGGATTATTTCAATTAGCTCTAACAAAAAAACAATCCCACGCTGAGATTGTCACTGAAACAAGGGGCAAAACTGAGCACGCTGCTGCTTTGAAGGTTAGCTTCTGCAAAAGCTACATTTTTCCCCTCTTTGTAGAAAAAAAAAGCCAAGGCAGAAAAATGAATGATGATGATTATCGTCGCGTGTTGAGGAGGAAAGAGCTCAACATAAAAAAGAAAGAAAAAATCATTAACGGGAACAAAGACAGGAACAGAATAACATCAAACAGATTACTGCCCCGCATCCTTATTATTGTTTACAGGGAGAAAGCAATTAAAAACGCAACCATTAATATGCCTCACATGTGATGTGCAATGAGTGTTCTAAGCTTTTCTTAAAAGCTGAAGCATATTCCAGCACTTTGAACGGAAACGTATTTCGATATAGTCCCAGAATTGTAAAGGGAGGAAATTTGCAGTTCAAGAATTAAATTAGACACAGCAAATTATTACTAAAAGCTATTCTGTTTTAAACTATGACTCTGGGATCAAATTAGATTCATAAAAAACAAGTGAAACTAACAGTCATTGAGGGGATATTGTGAGGCAAAGAGAAGCCAATATCTAAATGAATGTTAACGAGCAGAATCCAATTCAGGAACTGATTGCCTTATAAGCAGGCGGCAGCAGGCAGGGGTGCAGGCTGGAGAGGAGCAAGCGAGCAGAGGAGATGCATGGCATAATAGCCACTCATCTATTCATGGTAATTGTGTTTCCCCTACTACAAGGACTGGTGGACCTTTCATTTTCTCCTCAGGCAATGGACGTGATAGAGGAACGGAGGGGTTTTGGGTTGTTAGGAGAGGATTAAAAGGGCTGCATCATCAGTGGTCTCTTCAAATGGCTGCTCACACTCAGACCTCTCGCTACCTTGGGCTCTCGGGCAGCTTCAATACACAAAGATTTTCAAACGAGACAGCATCAGACGTTGCAACCAAACAATGCCAAATAGGGCTCTTCAAATAGGCAGGGTTGCTGCTATGTCTCATAGGCCTTAGGTGATCCCAAACTGAGTGAGTATAGGAAAAAAGAAAGAAAAAAGAAAGAAGGTTTGGTTCCAAAATTAGCTATGGTGAGTCAAACGCATACTTAAAAAACACCAGTATTAGCAAAAACCTGAAAGTCTTAGATAATAAATTATAGACGGATTAAATGTTTCTTGATTTTATCACTTCACTGATAAAGTGGAGCTTTTTCTCTGCAACTGAAAAATAAATGTGTAAAAAAGGAACACATTAATTTAAACCTGATAAAAAAAGAGCTAAGAGGACCTGCAGAGTTCTGGAGGTTAACGCTTTTTACGCTACACATCAGTCATTCGACACTGAAACATTGGCAGCACAAAGACACAAAGATATCCCGACTGTAAGTATTATAAACAAACTACAGAGACTACATTTCCCATAATGCTAGATGTTCTGTTAACCTAGCCTGACAAGTGCACAATTTTTATTACACATAATGATCTTGCCTCTCAGCCAAAGATAACTCAAAGCATGTATTTAGATGCAACTAGTGTTCAAGAAGACTGCTAAATAAACTTTGGTATATAATAAAATAAGTCCTTTTAATATCTGCTGTTTTAGTCTGCTACTACTGCAAGCGAAAAAAAAAGGACTTGAGGTAGAGTGTAAGTGTAGGCGGTGATATAATGAGCATGCCTATACACTGAGGCTCAGAGGCTCACCTGCTCTAATATAGTGTTGATCCTATCCACCTCGCAGTCAATCACATAGCGCTTCTCCTGCCTCCTGTCCATCTCCTCAATGATGCGCTTGAACTCGGCTGCGTCCGTTGTGCTGCTAACAGAGCGAGCGGTCACCTGCCAGTTGTTAGCGACTGCTGCCTCCATGATGGCCTGCAGTATGGAGAAACCTACAGGGAGAGAGAGAGTGAGAGCACGTAACTCAGAGGATTAAACAAAAAAATCGACCAGCACACATCAAGAGTTATGCAGAGCCGAGTGGCTTCTAATTTATTCTGGAGAGGTTTTTGCTTGAATCCAGAGGTTAAAGGCCATCTCATTACAATCTAAAATAGCATTACAAAGTCTGCAAGCCCACTAAAATATTTTCTTGAGTCTAGACTTTGTGTGCCTGTGTGTATGTGTGTTTAATTCACATTTGCATATTGACAAGGCAGTATCATAATGAAGTGAAAGGACAGGAATCGTATCTCCATATTATTAAAAGATCAGTGGGTGATGTTATTGCACTTGGCATCAATTAAATTATGGCATTTAGCTCAGCCACATGTTAACTTTGACAGTGCGGTGAAACACATTGCAGCCTGTGTCTCCTTGGAGGATCCTGCCAACTCATTTTAAGATAAAGACAATGAAAGATTTATCCAAGCCAGTGGTAGCAAGTGATCATTATAATACTAGAAGAATGGAAAATGAGCCCTTCTAATGATTAATTCACACATGAAATATTTTCATTTAACAGAGTGCTCAGAAACACTATGGTCAAATCACATACCACACAATGAATAATGTAACCATATTTCTGGAGGGATAGATTGCATGTAGGACAAGCTGAAATAAAAATGGCTTAAATCGTCTCCAGTGTATAACAAATGGGCATGAACGTGATGAAGATTGTGAAAATCAAACATCATTAGGCCAAGCAGAATGCAGTCATAACATGTGCAATAAGCTTATTTTTCAAATTTTTTTATAATATTCACATGATCTGTCATGTGCGTAGCTGATACAGAAAGGGAAACAAGGAGAAAAAATAATCTTTCAGCAACAGCATGCCCTGGCAAACATGTAGACAAATATAGATTTTGTTTCTGTGCAACATCATCACAGCGATGTTGGGGGCAAAAAGTAACTCTTCAAGGCAGCGGAGCCAGGCTCCAAAGCAGAGACAAGGCTGGAAAAAAAAGATGGATGGGAAATGTTAAATAATCCAAGGGAATCATGTGCCTATGCTAAGAACAGAAGAGGAATATGAACCCAGACCACTAAATGAATTCCTGTCGGTCCTAAAGCCAGCAAGGTTCTTTACAGTGCTTGGACCCTTATTCTCAATATGGTTAATCCTTTGGACATATCCCAAACTTTAGCTTTTGTACACAAAGACAAACAACATAACTGTATGCACATCAGCATTCTCACATTACAAAGAATAAGTTCATTAATATAATTTATGGTCAGAATTACCGAGGCTTCTTGTATCATCAATAACAATCCCAGATTTAACTGACTATCACAGCTAGCTAACAGCCCATGTTGCTTCTTTTTATAATTAGTTAGTGTTTATTTTGTTGGCTTAAGTTTTGTTTTTGGTGCTATAAACATTAAAACATTATTGAATTGATTTGAACTCAATGCCTACAGTACCTTATGTCTGGTACAGCATGCTTACAGGAGTTATAGCAGGTCAAGAAGTATGCTAACCTGCTAACTTTCAAATTAGCTTCTGCACACAAAGACAAACAACATAACTGTATGGGCATAAGCATTCCCACCATTACAAAGAATAAGTTCATTGATATAATTTATGGTCAGAATTACCGAGGCTTTTTGCATCATCAATAACAATCCCAGATTTAGCTGACTGTCTCACAGCTAGCTAACAGTCCATTTAGCTTCTCTTTATAATTAGGTTTAGTGTTTACTTTTTGGCTTAAGTTTTGCATTTGACACTGTAAACATTTAAACCTTATTGGATTGATTCGAATTGAATACCTACAGTACCTTATGTTTGGTACAATATGCTTACAGCAGTTGTGGCAAGTCGAGAAGCATTCTAACCTGCTAACCTTCACATTTACTAAATTAGCAACAAACATTAACACTAAACCCATGCTACGATATTGTTAAATAAGGAAATGACAGACACACTCAACATCCAACTAAAAACATTCAAAGCTTGCTAAATTCAAACCAAGAGCATGCCAACAATATATTTTTTATAGTTAGCTTCTTTTAGCCAAACTTTGGCAGGTTTAGTGCATGGGCCACTTCATTCAGACACCTGATACTTTTGCCTGCTAAACATAATTTTACATCAATATGGAAATGAAAGGCAAACAAACAGATTCAATTTTGATATGGCATTTTAATATGAAGTCTGGAAGAAATTACAGACAACATTATTAAGAAGTCAATAACAATGTTTAACTTCAATCTGGTGACCGACTGCCAGAGCGGTTTTCTCCTTTAAAAAAACCGAGCAGACTTTGTAACCATTAAAACCTGTCTGTGGAGGCTGTTATGGAAATTGTCTGACATAATATGAAATAAGTGGGAAAAGTAAACATTTTACTTTTATTTATTTATTTTTTTACTTTACCTTTGTTATTTATTTTGAGCTATTTTTCTGTACAACTTTATCTCTGTGAACCGGCTGCAGACAGCCAACAAAGCCTGCAACAACAGCAGCTCTAACAAGGAAGCCTCTTTGTGATTCACTGCATTTGTCTTCTGCATGTCTTTTCTTTTTCATTTGGTCAAGTAGCTCTCTTTTTTTTTTGTTGTTGTTATTTTTTGGATTCCCACGTACTTTGAGACTACTGTACCATGTGTGTCTGTGCTCCTGGTGTGCCAACATTGCTTTAGCACACAGCCACATCTCCACCAGACGACCTTTTGGCAAGCAGTACAGCAAGTAGTGGAGACCGACACACACTGTGTCATCTGTCCATAGGAGCGGTGGCATACTGCCTAGAGACATTAAGCTGCCAGATCTCAAGGTTATGTGGCAACCTGGTTATCAGGTGAAAGGGCTCTAAGGATTCAGCTCATAGCTTATGAATGTAACCTGTAGCAAAACACAGTTTACATACTACTGTATGTAAAGAGTGAGTCTAGCTAACAGGTCTTACCAGAATTAAAGGTCAAAAACTTTACACTGTAGTGAGTTAAAAACAATATGGATATAGATGTAAACTATCATCATTTTTACATGAGTGGAGCAGAGCACTCATGTGCTAAACTTCCTCAGATCTCCTTTACCTAAAGCACAAGTTACAGAGTGAAGGTTTGAATAACATGGATGCATTATTCATTTTCCTGAGGCATATGCTCACAACCTCACCAACCACAAGCCAGCTGGATAGCATGGCAGTCTTCCCGGCAATAAAAAGCTTCTCACATTAAGAGATGTCACGCAGATTAACTGGGTCAAAATGGTCTCTGTTGGTTTGGGAACTGTTGAGAAGGCTGGTAAAGGTAAAAATGCCAGTGTATCATTTACCACACGCTAATCACATTGGGTGTACGACATGCCATGCATGTGGGTTAAAATGATAGGGTGCTCATTGTTTCAGGGCTGCGTGTATGTATTTGTTTAGGGTAGTGTAATCTGTGATTCCCGTGCTCCTTGAAAGGCACAATAGTATGTCTCAGAATAATTTTAAATGTTAGAAAAACTAAATTCTCACAGCGGGAATGATTTGGAAATTTGGGCTTTACATATGCAAGGATCTACAGTGTGCTGTCCAGAAAATGAAACAAACAAAAAAAATCCTATTTTCACTTTCGAGATGAAGTGGGAAGTGAAAAACATGAATTATGCTTTTATGTGGAGGAGGGATATACTGTCAATCAGATTACAATCAAATAGTTCTTTTATTTTGAAATTGCTGATTTGTGCAGCATTTTGTCTCCCCCTCTGCCTCTGGCAAACCCTGGACTGTGTGGGAACAATTGGATTCATTTAAGATTCACAGAAGATTCCATGCCTGCCTAGTTTTACATTTGTATGGAAATTAAGAGATGGAATCTAGTGGTGGTAAATAGTCTGTCCAAAAAAGGATTAGGCCTGCTTTTTGCTGCTGTTTTCTCAAAAGTCAGCATAAAAGTTTGCATGCATTCTGATTGGGACTATCAAAAAACCGAACAGTATCCTTTGAGCGCAACTTAATCTGACAGCCCTGAGAAGACTGATAGTTCCTTCTTCATCTCCACCAGCAAGTAAATATAATAAATGTCTTTGGTACTTCATGCAGCTCTTCCAAGATTACATCAGCCACTTACCTTTCTTGGACCAGAGTCCATCTCCAGATTCAGCCAATCAGTAAATTAATCTTCCTAAAGAGCACTGGAGACCTTCATAAATGCTTTTGTTACTAATATTTATTTCCAACATGGAGAAAATCCATAAATTCTATACACCTTCCTTTTTTTTTTTCCACCAACAGGAACCCCACATCTGTGTTGCATCTGAAAATGTAATACAGTCAACTACATAAATTATGGACGACAACAACAAGGCTTCCTTATCACCACCTATAAATCCCTGCAGTACAAATCCAGCGGCATGCAGCGGCTTCTGCTGCAAATGCTCCTCGGGGCTAATCATGCCATCGAGACAGGGAGACTTTTCACGCACCGCTTGCGACTCAAACACGGCGTACAGCGTAATAAAATGTGGACAACATCTATAAGCGTGGTGACTCTAACTACACATTCAAGATACAGCCCTTTTCACAAAAACATTGGTGCACATAAACATTTTATATAACTTTTAAATACTATAGAACTGCACAACCCACCATTTCATCAGCGCTCAAATGATAGATTATAAAACACTTTATTTCATCAAAATGTCTTTAAAATTTTATCACTACCCTTATGCAAACTCATTCTTTATATATAGTTATCTGATATTTTGTTCTGTATGTATGTGGGAAATGAACCTCTGTGCTTTGGGGCTGATGAACAACAATTCTGCGTCCTCGCCCTAAAGAACGAGGCGGTGACGTTAGCCACCAGTAATGCTGCAGTGGGTTTTTTTTCCACTGATAAAGTGCACGAGTGTTTCTACTATATGTTGCCAGGATACGGGCCAAAATAAATGTTAACTCTGACAAATGAATACTGCAGCAAAAGAGAAAACACACGGCTGAATTCGTCAGTGTTGAAACATCCCTGAGCGCCATATACAGGTGAGGTCATTCAGAGATGTTTCATATTTGTATAGGCCTGATTATAACATATATATATATATATACACATATATATATATACATACATATACATATATATATATATATATACATGTGTGTGTGTGTGTGTGTGTGTGTGTGTGTGTGTGTGTGTGTGTGTGTGTGTGTGTTTTCTCTTTGGAGCCTTTGCGACCTATGGTGACTCATAACAGCTTTCTGTGTGGTCAGTCACAATGTGTATCTTCAAAAGAGTTATTTCAGCGAACAGTGAACAGGAATCAGAGTTAAGATGAAGGAAGTATAATGAGTACTGGAGAGACAGAGGAGAGGGGTAACTCGAGGGCAGAAGGCTTGCGTCCTGGTCTGACTTTAGACCCCCCCGCATATAAAAAAGTGGAGTTAAGTTGCTCTTTAATCTGAAACACACACTTGAAACAACTGTATAGTTTGTGGAGCATGCAGTGCAGGAACCGCTGCGATGGGTGAAAACTCAATTATTTCTGCATTTCTCTGCTATCAAATCCAGAAGGAGCCTAAAGACGGCCTGTGTGCTTATAAATCAGAACTGTTGCGAATGAGATGTTGTGGCAGTGTAGCGTACAGTGGCTGAGTGAGAGCTGCAGTCCTCTTCTTCGTCTGTGAACCGGATCTTAACAGGATGAGTTTTGAAGCGTCACCCGTGGCGGCTCAGCAGTAATTGAATTGAGTTGCATCTAATCTCATTGCCCAGCTCCTTTGGTTCCCTGCCTCTCATTAGGGTTCGATGCAGAGTGTCACAGGCCTCCATCTCTCTCTCTCCCCCTCTATTACTCACAGCCGTCTCTCATATCTCACAGCCGATCCAGTCTAACTAGGCAATTCAGAGAAATATTGCAAATTCCTCAAGCCATACACCTCCGCATTAGCCACGACTGACTGTGAGCTTCAGAGGCACAACTGCAGTATAGCACTCACTCATATTACCTCATATCATTACACTGTATTATCACTGGTATTATAATAATCCATACTGCGTCAAACTCTACTGATCTTATCAAATAATGAAATGTAAGCAGATGAGTCGACGTTAAGCACACTGTGGTACACAATAAATAACAGCGGCCACAAACAACTAAAGCTACCACTTAATGGCAAAGAAGGAGAGATGGAGGGTAAAACCAGTTCAATCTGAACCAATTTCTGAAGGATAAATCTAAAGAGCACATGTGAAAAAGAGGTGTTGTCCACTGAGCAGGCAGTAAATGTGGCTGCTTTTCCCTGTAGCTTGTCAATCCTCTGGTAAATGAGAGTCTCTGGGAGCTGAAACGCCCCGCTGAGCACTGTTCATGGTCTAAAAGGGCATCTTAAACAACTGAATGGAAACGGTGAAGATAATGCCTTTGATTCTTAATTGTAGGCTTGATACTTGAGTTGCGCTGAACATCTTTTGAGACAGTTGGGATGTCATCTTTATGCGTTTTAGATAATTACATAAGTGTGTAGTTCAAGGGAAAACTGAATTTTCAGAGGTCGTTTTTAAAAATATGCTTAAACCATTTACCTCTGCTGGTAAAGTCATGCAGGTGAATTTTTTCTTTTTTCCAGATTTCTAGATTAAGCGTCTTGTAGGTTTAAAACATTTTTTTATTTAGTTGCACAATATTGCGGCAGAAATGACAAAATAGGTGTGTCAAATGTTCTGCATTTCTGGTTAACACTAGAGGAAAGTGTTTGGGGGGCAAGCAGTTCCACATTTTACTCATAATCCATAAATATGTGAACAGCAGTGTTGGGAAGGTTACTTTTAAAATGTATTCCACTACAGATTACAGAATACATGCCCCAAAATGTATTTTGTCAATGAGAGTAATATATTCTGAATACTTTGGATTACTTAATTACTTAATTTATTATCGTGCTTTTTACAATTTATGAATGTTCTATTGCTGTGTGATTGATTACTATTACTGTAGGCTACTCGCAATACCAATAGCAACTAGATTTTTAAATCTTAATATGAAATGAGTAACAGTAGGGCGGACATTAGGTAAGGCTGCACTTTTTGCAGCGATCTTGTATAGAAAACTATTCCGCGCGTGTATAAAATAGGTCCGCGGCTCCGAACCGTAGTAAAGGGACCTCTGGCTAATACGTCCGGTTCCGTGTCGGGCTCGTAGCCGAAAACTAGCTTTACTTTGTTGTCTAGGTTCGCTTTTCTAGTGAGACACAGAGAGAGGCTGCTCCAACTGAACTTATTGTTTCGGAGGAAAACACGAACACAGTGTACAGTCGAGTCTTAATAGCTTACTTAAAACTGGGCTCGTCAGGCACTCTTTTTGGCTGCAGTGGTTATTATTATATTTACATGCTTCCAGCTCCCGTTTCTGCTCGGTGACAACTCGTACTTTTCCACGTCATTATGAGACGCGAGATTGAGACAGGCATTTGAGTCTCTTAATGCGTGTTTTGTTTGGGTTTCCACTGGCGTGGAATTACCAAAAATAGAGAGGGCATAGCCTAACATATGAAACAGGAAAAGACTTCTGTGTAATCCCTTCTTTTCAACAAAGTAACTGTATTCTAAATACCACCCTTTTAAACAGTAACTGTAACGGAATACAGTTGCTCATATTTTGTATTTTAAATACGTAACGGTGGTACATGTATTCCATTACTCCCCAACACTGGTGAACAGTGACACTTCTGAGAATTACACACATTTTCATACATGGTCCCACGTTTTCAAAGGCTCGTAAGTAAATGGACAATTGACAGCCAGTTAGTCATATGATGCATGTTGCTTCAGGCAGGTGCTGCCTCAAATGGATTTTTATCTAGGAATAAAAGAAACAATCCTTATATTTATGCTATGTATATGTCTTAAAATGGCTGCAATTCCTAAACAATTCATGCAAAATCTTTCTCTTAAAATCCAAAGTGGTGGTGTACAGAGGAAGAACTGAATGAACAAATAGTGCCTTTGTCCAACGTGTTATGGAGCTAGCTGTATACATTTAACTACAATTAAGTCATAACAGCCACACAATTGTTTTTCATGACTAGCCTTATATATTTCAGGACAACTTTCTTTGGACAGTTTTTATATTTGGTATCACTTCTTTATGGGTGCACAGCTACATCGAGTGCCATTAATGAGACGCCTTGGTTGAAGTTGAAAAGCTGTGAAACAACAGAGCAACAATCTGTTTAAAATTCTCAAGCTGTCAAAATCTCACTCTTCATTAACTGTTCCTGCATTTATATTTTATTATGTAGACATTACCATGTGTGGTCCCCCCCCCCTCCCCCCTCTATTGTCTTTTGAGGAAACCAGAATAAATAGTTAAAAGATTTAAGGTCTAGCGAGTCTTTGCCTCTGGGCTAAGTATGCTCACGGGGCTCTGAGGATCCCTCTAGTGCAGGGGTCGGCAACCTGCGGCTTTTTAGTCCTTATAGTGCGGCTCTGCGTGGTTTGGGAAAATAAATTATAAGTATTTAGCTGAAGTGTACTTTATTTATGTTAGTTCTTTTTTTTAACTTAGTTTTTTTTAACTTGTAGTTCTAAATTGGAAGATTATTGTGATATTGACATATAAAAATAAAATTATATTTTATTATTTTTTCATTGCTCAAAATAAGTGTCACACTCGCGGAAGCCGCCAAACGCCGTGCATTTATCAAGACTTTCAACCCCAGGTAGGCCAATTATGGATCTTCGGATCCACATTATGTCAGCAGCTATTCTCCTCTGTGAACTTTGTTAAAAACAAACACCGCTCACGCCTCACAGACGACAGCTTACAGTCCTGCGTAAAGATAAAAGTGACTTCGTACAGCCCCAATTTGCAGACGCTGTGCGCAGAGGTTCAGGCGCAGAAGTCCCATTGTAAACATACCACAGCAGACCTGACGATGTTTGCATGAACATGCTTTTCAGCATCTCTTTATTGACCACTTTTCACACACGGTTGCTGTGCGCACACAGCTGGCTGTAGCTTTTCAGCTCACAGCCCGACACATACCAACAACAGCATAGATGGCACAGACGTTAAGGCGGCGAGGCGTGATTGCGGGTGCCGCTCAGGTGCGTCCGCCTCCTCTGCAGCGGCGTTGCAGACGACGTCCCGCCACACACATTAACCAGGTAAAATACATATTTAGGCAGAATTTTGCAAATATCTATTTTTCATTTTTTAGCAGCATAGTGCTTTTTTCCCAGTTATTTTTTAAAAGTCAGGTCAAGGCTCCAAAAGCACAAAGGCAATATAAGGGTGGCAGCACAACAGTTTTTGTTTGCTACATGGATCATTTTAGTTCAGCTGTGTGTCTTTCCTTTTGTTATATTTCTTTAAGAGTTCAAAATGTGTTAAATACATAAATAAAATGTAATTTTCTCTGTAGCACTTCATGGATTTCATAAGCAACACACCTAAAAAACAATATATACAGTGTTATCTTCATTTTAGATGTCAAAAAGTATTTGTGGCTCCCAGTGTTTTCTTTTGCATGGAAACCAGGTCGAAATGGCTCTTTGGGTCTTAAAGGTTGCTGACCCCTGCTCTAGTGTTTGTGCAGTGGAGATCAAAATCTTGGGCTTAGGTGGAAGGCTTTACCTGGCCTACTATTAGTCTTATCTGGTATAGCCACACAACTTGTATACAATAGGCTGCGGTTTAAAAGGGTTGTGTATTATTGACTTCTAAAGCAAACAGCTGAAAAAAAAGAAGAAAAACTGCCAATTAACAGAAAAAACTAGGCTTTGAAACAGATCAACTTGTTTTTTTTTTTTAAAAAAAAAAGAAAAGAAACATGTGATGTGATGTGAAATCAGGTCGCGCTGTGTTAGAGCTCCTCAGCTTCTTCCTGCCCACAGGAGAAGAACGCATTAGAGACGTAGCATTCACCGTGAAGCAAAGTAGCCCAAAAGTGTGTAGCCAAGGCTTTGATGTGGTATTTACAGTAGGCCTATAACCACAACAGTTTTACTGCCAAGTGTTGTCCTAATCAGAAAGACAGCGCATGTCAAATCAAACAGAAGCAGCATGCTGTCTGTATCGTTAGAAGTGCATATATGCAGGAGGGAGAAGAGCTGCTTCACCACTCTGAAAATCCTCCCACAGATTTTTCAGAGCGTCTCCATCTCCCTCCCCCTTCCGTCAGTCTTTCTTGTCTATCCCTCACACATACTGTGACATATTATTAGCACGTACTATAACACGAAGAGGGGGGCGGGACATCCGTGCACACATGTAGAGCTGTGTGTGCACGTCTCAGAGGGGATGATCAATAATGATGACAATAGACTGATCACAAAAGTCTCCCAGCAGCTTTTTTCTAATCTGCAGAAACCGAAAGAGTGAAGACAGAGCCTTTTACAAAATAAGTCCAAATATTATTCTACTTTTTGTGTTTACTCTTGAGGATGACATTTTATTTGTCATTTCGAACAAACAAATTGGCTGTGTGACATAGACCGACCATCAAGGCAATCTACCTCTTCTATGACTGCTTGAAGCAAAGGCCAGGACATTTTGTTATAATGAAAAAAGAAGCTCCCAGCAGTAATTTCATGGCTGCTGAAGCTAGCAATGGGTAGGTGGTAAAATGGCTTTATTCCAGGTTCAGTTAAGAGGACACAGAGAGAGCACAGGGTTTATTGTGTGCTTATTGTGACAGACGATGGCTCTCATATGATGCTTTTTATTTTTTACAGGTGCTTGACTTGTAGTATATCGAAAGGTTACTGAATCACGCAGGTTCCTGGTGCAGGTTGGATTATCTGTATATTGAGATGTCACTTCATGTGCGCAAAATAAAAACGTGAGAAAGAATGCCAGCGTTGTATAGCTTCCTCCATATTTCTTTAATATTATTTTTCTTGTGCATTTTATGGCTTCTCTGATGTGCCCTTTCTTGTCAGTGTGTCCAAGCTGATTTATTCTTCTGATGCATGCATAATTTAGTTTTTATGAAGCCGCCGTGAAGGAGAGGGCCACTAAAGCACAAGAGGTGTATGTGCATGTGTGTGTGTCTGCATAAAGTCTCAGCTGGGTGCAACTGATGTCCTATTATAATGGCTGAGATGAGACCACAAAGCTGTGGAAGTAAAGTGTGGTCCATGACATAGACATGGTTTCAGTAGAGAACTGGCATTCACACTTATTATCTCACATTGCGAGCGGCGAGTATAAATCAACAGTTGTGGGTGACAATATTGCACTTGACTAGACGTTATTTGTGTGAAATTTGCTTAACAAATTGAAAAGGGAGAGAAACGACTAATGGTGTGTAATCCTGCATGAAAAATATCGCTTAGGCTTCTCCGCACATATGAAAAGCTGAAAAGCTTCACGTAAAACAGCAGCTTCTTGAAGCTAAGAGAGGCTCTAAGTCTTTGTTACTGGGTAAAAATTTCCTAATAACCTTTCAGCGTGGTTTAATTTAAGTGGTCTAAAAGAAAAGTAGACGTCGGCATCTCTTGGATTCCTTTTCAGGTTGACTTGTGGTGGAAGATGTTAGCCAATCACAGGTCTTTCAGAGAGGTTTTGTTCCTTTGGGTTGTTTTTATGATAACCTTTGAACTATAGTACAAACTATTGCTAAAAAATCCTACATATAACATGTGTTTATATGTGTGGAGCTGCCAAACTGAGTGAGCCACTGCATTCGGGCTATAGATGATGGCTGCAAAAAGTATTTTTAATCTTAAGGAATGTTTTCTTTGTCTTTGTCTTTTTTAAAAATCTTTTTCCAGATCATTGCTGCTTAATATTCAGAATAATAAGCAATAATATTTCATGGTTTTTTTGTGTTGAATCACTGTAGTTTGGACTACACTTTTGCTCTTCTGCTAACGTGTCACATCTCTTAATTTGTTATGCTGTTTACACCAGTGAGAACAATGCCAAACCACTTCAATCAAATTAAAGGCCAGGCTTGATTTGGTTTGCCATCGAAGACATTGCAGGAGAGCAGCGGGAGGCATTTATCGTTTGACTCTTTCAGAGAACAAAGGCAACTGTCTCTGGATAGCCAATTAGAGGGATCGCTGAAGAATAGGGAGCAAGGTTCGCTTTGGTTACAGTACAACCGGCTGTGCATGATTGCTCACCCCATCCACATATCTGTCTTTCTGTCTGTCTGTGTTCTGTAGCTTGGCAGGAAGTAGAGATTAAGCTAACTATGTGCGGTCATCCTCCCATTCAAAAGCCTCCTGGCCTTGTTGGCACATTCCTCAGCCAGTTGTGCCAGGCCAGGAGTTATCTTCTCTGCCTGTTTCACTGTGTCTGTGGGGAGACATAGAAGTTTAATACAAAGCCAAGTGGTCTTCGATCGATGCCTGCAGATTAATAGAATCTGACAGATAATTTTTTTAATCTCATTTTAGTGTGCTTGCAAATATTTTTTACACACAGTTCAGCAAAATTAAACTGCACCAAACCTTTTATGCATAAAAATAACAACCGAACCTGTGACTTAGCTAAAAAGCTAAAATGTGACGTGTGCTGTACTGACGTTCTGCACGTCACACAAGTAGCATGTCAGCACTGTGAGCGTGTCCTCTGTCAGTGTCACTCTTGTTCCAGTCGGTCTTTTTTGTCACATGTAGTCACCATCTTCTGACGGAGATAACAGACCCACCATGCTCCTAAGAACTATCATTCTTTAAAACAAAACCAACCTGTAAACACAAAATGGACATGGTCAGCATGGCCTAGCCCACCTGTTTGCAGCCTGCTTCTTGAATCCTGAGATTAGTTTTTTGACATTATGAGCTACAGATGACTCTTACTGAGAAAATCAGGACACTGCATGTTTATACAGTAGCCAGTTGTCAAATGCAAGGTAACCACACTGTAGTACAGTGTAAAGGATGCCCTGCTTTATCTTCTGTTATCCTCTAAATGGGGGCATAATTTACAAAATTAACATAATTAAATAAGACATGAAATGACCGATGGAGGCCATAAACTCTTCTGGATAATGTTTATTGAGATCATAAATCATGTGAGCTGTTGGGTTATTTTGGTCTTTAGTTTATTGCAGCCATAGGAGTCACCCCCCTGCTGGCCATTAGACAGAATGCAGCCATTTCCCACATTAGCTTTATTTTAAGTTTTCATCTTTTATAGTCTACGGGTGAGTGGCTTTTTGCTTGGAATCATAGCCTGAAAATTAGCTGATAGTGAACACAGATTTATGAGATTTGTTGTTGTTGTTGTTGTTGTTTTTAAATGTAACATTAATTATCACAAATGTAGGATTTCTCCTTTTCAGTTTTGTACCTCGGATTTTAGTTTGCTGGTTACTTGGTCATTTTGAGTTGGTGTTTCAAGCTGAAAACCAAAAACTGCTAACCACAGTGAACTATAAAACAAATAACTACATCTTTGCATAATTATGTTACATTTTTCCACAGAGGACAATTTTAAAAAAAATCAAGTTATTTGCTTTCCAAACACACAGAAACAAATTATTGCTTCTATTATGGAAATCACAGAATGACTTGTTTGTTTTAGGTTTAGGTTCAGACTGTTGTCTGGGAGACAGCTGTCTGGGTGATAATGAAAGAGCAAGTAACTTTTGTTTAGGAAGTAAATATATTTGTCTTGGGGACAGCTTGTGTGCAGTTCAGCTTCAAATACTGTAAAGTCTCCATATAATCAATCAGAATAAGCTCGTAGACATTTGCATGTTTCATAACAATCCAGTCCCACTGTGGCTGCGGCAAGCTCTAATCAATACTCTGCACGCACCTTATTGGTCCAGATTAGTTTGCTGAAGTGACTCAGCTGTAGTTGGGGTCATTGAAAATATTGGCAGAGTAAATCAAAAACATGCTCTGGGGATATTTTTAAGACTAAAAGCTGGGATACAGCTTCCACCTGGAAGATTTCTGCTCGGAGAACATTTGACTTCTTTGTACTGTAGTGGGGCTGTGACATTGAGCACTATAGTTTCAACTGTCAGCAGTTAAATGATAACAGTAAATAGCTCTGCGCTCCCTGCTTCAGCTGTGTTGGATCATTTTCCATCTAAATGTATCACATTTAGAATATTGATTGGTAGAGAAGATGATGGAAAGAGACAGCGGGATTTTTTTCATCATGTCATCAATGCCTTGGTGTGGTGATAGATATTGCACGAAATGCTAAAATCTTCTGTCTCATCATGATAGATTTCAAGAGGTGGCGGCTCCAGCTCTTGTGACAAAATCTAGCCGGAAGTGAATATCTTGTGTGAATTTTTCTTCACACGTCAAACATAAAAAGTGCCTTCACACTTTCAGAAGACTCGGTCATATTTACGTCATCTTTCATAAATGTTTTATTATTATTTATTTATCTTGTTATCCTGTTGTCTCTCCAGACTGACAAAATAAAGTAATGCAAAAAGGTAGCTCAGTGAATTAAACAGTGTTAGAGCAGGATGACACAGCAGAGATGAAAGAAGAATGAACAGGCAACTGTCCTCCTGATGTCTGAGCTCCTCTCCCATACAGACTGATCAGTTCCAGCTTTGCAACAGTAACTGGTCACAACGGGCCTGTCAAGCTTTGGATTTATAGGTATACAGTGCATCTTAACTGTTTGTGTGTTCATGTCTTTTCAGACAGAGCTTTAGGACAGGATTATCTGCCCTGATTAAGCTGCAGTTGTTAGCATGGCTGGATAACTAGCCTAAGACACTGTAAAAGGCAGAAGAGTTACAGCTAACACCACCCTAAACAGACCCTTATTTGTGGGCTTGGGGGTTACGTTTAAAAAATCCCATTGATGATTTTCACAGAATTGTATTGACACACCTGGAGTGAATACAAATGAATGCTAACGGAGTTCAGGGGCTATTAAGTAGCAATTATTTTACTAGATCTGGGAAGGATGAAATCGAATAGAGTGACGCTCCTAGTAGCACACGTTCCAGCCGTGTATTCCAGCCGTAACCCTAGCCTTATACCTAACGTCAACCACCACCTTAATCGTGTTAGATAGTTTCTTCCAAAGCGATTTAAATAAAATAAACGTACATGTGTAGATTCATTCCAAATGGTTCTCATGTTTCCTCATTTTTCCCAACTCGTAATATAGGGACGCGCTGGGTGGCCGAAAGCGTAATATACCGACGATTTGTCAAGTAGTGTAAAATGTTACACTTTGGGAGTGAAAACGTGCTGGCTGTTTGCACATTTCCATAATATGATATAAATGAGGTATGTTTCAATAATTTTACACAGTATAGCATAGGGCTGTTCGATATAACGATAAATATCGGATGACGATATAAAAACGTCTATCTTTCATTTTACGCTATCGTTTGTTTCGTGGTGTCATAAAATAAACTGTTTACTGCAATATTTTTTCATCGTTTTGATGGTCACTGTAGTGGCTATATTAATTTCTTATTCTCTTATATTGAATATAACCACACTACAGACGGACAAGCGACTGTTTTTATGCATTGTCGTTAGCAACAACGACGGTAAAACCATCGCGTATCCGCTTGTTTATTTTCCACATAAACCTTTCACAATAAAGCTCAAGATCCTGTTTACACTTTTCAAAATAAACTGAATCACGTGAAAGAGTATGCAGTGTTTACGGATGAGAAGCAAAAAAGAGCTGCCAGGTGCTAAAAAATAAACCTTAGACTCAAACGTTAGAACAGGCTTTTCCCCGCAGCACGCCGTGTAATAAATACTTACATAGAAAACAGAGGCCGTTTACAGCTTATGTCTAAAAATGTATAGTTTCATGCATCGGTTAAAACACTCGACTCCAGCTACATGACGCTCAGCTGGAAACACTTTACACAAGTCGAGCTGCCCGAGATTCACAGAATTTTCAGAAAATGTAAAATTTTTGTGATTTTATATCGTTATCCGGACAATAGATGTCTTATATCGGGATATGAGATTTTGGTCATATTGCACAGCCCTAGTATAGCATTTTAGCTAATTATACCTGCTTATTTTATGTATAGTAGTTGACTGGCTATAACTTCAAAAGAACAAAAGGCTGCTTTTTCATGACTGATCAACTGGTCAAAGCTAATGTCAGGCATTAGCGACAGGTAAAATTTTCATTCCAGCCAGCAAAATGTCATCAAGTATGCCTGCTTTTGTTTTTAAAGGGCCAGTTACTTCAAAAGTGCTACGAACACGGCAGCTCTGACATCCACACTGAGCTAACTGAACCTGAAAATCCCAATTTGTTTTCTTTTGTCAAACATGCACCATTTCTTATGACTGCTTACAGTTTGTTCTTCCCATTCATCATTTCTTGACTACTTTGCTGTGCTTAAGGAAAGGTTGCGTCTACTAGACAACAACGGTAAGCTCCAAGACGAAGGGACATAAGAGCAAGCTAAAAACATATAAGGAAGAGGTATAGAATGAAGTGAAATAGGAAAGAAGGAGAGACAGAGACTCATAAATCAAGTAGAGGTGAGATTGCTGAATCAGGGTTGATTGTGCCTGGGAGAGACAATAAAGCCTGTAATCATCTGTCTCTGCTGCACAGAACTGGCAATTATCTGCCCATACCTGACCGCCAGAACAGAAAGGGCAAGATCCATCTACCTTCACCCTATCACCCTATAGAGCTCCAGCTTTTAAGGGGAAATTCATGTACTGACGCAAGCTGAAAGCAAAGAAGAAGAAAAAAAGAAACTCCAGGAGTACTATTGATATTGAGAAGAAGTGTTGCTGGGATAGTCTTTTTTCATGTATGAAATGTAGTGGGTTGAATCAAAGTAGCTGTTTGGATCTTTCATCTCGTTCCATCCACACACATATTAACACACACGCATAATGTATCCTGTCAATATATTACCTCAGATAAGAGGAGAGTAGCCACTCATTAGGCTGGTATAACACTGCCTACGGAGGCTCCATTTGCTTCCAGTGCAGTTCCTTCATCATAACGTCTGCTTTCAAACAGCTGTCTGATATTGGCATTTAGGGTACAAATTTCCCTCCATTTCCCTCCAATACATCTGAGCCCGAAGCATATGGACCATCACTCTCTGGCTGAAAGCACTGCACTGAGGCCTAAAAGCATTTTTTGCCAGTCCAATAACAGAGCCAAATGAATAGTGTGGCTGTAATTAATCTTTTCTATTGACTGAATAAAACCTCTTGGTGGAACTCAGCTATGTGATTTTTCCCCCCCTCTGTAGCGCTGTGTGTTTTCCATCCCTAATAGAAGAGTTTGGAGAATAATTGCAAAGTTGCTTCCAGTATTATGAATGATCAATGCTTTTATAAAACACAAATTAAAAGGCAAAAAAGGCACTCAAGAAACTAATACATCGAAGCAGGTGCTTTGTAGCAAACATGAGCCTGAAGCAGAGCAGAGGGTCAGCTGTGATTTCTGCTTGTTTGTTCATTTCGCTGATTGCATACTTCAAAGTCAGAAATCTGTCACAGCCACCTGCATGCAGGGACATAATTTAGACTTTTTAATAATTAATTACAATCCTCAGACAAAAATTAAAAAAGAGAGACCCAGAGCACTGTGACAGATTAAGGTGTTGAACATGCTACTTCTATCCTCCGAAGGAGGACATCTTAAGCTCATTTAATAATAATAATAATAATAATAATAATAATAATAATAATAATAATAATAATAATAATAATAAGCAATTATAAAAAAAATAATAAATTGATGTGATGCTGACCTATAGTGTCACAATATAATCAGCAAGCCGTCGGCTAAAAGCGACTAACTGCTCACCATACCTCCCACTCACATGAGTCAGCTGTAAGTCAGAGCATGAGAACTACAAGGTTAGTACGTGAGCAGAACTTTAAATAGTTTCCTGAAACCGAGAGATAGATTCAAGTTTGAAAAGTTAAGTAAAAAACTTTGAAATTAAAGTACTTACAATGTAAAGAAACATTGTGAAAGCACAATGTTTCTTTACATTGTGCTTTCAAGGAGCCAGACTTTCCTGTACTGTTTTAAAGGGGTCTTGAACAATAGTACAATAGTTCTTCAGACTTTCTGAAGATCTTTCAGAGTTTTTCTCAGGATACTCTAGGCCTTGTACCCGACCATTTCCAGAGATTTGTTTTAAAGATTTTTTTTAACTGTGACCTATCAGTCCTTCAAACAAAAGAGGCATCTAACGCAAGGGATGAACCTGTGTTTTGTCCAAACATAAAAGAAAACTTGTATCTTTAGAAGAACTGCCAGACCTATAAATACTATCTACACCAGATAAACAATATCTGCAAGTCGTATCCTTTACAAACAGGAAAGAAATCCAGGACCTGACACAGGACTTGAGAAATGCATCTAGGTTGTCACTGGATCCATCTAATGTTCACCTAAGCCTTAAAAATGGTCTCAGTGGAGGGTGGTTGTCAATAAACCATTCCTAAGGGAAGGAAACAGGGATAAAAGACTGACATTTGCCAAATTACACAAGAACTGGACTGAACATCCATGGCAAGAGGTCTGATGAATCCAAATCTGATGTTTTCAGTTAAAATCCTCATCAATATGTATGGAGCAGGTCAGGAGAGAGCTACAACCGTGAGTTTACAGAAATCTGCAAAACATGGTGGAGGCTCCGTCATGCTTTGAAAATGCAGAGAGTTGTCTGTCAGCTCTCTTTTGCTCCAGAGAGGTAAAAAAATCATGCACCCTTGAAGACCATTTCGTCAGTCACTCCTCTTGGTTTAGCCAGCAGTCAGTGTCCATATTGCCAAGGGAGCTGCACTACCTGATAAGCAGAGGTAGAGGTTCTCTGACACATCTGTCTGCTTGATGAGCCAAGTGTCAAAGCCCCCCAAAGTGCTGGATGGAGTGCATCAATAAACGACTTTAATCCCCTCCTGGGGCCAATGTCCTCCCCCTAATAAGGGATCGTCTTACACCACTGGCAGAAAGGAGAGAGGTAAAAGTGACTTGGCAGGGGCTTCAGCACGGGGATGTACTGTACACTGGGAATTGTCTGTACACAGGTAAAAGGCTGTAAATCAAACGCGCCTGCTGTTGCCTTAATTGCAGGACGGAATTGGTGTTTTGTTTCCTCCTCCTCCTTATTTTCCCTCGCTCCTTTGCCCTCTATCGCCCTTTTTCACTCTTTAGTCTATATGTCTGTTTGTTATCACTCTCGTCCTATAACACCGCCTCTGTTTTTATTTTCTCTTTTTTATCTCAGGCTATTTTGCCCACCTCCGCTATGTATCCCACTCTGCCCCAGACGGTCTAACTTGCCAGACAGAAGCGGAAAAGCAGAAGGATGGGGGACGGGCAGTATTGGTTGTGCTGAAGGACGAGTGGGTTGCTAGCATCCGCAGGGAAGATCCAATGAGTGTCCTAGTCAGAGTGACCCTAATTAACCACATATTATCTGCAGGCTGTGTGGAGGATTAAGGCCCTCAGCTCTAGACCCTACAGGCCTGGAGACCCATAGACAGAGACTCTCTGCTAAAGCACACTTCATATTCTGCCTCAAAGCAAGACAGAGAGAGAGGTGGGGGCGTGAGGCAGGACCATGAAAAAATAGAACCAAAGAAAAGCAGAAATCTTGCTGAAGGGAAGACAGGTGGCTTGAAGCACATCTGTGGGTGAGGACCTTTCTATAATGAGCAAATAAACAAGACAAATAAAAAAAAAGTGCAGGAGGAATATGTAGTGACTGTTACTGACACCTTCACAAAGAGGAAGACATAATTTGGCTTTGTCTGTCATATCCCGAACATATCCATTCCCCCCTCTGCCCAGGTGGTGTTTGAATAAATTGAAGTTTTTGTAGGAGGAGGGGATCATTATTCTACGGAGAGATAATGAGCTCATTTTCTCACCTGACATTAAAAATCCCAGAAATGAACACTTGGCTACATTGACAGGTTGTCATATACACGGCGTCAACAAGGCAATGCAATCTGGGAACTACAGAGAACCCTCATTGACACAAACAATAAGCAGCCCCCACAGGCAGGCAGAGACTCTGATTTCTGTAGAAAACATTTTAGTAGCAGCTGTGACATACCTCATTTCAGATGAAAGACGAGCCAATATCAACAACAAGATTAAACAGGAGATTAACTGACACCAAGCAGCCAACTGTTTGAAGAATCCAAAGGTTATAGCTCATAGAGCATGCCGTCTCTTAAAGCATAATAGTTATTACCAGTGTTATGAGCTGCTGGTGAATTTATTTCACATTTACATAACAGCCAAACCACTGTATAAAATAGTGCAGTGTTAACAGTTCAAGCATTTACAGGGCTTTCATGAAGCATTACAGGGTAAATCTATCCCTTACTAACCCTGCTGTTCGTCTGCCATTCTGAGTCACTGCAACATGTTTCCGTGATGTAATTCCGGCTCTAAGTCCCGAGTCGAGGCTCGCGCTGTCACCTACCTCGGTCGGTGTCGTAGAGGTAGACGAACTTCTGCCATTTGTAGTGAGAGAGGAGGCTGAGGACAGCACCCCGGAGGGCAGGTCGCATCTGGATGACAAACTGCACCTCATTATCGGTGGGGTAACTGGGTGTGACAAAGGAGGTGTGCAAAGCGCCGCAGAACGAGGTCAAGGTGTTCATGGACTTCTTGTCGTAGAATCCGAAGATGGCGTACACCCCGCGGGAGAACTGAGAGCAAACTGCAGGGACAGCAAAGTACATGAAGGACACGAGTTAAAAAAAAAACATGATCATTCTCCGCAAGAACACTTTATTTTGGATACTTGACCCCTCAATAATATCCAATCGAGGGTTCGTATGACTCTAAAGGAAGCTCAGCGCACTTGATAAATTGTTAACAACATAAATAGCTTAAGAGTCAGAATCTTAATGTTGTTGTCTTTGTTTTTTTTTTATGATGTAGCTTCAAAAAATACATTATTAAGCGTTGTTAAACCCAAATTAAAAAAAATTAAATCAAACTTTCTTTGTCTTTTGTGCCAGCATTGTTGAGATTTTAAAAATAAGCAATACAACGTCTGCAACGTTCTCATATCTTATAGAATGAACAATCAAATATATCGACACGGCTAATTCAGAGTAGGTTTGGAGAGAACTCAATAGTGTACCTATTGTGAGTTACAAACTGGGGAACTTGAATTTTCTGAACAGTAAAAGCCGGCCAATAAAAGACCCTCAAAGCCTTTGTGGCTAAAATTATTACCCATTATTTTATAAGCTGTTTCGAGTCCTCTGGCTTTAGATTAACCCCTTAATTTTGAAAACAATCTAGAAAGGAATCAATATAAAACAATTCCTAGCGTTGCCTCCCCAAAATGCTTTCACATTTCTTGTAAACCTGGTATGCAACCTGTCTTACCACTAGTTCCTCCCTTGAGGTCCTTGCAAGAGTTATTAAAAGCAATTTTTAAGAAAGTAACCTATGACTGTGTGCACACGGAGTGTTTGTTGTGTTTTATATTTGTTCCATCAGTAATGGCAGATGGAGAAAGATTTGGTAGCTCCAGTTTCTCCCGTCAGTACGTCAAAGTATACTTTGATAAGATGCTGAACCCCAAACTGCCCCTGTTCCAGTGATAGGTAAAAGCATTTTTAATTTGAATGCTGATTTGTCTATTTCAAGTCTCACCCTGAAGTAGTGATACAAAAAAGGGGACTTAAAAAAATCTTCCTGTGAATACTTATGTACGGAGGCTGCAGTTGATCTGTATTGAGCCTTTACATGTTTTCCTGTGGCTTAAGGGGTAACGTTCACTAAGTATGGAGACAGCATTCTATCTGAAGGGGAACAGATCCAGTGGTAGTGGTTCAGAAATGCAAGAATTGCAGCATTTCTGTGTGTCTGCGTGGCAGTCAAGTGATAGAAACATCACGCCATTCACTCAAGGTCTCCCGCACCCACTAGGAGCTCCCACCGGTTATCGCTTTGCTCCCTCTTCCACGGTGAACGACTTACTGCAGCATTCACAGCAGCTGTGTGCACCGCTGCTGCCTGTCGTCGCTTCTGTTGCCTCCCACGGAAGAGCTGAAAAAGACAACTCTTTGTGCCTCGAGTGCCAAGTGAATCTAGTTTCATTTTCAGTGACCTTACACACATGTTTGTGTTTCAACAACTCCACACAGTGTTTGCTATTCTCCAATGTGCGCTGCATGATGAGAAGTATTGGGTCACACCTCTTGGTGTTTTCAGGCCCATTTCCACAGTGTATAAAGTGAACGCCAAGCCATGCGGTTTGTCTTTACAAATATTTGTGAAAGAATGGGTCGTTTTAAAGAGGTCACCGAATTCGAGCCATGGATGGGGTGGATCAAGTGATATATCTCAGTCACAAAGTAGGAGACCACATAATGTTACAGAGCTGAGGTGCATAGTGTCCCAAACCTCCTCTGGCATTAACATCAGCACAAAAACCGTACGCCAAGAGCTTGGTAGTATGCGTTTCAATGGCCAGTCAACTCCTGTACAGTAGGTGTGATGTGGCCCAGGATTTTTGTCTCTTAGTATCACAGTGTTTCAGTTTCATATCTAATGTGAACAGAGTCAAAACAAAAAGACAAAACAGTTTTAAGACGTGCAAATGAGGATCACATTTCAATAGACTGACCCAGAAGGTCAGCTTCTGAGGGAAAAAAACAACCACTTTAACTAGATGCACAAAAAAGACCCTGTTTTATAAGACTGCTATCTAAGGAGACCAAAGGTGGAACTTAAAGAAAATAAACAGTTACACAATCATTTTCACTCCAACATCTCAGTAGCACCAGTAGCATTTTTGATCAGCAACATTTCTTGAGAGACGTTTTGATTTGTTTGTGTATTCATCGCGCACTCTGGCGGGATTGGCGTAAATTGTTAGGCAGGGGCAACTTCCATTCACTCAGAAGCCATTAATGTGTAAACTAATATTTAGAGCTACAGGTGTGTTTTGCTTTCCTACCCTATCATGAATGACTGTTCACTTATTCTGATTGACTCTCAAGCGTTCCCGCTGGGTAATCAAGCATTCTTAACATCCGTAAACACTTTGAATATTCCAGAGGATGATGGGAAGGAAAAGGACGGGGAGGAAAGCTCTAGCCAATCTTATGTAATGGCTATGTTAAAAATTTATTTTTGATTGGCTAATGGACAAAAAAATATAAGTCATATGATGGGGAAACATCAGATATCGCTTTGGCTCTTGCTCACTTCTTTAAATAATCTCTGGTAGTATTCTTTAAACTGAAAACAAAACAGAAATCCATCACCAAAGTGACAGTTGGCATTTTGTGTGTCCATCTTAATCAAGGAGAAGATGCAATCACAAACACAAAATAACTTGTTTTCCTTTTCTTGTGCCCGCAAGGACTCATCTGACTTTGTAAAGAACTGTGCTACAGCATGCACAAACCTTTCTGATGCTCAGAGGACAACACAACAGCGCTTATGTATTTGACTCTTTAGCACAATTGCTGTGTGAATAAGAGATCTGCTGGGATTTTCCTCATCCTCTTTAATTCTGTTCCCTCCCCTATCTGTCCTGGTACAGACACCTCGTTCAAGGTATAAGCAGTCTCAGTCTCACACACACCACAGGCAGGCACGTGCACGGATGCAGAGTCGCAAGCACGTACGCACACAGCCGCGACGCAGCTCCTTGATAAGTGAATCAACAGATGGACAGCAGTATTGTGGGTAAGTGCTGCTGGGTAAGTGGTGCAATCTCCCACAATGAATGGGAGCCAGTAGGAGTTCCAGCTCTCGTCGAGGCCCACTTTTCTCTGCACTCCCTCTTAATTTGGCCCGGTACTGACACAGAACCTATCCTACGGGACCAGATCTGGCAGCCTCTTTCTCTCTGCTCAGCTGTCCTCTTCTTATTAGGTTGAGCTTGAGCAAGCCTAAGTTTCAATAACATGTATGTCCATGCAATCCCTTCTCGCTCTGCTCACACTGGTCTTTTTTGCTCTCATCTTCTTCCACGGTTTGTCCCCTCACAGAAGTGCAAAGCTCTGTGTTGCGTTGATCCCATGAGGGTAGGTTCTGCTAAAAACTGATATACTGCTTTTTTGGGGGGAGACATGCACCAGTTACGCACACTGCAACAGATCTGCCAGCATCCTCAAACTCCACCCCTTAGATATAATTCACAGTGAACTCTTCTGCTTCAAGAGCTCCACACTCTTTTCCTCAGTCTCTCCGTACTGTCCACCTCCGGAGTCATGTTGCATTCCAGATACCTCAGAAGTCTGATGTCGGAACAGGATTTGTTTTGGCCTTTAGCATGGTGGAGCCATTATTACTAACAGTACGGGCCAACTAAAGATGGCACCTTAAGGCTTAGAGGTGTCCACAGTGTGTCCTCTCTCCATCCCATCACTACCAGCTGCTCACTACAGTTTTTCCTTCCTACTTTTACCAAGTGGATCCTTATAGGGGTCATTGTTGGGCATTTTCTCTGTACTATTGTGGGGTCTTTATCTTACAATAAAGCACCTTGAGGTGACTGTTGTTGTGATTTAGCACTGTGTAAATAAAATTGAATTGTTCATGTAGCATAGCCTGAAGATGAGCTGCAACCCCTTAAAGGATGATTCTGGAAAAGAAACATCATCTCATCAAAAAATTATCCCTTTTTCCCCCAATTTTTACAATCTGCTGTGAGAAAATAGCAACGAGCAACTTGCTTTTTAACTCGGTGCAGAAGGATGAAAAAACAAAGTCATGTTTGCTCTTATCATCAACAGCAGGGAACTCACAAAAGGGATGAGTAAGTGGGTTTTTTTCTTAAATCAAGGCACCGGCTTTTGTGCGATATTGTAACTTTCTTTTTGTTTTACATTTCGTTGTTGAAAGCGGAACCAATTTCCTACATCGCTACTTTGCCAATAACTTTAATTAATTTAATTTGAATGCATTTTTTAATAATACTAATATTTTAAGAGTGAATAACAAGACAGTGGAGCAGCAGAGCACATACAGCACATTGGGATTTTTGTTTGCAGCAGCCAGAGAGCAATCAGTAGAAACACCGATCAAGCTGGTTCTTTGCAGTGAAAGGGAAATTCATTTGGACAAACTTGTGGGAATCTCTTGCTGTCTCAACACAAAGAACTTGTTGCATCAGTATTTCTTAACCTTCTAGTATCAAGATGCCCCTCGTGTGTGATTCTGAAGAGACAAACTCAAATCCGAGTAGTGTCATACACCTCTCCATACGGCACTTCTCTCCACGTCCTTCACTGTCTAACTCCGCTCTCTTGTCCTCCGTCCTCGCCACCTTATTTGACCTCTTCTTTTGTTGCCTGTGTTTTTTCTTTCGCCCCAGCCATCTGGTCATCCCCCAAAGCACACATCTTCTTCAAGCATGGCAGGATCTCTTTCCACCTGAGCGCCTCCCTCTTTCCACACTCGAATTGTTCCCTCCCCATATTATTGCCCCCAGTCCATCAGTGGACCGAAGATTGGTGTTGGGGAAAGAAAAGAAAAAAAAACATGGTACAGTCAGGGGACAGGGCTACTGTGGAGAAATGTCCTGCCCTCAGCTTTATGTCTCTGTAATTAAATAAACGTGATAGAAATGTTTTGCTCCGCTTGGAAATAAGCGGCCTGTCTCCAACTCTGAAGAAATAACACATCAGATAATAAGATTCAGTGGTTCTGTGTCACCTTGAGTTTCAATAATACTAATTTATTCAAGAGTCCTCAGACAGCTGTGTGCATGTAGAGTCATTATAGGAGCTTGTATGAGGACTGTGTGGTAAACAAGACTACATAGATAACTCCCTCTCATCTGCTCCCTCTCTTTTCTTCATTCTCCAATCTCATTTGCCCCTCTTTTTTCATTTTTTTCTTCCTCTGCAGCTAACTGTGCCTCCACCCCCCACCCCGTCACCACTCCCCCTTCCTGCTGCAGGGAACCATGCATCCCATCTCCAGTTCACTGGTCAAACACACACAGTGTGCCGCCCTCATTCCCTTCCATAATCAGGACAGTCGCTAGTGCTACAGGGATGTTACATTTCTGATGCATCACTTGAGATGCCTGGCCTGGAATGCTCGTTCAGAGGGATATGTGGTGTCCTGTAGGCACGCACGGCTAATTCATAAAAAAGAAAAAAGGAAAAAAAACAACCTTTTTTCTCTTTTGTGGCCCACAAGCCAGGGTCTTGCACTGCCTTGGGACGGTGTGCGGTGCAGAGGGTTGCAGCAAAGGGTAAATGTCATTGCTGATTGTATCGTTTTAGCTGTTTTCCATTTTTCCACATTCTCACTTTCTCTCTTTGGCTTCGTTCTTTCTTCTCTCAGCCAGTTGTCCTCCATTTCCTGCCTGTGTCTGGATCTCCTTCTGCCTCTGGTCCCCCCACTCGCACCCCCCACTGTCGCCTGCCTACATCAGGACCAGTCAGTCCTGCTCTGAAAAAGGGATGCTGTCACAGGGAGATAGCTTGTAAGTGCCCTGGGGAATTGCATCGAGTCTTGTCATATAGAGATGTGAAGTGCCTCAAACCGTTAACACAAATGGTAGAGCCGGATTCAAGAACTACTCAACTGCAGTGGTGCTGCGAAACGTTAAAAGGAAGCTGTTACTAGTCCTGCTGAATCAACGTCTCCAATCTATTTAGACTTCACATGATCTGCTGGGCTAAATGACACCAGTGCACACACTGAAAAAAAGAAAGTATGCGGTATAAACACTCACACGCTTCAATACAGCTGTAGTGGGTATTCGAACAGGGCTATATTTTTTACATTACTGATATGTGACTCGTAATGATGTCAAACAATCATGCTGCTGTTTAACAAGGCTCTGTACTGTGTGGTCGAGAGCTGAGTCCTGTGAAAACACAAGCTAAAGAAAATGGCAATACGACTACAGGAAAACAGTAAAAAAACAACAACATGATAATAACACAGAAAACACCAGAGAATACAGAATCAATCAGTATACCTCAGTGATACCGTGCCTTTATAACTTCGGTAAAAGTACCGAAGGAGTTTCTGGCTGCTGAGAAGTGATTCTATGCATAAAGGTATGATCCTTTTGCACAAAACTGTGGTAGTAATTTGCATATTTTTTAAATGTATATGCAATTTGCAGGGGAGGGGGAAAAAAGGACTTCGAGGCGTTATAAAAGATAGCATGCTTGCTAATTCTCAAGGATACGCTGAATGTAAAGAGGAACGCTGGGAATCCCCTTTGCTAAATATACCTCCTCTGCCGTGTAGGAAGCAGCTATACATGTGTCCTGAAGCATGTATGTGAGTGTTAGTCTGGTGGAGTGCATGATGGATGATACAGGGATGAAGATCCCAGCCTACGGATACTTTTTCACCCTTACCCTTGAGCCCACCCACCTAGAGATCTGTCTTGAAGACAAGCAAACACACACACATATACATGAAAATCAGTATGGAAAGTATTTTCCTTCACCTTGGTAAAAGACATAATAAATAATGTAAATATACATATTTTTAGTATAATAAATATATATAACAAACTTGAACAAATAACTCCAAAACCACCAATGAACAGTTTCTCTCATGTGGTGCAACAGAGGGCTTTTGAAAAGCACACTAGCTGTTTCATATTGTAAGCATGTGTTACATCATGGTGCTCTTTATTATGTCTGAATAAATGAGTATAAGGTCCCAGTACTGGCCTCTCTGGGTGCAATTCTAGTTTGTATGTTTTGTTCTTTTTTCGTGACATTTGGTTTATTGCTAGTAATGATTTTTGGTGTCTACCACCTGTGAACATGCTAGTCGGTATAACTGGGAAAAATACCTTTCGCTAAAAGAACTTCAGAGATTGTCAATAGAAAATTGTACTTAGTAGTCAGTATAATCTTTTAATAATATAAGTTTGCATATGGTAGTGATAGGATGTGCGATCCTTAATAGTCTGCAAAGGCTTTGTGTGCATTCCAGAGTGCTCTGGCATTCACACCCACATCCTGGGAGCATGGGAGAGGTCGTACCTTGTCTTATTGTTTTATGGTAGGATAAACGTAGCTATGTCAAGTTTTAGTCTAAGTGCTTAGATGAACTGTTGGACTTCCAGACCAGCAGGTTTAGGGAAGTCGGTTATGGGGTCACACACTGACTCCATACCTACACCCACACACACACACACACATATACACATCCACATTCCAATGTAAGGAACAAACACCCACTGATGTATAAAATAAAGACCAGGGTAGTCTCAGAGCTGCGAGTCCCTGAGCCCTCACTCTTGTACGAGAGCTCTGGTGGCTGCCCTTGCTAGCAAGTGAACCTGTGTGTTTCTCCTCTCTGATTCTCAGCTGAAGAAGTGTTTTAGAATACATCTCTTGACAGAGATGTTTATCGTACAGCTCTCAGTTAACAAAATGGTCTCAACGTAACTGATCTCACAGTTTTCAGTTTCAGTTTTCAGTTTTATTTGTCATATGCAAGTTAGCACAGGGTCAACATTGCAATGAAATGTGTTTGACGAGCAGCAGTCACTCAGCAGCATGATACAGTAGAAGAAAATATAATAAAATATAATAAAATAATAAAAAAAATAGAAAAATAGTAAGGAGCAAAATATTAAAGAGACATGGTAAAAGAGAAAAGATGACTAAATATATATGTATCTATAAATATAAATATATGTACACTAGTGATTAAATAAGAAAATATGACGGGAGGGCAGATGGGATATTGCACAGGAATGAGCAGCAGAAAATTACAGTATTGCACTTTTAAATATAAATATCAATAACAATAAAGTGGAGTGACCAGTGCAGATTAAACAGAGTACTTGTGAAGCTGCAGGTAGCTTCTGAGTGCGTCCTGTGGACTGTGTTGTGTGTGTTTAAGTGTTGTGGTTGAGGTGTCGTATGGCTTGGTGGTAAAAACTGTTTTTAAGTCTTGTAGTCCGAGCAGACAGACTCCTATAACGTCTGCCAGAGTCACAGTGCCATTTATGCTACAGGCTGCCATTATTGTTTTGAAAACTGTTTTGAACACTGTCATCACCATATCCCACGGCTTCATCTGAACAAATATTGTTCGGCCAAAGATGCATTATGATAAATTAATTTGAGAGTGATAGGGAGTACTACTGACAATAACTTGTCTCCTGTCTCCCTGTGCTTTCTTTCTTCTTTTCTTGCCACACGACGGCAGACGGCAGCTCCTCTCTGAGCCTGGTTCCACTAGAGGTTCCTTCATGTTAAAAGTGGGTTTTTCCTTCCCACCATGACAAAGTGCTTGTGCTTTGTAAATTGAATTGAAATGAACTGAGATTGAGCTCACATTACAATAAAATGCTGTTCTCAAGCAATCATATTAAACTGTCCAACTGATGCTCCCTGTCGCATTCTTGTGTTGTGTCTCCTGTATAATTATACACAGCGTTTAAGCAACTGTCACAAACTGACTGTCAAACCTAATCGGAATCTGTGTGTTCATGCACTGTTCTGTAAACGGCATTTAAAGATTCATATATCACACTTTCGTCACGTTAAGCTGCACCGAAGTGCGTCGTAAGGCAAATTCCTGACAGAAAATGGCTGTGTGCGTTTTATTGTATCTATAAAGTGTACACCACTGCAAACTGTAAAAACCCTGTGGATTTCCTATTTGTATGACACCTTAATAACAGCCACACACAAAAAGGCAACTGTCCAGTAACCTTAATGTTCAAATAAGCATTTATATCTATCAAAGTGATGTCTGACTGGCTGCCTGCAATCTTGGTTGTGCAACTTCTTAGCAAAGAACGTTTGTATTGTATTACAGCGTTCTCACAGAAGGATGATATCTGACCTAAAAAACAGTAGGTCCGAACAAGACACAGCCAGCTGTTCGGTGTTGTTATCTCAGACACAGGATTAAAATATCAGGAAATGTATCTCAGTTCATTTACATGACTGTTTCAAATATTGGCTAATTTATCTAATTAAATAAAAGTAGTTAAATACGAAAGTGATGGCTTTGATTTCAAGCATTTTTAAATAGGAAAACTAATACTAAAAAATAATAATGTACTAGTACTAATATTAAAAAATAGGACTCTGTGACAACTATATGAAACAGATTATGTTAATATGGTGTTACTGCAACAACCATGCTAAAAAAAAAAATCACTCATACATTTAAAATATGAATGATTAATTCTTATTTACTCAAAGTGGTGCTTATCATTTGGGCACAGATAAAGCAGGTATCGGGTTTTCTCCCTGTCAAATAATGTTTTAAAAAGAACTGAGCCAACGTCATTTCTAAGTCGAGCTCAGGTCCCGTTTATGGTCTGCATCCGAAGCCTTTGTGCCTTCGTTAATAACGCCTGACACATTAAAGCTTCAACTGCTGCGACTCAGAATGAAACAGTGAGCTGTGAAACTGACCAGGGGACCAGAGTCACTCAGGTTAAATCCGGAGTCCACGCACGTAGCATCACTAAGGTTCATTAACTATTGCTATATTTCCTCGTTTTTCTCTGCAGCCTTTCACCCATCAGCTCCCTCTCCTCTCCACCTGCCATCTTGGTGATATAGTCCTGTACTTGTGAGCATGGCCGGTGAACAAACCTCAAGGGACTCAATGACTCTCAACTCCATCTCCTTCTGACAGATATTTTCTGGTCCTACCATCATGCTTTTCTTTGAACACAGAACAACACACTGGGCTGAGAAGCACCGTGCGGGTCAAACAGACATACACTGCGTACACAGAGGACCTGGCCTGCGCATGCGGTGATGTCTTTATTATTGTGGCGATGCCATCTGCTCATTGTGATGCAGAGTATGGGAGCAGGAGGTTGCACGAGAGTGCTGTTCTTATGTTTAATGCGCTGGACATTTCTAAAGTTCAGATAACATTGTAGTGGCGGAGCTGGATGATTGGACAAGTTGCCGAGCATCTCTGGGAAAATCAGTTTGATAGCACTCAAGCGATACATGCAGAAATCTCACTTTGCCTGGCCCTGTCCACTGCATGTCATTTCCTTGACACATGCAATTAAGGACTATCTGTGGAAGCAGATAACAGAACTAAACCCTTGGCCCTCGCTTCACCTTGACAGCCATGCTCTGAGATACTGGCCCATTACATTGAACAAATAACAATCCCCTCTCTCTCAGGCTTGTGTAGTCTACCATTTGCTGCAATGCAGAGGCAAGAGGAGTGCTACAGGACTTGTCTTATCCTTTCAAAGATGATCGTTCCTTTCACCTTCAGAAGGATGTCACCGCTGTACAGAGCGAGGACAGCTGCTAAACGCTGACCCTTTTGAGGCTGCCGGTGTGCATTTTTAAGGAGGATTCAGCCAAGTGTGAAACATGTAAGGCTTATGATATTCTGTAATTGGATTTCCCAGAAAGCTGGTGACAAAGTCCCTCACATACCACTAATCCTCCCAATCAGCACTGCGGGACTAAAGCATGCCCTTCCTCGCAAATGAATATGGAGGAAGAGAATGGTGGATGATCGTAGAAGAAGACTGGTGTGGACTGCACTACAGGGATGGCGAGCCGCCAAAGGTGTGCCAGCACTTGACTTTCAACAAGAACGCTGGGGTTTGATTTACATGTGGGACCCTTTTAGAAACTTAAGTAGCTACACGGTGAAATAAACCCGTCCACAACAGTAAACATGCTGGAAAATGTATATCTCCAGACTAGCGGCTGCTAGAATTTGCTTAATTTTGACACTACTGGTTGTAATAAGCTTCTCACACAATCGACCTATAGGGTCATTCTTTGTGGGAGAGCAGTCTCTGATAAAATGGGCAGATTGGCTCTGCTGAATTGCAGGAAACAGCTCACCTAAGGACTGCCTTTAAGAAAAGAAGACATAAGAAAAAACCTCTTAGCTCCATCAAAGAGATTAAAGGAATGGGATAAGAAGATGCCTCTAAATTATTCGACTTGACTACAGGAGAGCTGGGCTTGCCTGAGTAAAGATTTGTGGTGATATTTCAGGTATAGAGTGCTGCACCCAACTGACTTGTTTTGAATTCTATTCACCACAGCGGGAAAAATACCTGGCAGCCGCAAACCTCTCCTGTTCCTGCTATCATTTGGATGGATTGTTAAAAAAACAAAAGAAAAATAAGAGTAAACTTCGTGGATATCTGGCAGGCACACATAGTTTTCCATCAGTGTCAAAATGCTCCCTTTCCCCCCTCTGACCTCACGTATACCCCAGTTCCGTCTGTGCCTCACAAACCAGTGTGTGTTTGTCATTTTCTCTTTTCCTCATCTGCAAGACTGAACAGCAAGAAGTCTTGAAAGTCTCATGCTGCTGTTAGAGTGAACACCGTCTGATTTTAATGTTTCTGACTGGTTGTTTCCATCCTTTAGGGGGATTTCGGATGCCTGTTTTTCGTGTACAGTCAGAGTTATATGCACCTGCAAAGCCAAGAGTGTGCTGCCTAGGGAAACTGAGACGGGATGACTATCTGCCAATCTCACGAGGTCTGCTTACCGTGCATGTAAACTAAGCCTTTGCCCCTGGTGACACTAATCAAATTTCATATTGCAATCCATATCCTATGACGGCGGAACAATCCAAGTCGAGCCATGAAGGATTTCCATTGTGAAGCTTGATTACAGAGTACAGAGAATTTTAAAACAGCACCTCTCTGAGCCCATTCTCCCCGAGCCTTTTGTCTTTCAGTGAAGAATAATAGAATAAGTCAATGAGGACAGGAGATGGGACCAGTTGTTTAACCTTGAAGGCATCACTTAAAGACTTCCCTCTCCTTTTCAGCCTTGGTGCCGGCATAGTTAAGTATGTAGAGTCCAACACCACTTTTCATCTTATTAGTGCCCTTCCTGAGATGGTGCTCCGTCCCTGAATGATAAAGCTAGGGGGAAGTAGGGGAGAGGCTGAAATGGAAAACGGAGAGCTATGTAAGGGAATAAGTTGTAATCCCCTTATATTCTGGGGCCTCGGCATGCACACTTTTCTAAAAACCAATTTCCCCACAAATACAAATAAAGATTTTTGGTAAGTGGCTTCACTTCAGATCCACTTCGTATAGCGGGCAAGAAGGTTCTCTTTTCTCATTTGATGAAAAGACCTCCTATTTTTTTTTCTCAGTGGACTCGTCATTGTCTGGATGTGCTGGGCACACATACCAATTAAAAGACTTAATAGCAGTCTGATATATTGCCTGATATAGTCGCCATGCTACAATGTAATCAAGTCATAATAAGCCACAGGTATTAAAATATCTCTTTTTATCCCGACAAAGACACTCTGTAATAGATTTTATGAGACTAAGAGACTGGAGAAAGCAAAATACTATCCGCTATATTTTTTGAGACATAGATAAATGGATAAGGCTTATATAGGGCTGTGTACAAACCCCGCAAACAGGCCAACTTCCAGAAAATAAATAAACACTCAATGGTTTGCTAATCTCTTAAATCTTATATTTAACTGAAAATACCACAAATTAGTTATTTTGAGTTCTTCTCAAATTGGATGACAACAGGTGTCCATGCCTGTCACCCAGTGAAAACATCTGGGACATCATTAAAACAAATATTACAACAAACGCAGCCTCGAGCAGCCGAGCATTTGAAATCGTATATCAAGCAAGAATGTAAAAAGACTGTTGTTATTACTGTTACTATTAGCTTATTTTGTCCCTTCTTTTATTTGATCACTGGCTGAATATAGTTATACAGCAGTTCTTTCCACATTATACACACTACACGTCTTCTTATATCTCTACTATCCCCTTATTCCAATGATTGTTGGAACATGGTGGATAGTAGATTGTTTTCCAGTTTGTGTTGTTCTTATATGTATCTTGTCCATGTCCTGGATATGTCAATATCAATAGCTTATTTGTTAATAAAATTATAATAATTATTATAATAATAGAGGGATGTTGCAGAAATGGTAAATATAAAAACATCCAGTGGTTTGCTAATCACCTAAACCCTGTATTTAATTGAAAATACCACAAAGTGAGAATTTCTTCTTTCTAGCTGTCCAGACATGTCACCCAATGACAAGATCTGAGGCTTCATGAAACAAATAGCATAACAAATCAGATCTTGTGCAGTTAAGTGGTTGAAATCATATATCAAGCAAGATAAAACTACAGCAGTCGATCGATGGTGTTGTGATGCAACGCAATTATAAACACGTGCCTGCATAAAGGTTTTATTGTTTCGGTGCTCAAACCGGTGGACCAATAAACCATCTGCTGTGAGAGCGCTCAGGATGCCACGAGCCACAGCTTGTGCTGGCTTTTACTCACACGGAGATCTTAGGATGGTTCAGTAATACTCCGAATGAACAGTCTGAAGCTGGTGAATGAACTCCCTGCATAGATTTTAAAAAAAGGAAAAACCTGCAGTGCCAAACAACACTGTGCGTCAGACCTAAAGCTCTAACTCGGCCTAACAGTGATGTTCCTCAGCATTAAGTTTGGGTCAGTTTGAAGCAGAAATGACGCTTGCTCTCAATGCATGTTTGGATTCCATCATGAAATCAAATGGAAGCAGTTCAAGAAAGATAATCAGAGGACAGTGTGAAACTAGCAGGAATGCTGAAAGCGCTGCAGTGCTGCCTGAGGAGATTACCTTGAAGGGATACAAGTCAAATTCAAGTCAGGCTTTTTTCTCAGATCACTTTTCGGTCATACCTCCAAAAAGCTGGTTGCACCTTTTTACTGAGATGCTGAGAACCCATTTACTTTTTTGCAATAGCAGCTTTGCAAACAAAGGACAGCCTTGATAGCTGTTTTTGCATGTTGCTCATTTCTGCTTTTCTTTGTTGGCACTTGACTGACTGGCCCAGTGGACCAACTTTTAGCAATGCGGCTGAGCTCCAAGATATCAGCATTCACAAAATTATTCTAGGTATAGCTAATGTCACAGGTGGCTTGAAACTACAACTAAAAACTCTTTATCATTCTTTTAAATACACAATGATTGATACCACAATTTTCTGACCTAAATTTCATAATAACATTTTATTAAATTCAGAATTTGAGTCCCCATTGCAGGATTTGGTTAACCCCTCGTGCAACAAGAGGCTTCATTAATCCTAAATATTTCATTCACTTACATGGTGTCCTAGGGCTAAAAAGCTTTACTCAGAGACAAACCGCAGAAATTGGGAGTGAAATGTTCACTGACTTTTCACAAACTTTGGCCACATGAGAGCAATTTCCAAACTTAAGCTTCTTCACGCATAAAAGACCCAAAGTCTATCCCCTTACAGCTTAGTGATGGTGCATGTACAGTAGCAGCACTAGCAGCACTACAATGGGCAGAAGGAAAATAGAATGAACAAAGTCCTGAGAAGAAAGCAAAGGCACATAAAGCGAGCCTGATGAGAAATGCACGCCCTTGACACACTGGAGAAATACATGTTATTCAGTCTTACTCTCCATTTCCAGCAGAAATAGAAAGGTGCTATTCGGCATCCACCCTTTAAACATATTGTACATTCCTTTACACAAAGTTAATTTCAAAAGTCCTACTTTTGGCTCCTCTTCAAATCGCCGCCATCGCAGTTCTGCTAGAAAGCGGGTGCGGCTCATCCGCAGAGATGTATAAAATCTCACATATCAGCTGACAGCATATTCCAAACACTCAACTTCAGCGTACAAGTGGGAGCTTCTGTGTCAGCGATTGAGAATCCAGTTCACACCACTTGCATGTGCACAACCCAGCGTGCGCTAACACCGTTGCTGGTCACTTCATCTTTCCATCTACTGTGCCTCTCTCGTCCACTGTTCCCTTCTTTCACAAACATGGCTAATCCACTGAACTCGTTCATGTCCTTTTTCATCACATTCTAACACTGTCAGGGCTGCAAAGGGCACCGGCTTCTGTGAGAAGCTTTCCATTCAGGCCTCTGGAATAGATTCACTCCAAACGGCCTTTTCATTCTGCAGCTGCGATGGATTAGCTCTGTCATGGGTCCAGATGAAGTTTGCTTCCCTGATCTGCAGGCCACACTGCGCCACATAAAGCCACACAACCAGGATTTTTTTTTTATGGAGGGAGGGGGTGGGGTTGAAAAATAACAATTAAGGAATGGCACTGACGGCTACCGAATAGTTGATGGTAGAATGATAGAACACTTCAATATTTCACAGCACAGTTATGCATGGACACACTAACATGGACAGCGGCCTGGGAGCTACCGCCCACAGGTTTTACGTATCCATGTGTGAAATGGCAAGAGCCACACAACAGCACTCTCCGAATTAACTGTTGGAGAGAGAAAGAGAGGAGGGTCATGGTTGAAAGAGCACATCATGTTCACTTAATTCTCACTCATGGGTATAGTGAGCTCTAAGGATGGGAGAATACCAGTAGGAAATATGTAAAGCACAACCACACCGCCGTGCTGCTTTTAAACATTTTTGCCTGATGCGCGTTTTCCCAACACAAGATGGAGAAAATGATGGACAGCCACCTTCATCAGCACCAATCTCTGCTTTATAGTTACCCAGGACAGATTCAAAGAATCGTACCCACGCTTGTTTTGTTATTCATTCTTCTCCTCACAGCGCTTGTGTAGATTTAAACACTCTGAAATAAATCGGTGCTTTTTTTGTAATGGTGGCAGCATTCGATCCAACTAAAGCGATCACAGCCATGCAGATTTTGCTCCTCATCTCCTGCCAGAAGATCTTCTTGTTTGATTGTCATTAGCACTTCCATCACACCAGCTGACCCCCCCCCCTCTCTCTCTGACACTGCTAGCGGTTTTGTTCTGCAACTGTTGCCGTAATTGGCTGTAAATCTGCAAAGGTGTTGGTCTGCATTATGTCGTTGACTGTGTAAGATGTGTTTAATATTAACCACATTCACGGCACAGTGAGTGTTACTCGCATTTTTTTCTCTTTTTTCTACCACTGCAAGGAATATGCTAATAATTTTATTTCCTTCTCCTCCTCCTCCTCCTCTCCTTCAGCATGTATGAGTGCTCATCCACTAGTTTCACAAGGTTATGATGCTTCAGTGGCCCAGCGACTGTGAACTGTCACAAGCAATCAGTTATGATGGAGCCCTTGTTTCTGCACAGACATGCCGCTTTGGCAGGGCTCTGCTAGCGACTGCCTCTTTTGAAACAGGCCAGAAACGTGCGGATCAATCTGCTCAGTCGGCAGACGGAGAGCTGGAAGCCCCATCGCACTGTGATCCAATATTTACTCATTGGGAGAGTACATCGTGACACTCCCTGTTGGTGTTTTGAATTCAACACAACAGTGACGTCCTCCTCATTTTAGATTGTCTTTAGCACACACATACACAAATAAAACTGAGTGCAACACACATGCAGAGGAACGTCAAAACAAGCTGATGGTTTAAACCAAGTGTTTTGGTATGTTTAGACAGCACCAACGGTGTCAATGAACGAGGTTCTTGAGGTTCTTGAAAGATCATAAAAGCATTTTAGTCAAACGCTGTCTGACCTTGGTTAGGACAATGCAGTCCGCAGCTCCTTCTGAAGAAGACCAGAGAGTTCTCTTTCTTTCCCTTAAGACTCGGTGAAGCCAAACCAATGCAGAAACTTCCAATGAAGCACGATGCGGATGTGCTATTCCAGCTCAAGCAGGGGGATTACTGATCCAGTGATTACGGGTATTGTCAGGGAGTCTAGTGAATAGCCAATAGCTAGCTGAGTGTGACTGCAATAGCTGCAAGAACATAACTGTAATGGGCTTTGTGGAAGAGATTAAATATATATTAAGACATGGAGATAGAAATGAGAAAGACAGAGAGGGAGAATAAAAGTTTCAAAAAAAAGAAAAATGCTGACTACAGTGTTACAGATCTTTACAAGTGACAAGGTTTGAAAATGCGCCTCCTTTTCTTTTCTTTAATCTACTCCTCCCTTGGCTTTTCACATCTGCTCCATGCAGGTAAATGACATTTTGAAATGAAATATAATCTCTGCCACAAACAACATTGCCCACTCTCCTCGACAAGTTTTGCTCACTGAGCTAACAAAATGGAAAACAGCCGTCACACGGAGCTAGACTGCTGGCACACACATCCCCGATGCACCTGATATAAGCCGTTTGTAAAAAAAAAAAGAAAAAAAAAAGAAAAGAAAGAGAAAAAACAACAGCAACAACAAAAAAACTGTAGCTTTCTCCCTGTTGGTTTTGACTTAAAATGCACAGCATTTAGACGCCATTCCTCGTCGGGAACAGTGTTTCCTTCACAGCAGCGAATTTGTTTAATGGACCACTAAGATTTTGCGTGTCTCCTCCTGTGTGGTTCCTGCAGTGTTTATTGCCGTCTTTTATGTGGTCAGCCAGCTCCTCTTGTTCATCAGAGGGCAGCGTTGATATCATCTTCAATAAAGGAACGCAGACTTGGCCTGTCGTTGTCGACTTATAGTTCAGAAACTACACCATTATTTGAGTTGTGGTGAACTGATGTGTGAAGCAGAGATGGGCCTGTCTTGCTGGTTTTTTCAAAGCCCACAATCACTGACTCACTCACAATATAAAAGCATCAGTTATCACATTAAAACAATGGAAATTCTAATCATTCTGTTTGGCTATCTTAGCAAATGCCATCTGCTGACAATGATATCTTCAGTGTGCCATGACATTTCATCTATAACCATTTCCCCCTTATCACTTACAATTTATGATATTTGCCCAAGAAAACTGAGCAGATACATAAAGGAAATCAATAGACAATTCAAAGACACCAACACTCGCCAGATGGTCTGAGTACTTTGGAAAAAAAAAAACCCATAAAGACTGATGACTGTCAGAAGCTGGAGAAATCTTTAAAAGCAGCAACACAAATGTTTGATGCAATCATAGGATATGCTGATTTCAAAAATCAAAAAACTCTTTCCTTACACTGACTTATAGTTTTCGTACTTCACAGCTGCTGAAAGTGGCCAAATGCCCGGCGTTTGTGAAAGATAAATGGAGATTTGAAGCCACCGCGGTGGCAAGGGAGGAAATCTGTTGTTTTAACAAACAACATCTGCCAGCTACATTGATTCCAAGACAAATAACACCCCGACAGCAGCACTTCTTCTCAGGTTGGGTTTAAGAAGATCTTTTGAAATTCTGATTAAAAATTCATTGTGTTGAAACTGCCTTGGAGTGTGTTCTGTGTTTTTGTATTTTGAATCTCATTACTGTTTCAGCTATGCGCCCGACTTAATAAAATACAGCGAAGGGCATCTAATGACCAGCAAATTAGGTCAAAATAATGTTCCCTTCGGAGATTTGGCCTTTGGAATTTTTCCAGCTCTTTTTTTTGTGTTGGCTTTACCAGGAAGCCTCATATGACTGTGGCAAACAGTAGCAGTGGCTGAAATCATGCCAGGAGTATTTCAAGAAAACGGCAAGAAATTCAGGATAACTCATTAGAATTGTATCAGCAGTAACATTAAGCATGAGATGCAGTGTGCTGCTAAACTAGCAGTTATTTCTGTAGCACTTGTGTTAACAATTACTTATGATTCCAAAGTAGCTCTTAAAAGACAATAATGATAATAACACATTAAAAAATGTTACAAATTGTGACCTAATTGGACACAGTCGCCATCAACAAGGATTGGTCAGCCAGCTCCTCTTGTTCATCAGAGGGCAGTGTTGATATCATCTTCAATAAAGCAGCGCAGGATTGGTAAATAATTTAAGCCCCATATGGGATTCAAAGTGGCATCAAGACAACAAATTTCAGGTTTCTCTATCACTTCATCTTAGTTACCGAATGTATTTTGCTAATCGAGTTGACGAGAGCTTGTTATGTTAATGGCGATATGAGTGGTGTTTTTCTGTTTTCATCCACTCACTTGACCCCTGTTCACAATCGAAACGAGATCACGAGCTCGTAGCTAAATTATGCGAGTGCACTGCTGACTCAAGATGCAGCACAGAACTGAACTGAACACTGCAGCCATCAATGTTCCAGTTGTCCAGTTGTTTGAGTCAGTCTCACACAAATAGCTGACATAACTATCGGATCAGAGCATCCCTAACTCGATAACTTGTCATCTATCTTTAAACTCAGGTTTGGTTTTTTTTGTTTAAATTTACATTTTAAGTGTGTTATTTGAAAACAGGGCTGTCAGTCACCCTCTTCTGCTGACATCCTGCTCCCCTCCCAGAGGCTTTGCAGCTCTCCAAGCATGTAACCTCATCCGTGGCCATTTCTGTAGCACTCATTTGACTTAGGCCCATATCAAGCCATCCAAACAGGCCTCTGAGACAGCCCCGGCCTGCTGGCCTCAAATTCACATCACTGTAGCGTGGCTTATGTTAGCCTCAGAGGATTTTGCACAGTCACTGTGCTTATGAAATACATGTTTTAGCTAAATTTGGGGGATTATTTTTATTTTTGCAAAACGTCGTAGTCTGCATATATAATAAAACTATGTCTTTTCTCAAATTCTCTTCTTTTGCACCAAAATCATGGAGCAAGCCCACCATATTTTGACCCTGACCTTTATTTTTGATGAATTATGAAGTGTGTCAAGAGGCATTCGGCACAAAACACTAAAATTTACCCAGAAACAAATATTAAGGTCCAGACCAGACTTGTAGTGTTTAAGGGTGTTTGCACGTCTCTACATACATGCATACACAAACGTGTATAAGCACATGGCTCGTACATCCACAAACAAACCCCCATCTGTGCTTTCAACACAGCTGGACTATGATGGCATGTCCTGGTACAACCTCCCCCCTCCATAGCCTAAAGAGCTCTCCCTCTCTCTGCCTTGGTTATACACTCACACACACACAAACACACTTAGCAACCTTAAAAAACATCCTTACTTATATTCTTTTTTCCTCTTGCTTTTTCTCACTGCAGTCTTTTGTCTCTATCCCTCCTCCCCCCCTCAGCTTCCCTCTCCCTCTTTCAGCTGCCATGTTTCCCTCGTCACACCTTTCAAACTGAGTTACAGCCTGCGAGAACAAGAACCGTGGCACCTCTACAATCACCTGAGGAGCTTCTCTCGGCCATACCCTGTCTCTCTCAGACCAAGCACTGCAAAAAAAACATGTCTCCCTGTCGCTTTGTTTACCGTCCATTCACACCACCAACACCACCTCCACAACAAACCCCCAAAAGCTAAAGTATATGAAAATATTTAGTAAGGGCTCTTTCAGTGTGTGCTCCGCAACATATGTCATTTGTCACATGTGCTCGGTCACAGAGCAGGCCGCTGGTGTAAAGAGACCGTTGGTGTTTCTCAGCAACATGTGCAGATGTAAAGGTTAAAGGTAAAGGTTAGTAAAGATGATTTTTCGAATGAAGTGTCTAGACAAATATTAGGCATTGCTTTCTGGAGTACTCATGATGGTGCTCATCAGTGATGCTGACATTCCCACCTCGGTGTAAATACAAGCATCTGCTGGAGTTTTTCCTCGCGGCCATTAAATTAAATGTGCCTTAATAGGCTTCTCGCACGTTCCGATGCTTACAGTATTCCCACGTACGATCGCCAGAGATCGTCTTGCATTACATCCAATCTAACACCAAGTCAGAGTGCAACACATACACAATGTGCAACATGCAGAGCTGTGTTGAAGATATTTGTTAGATATTTATAGCAAACGTGCTTTTCCTGAAATCTCAAACTATCCCTTTCCTCTCGCCTTCTTTCTCTTTACAGTGACACTGTGCACCTTGCAGGTACTCTCTTGTCCTTCTTCCTATTCTTGTAACTAGAAAAAAAGACAAATGCAGTCAAAATGTCCAGTTTTACCAGTGTTCTTTTCCACACTCTCGGAGTGAAACGGTTTTATCTGTGGCTGACAATGGCGGGAGAAGGTGGGTGAACGGTGGCGTCAGAAAAGCATCTGCTACAAGGTTTAAGGAGCTGCAGGATTCAATAAAAGAAGGGTAGGACCATGTAAAAAAAGGCTGGCAGAGGGGACACACACCATTAGCTTAATGACAGAATGAGGAATGAGGAATAGCGAGATGAGATTCAAAAGCCAACCAGTGCAAAATTTGCCTTTAACAGGAATCAAGGCGAGTAATCTAATAAGTAGCGTGGCAAGGAGAGGCAGAGAGGGCTTGATGTTTTTCCCCCCTCTGCCTCAGGTAAAGGAAGAAGAAGAAGGGTAAACAGCAGAGAAAAGGATAGTGGTGCCATTAAGTTGGCTAGCCGTGACCATCAGGAGCATTAATGCTGTCTGCTGTGCTTTCTTCAAACTGGTACCCTTTGCTTTGAACTACTCCTGCCTTCTTTGTGGGTATTCCTGACTCCTAGCTTCCATGGCTATTATGGATCCCTCCACTGGTAATTACACATTTCGCAATTTCTGATGTCACTTCAAAGCAACAACAGTCTTGCCACGAAAGCACACACCGAGTCGCTGAAGTACAAAGCAAAGCCTCGAGGATTATTGAAGCCACGCATTGTTTTTTTCTTTTCTTTTCTGATGGCCACTAATTCAATTAACAGCACATGCTAACAGCTTCAAACCAGCTTGAAAGAAATGGTTCCGAAACAAGAGCAGGCTTTCTTGGATTTCTGTGCTTGGTTTCTGAAAGGCTCAGCAGCTAAACTGAAGTTTAATTTGAATTTGTGCACGCCTTCTAGTTGCTCTCCCAGTATTGCATTATGTGTTAAAGGATGCGCAGCAAATGAGGGGGCGTGATCTTTATGATGAGTCAGAGTGGAGAGCTTTGGCACTGGCTGTCCCAGACCAAAGAGGGAACGCTCACTAAAGCAATATCAAATGTGAAACTGCAGAGAAAAACAAAAAGAAGCCAGATCTCATCTTAATCAAAGCACTGGAGCTTGTTTCAAAACACTCCCTGAACCCTACTTTTGTAAAACCGCGTCTGTTCATAGAGTAGATGTGTGCTGCTGCTGACAAAGGTCTGAGTCATTCACATGGGGCTATTGATGACAAAGGAGAATCTGAATGTCCACTAAATAATTGTGACAGCTTGCAGAACAAACAGCAGTGCTGACAAAAGTAAAACCCAGAGCACAAGAGCTCCACAATCACTAGAGGCAAAATCTCTTAGGCCTAGAAGTCAGCAGATAAGTGATATTTAATAACCGTCATCTCTACTTTGTTCAGTACATCGGTAGAGACAATCGGAGGTGCTTGTGGACTGTTGTGAGCTCAGCATGAGCTGTCTGCGGTTTGCGAGCTCAGCTTGACAAGAGACTCAGGGCACTCGCTCGACAAAGGCATCAGATCGTGCATTGATTTTGCAATTAAGAAGACTTTTTGTGTGTTAAGCACGTAACTTTTTTTTTTTAATATGATGTAGCAGGTAAGCACTCTGCCAGAGAACGAGTTATCAAACATGCATTTTAAAGCACCACACTGTGACATTGATGATTGCCCATCTTTTTGTTTGCATCATGAAAGGTTTAGAGTTTTCTCATCTGAAGTTTAAGGCAGGGTTGAGACAGTGCTCTTGATGGAGACGCAGAGACACGGCAGCAGGAAATGGGGTCACGTCTCCCACAGGATCCCCTTCCTTTTGCTAAAACTCTGTCTGCCCCCAAATTTAATTAGATTCTGATATCAAGCCTTCCTCTCCTATGCTTCCCTTCCTCTTCAACACGCGTGAAATTGCATGGCACTATCTATTATTTATTCACTCTCATTTGCTTATTGTTTCTTATGGATGCCTTTGTTAAGGCACTTGCAGCTCTGCTGCCTGTGATAGGATGCTCTGCTTCATCTCCCTCACTGCTCAGACCCACCTCCTCTGCAGGTCTGAGCCCAACTCATTTGCTGGCGTTGGTTGGGGAGCTATGGATTTTTTTCCCCTTTCACCCAATGACAGCACGGTGAGGTGCTATGAGGGCTGAGTGCTAATGAGCTGACTCTGCAATGCTGGGGGAGATGCACTGTAACACAGGGGGGAGTCAGAGGACGGAGCAGGCGGAGGCGCTCTGGCACAGGGAGAGTCAGAGGGGCCGTTATGAGCGTGCCACAGAGGGGTTACAGGGACACAACCTCACCATCCAGACAGAGCTGCGTGCCCACAAAGTCAGCCATTCAGCCTAAACTGAACTCCTCCTCTGAAATGACATAACAAAATGGCTCTCCGGAGCCTGTTTCTTCCAGTTTTGTTCGTGTTGAATCTGTGTTTCTGCTTATTTCAAGAAACTGCAGCTAAAAGGATTACAAAAACAGGTTATTTACTACATCAGCAACTAAGCAAAGTTACACCAGTTGCACAAGAGAAGTCTGATAACCAAATAATAAGACAAAACATCATTTGTGTGATGAAATTAAAGGCATTCACACTACTTGCTATAACAAAGACGCTGAAAATCTATAAACTCCATGAAATTGGACTACAGATGTGAACTCCTCCAGGGCTGAGCCCCTGGTTTGTGCAACTGGCAGCATGTTTACTGCATGTTGCCAAGGGAACTTCTTTTACAATGTGGGATTCATACCAGCTCACGTAAAACTCATGCAGGAGTGCCATAAATGTACTAACACTGCGTGCTCCCTAACTGTAGCCGATGTCGTTAAAAATGTGAAAGACACATTTAAATGTTGGAGAAATTTCTAGAAAATTCAGGATATATTGAAAGAAAAAAACATGATTTTATTAGAACAAATTTGTGCGAGAAAACGTCCTAATTTTATTCCCCGCTGTGACTTTAAGAATCACAGTGAAGTGAGAAGAACTTGTCTTGTTTCCTCCTGCAGATGCTGTAACATCTATAAGCTCGTGAATAATCGCGGTCACTTTTCGAGCACAGAAACACATTAAAAAAAAGAAAAAGAAAAAAAGCAGACTTACAGGCATGGGTGACTGAGAAGCTGTTGGACGACTCGAGGTTGTCGACATTGTAGTTGAGGTGGAAAGGCTTTTCCGTGGTGTTCTGGTTGGTGTTGTAGAGTTGGACAGCGAACCTGAACGCGCTGTGCTCCTGCACCGTGGAACGCATGAACAGTCCCCCTGGAAGAGATGAAAACCCGAGATCAGACACAGCGCTCACACACGACCGCCAGCTCTGACCGGCATTTTAAGGAGTGAGGGAGAACTCCGTGTAGTGATTTAAAACACGCAGCTGTTATTTAAAAGAATACGAATTTTTATGTTTATTTTTTTTTAACCCGCGCGCTTCTCTGTAACTCTTCGGACAACGCAGATGAACCGCCAGTGTCACGTATATCTTATGTTTAATAAAAACCCTAAAGATGACAGTGACACAGTCAGTGGTGGCTTTAATGTATATATTTTTTTAAATTCAGTGGATTTCAGCCTGCAACATATGAGAAATCAAGTTGGTCTCTTATCATTGCGCAGAGCTCCGCGCGCCGTATCCTCTTTAAAACGCAATCTTGCAGTTCAAATGTCCGTTAAAAACAAAAATCACAAATCTGCAGCCGTGTAACAACAAAACACTTACCGATATTTATCTGATTGGGAAATCCAGCGAATGAGCGGTCAAAGAGCCACAGTAGAAAGAAAACCACGCGCTGTGCCATTTTCTCCGACCTGTCTGTTCAACTCCTTAAAAGGCTCTGCCTAAGAAAATTCATATGTTCTGGATTGAAAGCCGGGCGCAAAAGAAAATCCAGCGGATAGATGATGGTCGCTCACAGTGCACCAATTCATTCATTGAGGTGCTGCCCAGCTGCAGAGCATTTTTTTGCAACTAAAGAAAGAGAGGGGGAACCGAGTGAGCAAGAAGGATAGAGAGGGAGAGAGGGAGGAGGGGTGGGGGTGGTGGGGGAAAGAAGGAGCTGATCTGGACTCCGATTGGATCCGCCAATGTTGGTCAAACTTGATCTGATGTTAAATTAAAAAAAAAAAAAAAAAACCTCAGCCCGCAAGCGACGACAAGTTATAAGAGCAGCACTTGCGATATTAGCCTGCTGTGGGATGAATCAATTAAAGGAGAAAAAATAAAATAATAATAAAAAGAAAAACACTGCAATCTCTGGTGGCCGATGATTCCGTACAGCCCGGCCGCTTCCAGCTGTGGTAGTTGCTGCATTTCAAGGCTCGATGAAGACGCTGGATTTGCACCATATGATTCAACCGGCGGGTTTTTTCTGTTTCCACGTTTGTGGCATATCTAAAAAGTTTGTGTGCAAGAAATTCCGCTATCACTGTATCGATCCACTGTCGAGAAAACAACACTTTGAAGGCTACGTGTGATAAATACTTGTAGGACACCCAGAGCGCCCTGGGTACGCAGAGCCAACAGAACTGTCCGTGGTCCTGAAAACGTCTAAAAAACAAGTCTAAAAGAAAGCAAAAAACATGCATACTGCAGTGTTTCTATTGACCTCACCTGAAAATATAAACATGCAAAATACATATTCGGCTTTCTTTGACAACTTGGGGATAATCCAATATCAGACAGCCATCAACAAACTCGTGTTATTTACTTTAAGTTGTACTCCTCTATTGAAACATCTATCACCCCTGTGATTCTGTGAGAGAACAATTAAGGGATTACTGGCCCATTTATCACCCTCACCAAAGCGCCTTGAAAATTGAGTTTTTAATTGCATTCCAAATGACTGGGGCTTCCGCTATTGATATTGCAATGTACTGAGTTCCTTTTAACACAGGGCAGACTGTGCATTCTGTGTTTAACTTTCTACCATTATTTTTATTTTGCATTAAAAGGCAGCATCACGATGCAACCTGATTTCTTGCAGTCATATTTCTTATTGGCATTTATAAGAGCCAGCAGTGAGATCAAGTATGGGGCAGCTGGTCAAGCATCATTAGCAAATAAATAATATGGAACTAGGATCATGCACGTGAAGGTGTGTGTTAGTCACCCGCGTCAACCCAGCAATGATGCTGCATGACCTCGTCATCAGAGAGTGACACTTCCTTTTCACCAGGGGTCAGATGACATCTGTCCCCCCCCCACCCCCCACTGGGCAGCTCTCTGGGGAAAAACTGCGATGACATCACATCGATTCTCTGGTCCCTTTATTGCTTCTGTGTCCAAAGTTCAGGATGTTGGTTACTTGACCCTAAAGGCTGAAGTCATGATGATCAATGTTAAACCATGACCTGAAGATTTTTCTTGCCTGCTATTTCCACAAATTCACATCACACCATAGCCTGGTTTAAAATCTCATCGGTGGTTTGCAACATGTTGTCACTCCCAAAGCGTAGAACGGGCTGTGGTTTGAGGGGGAATAAGAGACCACCTGCTGATTTGGTTACAAGCGATGCAAAACAGTTATTTGGCGGAATACCAAAGGAGCTGTTTAATAGATCATTTACAGTAGATGCTGATTCTCTGTGTAAACCAACCTAATCATGCATCATTTCAAACAAAACCTACAAAGAAAAAGCATTATTCGCTACAAGGGGAGCCCAAGTAATTGAGATAAGACCTCAGTATAATTGATATTAAATGACGATGACTGTGCTGCATTATTTGCAATTAGGACATTTTGGCCATGGCGCATTATCCTCTGCAGGAATTACAGAGTGTAGAAATGTGAAGATACAATCTACGTGAAAACAAATAATTATATGATCCGGCCTTTTGGGGGGATTTGAGAGGAGTGTTACTCGAGCAGGCGTAATGAAGAGACTAAAAAGCAGATGAAAAGATGTTTCTTTTTATCTCACGATGATGACGATGATTCACAGGCAATAGCTCAGAGCAAGGCAAGGCTTACCAGCAAGAGTTATTCATTTGTTCCCTGCATCCTCCTCCTAACACAACAGGATGGAACCTTCGTCTTTGCCCATTAGAGGATATGTGAGCAAATAAGTTAGAAACTCTAATATTTATTAAAAATGACAGCGTGCCTCTGTGGGAGGCCTGGAGGCAATAAGTGCAGCTATTTTTAGAGTTGATTTGCTCGTGATTGCTGGGTAATTATTTTGTCATCCCGACATAACAAGCTTATGTTTTCTCCAGGATCAGAAAATAATCTCGACATGCGAACATGTGTAATGTGGTAATCATTTATAATCAGCAGGTGGAAGGAGTTTCTATTATTTATTGCCACAGATTGCCTCATGTCGGTAGTTCTCAAACTTTTTTGAGCTCGTGGCTCCTGGCCAGCTGGAAAGTTTCTGCTGTTGCTGCATAAACGTTGAACATATTGAATGCAGTTAGGCTCATATTTTTGTAGGACAAAAACATGATTTTTGTAGTTTTGTACGCCAGCGCAGTGGAATTTAAATCAAACAATCAAGATGTGATAGAGGTGCAGAGTTTTAGCTTTTATTTAAGGGCTTTAACAAAACGTTTTCTAGGAATAGCTTTAAAATTAGTGGCATTTTTATACAGAGTCGCCCATTTTCAGAGGCTCATGAACTGGACAAACTAATGTAGTATTAAAAATAAGGATTTATTTTAATGGTTATAAAGGTTTTCACTCCTTTATTGAAATACACACCTATACCATAACAATACCTCCACCATGCTTGACAGATGATGTGGTATGCTTCAGCTAATGAGCTTTTTCTCTCCTCCATACTTTTTCTCTTCCCATCATTCTGATATAAGTTCACCTTGGCTTCACATCTGTCCAAGGGTTTCTTTTCTTTGAGATGTTTTTAGGCGAAGTTCAATCTGGTCTTCCAGTTCCCGAGTGTAACCAGTGGTTTCCATATTGTTGTAGATTACCTGTATTTCCATTAATGATGGCATGTCTCAGTTGTTGAGTGAAGGTTTTTTTTTTTTTTTTTTTTTTAACTATGGAAATAAATCTGCCATCATGCACTCCAGTTGTCTTCTGTGGGTTTTCAGGCCTTTTGTTGTTTCTGAGCTTTCATAGACATTCATCATTTTTAAGATTCAGTATCTGGGCCCACATCCTCATTTTAGGTTTGACAGCATTTTTAGTAGATAAAGGCAGATGGCTTAAACATGAATTGAGATGCGTTTTGGGGAAGGCCTGGCAAATCCCATGAGAAGTGAAAGAATTGAAAAAAGGCGAGGGAGGGACAAGAAAGCGAGAATAAACAGCTTGTAAAGCTGGGGGTGTCATATATAGATAAGAACTGGAAGTGGCATGTTTGGAGGTGTGGTAACGCTCCTGAAATCCAGATGGTTTATCTCCAATTGTACTAAATGGTTAATTTAACCACTCCTAAAGTTTCGGCTTCGCTCTCTCTTCATTTATTTTGTTTGTTTGTTTGTTTTTCCAGCCTACTGATGGACTCCTTTACCTGCAGTGACATCTCTTTGTGTTTAGAATTACAATAAAAAGTGCTTTGAATAAATTTGAGGCATTAAATGTGCTTCATTTGTCATAAAATAATGGAACATACCTTACCTGGCCACAAGGCTGTTTGTCAGCAAAAGCCAAAAGCCTCCCTGACCCCCAATTTCAAATGAAAATCGTCTAATTTGCATCTGAGTTCATAGAATTCAGCTTTTAGCTATTTTCTTTATAGCTTGTAAAAGACAAACTGAAAGCATCATAACCTCCAACTTAGCTCCTGCCTTGGCAGAGGATCTTGCCACCTTGCAGCTGTGTCTCTGCCAAGCAGCTGGGGCGATTGTGGCTCAAGAGTTAGGAGTTCGCCTTGTAATCGGAAGGTTGCCGGTTCGAACCCCGGCTTGGACAGTCTCGGTCGTTGTGTCCTTGGGCAAGACACTTCACCCATTGCCTACTGGTGGTGGTCAGAGGGCCCGGTGGCGCCAGTGTCCGGCAGCCTCGCCTCTGTCAGTGCGCCCCAGGGTGGCTGTGGCTACAATGTAGCTTGCCATCACCAGTGTGTGAATGTGTGTGTGAATGGGTGGATGACTGGATATGTAAAGCGCTTTGGGATCCTTAGGGACTAGTAAAAGCGCTATATAAATACAGGCCATTTACCATTTACCAAGCTTGAGTTCACATATTTGTTTCCGCGTTGCCCATTACTGAGAGCTGTTCCTCATCCATCTTGACGGTCTAAGGATAGAGGGTGTCGTTTGCTCTACAGAACGTGAAGCCCCTTGAGGCAAATTCTTGATATGTGATGAAGGGATATGCAAATCCATTGCATTCGACTTGCCTTTCAGCTTTGCTGTTTGTGTGTCTACTGTATTAGTGTGAGAGGAATAAAAACAGTCGAATTTCTTTGCGCTGACAATAAATCTTAATCTGATAAAGGACAACATTGAAACCATGACAGAAGACGATGCTTCAAATACAGATGCTGCTGCAAAGAAGCTACAAATAGCAAACTTTTTATTAACCTGGCAGCACAGAAGATGTACAATATGCACAGTTTAAAGGTGGGTACCCAGGATGCAAGATCACCATAAGCAACAAAATGTGAAACAATTTTAGTCTTTCTCCATCTGTTCCTGAGTATATCATTACTTGGATACTTTATAAATCATTATTTTTATTTGAATGCACCTCAAAACATTTGCGTAATTCCTTTTTTAAATTCAAAGGTCCAAACACTGCAGTGCTTTATGGCTTTTTTTCTGTATGGCTTAACACGCAGCTCTGCAGCTCCAAGTTTAGGCTTTCCTCTCACTCTAATTAAGCAAAAAACTACAGTGTTGCAAGCATTTGGGAATCAAATGGCCTATCTTTTTATATTCATATTCGTAAGCCTAAAATGTATCATTGGATGACATCTGGGTTGTGTAAAAGGTTCATATGGAGATGTAATCCATGGCCACAGTGTCTCTCCAACTCTACAAAACTCATTTGGCTGAGTTCACCTGAGCCGGTGACTCCTACTGGTTGATAAGAGCATCTGTGCCAAGATGTGTGGGTCTGCAGGAGGTTCTCTGAATCTCTGCGTTTCCTGTGAAGCTCCTCGCTGCCAGGTCAAAAAAAACAGCTGGTAACTCCATTTGTGTCGGAGACAGCGCCTCGCTGCCTACAGCCTCCTCTGGTGAACAGTGGGAGTCAGCTCCGCAGGTCTGGGTATACGCAGGGATTTGGTCTTTAAAAACAAGGGGGCCGGGGGGTGGAGATGGGGAGAAAAAGGCGAAAAGAAAGCCACCAAATAAAAACAAAACACCGCAGGTGGGTTCCAAAGAAAATGCTCTTTGTCACAAAAAGAACACCACTTTGATGATTACATTTTAATTATTTCAAGATCACATGAAAACAAATCCCGTTGTGCACGGAGATAACTCTTCAGCAAACAGAAGAGAAGAAATCTCAACTTAATTAATTGGTCCATCCTGCTCATGTCAGACTGTTGTGACAAGAACAAATCTGGCTCTGTGTGACACATCTGCTTTGCTACACCCTCCTTTGCTGCGATCAGAGGCTTGGCACCCGTGACTCGCAGCTACTGAACCAGGTGGTTGGATAAATTCTTAAATCTGGTGCAGATTACCTTGGAGCTTTAATCTAACGGATAACGAGGCACTGAGACCATTTGTTTTAAAACATCAATGATGGCTTCAATTTGGCAATTTTCTGCAATCAAAAAAAGGTGCACCGCTTTTCTTCTCAACAGTTTGCAAGTTCTACATTTTTAGGACTTGTAATGTATGAAAGGGGCTTTTCAAACCCAATTTCATTGACTTTTATCACTTATGGCTTTACTCACCTTTCAGTCTTTCATTTTTCCACCCTTTGCTGTGCTTCTTCACATCACTCCTGCCCTGCTGAGGAACTCATTTAAGTAATCATAAAAGCAAGTTCCTCTGGTGAAAGACACATAATGAGAGGGGGCTGAGTTAGTATTGTAGGAGGGATGCAGTTAAACAAGCATTATGCAGCTTGAACTCAAAGATATTTGGAGAGCCTTTCCAAGAGCCTATCAGTCTTGGCCAGATGTTGGGAGCTGATAAGAGAGTCTGCTCTCAAGGAGCGCTTCTTTATTCTGTCAGTACCTCTTTCCATGAAAGAAATTGTGGGAAGGCAATGGCCTAAGGAGACAGAGAAGCTCTTGCCATTGTGGTAGAGTGTCACACAGATGTAAAGAAGCAACAAATCTAGTTGAACAAAAAACATTTTGTGAAAAACACGGTACGATGTGGAAATCGCATTTGGTTAACAAAGTGTAAAAATATCTCCACTGGGATAAAACTCACTGTATGTCAAGCGGCAGAACCTTTTGATGGAAAAGATGTTCAGACATAATCGTTGTGAACTCCCCATGAGGAAAATGAAAACACATCTAGTGGTGCAAAATAAATGACGTGACACAGTTCAGCGCATGAAGAAAGAGTGCCCACCCCAATTCCACTATGTTTGAATGGCACTGTATGCTGCGTCACAAACCCATCACGAGCTTTGGCTTCCCGGCAAACACTCTTTGGCCTGACTGTGACAGAGGCGGTGTTATCAGCTGCACAGGCTGACACACTTCAGTCTCTCGCCTCGGGCTTTGCACAGTCAGAACTATGCAACCACAGCAGTCACTTCACTGTGGCAGGAAGACATCTTCACCACATGAGGCTTGAGCTACATGGACTAGGCTGTCAGCACACAGAACGGTATCTACTCCCCTCACCTAACTGACACACAAATATGTACAGGACCTACATGGTTATGTACACACGCGTGAGTGCACTGGGCAAATCGCTGTGCGTTTACGATTAATGATGGCACCGTTTGACATGTGTGTCTGGTGAAAAAAACAAAATAAAATTACAGTATATATATATTTTCAAAATTTAATGATACTGGATTTGTGGAACAGAACCCATTTAGGGACTCCTGTATACTGGCAAATATGCTTTATGCACAGCTGTATGCAGATATATGAAAAGACAAAAAAGGACGTCACATGTCTCTGACTCTGATTTCTCGGGTCAGACGTCTGTGACGCAATCATTTCAAGACCTCAAAAAGGGAGTGACAGAGGGTTGAGAGCCAAGCAAGTTATGTTGGAGAGAATAAAGAAACAAAAATGCAGCCAAGAAATACTCAAAACAATCCCTCAGTGGCAGCAGCAGCATCAGTAACAACAGCAGCCTGTTATTTTCCCTTCCCCCATGGCCTCAGTTGCCATATCCCAGTAATAGGAGATGGGTGTTGTTCAGTGCCTGCGTGTCTAATTGAGAGGAAAACAAACTGGTTGCTACAGATAATGGGAAAGGTGAGGCGAAATACCATTAATAGTCAGTGATCCTTTTAAATGATTAACAGTGCCTGTTTTGTTACATTGCCACATCCGGTGATTTATGTTTCAGCTGTTACTCCTGTTAATATAAACTTGTTAATGTAAAGGAAAAGGGGGGTGTTGGCAGTCTTGCACATTATCGTGTGAATGACATTTTCTCCATGAGTAAATACTAGAGTTTAAGGTGAGTTGACAAACACTGTTACATAAGGTGTTTGTGTAGGCTGAGCAGTAAATATGATGAGCAGCACTAAATTCACTTGTTCATAAAATGTGCGTGAATAACGACAACCACGGGCATGTTAGAAAAGCGGGGTGTGTGTGTGTGTGTTTATCTTTATATCACAGGCGTGCGTACACATTCCCAGATGCGTTCACCGCATGATATTAAACCAGTGGTACTCCCTCATGCCCGTTCCCAGCATACGAGTAAAGGGGAAAAATTAAAGGTTGAGGGTTTTACGGGAAAACACGCTAAAGACCCGAGACCGTGATGAGTGATAAACATTCTGGAGGCTCTGCCATACTTGTTAAAATGCACTCAGCGTCTCTGTAGTTAGAATGAAACATTCAGTAGCTGGGAAATTGATATTGCATGTCATTACTGGATCAAAGAATGAAGCCAATGCCAATGTTTTAACAAGTATGGGGCGTACTGGATGTCAGTTTCAGAAGATCTGGGGCAATTATAATATCTTTCTTTCTCATCTTTGGCATTCTTCCAGTTGGTGGCGCCCCAGGCAACTGTCTAGTCAGCCTATAATAATAAAAAACAGGCCTGGAAGCAAACATATACTCTATTGAGTGTTCGTGTGTCACTGTATGTCCATGCTAGCATGTTTGTGCGTCTGCTGTTTGTCAGGAGGGAGACTCCTGCTGTTTGTTAGTCCCACACAGACTGTAATGCTTCAGTTATCCCATTGTTAGCTGCTTCTACTGTACCTGCAATTAAATTTCCAAAGTCAGGGGAGCTTAACTAATTACTCCCAGCAAATGCCCCTTCTTTCCAATGCAAATAACATCACAATATGCTCTAATAGTGCAGAAAGCCATTGCATGGGCTTGGTGAATCGCACACTGTCAATCAATATGAAATTGGATTTGGAACATAATGTTATGTCAGCTATTTCTGTGCATTCATTTGACAGATAAAACTGTAATCAGCCTAATGCAATGCTCTCGCAGAACGGCGTGGCAGTGCAAGCATAAAATGACACCGCTTTTTCTCCTTTTTGTCGGAGCGAAGACGGCCAAACTCACTTGCAATATTTCCCAATCACGATATTGACAAGTGTTTGATGAGGCCAGAGCCGGGCAGCTTGTCTGCACGTGAGAATGAAGTCGTTTTCTTTTCTTCTCTTTTTTTTTTGAACTCACAAATTATCCCAGAAAGAGCACACTGGAATATGAACTGCAATGTAAATTCCCCATTTTTTTCTGAGGCATATTATATTCTAATATAGCGTGCTGTCAGGGGCAGCAGCGGGTGGTATTGGAGCACAGTGAGGCTCCAGAGTACAGTTTGGCAAACAACTACTGCTATAATTATATTAGAAGATCTGCAAGGCCACAGTCAGGCTATATATTTCAACTGCAGGGATGCAAGGACTCCAAAACAATCTCTGCACTATAATGTGACTCCGTGAAATACTATAGCCAGAGCCTGAGCTGGATCCAGCTCAGAAAGGTTACTGCGAGTGGTGATTCATACAAGATGAAATAACGTGGGGAAAACAGAAAAAAACAAATAAAAGAAACTAGACAGAAACAAGCCAAACAACAGCAGAAAATAAAAAATTAATGTGGTTCACTATTAAATTTTATATAAAGACACATCAAGATAGATCAAGATCAGGTATTACAGGTGCTGGGCAAGGCTGACTGTAATAAGTGACAAAGCACAAAACAAGTTTGCTATGAAGTATTTTAAAGATCAAATAAAAACTCAGTAGCAAACTGTGGTGATGGTTTTATGTAGCGTCAAATCTCTTGTGTGACTGACACAGCATACACTGTGTGAATAATTCATTAAGGAAGGCAACAGATGGACAGAAGTACACCAGCTACACCAGCATAGGAAATGTCTTGAATATCCAAAGTAAGAATACTTGGTATTGCAGTATTCATGAGACTAGTGTCTGTTTTTGAACTGACAGATGTCCAAAAAAAGGTATGAGTATACACTGCATTGTTATAATCAACAAAATAACACAATCAATATAAAAACACTGAACATGCAAAAATGCTTTTTTATTTTTTTACCCGTAACTTTTATTTTTAACCTCCTTTGTATGTGCGTGTGTATGGGGGCATGCTGCAGTTTATCACATAACATTTCCTGAACATCATATTCCTCTTAGAGTCATTAAATTTTCACATATTTTCTTTCTTTCTTCTAAAGGTAAAGTGCACCAGTCGTGTCATCCGAGTGATCCAATTCGCTCTGACGGGAGCCTTTATAGCTCGGCCACGTTTACTCTGCATGTTCGTATGTCCTTGCGAAATAACCCTTATTCATTTCCATTTATTTTGAACGGTGGTGGAGCCTCGGCAACACCGGCAATAAGACAGCCCATTTATTTGACATGAAAGCTGATGATTACTAAAGACAGTTAGAGTGGTGACAACAAAGGCAGAGGAAACCCGAAGAAGATAGAGTTGGATTGATCTGCCTCGGATCAAACAAATGGTCCTGTCAGCGAGCGGAATGGCTATACTTTATCGTCTATTGCCTATCTAGTAAACCCAGATTTTTGGTTAATGCTATGTTGAAACAAAAGCACCTACCTGAGCACAAAGCTAATATGACAAATTCCCCGAGTTCATCAAAAGTCTGGACCGGCGGTTGTTATGCAAGTCCCCAGTTGGGTCAGTGCACCTGAGTGGGAGTTCTGCTTTAAAAGGGATTTCCAGGAACTTATCTAAAACTATAACAAATTGCCCTGGGCTGTAAGATTCATCACTGTCAGACCTTCTTTCTTGCCATGTTTCTATAGGTCATCACGAGCGCACTAAAACAGAAATTTTCTGAGAATATGGCACACTTATTTTAAAACCTCTTCACCTGACATTTTAAAGGTTAAGCTCCCTGGAAAGGCCAAGCTAATTAAACAATTTCTTCTCAAAGAGAAAAATATCAGCTAATCACTGTGGAGATGTATCTCAGAAATATTAGATCATCATTTAGAAGCACTTTAGAGGAAGCACACAAGCGTGTCACATTGAGCACACTTTTTTGGGACTACCATATTAAGCAATTCAATTCCATCAGACTCTAAGCTAATCAGTTTGCACCATTCAACAATGACTAGAATTCAAAGCTACACAATTTGCCAAAGCCCTTCTCCCAAACTGCAATTGTCTAATTATGAGTTAACTAAGCACAGGAGGCCTGTTGGGCTTCAGATTTTGACAAACATTGAAGAAACATAAATGAAGCTGCAAAAGCAGCTGTGTGCATAGTTAAGCGTTTTTCTGGTTTTTTTAATCACTCTTATTTTTGTTTTTCTAGAAAACTGCACAGTTATTAAACGTGCAAATTTCAAAGCAAAAATGTACCAGCGTTTCAGCCTTGTGGCCTTCTTCAGATTGTGGAAGAACATGTGGTTTATGCACAGCAGTTTGGCCCATTTACTTAAAAAGTTTACTAAAGGGTAATTCACTTTCTGAGCCCATATACATCATAATATTTATGGAAATACAGTAGTACGATTCTGACTCCATTTTAAATGGAGCCTAGTATGGTTAGAGCTATTTGGCTGAAAAGCATGTACGAGGTTATATCTGAGTCTCTTTGAAATGGAAGAAGACGAGCGCTGTCAGTGATTTTACTTACCGATGGATCTTCTTGTGAAATACCAACACACTCCTTACATTTTCAAAGCAGGTTTGTTACGTTAAGTTTAACACTTTTTTGTGGGAAGGTATTATTTCCCGTCATTACACGGCTTCAAACATCAAACCAATTTTAATCTAAATCAAGGGACCAGTAACAATTGAGAGACACTCCTATTCCGGTATACATAACAAACATTATTTATGCATCATTTATAGCGCTCCGGGGTTGAAGAGGTCCATAACAATCTGAAACATTGTTTTTTTTTTGTGCAGGTGTCTGTCAGTTGTGGTCGGGGTGCTTCAGCATCTATCTATAGTGAAACAAAAGAGGAGCTAGCATAAAGGGGGTAGTGTTTTTTAACCCTTTAAGATCTACCATAGAACCAAGTCCGCCAGAGCTTATCTTTATATGTTTACATGCTGTAGTGCTATTTTGGGGAGCATTTCAAGTTTCTATACATCAATACATCTGTTATATTCCGAATTTTAATCATATGTATGCATTAAGTCAATAGTAACTACATAAATTGCAAAAAAGTGCAATAAACTAGAAAAATATATATTTTTTACACATATTTATAGTTAGAGAAATTTCAAATGTATTTCCCTCAAAACTGTAAAAGCCAAAAAGTTGCACAAAATAGTTTCCAACCACAGGAATTTTATTTTGGGTGTCTTCATAGTTTTATTTTTGAGATACACCAATTTTTATATACTGCAGGAAAAATGAAGATAAATATTATAATGCAAATTTGAAATAAATAAATAAATAAAATACATCAAAATAAACTGCAATTTGAATAACACCAGTATATGTTTAAAAAGGCCCTGGAGGGGAAAAAAACACGTTTCCCACAAAATGTGACGGCACTTCCGGTTTGGGCAGGTAATGGGGGACATGCGATAGTTCATGCTGACGTCTATTCCAAGGTAGGAAGTGCTATGAACAGCTGATCAGATCAGTAAAGCTTTTTCTGGAATATTATATTTTTGTTGCTGCAAATGCTTTTTATGCAAGTTTTGCAAAACAATATGTGGAAGGAAACCGTAACCTAGGACAAGCTGAATGCATAACATGTAAGTACAACTCCTCAGGGTTGCTATGCAAAAATATTTATTGTGCTAGCTTATATGGTTGCAGTTCTGCCGGGATTTAAAAATGGTTACTAACGCGCTGCTCCAATAAGTTTTAAAGGGTACATTTTAAATGCAACATTTCTAACAGCTCAACAAATATTGTGCAGTTAAGCTAAAGGTCCAGTTGCTGTATCTCCCAGGGAGAGAAACGGGCGGAAGACAGATTATTTGTAAATCTAAGGACTGCTTGGTGACATGTGGTAAACTGGAAACTTACATGTAATGTCCTCAGACAGTTCAAGTTTTTAATGGGATACTGGAGCTGTACATCATGTTGTTTTTTCGTTTTGTGAAAAATTGTGCAAAACAAATTGAAGTGAACTTACTAGGGTTGCATGATAGTGATGGGTCGTTCGCGAACGAAATGGCTCTTAGAGCCGACTCTTTGACGTGAACGACGCGAGCCGGCTCCTTATCGCGAGCCGTCACGTGGGTTTTTTTTTTTCCCCTTTCTCTCAGCCTCTCTCTCGCACTTTTTTTTCCGCTTCACTCTGCACGCGAGCCTTGTGCTTTACGCTGGGCAGAGGGGGGAGGGGCGGTAGTTACACTCAGTAGCACAGGAACAGAGCCAGAGAGAGAGAAAGAGAGGCAGGGACAACAACATTAGAAAGGTATAGTAATCATCCACAACTATTTTCGGTTGCAGATGATAAAGGATTGAGAAAGTTTATTCATGCAGGTCCATATGACAGAGAATATGCATGTTCTTTTAGTTTTCATATTATAATTTATATTTAATTGTGTTGTGGTTTGCAGTGTTTTGTGTTCTTTTCACTTTAAATTTGTGAAAGGAAAAAGCTGAAAATTTAAATAGTTAAAACTTGAAATGTGAATAGTTGATTTTTGTATTATATGATTTATTTATTACATTTTATGTGGAGTGAATAAATAAAAGTATATTTACGGTGGCCCCTAGAGACAAAGCACATACAAACTTCAAATCACGTACGAACTCTGAAGCATGTACAAACTCCAAAACACGTAAAAACACGTACAAACTCCAAAACACGTAAAAACTCCAAAACACGTAAAAACACATACAAACTCCGAAGCACGTAAAAACTCAGAAGCATATAAAAACTCAGAAGCACATAAAAACTCAAAACACGTACAAAAGACAACAGAAGTGCTCCAGGATGCTGGGCGCAGTGTTGAGCCTTTGTTATCTTGTGGCTACACAAGCCAGCAAGTACCAACGACCGGATTTGGTGTGTGGTAATAACAGGTAAATGAACTTTTTTTTTAAATTATTTGAATATATATATGAGTGCCTGTGTATAAATACACAAACAATACACACATGCTTTCAATTGTGTAATTTAAGTGATCTAGTAGCTCTGCTTTGGAAGTTCAGTTCATGCTAGAAATGTGTTTTGGAGTTTGTACGTGTTTTGTCTCTAGGGGCCACCGCATATATTTATATATAAACATATATAAATAAAACCACTTGTTTTTACGTTAGTAATTCCTTTTGTGCATAATTTTATATTATTGTTAATAATAAATTAATTAAAGCAACAGAACAACCTGAAGAGCCGGTTCGGAGCCGAAAGAGCCGGCTCTTTTTAGTGAGCCGAACCGAAAGAGCCGGGTCTCTAAAAAGAGCCGGAAATCCCATCACTATTGCATGAAAATAACAGAGAGCTTGGTGGATGCTACGCTGGTTAGTTTGCGTTGCAGTCGTAAAATGTTTAACTGGTGCAGAGCAGCTGTTTCGTTACATCAAGGTTGGCAGAGATCACATTGAATTTAAGCTGATGATGCTGATGAGATTCACTCATTGAATTCTTCCTTCATACTAGCTTCATGCCGTCTAATGATGGGAAATCAGCCATGAGAACTTGTGCAACATCTGCTTTTATCTTGATGAATTGCATTGCATAACTCCACAGCAAGGAGTAATGCTCAGACCAGCAGCAGCAACATGTCAGCTGACCGCAGCCTGCGCACAAAGAAAACCTACAGGAGCTGTCAATAGAAATTATTATTAGTCTTCTGCACACTGCATCACTACGGCTGGTCTTAGTGTTCCCACATCTGTTGAAGCCCACATAACATTAACCCCTGTCTATACTCATTTCCTGTTTAGGTGTGGAGGAAAAGCCATGATCTACAATGAAGGCAACAACATATGGAGCTTTTTTTTTTTTTTTTACCCCATTTTTAAAACCCCCCCACATTTTTTAGTGTTTCCACTAGAAGTAGAATTTAGATTGAAGTATGGCTTTCCTTGCATTAATATTATTTCATTATTATATTAATATGACATCAGATTCGGTTTCCTTTGCCCAGAAATAGCTGGCAGAAATGCTCTTTAAATAGTTTTTTTTTTTTTAATTTTTATACTTTGAGTATATTTCAGCTCTTTTTCACTTTCACCTGAGAAAATTATTTAAATCGACAGCTTTTACCAGACTACTCGTTAACACAAATATCTGTACTTGTCTGTACGTTTGCCACCTCTGCTTTTAATTATTATGACAGTGATTTAATAAGTCATTCTCTCTTGTTTTTCAGACAGGGTTTTAGGCATAAGTAGTTCAGCTCTTGAAGATGTTAAAGCACAGCTGAGAACAATTTGGGTGAAGACCCTTCAGGTGATGATAGTTTGTAATGACTCAGTCACACTAAAGCAGGACTGCAATCTCCTTGCGACGAGGAAAAACTGATGGTTTGCCAGTGACTGCAGTAAATTTTTTAATTTATGTATTTATTTTCCATTTGAGACCAATTGCAAGTAATTGTCCAGAAGTTGAGTGTGCAATACCTTCAATTTTGATCAAGCCACAGTCTCCAACCACTGTTTTCCCTAGTGTGACTGTAGCATTAGTTTGATTAAATTCAGCAGAACCATGAGAGATTCTTGTGAGTTGTGGGCAGGATAATGGACAAATGCCCCAGCACAGAAAGACATCATTAGTCCTTTGTCTGGATGAGCTACAAGTTTATAGTGTTGTCCCTTGTACATTTTTCAAAAAGAGCTGCTTAAATTTATATATATATTTATATATTTGAAACATTTGCAATTTCAGACTCAAATATTATTTCAAAATGTTACATTTGGTCTGGATTTACACTTGAAAATTATTATTGTAAATAATCTCTTTTTTCCTGTGTGCCACAACCAGGGATACGAAGTTGGTGCTTCTGCTGTATCCATGAGAATTTAGTTAGTTTCCTCTACAGAGATTAAATCTAGAATTTATCAGGACATTTTTAAGATGCACATAACTTCCAATGAATTTCATACTGCAGTATTTTTTTGGAAGGGGCTCCTGCATGCAGGTTTATCAGAGCATTATATTGCAAAGTTAATAGTTGTGAATCTCGATCAGATTCAGCAAATTTTTCACTGAAGCAGCAACTCCGGCCAAAGCTCTTATCCAAGATAATATTGGTAAGATAAATCGGTTATTTGTCATCCTATTGCCCTCTTCCTTTGTAACAGTACAAGTGAATACAAGCTACAGAAACACAGGCAGTAAAATACAATCCTAACCCCTGTTCTATTTATTTAAGCCAATGCATGCATTTTTTTTTTTATCAGCATAAACACACACCAAAAGCTTATGGATTATCTTGTTCTGCTATGCATTGTAAGAAACATACTCTTTCTTTATCTTCCAACTGGATTCTGAATTGATATAAAAATGCAGCGCCTCGATATTACATATGCTATCAAGCGCGCATATATGTATATATATGTGTATATATTAGGGGTGCAACGATATTCGTATCGATATTGAACCGTTCGATACAGTGCTTTCGGTTCGGTACGCATATGTATCGAACAATACAACATTTGTAATTTATTTTATCAACTTTCCTTCTGATGATGCTGTCTGTGTTGAGCGCTCAGTGAATCTGCGTTCGACTACTCCGCCTAGGCTGCACTGTCGAGCGCAGATCCACTGAGCCCTCAACACAGACAGCATAGTCAGAAGGAAGAGCGCAGGGCAAGCTAGCGAGACAGAAGTTAAGCTCTCCTTGCAACATGGACCTCCCCCACCCTCATTCAGATCTGGCGTTTGGAATTATTTTGGTTTTCATGTGACGTATGACCCTGAAGGTAAGCGAGTCATGGACTAAAGTAAAACAGTATGTTGGATGTGCCATGCAATGCTCAATTACATGGGTGGGAACTAGTGTGTTAGCGCAGTTAGCTCGTTAACGTGTTGGCCGTCTAGCCCCATGCACGGGGCGATCGGCGGTAGCTCGTTAACGGAGATTTGCCGTGTTGTGGCATTAAGGTCATTTCAACGAGATTAACCTGAAAGCACTAGTGGGAACACAACGAATATGACTGCACATTTATGCCGACATCATCCTAGTGCAAAGACAAAAACAACAAGCATGCTACTAACTTTAGCCGAGTCATTTAGACAGCTGTTAGCACATGATTCTCCTTATGCTGCTGAGAATATAGCCCAGAAGAAGCGTATAGTATAGCTTTTATTTTGGAAAGAGCCATTTCTCTGTAATAAACTCTCTTTTCCAAAGATGAGTGATTCCTCAATCAGATACAGGGCTTGCAATATCGCTAGCCCGACGTCCTGGGGCTAGCGATTTTTTTCAGTCGGGCTACCAAAATCTATCTCTTCCCTGCCCGTCGGGCTATTGTAGGAAGAAAAATATATGTCAATGCTTTTGCATTCTTTCAGAAATGTAGCTGGGTAATTATGTCATTGGCATCGGTGAGCCACTGTCAATATGTGACATATTGAAATCGCGTTTGAATTTGCCCTTGTTTTTTGCTTTCACTTTGCAATCGTGCGAACTGTGTATAGAGAGCGACAGCACTGATCTGTGAGTGATGATAATTTGTGCACCAATTCCTCTGACATCGTCTTATTAATCGTTAGCTTACTATGCAAACATGACAAGTGAAATCTCCCGCAGCTTAAACATGTGAGAGGTTGATCGCGCAGAGAATCGCTGAGCTTATGTGAGTGCGTGTGTGTGTAAAAGCAGCAGGATATATATTTTAGTTCTGCTGAGCCAAATAAGAGAGGTCAGGGTGAAGAAGTGACAGCCAAAGAAAAGCTTACCACAAAACGGAGAAGTTATGACAAATCAGACTATAAGGCAAAAAGAAAGTGCAGCTTTATGGTTTCATGGACAAAATAATTTCTGTGGCTGCAATATGACGAGCTAAATAACCAGGGCTGCACATAAGTGGTCCGCAGGTGCGCATTCGCTGTCAAAATAAAAAAACACGCACAAGGGTTAGGGTTAAATTTAAAAACTGTACTTTTGAGTTAAAATATATATTTATAATTTTAATAAATGACAAATTAAAAAGGCATGAACATTTTTTTGTATCGAAAAAATATCGAACCGTGACGTGATGTGATTCCCTGCCGTTGTAGTGTGGTCTTGTATGTCTTCCATTTTCTGATGATTGCTCCCACAGTTGATTTTTTCACACCAAGCTGCTTGCCTATTGTAGATTCACTCTTCCCAGTCTGGTGCAGGTCTACAATACTTTTCCTGGTGTCCTTCGAAAGCTCTTTGGTCTTGGCCGTGGCGGAGTTTGGAGTCTGACTGTTTGAGGCTGTGGACAGGTGTCTTTTATACAGATGATGAGTTCAAACAGGTGCCATTCATACAGGTAACGAGTGGGGGACAGAAAAGTTTCTTACAGAAGACGTTACAGGTCTGTGAGAGCCAGAGATTTTCCTTGTTTGAGGTGACCAAATACTTATTTTCCACCCTAATTTACGAATAAATTCTTTACAAATCCTACCATGTGAATTCATGGATTTTTTTTCACATTCTGTCTCTCACAGTTGAAGTGTACCTCTGGTGCAAATTACTGACCTCTGTCATCATTTTAAGTCGGGGAACTTGCACAATCGGTGGCTGACTAAATACTTTTTTGCCCCACTGTGTGTGTGTGTGTGTGTGTGTATATATATATATACATATATATATATGTATGTATATATATATATATATATATATATATATATATATATATATATACATATATATATATATATATATATATATATACATATATATACATACATATATCTCCCGAGGTCAAAATGGGAGATGCCCCCAAGGGTGGTGGAGAATGACCGAGCTAAGGAACACGAGAAGCTGGAGAAATACCAAGGGCTCAGAGAAGAGCTAGATAGGATGTGGAGGGTGAAGGTAACGGTGGTCCCCGTGGTAATCGGAGCACTAGTTGCGGTGACTCCCAAGCTAGGCGAGTGGCTCCAGCAGATCCCGGGAATAACATCGGAGATCTCTGTCCAGAAGAGCACAGTCCTCGGAACAGCTAAGATACTGCGCAGGACCCTCAAGCTCCCAGGCCTCTGGTAGAGGACCCGAGCTTGAAGGATAAACCGCCCGCAGGGGCGTGCTGGGTGTTTTTTTTTATATATATGTATATGTGTGTGTATTCTTTTGCCAACTAAATCAGTAGTAAGCGTGTTTTGTTTGTTAAGGTTTTTATTTTTTAATAAACTCGTAAATCCCTGTGTAACTATTATAAATTAGTTATGTGTTATTATGATTGACAATGGGCAGGATGTATCATCCATGCAGATCATCCAAGAACCTCTCGAGAAACTGTGAGACCTTAAATAATGCTCATAACTGGTAAAATTGAAAGAAGTCACATCGCATGAAATAAATACGTCCTTTTGCACTCTGCACATACACACATTAAAGTCCCTGATTAGTTTAAACGTCACCTTCTGCACTCACACATGCAGAATAATTGAGTGCTTTTCATTTTTAATATGTTGATGTTTTATCACCACTTCTTTTCTTTTTTTTTTTAAACGCTTTTTTCGGAAGTAGGCCACAGCAGCCAGCTGCAGTAGTACGGATTACCAGAATCCTCCTGTATGAAGATCATCTCAGCAATTTCACCCAGACATTATCAAAGTCTTTGCATAAAATAGTACTCAGGTTTGATACAGAGGGTGATGTTTAATGACTGTATTCTATCAGACAGGATGGAATGAATGGACAAGACTGCTGGACTAACGCAAAGTGACACTCACTCTCTCAGCGACTCCCCTAATGGCCCACGGATGGACGTGCAAAAGTGGGTGGCGTGAAGGTCACAGGGTTACGGGTTTTTTCAGCCACTTCTCTGTCTAGTCAAATTTGCTCTATTATTGAAGTGTGCACTTTACCAGAGATACAAGAGTCCATTCAAAATAAAACTACTCTTTTGTGTAGTTAGGGACAAGCTCTGATGTTTATCCTGATTTTTTGGGGTACGTGCGAGTGCTTTAATTTTTGAAGAAAAACATCGCTCTGCTATTGGAGCACTGCACACATGAAAAAAATTACAACAAAACAAAAGACTTTACTAGAGAACACGACTGTAATAAAAGTGCAAGTGGGTGTTTAGCTGAGTGACAGTATTCATTTATCATCTTGCAGACTTCTGCTGGTTAACTGTTTGGAGCACAGGGGTGGATGTATGCTTGCTTGTGTGTGTTTCCAGGTAGTTTTTAAAGCAATGGACACAGAAGCTTGTTGTAAATGTTAAAGGTTTTACATACAAAACTTATAATGTTCTCTTAGAAAATTCTCCCACTCGCGGCATACGTCCATACGATAGCCAGCTTTTGCATGCATGTCTGGAGTTAATGCAGCCAATACTGTTGTTCTGCGATTTGATGGAAGGGGAAGTCTTTTCCAAACCCCCACAACAAAGAATCACAAACAGCGAGATATTGGTGGCCAGTGACCAAAAGTTGGGCCCCAGAAGTCTTTCTGCTGCACGATCGCCATCTTGACTGAAAGTAATGGGCTGGGAGCTTGCCACGTGAAACTCATAAATCCCCTCGCTTTAGCAGTACCTGTTTTATTTGTTACCAGTGAACCGCTGCAGACCTAAAGCTCTTTGAAATCAGATGATTCTTTTTCATACACACTGGATATAAAATGCAAAGGTCATGAATTCAAAAGACAAAAAATACCTACAATTTAGGATTTATACCACACTCAGAATGGCTCTATGGGCAATCATTCTGTCTGGCAGTAAGCATGAGCTCTGTGTAGAATAAATGCAATGACTCTATTACTTCATTTAACAGAAATCACACAAATCTATGCATTTTAATGTAATTTTTGACTGTGTGCTAAACAAAACGTTCCATCTTGCATGAGCAAATTAAACCCCAGTTAACAAATTTGATTTAAAAATAATTTTACTGTAACACTGGAAGGGAGGGGAGCTCACAAAAAGCCTCTTTGGGCGTTGAGTGCTAAAAATTCCTCCATGCGGGAAAACACCCTGCGTTTAATCTAATATTGCTCCATGCACTGCAGGCATCTTGCTTCTCTGGAAATCTTAGTTGTCTTGTTTGTCTAGCTTTATTAGGTATAATCCTGTATCTACATCAGGGGGTAAACACACACTATCACTGAGAGACTTCATCTCTTTTGCAGTACAATATTAAGATGTTATATAATCTGCCCCTGCAGTGGCCCAGAGCACCATCCAGGCTGCTGTTACAACTACACAGTGGGCACCTGCCTGCAGAAAATACCCAGAAACTGAAAGAGGAGAGCTTTCGCTCAGCTCAGTCTTTTGATGTTGTCGAGACACTTGTAGGCATTAGAATATGTATCCAGTAAAGATCTCATTCTGTATTTTGCGATACTAATGTTTACATGTTTTAAGATCGTAAATGATTCGGTAAGCCTTTTAACATACATAGGGCCAGATTTACTAACGTGTTGCACCAGTGCAAACTGGGTTTTAGCATAAAAAAAGCATTATTCACAAAGAAAGCACAGTGACACGATTGCATTGAAGGTGGCAGTGTAGGTAAAGAGATTTTTGCTGATGACCCTGTTCCATATGTGTTTTAGGCAGTTCCTTTCTCAAGGGGCATAACATAGGGTGGATCATCACACATGCAATTCCACTGATATTTAACAACAAAAGACCTCATCATCTAGAAAACAGCGAAACTTTTATAAATCATGAGTAAAGCTACCCACACATAGAGGCCAGATTTACTAAATGGGGCAAAGCAGTGTTTGAGTGCAAACCCCAGGTAGCGCTCGTAGCTGTGGTTAGTTTTACAGGTTTTACAGGTGATTTACAAAACCTAATCTCATACAATCTTTTCACTGTGCTCTCTTTTTAAATACTGATAGTGCTAGCACCAGCTTGCGCTAGTGCAATGCATGAGCTCTATGAGCACTATTTAGAGATTGTACTTATCTTGTATGCCAGCGGTCCCCAACCTTTTTTGCGCCACGGACCGGTTTATGGCCGACAATATTTTCACGGACCGGCCTTTAAGGTGTCGCGGATAAATACAACAAAATAAAACTAGTACCAGTACCGAAAAAAAGAAGATTTATTCATAACACACGTGAAAAGACCCAGGAAAACCGAGTTAACGATCAAAACGATAACAAAATAACGCTGAAAACCATACACACCATTTCACACCTGAGCCTCAACTCTCGCGGCCTGGTACCAAACGACTCACGGACCGGTACCGGTCCGAGGCCCGGGGGTTGGGGACCGCTGCTTTATGCCATTTTCCCCATTCAGTCAATGTGGCCCATTTAATGTTAGAAGAAATGAGTGTTGAAGAATTTTATTAAATTTATCTTTGCGTTTCAAGATTATCTCACGATTGTTGCAAGAATATTTCAGATGGGTCTTTTGTAGACTCCGATCAGCACACTACAGGTCACTGATTAAATAAGAATATAAATGCTGTTAGGACATGATGGCATATTTCAACCAATAAACTCACATTTTTATATGAATTTACACTGACAGTTCTGCAAATTTGAATGTTACATTCAAAAGTCCATGAAAATGCACAATGTTTATAAAGTGTCACAGTGATTTACATCACATTGTTATTTCCTGTCACACAAGTCTTTAGATCCATTTCAAATCAAATACTTGTAGCACACTGAATCTAGAAACCTTATTTTAAGTACCAAAATGACCTTCAGGGCTTTGGATAAAATAGCTGCTATTTAAATAGCCCCTTTCTCTCACACAGAGCTTTTACACAACAAGCCGCTTTCACTAATTAACACTGTGCCTCACTCTGTGCACTTTAAGTGCTTTTACCTATCACGCACACACTGACACACTGATGATGCATCAGGGGGCAATTTGGTTCAGGTCAGTGTCTTGCCCAGGGACACTTTGGCATACAGACTTGAGGAGCCAGAGATAGAACCGCCGACCTTCCAATTAGCAAACGATGAGGCAGAGCAGGTCCACAGCCTCCAACATATTTGACGTTGGCCTGTAAAATAATCTGCCACTTGTGATTTGTTTTGAAGTCAAATTTTTTTTTACTTTTTTATGGTACTAAATTATAAAGAGCTATACAGATGAATATGAGGAAGAGTCACATGACAGCTATCAGCAGTAGAGGGGAGACAGGAAACATGTTTTCGATTTCTTCAGTTTTAGAGGACGACTCCCAGAAAATCCAGGAGACAAAAATACTCACAAATATATTTAAATTGGCTGTTTGAATAATAATAATAATAATGGATTGGATTTATATAGCGCTTTTCAAGGCACCCAAAGCGCTTTACAATACCACTATTCATTCACTCTCACATTCATACACTGGTGGAGGCAGCTACAGTTGTAGCCACAGCTGCCCTGGGGCAGACTGACAGAAGCGAGGCTGCCATATCGCGCCATCGGCCCCTCTGGCCAACACCAGGCAAGTAGGGTAAAGTGTCTTGCCCAAGGACACAACGACCAGGACAGAGAGGCCAGGGATTGAACCGGCGACCTTCCGGTTACAGATGCGATTCCCAACCTCCTGAGCCACGATCGCCCCTAGAATGTAGCTGTCATTTACATGGTTCTTGCTTTTGCAGAGCAAGTAATGAAGAAAAATGATTTGTGCAAACAGTCGCTTTTACCTCTGGTTGTTGCTACTGAATGTTTTGTCTTAAAAAAAAGAAAAGAGAACCTGCATTATAATAACAGCTTTACCCTCATGTGGTAACAGGCAGCTGCGATAATTGGTAATGGGATTTTCACTCAGCTCTAAAGACAGAGTCAAAACACTGATGTACTGCTCTATGAAATGATTTATTTCTACAATGGCCCCAATTTTAACACCTTTGTTATTCCACAGAATAATATATGAAACAAGCCACCCACAGCGCTGAACCGAAAGAGTAAATTATTCTAAATGACCAGATTTAAAGGCAATTAAATTAGTAGGTGCCAAGTTATCTTTTTTTTTTTTTTGTTAAAAAAAAAGGAGTAGGATAGAATGTTGTCTTATAAATAACCCCTCTCCGTAGAGCTTTGTCTTTATTTAAAAGAAAGAAATGTTCATTTGAAGCTTAGAGATACACTTTTTGTTGTTAACAGGAAAGTGCAACAAATTAAACTAAAACCTCTTTATTCCTAAAAGTAAACCATCTCTATTCAGAAGAGTGTTTTTAATCTCTGTACATGCTGAAGCCCTAGAAACATATATCAAAAGACTCTTCACTTACACAAAGCATATAAGGAGTAGTAGTATAGTTCAATTAAAAATAGTTTAACTAGCATTAAACTAACTATGCAGTGGCAACACTGTTGTTTCTTTTCTATTTTATTGTGAAGGGATAAGAATTTGTTAAGAAATAGCCAATATAAGCTTGGACCCAATACTAACTGTATTTATTGGCCCTCGCTGTTAACTAATCATCAATTTGGCAAACAGGTGGATAAAAGTTTGTGGTGTTTTCTTTTCTCTCTCCACGCATGCATCATCCTGAAAAAAGATTCAGGTACATGAATTTCACATGAGCCTTCAAATGGAGAATGGCTGCGTAGCACACTCATCATCAGGCCTGGCATGCCCCTGAGGCTTCACACAGTTGAAACTGTGTCCAGTGGGGTTGTAGTGTCTTTAGGAGATCACAGTTCATTGACATAAGCGTGTCGAACGCGAACAGCTTTCATTCTCTGGGCACCAATACCTCTCCCTGCAACACTCCTCAGCGTGTTATGCTCCGTTTGGGTTTGTCACCCAAAGCTGCTGTGAACAAGGTGAATGAGTAAAGGCGAGGCAATATCACAGACCTACTCCGGCCGTGAATGCAGAGTACACTGGGCAGTGTGTCAAGGAAATGTTAACAATCATATTTTAATATTTTGCGATACAGAATGCAGTCATTATTCCAATCAGGTTTCTATTATAAAAGGCTTCACTTTGTAAATACAGTGTTTCCAGCAGATCTTATGTAGGTGTGAGGGTAAACCTTCATATTACCATCAGCTGAGAAATGTGTGTTTAAATGTCTTTCTCTTTTAGGGAGATTCTTCATTCTGTGTCTGGGTTTTTGCTATTTATTTGTTCTGTTCCCATTATAAGTCCTAAAAGTTCCTGATTAAGCATAAACAGTCATTTTGCACACTGAGGAAACCACTGCCAGTTATTGCTGAACTTCTCTATTGTTCCTGTTTATCTTACAGAAACAAATGTTTCTGAAAAGGGTTTTTTTTATTTATTTTTTTTTATGCAAATTTCTGGTCATGTTGTAAGAAACATTGCACTCAGTTGAATCAAGGCATTCTTAACATACGGGTGTTGCACCAGTCTGCAGAATTAAAGACCTTGCAGACTTAAGCCTGCATGCAGAGCGATAAGATAAACTTCTGAATGACCAAAGTCTCCACTGGTTTCACATAAATGATTCAGACTTTGTCAGATGCATTTTGTGGTTTGTTATTGCTGTTTTGTTTGATTTGTTGCTTAGGGTATTTTTTGAAAAGTTTATGCTTCAAATATAACCTGAAAGTCAACACAACCAAACTTTCTTGATCGCTACAACCTGGTATTATGTATCTACATAACCAAAAAAGACACTAAGGGGTAAGAAAGACATTAATCATGAAGTTTATTTAGAATGGCACCACAATAGTAGTCTTGATTAAAGCAGAACCTTTTTTTTCTCCATCATGCAACCAAATCAGTATTAGGTTACATATGGGAGATCATGGGAATGTGATGACTCCTGTTTTATATTCCATTAATTAAAAAAATATGTGGGTATAATTAAAGAAAAAAATAAACAAACAAGAAAATGAATCTTGCAATCATCCATCCATTCTCTTTTGCTTATCCTCACTGGGGGGTGGGGGGGTGTTGAGCCTAGCCCAACCACCATAGAGCGAGAGGCGGGGTACACCATTGACAGGTTGCCAGCCTGACGCAGAGAGACAGAGGACCATTTGCACTCCAATTCACACCATTTGGGAAATTTAGAATAACTAATTAACCTAGCCCCACCAACTACATGTCTTTGGACTGTGAGAGGAAGCAGGAATACCTGGAGAGCGCTAACTAGTGCACCACCGTGTTGATTTTGCAATCACCCATTGAAATAACTGAAATAAAATATATTAGACATACATTCCCCAGGCTTTTCAGTACTGCTTGCTAGTACTGGGTTAGATCCTTTTCTGCTTTCAGAACTGCCTTACTACTTTTTGACATAGATTCATTGAGGTGCTGGAAAGTTGCCTCTGAGATTTTTGTTCCATATAGATGTAATAGCATCACACGGGCACTGCAGATTTGTTGGCTGCACATCCATATCAATCTCCCATTCAACCACATCCCAAAGGTGCTCTATTAGATTGAGACCATGGAGATCATTTAAGTACACCAAACTCGTTTTCACGGTGAAGAAGCCATCATGAGATGGACCTTAATCCTGCATCCATCAGAAGATACAGCAGTTACAGTGTGATCATAAAGGAATGGACATGATCAGCAACAATAATGACATTTAAAGTGTGCCAAGAAAATATCCCCCGCACCCTTACACCACCAGCAGCATCAGCCTGAACTGTTTATACGAGGCAGGATGGATCCATGCCTTCATGTTGTTTGCGCCAAATTTGGACTCTAACCTCTGAATGTTCCAGTCGAAAACAAGACTCATCAGACCGGGTGCTGTTTTCCAATCTTCTGTTGTCTAATTTTGAGGAGCAAGTGCAAATTGTAGCTTCAGTTTCCTGTTCTTAGCTGACAGGAGTGAAACCCAGGGTTGTTTTGTACTGCTGTTGCTCATCTCCCTGAACGTTTGATGTGTTGCATGTTCACATATCTTGGCTGTAATGAGTGATTATTTGAGTTACTGTTTCTTTCCTATTACCTTAATGTAGATAGGCCATTCTTCTCTGAACTCTGCCATTCTCCCCCAGAGAACTGCTGCTAAATGGGTAATTTCTCTTCTTCAAACTATTCTCTGTAAAGTGATGGTTGCGTGGGAAAATCTCAGTAGATCAGCAGTTTCTGAAATACTCAGACCAGCACATGTAGAACCACCAATCATGTCACATTTAAAGTCACTTAAATCTACTTTCTTCCTCATCCTCATGTTCAGTGTGAGCTCCAGGAGGTCTTGAGGTTGTGTTCATTCCTAACGACACATAAATTCTGCCATGTGGTTATCTGATTGGATGCCTGTATTAACAAATTGGCTGCTGGGTGTATGATACAAAGTCACAGAACTACAAGAAAAAAATGTGTGTATCCCTCCTAAGTTTATATTAGTACACATTAATACTCTAATTATTACCACTCAGCGAGCCAAAACATTATGAACACTCAAAAATCAATGAAATAATACTGATGCTCTTATAACAATTCTGCCTTTGAAAAAGGCCAAAGTAAATAATTGTGTTCCTTAAAACTTAAGGGCGGTTTGAGGCCCTTTACTTTGTACTAATTCTTGTATTGTTGGTTTAAGCTGTATTCAAAATTGAAGGGTGCGAGCCAGGCAGCTAGGGGTTGTTTTTCTAAATGAAATTAAATAAAAATGGTTAGAGGCATGTGTGTACCTTCACTGTTAATAACTGTGTAACTCAACACGTAGGCTTAAATTTGCTAAAATACACAGCCAACTGCACAGTGAGAAATGAAATTACCAAAAAGCATTTGGGTTAGTTAGGGAAACAGCAGAGTAAAATGATGGCGCTGCCTTTGACAAAGCTCTCTTGAGTACTTCTGTTTACAACAGAAGAAACAGCAGATTAGGGTATTTCTATGTCAAAATCCACCCATTAAACAGACAGTCGTGTTTTTTTTATCCTTGTCCACAGCTTTTAAACCACTTACTGTACTGTAGGAATTTTGATGCCTCTGGTAAAAGGATTTTCTTTCCAATTCCCGTTTGATATGGAAAATAGTGAGTCTGTCAACATAGGAACCAAAATGTGTTGAGAAAATTTACATTTCCTGGATGTGAAACATGAAAAAAAAAACAATCAAAGTACTCAGCAGTGTCTATCTTCCTACTTGTTACTGCAAGTGCTTCAGTATGAATTTTCTGATAAGTTTTGTCCTTTACTGCATTTAAAATTTCATGTTTGGAGCTACTGAAAAAGGCTTAGAGAGCAAATATGTTGAACGGTGATTAAGACAAAGAGAGGCCATCTCTCATTCTGACACTACTTGTTGTAGAACTAGTGTGACTAACAGCAGGGCTGAATGTCTTTTGTCAGTAAATGAGAATTTAATATGTTGCACCATGGAGATGGGACGTAGAGTGTGTGGCCCCTGCTGTTTCCTTCATCAATGCCTTGTCTTGTCACAGGCTGCACCACATGAAACCACTCTCATCTTCAGCAACCGAAGCCTGAAAGAGCACAAACCTGAGACCTTTATAGTGGCGTCCTGAATTTCCTTCTGATGAACAGTCATCAAGACTGCTGCACTCAAATTTACCTAAAGGTATAAATCTCCATTAATCTCCATTCGCATAGACAAAGAAGGTCATTTGTCTTTTTTTTTTCTAATAAAAGAAACTGCCCTAAAAAAAGACTAACAATTATTCCAAGCTATTTTGGTGTAATAAAAGGCCTGATGCATAGTGCTACTTTATTTGTAAAGGTTTTGGTGGGAATACAGTTTGGATTTTTGCCTTCAGAGTTGCGTGAGACAGTTGTGATGTAGCCCTAATTCAGTCCCTTTTAAACATGGTGTGTATGTTGCAATTGCAAATATTTAAAGCATTATTTTCTGTAACTACACGTGAAAAATGTAATATTTAGAGTACTGTGCAAAAGTCTTAATCTGCCCTTTATTTTTTAAGTAGCCAGACTTTCTTTTCATTTTTTAAAGCGGTCTTGAGAAATAATTCTGCAGGTTTTCTGAAGCTCTTTCTATGTTTTTGTTTGGACACTTAATGCTTTTTCACTCGTTTTTGTTGTCCAGTTTTTCTACGTTTTCTTTTCATATAAATCATTAACATTAACACCTCTGACTTATTCAGGCATAAAAAAAACCTGGCTCAAGGGATGACCAAGTGTTGTAGCCATACATAACAAAAACGAACCCAGTTTTACATATTATCGCTTGACACATTGTTACCTTTTGCAAAAACACGTGATTTTTCACAAAGAGCTAGTTGAAGATTTGGCAGATCTCAGCATGGTGTGCTGTGTGTCCTTGAAAATGTTTGAGGAAACTGGACAAGTGAAGGACAAAAAAGTAGTGACAGGCCTATAAATGAAAAAGAAATGCTCACAGTGGAGGGCTGGTTGTCAAGAAGTCTTAAGTCTTAAGGCAGGGAAAAGGAGAGAAAAGACTTAGGTATGCCAAATTGTACAAGAACTGCACTAAAAACAGTGTCAACAGCTCTTATGGAGTGATGAGTCCAAACTTCAGAAAGTCTGGAGACCTATTGTTCAAGATCACTTTACAAATGACAAGAAGGTTTTTGGTCCTTGGAGATAAACTATAAAGAAATGAGGGGGTGACTCAAGACTTTTGCATCGCACTCTATAAAAACCTCACAGTAGCACACAATGACAGTTCACAGACAGCCTTCTACCAACAATTGCCCTCAAATGCCCCATTCCACTGCCAAGGAAAATGCCCCTCAGACATTTAATGCTTACATGCTACTCCCTATGCATTTATATGCCGCTATTACATGTCATTAACTTTGTGTCTTCTCTTTCTTGCCCTGTCCTGTCTGTCATCTGTCCTCTCTGTCCTTGTTTCTTCCTGTGTGTCTCAGCTGCATGGTCCTGATCTGCATTGCTAGCCTCACAACCTTCTGGGTTTTAGTTTTTTAGTTCACTTTTTTTCTTTGCCTTCAGTTTTCTCCTCACCCCCACTAGTCGGGGCAGACAGCTGGCCTTCCTGAGCCTTGGTTTGCTGGAGGTTTCTTTCTGTTAACACAGAGCTATCCCATGATGTCAACTGCAAACCCCCCAAAAAGGAACTGTTGGTATCCTCTCTATAATGCTGTCAAGACCTTAACTACATCAAGTGCCCTGAGATGACTCATGTTGTGAAGCGGTACTAAATAAACGAAATTGAATTCAATTTAAATGAAAAATATCATATTTTCAGTGCTATTCAATAGTCATAACTGTGTTTTTGATTTATGGAAAATATGTTTGACACATTCCCCGTCTGAAGCCAAGCTCAAGATCAGGTTTGCCCTGAGGATTATTTGTATAGCTGGGAACTGCCGTTCTACATCTATTATGTGCAGAGTTGGTAGGAGTGAAAGGAGGGATTGTGGTCACACTGCACCTTTGCTTCAGGAAGTAAGCGTCAGCTCCATAAGCCAAGGTTCAATGTAACAGTGCTACATGACTCACAGGCTATGTATTTCTCCCACAGACCAACATGATCCCCCCCCCCCCCCCAAGTTAAATGATCAGTATGAATCCCACATGCTTGTTATTGTTAAAATAAATGCCTGTATTGATATGTCTCGGCGCAGGACTGAGCTTGGTGAGGTAGATTTTATTAGTTTGTAACAGAACAATAGTTTGAGCACTGAATAGAGAGGAAAAAAGTCTAGAAAGTGAGAGGCGGTGTCATTATCATTCAAGCTTTACATAGCTTTAAAGCCTCTTACAAACGGAGCCATCAGATAAAATGTTGAGGTTGATTATGAACATCCATAGTTTATAATCGCAGATTAAACATTTTGAATTATAATGTCCACAGATTCCAGGGGGCATATACGCTTTATATCAGTGTCACTCTTTGATCTTTTTCTAAATTGATGCAAGAAAAATGAAGAAAAAAAGTCCTAGCATAAAGATCAAACTAAATTCACATAACATGCAAATCAGTAGTTAGAGCCTCGTATATGAAGCTTGAACTGAACTAAGATATATACAGAGCAACTAGGATGTAAATGCGTGTATGCACGCTGCCGTGTCCTGTAACTCAGAGTGTCTTATTTTCTAAATGGAGTCACACCTTGCAAGTTTTTATTTCGTAATTATTTTTAAATATGGGCTTAAGAGCTCTTCCTCATGTTTTTATTAGACCAAAAGCATCACGTATCAGTGAAGCAAAGCTCACCTAAAATAAAATCCTTCACCATGCCCAAAGAGTGACATCATATTTGAATGGAAACCAAGTTTGAGCTGGTCCAACTTTCCAAATGTATTCTTGCCATTTCCTTAGGGATGTGGAACACAAAAGGCCCCCATGAAGTAAATTAACATTTTTCACAGTTCATTGAGCTCATTTAAATGAATCAAAAGATGCAACTGACTCATTTTCATATAATGTGGCAAAGCTGTGCAGCATTAGGCCCTACTGTATTTATGTTGTTAAGAAAATTGTGGTTTCCCTGGGAGTTGGCTTGGCATACTACACTCTATGTTCAAGTCTCCTGTTTTTAAAGGCTGCTCTTAGGCGAAATACATGTGTCTTATTAAATCCTATCTGGAACGCATTCCTCTTAAATTAGCAGTAACACTAGCTAGATTTTGCCTCGAAATCCAAAAACAACATGCATGCCAAGATTTCCTGGACTGAAGGAGTGTAAAAATAAAATAAATAAATAAAAATAATAATAATGATGAAAGTACACTTGGTATTAACAAGCGTGCACAAAGGACTTCTGCAATTTTCGTATTTTTTATAACAATCTCCTGCAATCTAAAGTTTCCAAAGAGGCTCGTTTGATCCTTCTCGGGGTTGATGTCAGTGTTTGATTTACAACATATTTTGGGCATTTTGCATAGTCTTGGAGCCAATCCCATGGAAAGTTATTTCCCTTGGAGGATCATTTATTTAGTCAAGGCCAGAGTAGTTTAGCGGGTTGGCTTTCATTTCACGGTTCATACGCTCAATGTGATTAATAAGTAAAATGCTGTTGAAGAGAGAGAAAAGCCGTCATTCAATCCTATCATCCTGGAATGGTAGGACAGAATATCCTAGGGCAGTCGGAGCTGTTGTCAATCACTGCACGGAAAATCAAGTACATTTGGATCTTCTCTGACAAGTCCTCATCAGGTCCAACTACAGGCACAGCTATAATAACATACTAGATAGAAGGCTGGTAGTTACTCAATGAGTACATCAGTGTACACCAGTGCAATTAAAGATAATGTGTGGAATCATTTGCAGGATTTTTCTTCCTTTTTTATGCATTTGAGGATGAAATAATTTGATAGGCATGTGTGAGTTTTGTGGGTGTGTGCCATTGGTTAATTGACTTGATAACAAACGACTGGTTCCTCTGAGAGATCATTTAGTTAGCAATTTTGTTCAGATTCTCTTTAACCTCTAGAGTCATGAGGCTCAACGGAGCCGCCAAAGATTGAGCTTTACAATTGGTCAGAAATGATCATTACTTGTGGCTCAGTCTGGCTTTCCAGAATTACTGTGTATTGGACTCATTTTTTATTGAACTGTTCTGCAATATTACATTTTTTCCCTTTGATTTCTGTTACACAAAGCATCCTTAGTTTTTACTGCTACCTACTTTAAACTTTAGGCTGGTCTGACCCACAAGGATAAACAAATAATTAGAGAAAGGAAGGCAGATTCTGTCTTATATTGGTTGGAGGATTTTAAATCAGCCTTTTCTTTACAGCTACCCTTTGCCTGCTGCTAAATCTCTGGAGGCTGTCACTGTGTAAATCTTAATATGAAGAAAAATCTGTATAGACTTTACTGAAACTCAGACAGTTCATCTTTAGAAATGTTGATCACTATGAGATCCTTGATATTGTCTTTCAGTGTCATGAAACAAATGTACTAAACACTAGCATAAATATTTAAATTATCTAATGAATGGAAATCTCACTAAATCTTAATGTACATCAAGAACACACTGGCTGCGTATTTAAACACCAATATGCTACACATTCATGAAAAGCAGCACTGAGCATAGCCAACACAAACGCACATTGTCAGCACTCGCTGATTTGAACCCGGTCTGTGATTATTATGTCTAATCAAAAGAGAAACATGTATTTGTTCCTGGAGGCTCACTGAACAATATCAATACAAGGTTTTACTGCCGTTACCTTCAAACCTGCCTTAATCCGATGTGACATAGATTCAACAAGGTGCTGGAAACGTTCCTCAGAGATTTTAGTCCATATTAGCATGATAGCATCACAAAGTTGCGGCAACTTTATAGGCTGCACATCCATGATGTGAATCTGCCATTCCACCCAACACGGTGCTTTATTGAATTGAGATCTGGTAACTGTGGAGGCCACTGGGGTGCAGTGGACTTTTAGTGGCATGCTCAAGAAAAACGTTTGACATGATTTGAGCTAGATGACATGGCGGCATTATTCTCCTGGAAACATCAGAAATGGGTAGACTCCAGTCATTAAGTGATGGAGGTCGTCAGCAACAATACCAACAATGCTCAGTTGGTGCCAAGTGGGCCCAGAAAAGTGTGCCACACCCTTCAACCTCTGTAATCTGAACTGTTTATACAAGGCTGGATGAATGCATGCTTTTATGCTGTTTACACCATATCTGACCCAGCCACCCACCCAAATCTAGCTTTAGAAACTGTGACTCATCAGACCTGGAAATATATTTCCCATACTCTTTTGCTGCTTCAGTGTTCAACGTGTTGTGTTTCCAGACATGTTGCATCCCTTGATTATAACAAGTAGTTATTTAAGTTATTGTTGCCTTCCAACAAGGCATTTATTCCAGAGCTCTGCTGCGCACTGGATATTTTCACTTTCTCAGACTATTCTCCTCCCAGAGCTGGCTGTGTGGGAAAATCACAGTAGAGCTGTAGTGTCTGAAATTCTCAAACCCAGCAACCCAGCTACAGTCAAAGTGTAAATCACTTTTCTTCCATATTCTAATACTCAGATTCATTTAAAGCGGACCACCTTGACCATTTCTGCATAACCAAATGCACTAAGTTGCTGCCTTGTGATTGGCTGATTGGATTTTTGCATCAGTGAGTAGTTGAACAGGTGTACCTAAAAAATGGTCAATCAGTGTATAACATAAACTCACAGAAATACTCATTATATTTACATTATATTTACAGTGATTCTTAGGTGTTGTTCATCATCAGTGCAATGCAACACTACAACACATTGCAGGTATTTAAAAGCATTCTTGATACTAACTGCACTGCTTACACAATTATTCAGAGTTCCCTACATGTTGCACTTCTGGCCAAGAAAAGTGTTTATCAGCAGGGAGATGTGGAGTTGGAGCTGAAAAATCCTTACACTCCCTACGGGAATGTATGCATGATTAATACGACTGCTGTGTATACAGCACACTCACCATGTAACTAGTGTCTACCATGACTCATACAGCCTTTGGCAGGTGGGACAGTATCCATCTAATTTCTGAGGAGTGTTAGTGCTATCCTCTGCTTTGTCATTTTTAACGCTGTACGATCACCTGTCATTTTGATTAAGTAAGCTCTTGAATCTTCTCTGCTGTTATTAACTTCAATTTCCCATTCATACTTACATATAGTCACTAGAAAGAAGTGAAAAAAATCTGTGACCTGTGCTGAAGTCTAGTCACTAATGACGTGTTCCTTTCAGGGGGGAGTCACCAATGTTTTAAATATTCAACGCCAACAAAAGTTTTATGGTTTAATAATAATAAATGACTGGTGGAAGTAAATATTTATGGAAATTGGTAACAGTGGAGTATGGTTAAGGAAGCATACACACACACACACGCACGCACACACGCACGCACGCACACACACACACACACACACACACACAAATACCAGCATTATGAATTCCTATTGCCTGATTACTCATCAGTCAGTAATTAACTGAATGCATTTACGTAGCACTTTCCTAGTCTTATTGATCACTCAAACCACTCCATCTCATAATTATGAAAAGTTAAGCCTCTAATTATCAATTGTTGTTACCTATAGATAAATGGACTGCATTTACTGTATATAGTGCTTTTCTACTCAGTTTGAGCATCAGTGTCCTTACTTACTACAAGCCTAATTCAGCCATTCAACCAACAAATTTGTATTCAGATACAAGAAACCATGGTAGGGAAAACAACTTAGGAGTGAAAAACCTAAGTTTCCCCCTTAGGACAAAGTAAATTCAGTAAACTGAGGGACGACTGGAGAAAAACAGGCAATCAAACATTGAGCGGTTTATTTGCATTTTACCAACTGTTAACTGGTGGTGGGGTGTTTTTTAATCACTGTATTGTTCTTTTGTAAATGCTGAAAGATGAGAAGCGTACATACTCAACCACAGGAAGACACAGACAAGGAAACATAGGAGACACAGGAAAAGGGGTAATTTTGGCAATAAAGGAAATAAATAAAATCGAGAGCTTAAACTGAAATAGTTCAACACTACGACAAAGACTGTAGGTAATCATGGGATTATCTCATTCAATCTCCATACCCATGTATGAGGCACTGAGAAACAGTGATGTAACGTAATGTGGGTGTCATTAATAGTAGTATGTTCACATCCATCCATGAATTTTCTTCCAGTTGTTTAACTCAGGGCCATGAGGGGTGAGTGGGCGAGAGGCAGGATACACCCTGAACAGGTCGTGAGTCTATCACAGAACCATCTCGAGTCATTATGCTCTAGTCTGACCAGCTGGACGTCACTCTCTTCCCGCGTAAACTGCTTAACTAATGCTTCGTTGATATAAAGTCCTGCATTTGAAATGCACCCAGCTGACTTGGTGGTGTTTCAGATACTGCTGTCAATGCTTGTCTCGTCATTTTGTTATTATGGTGTTTTTCAAGTATGCAGTTAATGTTACATTTAAAGTAACAGCGAAAATAGATCTCACTGAAAGTGTCTTTTAAATGCAGTCCAACATGTAACAGCAATACTTCTACATATATTACTTCTACTATTGACATCAATGACAACTGACCAAAAGGTTTCCTGTTTCATAGTCAGCCCATTTAAACCTATAACACAGAGTACATCCAGGAGTGAAGGATGATGTGGGCTTCTGTAAACACTTTCCTGCAGTGTTTATCATCTCAGTTAATCTTTTTTGGGTCTTACTAAATAATACCTAAAAAAAAAAAAGGTCATTCTAAGTGTCAGAAAGGAGGAATATACGGGGTGGCTGGTTACTTGTGATTGACAAGCCAGTCAAATCTTCCTTAACATTACAGGTTTCAAAACTTGGAGATGTCATTGGTTTGCGAATTGGGTGCCATCATTGTAGCTACGTCCTCGTTTCACACTGTCTGTGGTGGGTTTTCACTTCCATTAAAAAAGGAAAGATGTAGTCCGTTTTAATTAACCAGATCATTACAAGTTACAATACCATAACTTTTCCTATAATTGTGAGATCTGAACTTGTAATCATGAGGTCTTTTATTATAATTATATTTTTTAATTACTAGATAAAATGTAAGCTTGTTTTCTTTAATGCTTTTGTGACAGAGCGAGTGTGAGTGTGTGTGTGTGTGTGTGTGTGTGTGTGTGTGTGTGTGTGTGTGTGTGTGTGTGTGTGTGTGTGTGTGAGAGAGAGAGAGAGACTGTAGCCTGTAATATTGGATTCAGGGACTTTGTGTAAATGTCAGCAGGCCTCCAAGCACCTCCCAAGCAGTCTAACTGGAAATGGCACTGAGACGCTGCTGACCATATGGCTCTTGTAATTAATCGCACCGATTAATTTTTGGCTCGCCCTCAATGTCTCCACAGTCACTTATGTAATACCAGAACCCTATGAGCAAGTACTTCCCCACGCCTTTCATTATGGAAGCTAGAATATGAACAGAAGGTCATGTGGTGCTAAGGTTAACTCCACAGCAGAGACCTTGGTTTCATTTAGAGAAAAAGTAATTTTGTTCAATTTCATGGTTTTGTTCTACTTATATTGGAATATACTATATACTGTCAGAAACATTATTAAATTAGCATGACAAAAAAAAAAGATTACAACGCTGACTAAATCAGTAAATCAGAATTTAACTGTTCAATATGTAGATAGCGTACTTGTACCCTTTGTCTTAAAAAGAAATGGTGAAAAAAAATCTCTAAAATTGTCTGTTCCCAATTTTATTGAAAAAGAATATTTGCTTTTGACTCTAGATATACCATACTTATTTAAATTGATATTAATATAAGAGTTAAAAGAATTGGCATGAGCTAAAATATTTGGACTCAACCTAGTAATAAAGAGCAACATTCTTTGAGACAATCGCAGCAATCAAGCTCTTTTTAATGAGACTGCTACTCGCCTCATTTGGTCGTTAAGGGCCATAATCTTATAATTCCTTGCGCACCCTGCCTGCTCTTCCTTGAATAGCCTTGGGTTTTCTTAGATGAAATTGCTAACATGCCCATCCAAGCAGCATTTAATGTGTGATTGAGGAAAGAAAAGATTTTGAGGAATCTCCACCAGAGCTCCCTTGTGCTTCACTCACGAGTGCTCACATATGCCATTTCATCTTTATTTTGGAAAAATATGCACCCTGATATACATTACAAACTACTTAAAAAAAAAAATCATTACAGCTTCATCAACAATTATTTGCTTGCCTACAGCAATGTGAAAAAACCTCGAGTTGCCTTAATTTTTAAAATATTTTTATATGCTGGAATAATCAGAAATATTTGCAGTGACTGATTGATAACAGTCCATGACTGTGTTTTCTATCTAGATACGCTTTTACCGCACTGGCAGTGCATTTGGCGTCATGACCATGCTGAAAAAGAAAGTTGTCGACAATCAGGTGCTTTCCAGATGAAATTGCATGGTGGATAAAATTCTAACTGTATTTTTCTGCATCAATTCCGACAAGCTCTCCAACACTGCCGGCTAAAATCCAGCTCAAAACCATGACCAAGCTGCCACCATGTTTTACAGATGGCTGTAGACAATTACTGTTGTAACCATCCTTCAAGGCATCCACCATCATTCCTGCCACCAAGAAACAAGTGGTCTCGTGTGGTCTCATGTCTAAATGATGTCACCCTAACATCTGTCATCATAAAGTGCCTTGAGTGGTGGGCCAAAAGACACATGTGCTCCTTACTGACGTGCAGGACGTGCAGGACCCTCTTCAATTTGCTTACAGAAGGAACAGAACCATGGACAACATCATCACCTTAGCAAGAAACACTGTCCTCACCCATATAGAAACACAACCTTCAACACCATCATCTCTTTGATGATTTGGTCACCAAACTCAATGACCTTGGGCTTGGAATGATTTAGACTTCCTCACAAACAGGACCCAAGTAGTGAGAGTTGGTAATCACACTTCCTCCTCACTCATCACAAATGCATGAACACTGTAGGGCTGTGTGCTTAGTCCCCTTTTGTACTCCTTGTTCACTCACAATTCTGCTGCTAAGCTCCAACATTTTCAGGCGACCATCATGGGCCTAATCACACGCAATGATAAAAAGGAGGAAGTGAAGGCACTAAATAACTGTTGCCAGGAAAACAAACTCTATCTCAACATCAGCACTATAAAAGAAATGCTAGTGGAGTAAAGGAAACAACAAAGAGGAGAACACTGGGCTATCAGTGGTGTTAAGGTTAAAAAAGTTAGCTGCTTCAAGTTTCTAGGTGTGAACATTACTAAAGAGCTATCTTGGACCCTTCTCACATTGTGCCTATACTTCCTAAGGAAACTTAGGTTGAATGCCAACATCTCCTGAAACTTCTACAGAAGCAAAGACTAGAGCTTGCAGATGGGCTGTATGACATTTTAATATGGATATTCCTCTGCCAACAGCCAGAGATCGCTACAGACAGTGGTGGAGAAAGCAGAGAACATCACTGGCAAGAGCCTTCATTAAGTAAATCTAAGGGCAGCAGCATTATTGAAGACAATAGCTATCCAGCACACCAGCTATCCTCCTTGTTGCCATCAGGCTAGCGATAAAGGATTATGGCTGCATGGACTACTAGATTGAAGAACAGCTTTTATTATCAAGCCATTAGACTCCTCAACTAGACTCTCCAGTCTAGAAATATTGTCTCAGACCTACACTGCCGCTTTACTGTAACACTATTATTTAATTGGTCACTGGTACTGTTGCTTACAACTGTCAGTATTTCTCATATGCAATAATGCTGGACACCCCACACCCCCATGCACGCATGTAAATTGTAGAATGTTTATGATGTTTTTTTTAATTATGGTACTTTATACATTTATATTGCTTTATTTGTATCTTGTTCTGAGGCCATTTCTGATGAGGCTACAGTAAACAGTTAACGGATCGTCTGAAGTCCATTTGAATTATTAAAAGTAATAAATGAATTAAAATCTGGCTCTTTGGGAGCAAAATGTGAAGAAATGAAAGATGGCTCGAGATTTTTGCACATTACCGTAGGTTCCTGTCATCCTACATAGTTTATGACAAGCAACAACTGCTACTGCACATGGCCTTGATACAGACCAAAACACTTCAGAGTACAAGAGTTATCTATAATGTATTGTTTATATCTCAGCCCACATCCACAAGAAAGGTGAAGAACAGCTAGCGGGCATTTACCAGATGTTCATTTATAAAACAAAATATATTCACTTCAAATGCTCTACTCCTTTCAGCACAGTCCTGCTGAACTTTTTAATTATTCACTGTGCTTATGAAAGATTCTTTCTTGTATTTTAGGTGCAAGATAACTGAGGAGGTGAAAATTATCTTTGCGATAACCAAACAAACAATCTCATATCCCATATCTCAAGCCTGAACCATGAAGTAATTGCAAAAAAACTATATATATATATATATATATATATATATATATATATATATATATATATAGATATAGATATCTATATATATATATATATATATTTTTTTTTTTAATTTAGTGTCTACAAAACCAATCAAATAGCAATTTGCATATATTGATATCATCATATTTGTTACATTCAGATTTGTTGTAATTTATTACTTAACAATGTACTGTACAACTTATTTATTTTTGAAGAAGGAAAAAGATCACATTGATCAAGTAGAAGTCTCATGTATCAAATATAATACATTTGGCTTAGAAGGGATATACTGAAACGGTGCATGTCTGTTTCACCATCTACAAATCTGTTTCTGAAATTGTGCTCTCTTGTGCTGGGCATGTTTTTCTATTTTTATTATTTTATCTTATGCCTAGAAGTGACTTAATATTTGAGGTGAACGGTTTGCCTGCTAAGTGTTAGACAAACTGCGTACCACAGTAGCTGATTTTTTTTTTTTTTTTTTTTTTTTTTTGCAGCCCTAATTGTTATGCACTGAGCCATCAGCTGTCTGAGTCACCTGCTGTGGCGTAGGGCACTATGCTAATTGTCCTTGAGTGACTAAAGAGCTCAGATTAGACCGCTGATTCGTTCCTTTTTTTTTTATAGGCAAGCAAAGGTCAGCCTTTCAAAATATTAGTTGGACTTTCTTCATGTATGAAGTAAAAATGTGTTGTTGGGGGTAGCCTGAAAGGCTGATTCTAGTCAGGTTTCAAGACTCATCCTCCTGCTGCTCTCTCACCTTAGCTCGGGGATTGATAAGACTTCTGTTCCTGCAGCTGTGCTGCTTTGGAGCATTGCACAGTGATAACAGACCAGCGAGACATCAAGCTGTTATCTCCTTGATGCTGACACTCACCTCATATACTTGGTAACATGTGCCCAAAAGGTACAGAGCTCTCACTGAGAAAGCTGCAGGAAACCAAGGAGGCAGAAGACAGCAAAACAAGACTGCTCACATTGACAATTGAAGACAAATTGAGGAATCGCATCCAACTGAAACAGACATTTCCAGATATTTATGTTTTTAATTTAGCCATTTTATAATACCCTTGCTGCCACTATATTTATTAGCTTTGGCTTGGGTGTAAGAAAGCAGAAAAACTGGCTTAACAAGACCATGGTCAATATGAGCAAAGCTGGCCTCAACTCAGGTGCTTTAGGGCACCCAAGGTACTCTAGAGTTTTAAGGCAATTTAGACAGAATGAGATTAAAAAGAATCATATTTACCCAATACATAAATCATGTTGACAGATATACAGTTATTTGAATTCAATGCAGCTGGACCTAGAGCTACCAAAAGAACTGCACAAAAGCTGTAAACATAACACAGAAACTATCTCCAGTCATAAAATGAGAAAAAGACACAGTGCATGCTTTGAAGCTATCACTCCTTTTTGTTTTAAACATGACAGAAGTTGGACAGAACCTGTTGAGAGACCATGAGTTTTGAGACACTTTGTTCTTTAGAATTAAATTAAGTTTTACATTAAAAGGAGGTTTGTACTTCATAAGCGCTGGCATTGAAAGGGAAGGATGTACCTTATCTCTGCCTGTACTCTTGCTCGCTTTTATTACTGAGGTAATTTGCATTTTAATTTGGAGCTTGAACCTGCGCTTAATAGAATTAAACTGAGAGACACATTGACATGGTTTTCTGACCCCTTCAAGCCCTGAAAGTACAGAAGGAGTAGAATCACTCAAATTGTAGCAAGGCACAGGCTTGACCCTAGCTGGGATTAGCTTTAAAGGTAAACACTGGCTCCTTCAGTGCCAATTATTAACATCATTTAAAACAAACTCCCTGTAGATGCAGCACATTAACCTGTAAAATTGTGTGCTATTGACAACAATCAACTATATTTCAATTTAGCTTTCCCTGCACAATCTTGACACTTTTGTGTTCAAAATTAGAAGACCTTGCACAGAAAACTATATTGTCTTTTTCTCTTTAACGCACAGCGAGCCTGTGGTTTATTTTTGCCATAATAACTCGAAGGCCTGTATCTGTGAAATTGGAAGTAGGCTTGTCAGACACTTGAATGTTTACAGCAGCTTTGGATTTCTTATTCCAGTCAATATTAGGTTAGGGTATGGGGGAAATAGCCTGAGAGAGAGAAGTGCTATGAAGCATGAACAGCCTAGCTGTCGACCTGTGAGAAACAGAATAAAGTTTGGCATTTTGTAATTAGAAATGAGGGGCCAGATCAGCAAACAAAGCATCTCAACTGGCACACATCAGTGTCTTGCACTATAATTACAACTGCAGAAAGTAGACATAGCATAAGATGCCTGCCTCATAGAAGCACAACTTAACCAAGGCAGGTAACTTTATTTTGCTTCACTTTTTGTTTCTCAATTTATTGATCAGTTTCAGTACTTCAGAATTCAGACTTTACTGCCTCAAATGTCCATCTAGTCAGAGTCTAACATTATGTTCCTACAGTGTAATAGTCTTCAGCCTTGACCTGTAAGTTTGTTTTAATAAAGGTGAAATTGACACTGACTCAGAATCTCGTCTATGCTTTTCGCAGATGATGTGGTTCTGATGACATCATCAGGTGACGACCTCCAGCTCGCACTGGAGCGGTTTACAGCTAAGTGTGAAGCTGTGGGAATGAGCATCAGCACCTCCAAGTCTGAGGCCATGGTTCTCAGTAGGAAAAGGGCGGAGTGCCCACTCTGGGTCAGGGACGAGTTACTGCCCCAAGTGGAGGAGTTTAGGTATCTCTGGGTCTTTTTCACGAGTGAGGGGACCGGGAGATCAGCTGACGGATTGGTGCTGTGGCTGCAGGGATGGGGATGCTGTACCAATTCGTCTTGGTGAAGAGGAAACTGAGTGTAAAAGCGAAGCACTCGATTTCACCTATGGTCACAAGATTTGGGTAGTGACCGAAAGAACGAGATCGCGGACACAAGTGGCGGAAATGAGCTTTCGCCGAAGAGTGCCCGGCCTCTCCTTTAGAAATAGGGTGAGGAATCCGGCCATCTGGGAAGGGATCGGAGTAGAGCCGCTACTCCTCCTGGGTGAGGAGTTCCGGGCATGTCCCTCTGGGAGGAGTAGTGGCAGACCCAGGACATGCTGGAGAGATTACATCTCTTAGCTGGCCTGGTAATGCCTTGGTGTCCCCCCAGACAAGCTGGAGGAGGTGGCAGGGGAGAGGGCAGTCTGGGCTTCTCTGTTTAGCCTGCTGCCCTGTGACCCAGTCATGGATAAACAGTATAAAATAGATGGGTGGATGGACTGCCAACTGACACCTACAGACAGCAGCAATGGAAAAAAAGACTAAATGAAGCATAATCCTGAGTCACACTGAGCACAATCAATACACTTTATAGAGCACATAATACAGCTTTTCAGCAAGGTATGTGGTTAAGTCTACAAATGTGTATCATATCTTTAAAATATAACTAAACCATATGAAGGATAACTAGATGCCCAAACCCTACAATATAAAGAAATTAATTTCATTCAGTGCTGCGGAAGTAATGTTAAAAGAGTTTTGCTTTTTTACACACAGAAATTTGGATCATATGTAAGAAGAACACTTAATATGTAGATCCTGATTCTCTTCATAACTGCAGTGGACTTCTCTGAGTTTATCGTCTACTACAAATTTAACAGGATAAATTCTTAAATCTATGTCATTTAAAAATGTCCCATGATGCCATGAAATAACAGAAGGTAGCCCAGTCTCCCGAAAACAAACAGAAAATTAAAAAAATTCTGGCTTGTAGTTATGATAATACGAAAGTTCTGTTAGGAATCTAATCTCAACACTGAAGTAAATAAATAACAGAATCATAAAACACTTTTGACTGACATATTGGGGAATATACAAGAGTGTTATCTACTCAACCAGGAATGCCTACTATTGACCAATTGGCCCTTTCGTCAGTACATTTTCTTCCACAAGTCACCACAATGTGATTTTCCAAGTTTACTCCTTCTGATTGGGTTATTTGTTTGTAGGATACGACCTGTGTGGATTGGGCTTGCATATCTAATGAATCATTGACCGGACTGAGATATGGGGATGTTTGAGGCTAGGCCAATGGGTTTGGCCTTTTTGAGAGTTCCTGAAGCTGTTTCTGAGAAATCTGTTTGGTTTGCCAGAGGGAGGTCCGTTTCCTACCAGCAGCTAAATTTTCCATGAGCGCTGCATCGTAACAAGATGTTCACGCTGACGGTTTTACTGTTGCTGATTGGAACAGTGGCATCAGAATGTGCCAGAGAGGACCAAATCTTTGGCAACTGCTACTCCAGTGTACTGAGACATTAACATCCATCCATCTATCCACTTAGCTGCTTTTCCAATGAAGTTTTGCGAGAGGGCTGGAGCCTATCCCTGCTGTTATGGTCCAAGAGATGTGGTACACTCACCACCAATAGGTTGCCAGTTTATTGTGGGCTCGCACACAGGGACAGGCAACTATCGCGTGGCCAATTTAGAATCAGTTATCTAACAAGCGTTGTCTTTGGACTGTGGGAGGAAACCTAGAGGAACACATATACAGAGCCCTGATACTGTGCTCTATTCTCATGTCATTGCAGAGTACTTAAAATGTATGCAGTTTAACAGTAATACACACTGCTATACAGATAAGCAAATTTTCACTTCTCAAATATTGCTCTTCATTAATGCAAATTTAAATGAATAAACCTAATATCAAAGATATGAGATTATGCCTCAAGCACATGTAGCCCAGTGGCAAACAGATGCAATTAGAGACTGTTTATTGTAATTATTATTAAAGGTGTTTTATTCTGTTCAGTTAAAAACACTCATGATTGGAGAGAGACTAAAGAAAAAATCCAAATTATTTTGTATGGAATGGCATTATTTGTGTTATTTATTTATTTTTGTTTCTCAAAGGTTATTTTTTGACCTGGATACAAATGCAGTCCAACCAATGGGATTGTTTGTCCCGCCTTGTGTTTTCATGTGTGGTTGCGCTGCTAAGGCTGCTTAGACCACACGCGCCATAGCTGTACCTGTGGGGAAAATGTGGTAGCTGTTGAAACAGCGAAGCTGTTGGTGTCTGCTTGATTAGCCGCCAGATTTGGATAGCTGAAGCTAGTTTTATGAGTACGAATTGCTTTGCAACCAAACTGTTATAGCCACTGATCGGCATCCTGAAATGTTAACGTTGTTCGCTTCTAAAACAAACGCTAATGGTGATGGTACTATGCAAGTAGCTAGCGGGTATTAGCTAAACGCACACTCCCGTTGTTAAGTGTTAGTTGAGAACTTATTAGCTGTTGTTAGGTTAAGGAAAAAACAGTATGTCTATCTGTTGTATTGAAATGTTTTATTGTGTTACTTTTATTCATCACTGTTGTTACTTGACAGTGAGCAGAGTATATTGAGTTTGCTGCTTTTAATGAGCAGTGTGAATTGCTTATATGATTGGTGATAACTACATTGCCATGTAATGAAAATGTTTAGAATTTTATTAGTTGTACAACATTAGAAATTGAAACACATTTTGTTCATGCTTTATACTTTAATAGACACTCGCTCTGCGGTAGAGTATCACTTCCTGTTCTTGCTCAAACACAGTGGTGTTTCTGAGTAGCTTATTTGCTTAGCAATTTAATTAACAACTTTCAAATACATTCGTTTTTTATAGTATAATCTTCACGTGCTTCATCCGAAGCACACTTTCTGTGTACTCACTACCTAATTAATAGCCAAAGTATTCACTCACTGTCTCTGTACTGTTTCGCTAGCTTAGCTTAGCTCGTAGCCGACTCGTTAGCACCATGGCTACTTCACCTATCCCTCCTGCACTTTCTTGCTCATTGTGTCAGATGTTTAGTTACTCCTCGGCCTCCTTTAGCAGTAATGATATCTGTAACAAATGTAGCATATTTGCAGCTCTGGAGGCCAGGATTACTGAATAGAGATTGACAGACCACGTGACTTTCGCGCATTGCATGCCGGTAACTCGTGGCAAAACAATCCAAGTACTGCATCAGTGAAAGTGTTAGACCCTTACGAGTACACAGAGGGACAAAATACGTCAGCGTGCTGCCCAACTTTCACCACGCTCATATTTATAATGATACGGTTCTTGGAGTGAGTGCATACACTCGTGAAGTTTAGTAACTTCAGGTCACTGCAACAAGCCCAGGTACAGTTTACCGACGGATGGGTACAGGACCTTGAAATGCACCGAACGAAAGACCATCGTACAAACAAAGGTAAGTTTACCAGTCTCACAAATCGTCTTCATAAATACACATTCGTTAACCGTTTATTAATAGGACCTTTGAGCTCAATGGTAATTAATTAGCAGTAGAAATAATTTCTGGTACCCATCACAGAAATGTAGCAGTGACAATAATATTGTATGCTGTAATTGTACTGGGCAATTAGTGATACAAAACAACTGTTTTATCCTGTGAATAAAAGTATATGTTTTTGTCAATGTACCATGGTAATAACAGAAGCGAAACGCAATATTGTGTCAGGACAATTCACTATTTATGCACAATAAACAAAGGAGCATAGCGCGACAATTTCTGTTCAGCGCCAGACTTGCTTGTAACCTATATCACCAATTATGTTAAGAAAAATGACGCATTAACTACAACAGCAGACTGACCTTTGTGGAAATGCTTGGAGCAGACTAACCTGTGAGCTGGAGTGTTCTGGGACGTTATATTTTGTCTTTGAATGGCTGCAATCCAGTCGCCTCTTTGTTACTTCGGAAACATGGCTGAACAATTTCTCTTCAACGACGTAATCCGATAACAACCGATCTCTTTTCCCGTCGGCTTTCCGTGGCTGTCATGCGACCGGCTATTGCAGTTAATAATACAACAGCTTCTTGCCATTTTTTGTGTTTCTTTTTATCGCTGTATAACTGATTTCAATTGAAAGCCTGCGTGCGCTAGTACCTCTTGCCACGAGTTCCCAGAATTCTTTGCGGTTTTACCCCTGAGTGACGTCACATTTTCAATCTCTATTGGAGACTCGGCTTCGCACCCTTCATTCACCCGTAGCTAGCCAGGCCCCTGTAGCTGGTGCAGCCGAAGATAGCGTAGGCCCCGCTAGCTGTTCCCCGGCAGACCCCAAGCAGCTGGGGAAAGAGGGCAGCTGGGTGACGGTGAGGAGGAAGCATAGTCCTAAACAGAAGCCCCAGGTACACCACCAACCCGTTCATGTGTCTAACCGTTTTTCCCCACTCGGCGACACACCCGCCGGGGGTCAAACTCTGGTAATTGGTGATTCTGTTCTCAGATATGTGAAGCTAGAGACACCCACAACCATAGTCAATTGTCTTCCAGGGGACAGAGCAGGCGACACTGAAGGAAATTTAAAACTGCTGGCTAAGGGTAAACGTAAATTCAGTAAAATCATAATTCACATCGGCAGTAATGACACCCGGTTATGCCAATCGGAGGTCACTAAAATCAATATTGAATCGGTGTGCAACTTTGCCAAAACAATGTTGGATTCTGTAGTTTTCTCTGGTCCCCTCCCCAATCAGACCAGGAGTGACATGTTTAGCCGCATGTTCTCCTTAAATTGCTGGCTGTCTGAGTGGTGTCCCAGAAACGATGTGGGCTTCATAGATAATTGGCAAACCTTCTGGAGGAAACCTGGTCTTGTTAGGAGAGACGGCATCCATCCCACTTTGGATGGAGCAGCTCTCATTTCTAGAAATATGGACAAATTTATTAAACCCCCCAAAATATGACTATCCAGAGTTGGGACGCAGAGTTGCAGTCTTACACGCCTCTCTGCAGCTTCTCTCCTCCTGCTACCCCCCAAAAAACCCATCACCATAGAGACTGTGTCAGCTTCCAAAAAGACAAAAAACAAACTAAAAACCAGCAACAAACAACTTAAACATAAACAATTACAAAGAAAGAACAATACAGTATTCACATCTGAACCAAAGAGTAAAATGTGGATTATTAAATATTAGGTCTCTCTCCTCCAAGTCTCTGTTAGTACATGACTTAATAATTGATCAACAAATTGATTTACTCTGCCTCACAGAAACCTGGTTGCAGCAGGATGATTATGTTAGTTTAAATGAATCAACACCCCCGAGTCATTCTAACTACCAGAAATCTCAAAGCACAGGCCGAGGGGGCGGTGTGGCAGCAATTTTTCACACCAGCCTATTAATTAATGAAAGACCAAGACAGACTTTTAATTCATTTGAAAGCCTGATGCTTAACATTGTCCACCCCAGCTGTGAAACTCAGAAACCAGTCTTACTTGTTATCATCTATCGTCCACCTGGGCCTTATACAGAGTTTCTGTCTGATTTCTCAGACTTTATATCTAATTTAGTTCTGAGCTCAGATAAAATAATTATTGTGGGTGATTTTAACATCCATGTAGATGCTAAAAATGACAGCCTCAACATGGCATTTAATCTGTTATTAGACTCAATTGGTTTCTCTCAAAATGTAAAAGAACCCACCCACCACTTTAATCACACTCTAGATCTTGTTTTAACATATGGCATAGAAACTGAACAATTAACAGTGTTTCCTGAAAACCCTCTCCTGTCTGATCATTTCCTGATAACATTTACATTTACAACAATTGATTACACAGCGGTGGAGAGTAGACTTTATCAAAGTAGATGTCTTTCTGAAAGCACTGTAACTACGTTTACGAATATAATCCACCCACTGGCGTGCCCCCCAGGGTGCCCCCCAGGGTGCCGCCGGTGCGTCGAGCCACCTGGGGGGCTCTTCAACTGGTGGGGGAGATTGTCACATCTTGCAGGAGCTTTCCTCTCCTCAGTAACTCTCTGCAGGAGGGGGAGATACAGGAGAGGTGGAGGAAGATCTCAGCCTGGGCGTCTATTGTCTCATGTAGTCTGGAAGATGAGTGGATGGTGGGGTGGGTGCAGTTTTCTCTGTGGTGAGGTTGGGTGGAATGTCCCTGGGCTCTGTGGGGCCGGGGGGCGCTGCTGCGCTGGGCCCCGGTCTGGATGGGCCTGGGCCCCCTTTCCCTGGCGGGTCGCGGAGTATGGGAGTGCCTACTGGGGTCAGCGGGGGAGCTGGCCCCAGGGAGGGGTCACCTGCCCCTCCCTTCCTTCCCTCCCCATCTCCAGCTGCCTCCCTCTTCCCGCTCCACCACAACCACCTTGCAGGGCCTTGGAGTAGGGGTATGTCACCAGGGTGCAGAGGAGGCTATCCCCCCCTCTGTCCCCTTCTGGCTGCCTCTGCCTCAATTTTATCCCACAACTTAGACATTCACATTACTCACACTCTCATTACACATACATATAGGATCTTGGGGGTGGGCACGATACACAAAGTCCAAATTACCATCAGGGTGTACACCTCACCCCTGGCGTCGTTGCCCACCTCTCAATTTTGAATACACGTAGACATTGAGGGCTAGCAGGAGGGACTATGCGCTTACCTGCTGCTCTCTGGGAGGTAGCTCCATGCCCTCCTGGGTTTTAATTGCACCTTAGAACACACATGCATCAACACTACAATGAGCGGGTGGAGGGAGGTTTGGAGTCTTCTCTCACCCCCGTTCTTTGCGGCCTGCTGGAGCGGGGGGGCTAGGAACTGCGGTCTGGAGTGTGGGGCCTCCCTGCTGCTGCGGAGTCGGGGCGGTCTGAGATTAGGAATCTGGAGAACTGGTGCCAGAGGAACAACCTCCTTCTAAACGTCAGTAAGACAAAGGAGCTAATAGTGGACTTCAGCACTAAGCAGGAGAGGAACTACCAGACCCCCGTCATCAACGAGTGCCCAGTGGAGAGAGTGGACAGCTTCAAATACCTCGGAGTTCACATCACGCAGGACCTGTCATGGTCCTGTCACATCAACACCGTGGTGAAAAAGGCCCGACAGCGTCTCTACCACCTCAGACGCTTGAGAGACTTCCAACTGCCCTCCAAGGTGCTCAGGAACTTTTACTCGTGCACCATAGAGAGCATCCTGGCGGGAAACATCTTAACCTGGTTCGGGAACAGCACCATGCAGGACAGACGAGCTCTACAGAGGGTTGTTCGGTCAGCTGAGCGCACCATCCGCTCCGAGCTCCCTGACCTGCACTCAATCTACAGCAGGCGGTGCCGGACCAAGGCCAGGAAGATCGTGAAGGACCTCAGCCATCCCAACAACAGACTGTTCTCTCTGCTGAGGTCAGGAAAGCGATTCCGCTCCCTGAAGACCAACACAGAGAGACTGAGGAGGAGCTTCTTCCCGCAGGCGATACGGTCTCTCAATCACACCACCACACAGTACTGACCCACACATATGGTTCTTACACACACACTGGACTTTCTGGACATTGTTTTTGCACACATTGTTTTTTTGCACAACACTGGTCACTATATTCTTCATTTCTGGTTAATACTTGTACAGCTGCTGTTATTGTGTATATATTTATTTATATTTAGATTTCTTCATACATTCTTATATAGTTCTATATTGTGTATTTTGTTGTACAGTTATTTTATTTTCAACTTTAATTTATATATTTTATCTTATTCCTTCCCAGTTAAATTTACCCTTCATTCTAATTTGTGTTGTACAGTTATTTCATTTTTAACCTTAATTTATATTTTATTCCTTCTTAGTTAAATTTACCCTTTTTAATATTTATTTCCTATCTTATTCATAGCCTTTTCCTTTTTTGTTTTCTTTAGGTCACGAGCAGTTGTCCAAGCATTTCACTACATATCGTACTGTGTATGACTGTGTACGTGACAAATAAAATTTGAATTTGAATTTGAATTTGGTCTGCCTCTCCCCACCGCAGGGAAAAGGGTAACACCACCTGGGTCTGGGTGCAGTTCCCCCCTCCAGGGGCAAGGGTACCTAGACCCGGTTCGTAGAGTACGCTTGGGGAGTGTGATCGTGTGTACAGCGTCTCTTTATGTCTGTCTCCACGTTGGTTGAGTGTGGAGTAAGTGCATATGAGAGCATGAGGGTGGGAATGGATGTTTGTGTCTGTGTGTGCCTGTATGTCTGTGTCTATATGTCAGGTTGGGTATCAGACGCCACCTCTCTGGGGACATCTCAAGCCCTCCAAGGTTTGGAGGCCTATCTCCACCCACCACGGTGTCGGTGCATTGGTGGTTCTTTGTGTCTGGGGGTGGGCGTCCGGGTACACACCGGCTCACTCCTTGGCGGCCGCTTATCGGGGCCTGGAGCCTGGGGCTCGCTCGGGCCACTTCGGAGGTGGGGTGCCCCCGGCCTCTTGACCTGGGGCTCGGTCACTCAGGCACAGCTGGCTGCCGGCGGAGCTCACGGGCGCGTCACTGCAACTCCCCCAGGCTTCTGCTCCGCGGCTGCTGAGTGAGCCCTCATCTGGGACTCTCCTCAGCTCTTACTGGGACAGTGGCGCGGCTGCCCCTCTGTTGGTCTTCCTTGGTCTCTTGTGTTCTGGGGGCCTCTGGATGTCTGGAGTTTTGATCTCCTCCATACCTGCTTCATACCCTGAAGGACAGGGCTGTGGCTCCCCACACTCCCTAGCAGATCGTTACATGGAGAAACCTTTGGAATGCAAGCATGCTGATCCACACAGGTATGCACACAGGTGTACACACGGGTATTCACAGACGTGGACTACAGCTTTCTTGGCTGCTGCCTCAAAGCACATTGTGCGCTGTCTATCTTGCGTGCTGCACAATATCATTTATTATTTAGTATCTACTGATATCTACTGCTAGCTAGTTTATTGTGATGGTGCCTTTTTTTTATTATGTTGCTCTTTGTTGTTTGCTTTCTCTTCTGTTTTTTTTCTCCATACAGGTGACCCAGGTGTTGTTTTTTTTTTGTTTGTTTGTTTTTTTTCTTTCTTCCCCCCCTTCTCACCGTCTCTTCTCCCCTTTGGTTTTCTTTCTCTCCCTCTCTTTCTTTCATTCTTTCTCCCTGTCCTATCCCCCAGTCATGTCTGTCCCGTTTGTAGCAACTGAAAATAAAATAAATTCATAATTATAATAAAGGTCAATCAAATGGACCAATATGGCAAGGCCATGATGATCCACTTGGTAAAATAAATCCGCTTGGCATCTTTCTTGGCCTTAAGACAACAATTCTGATGGCTAAAGATCCAAACGGGACACATAAAAAGAAAAGAAAAAGAAAAATATATATATATATAATCCACCCACTGTTATCATCTTCAATGCCCTGTACCAACACAGAGCAGAGCAGCTATCTGAACGCTACTCCAACAGAGGTTGATTATCTTGTTAATAATTTCACCTCCTCACTACGTACGACTCTGGATACTGTAGCTCCAGTGAAAACCAAGGTCTCTAATCAGAAGTACCTGACTCCGTGGTATAATTCTCAAACACGTACCCTAAAGCAGATGACTCGTAATCTGGAGAGGAAATGGCGTGTCACAAATTTAGACGATCATCATTTAGCCTGGAGAAATAGTTTGCTGCTTTATAAGAAAGCCCTCCGCAAAGCCAGAACATCTTACTATTCATCACTGATTGAAGAAAATAAGAACAACCCCAGGTTTCTCTTCAGCACTGTAGCCAGGCTGACAAAAAGTCAGAGCTCTTTTGAGCCAACCATCCCTTTAACGTTAACTAGTAATGACTTCATGAACTTCTTCACAAATAAAATTTTTATCATTAGAGAAAAAATTACCAATAATCATCCCACAGATGTAATATTATCTACAGCTACTCTTAGTACCATTGATGTTAAGTTAGACTCTTTTTCTCCAGTTGATCTTTCTGAGTTAACTTCAATAATTACTTCCTCCAAACCATCAACGTGTCTTTTAGACCCCATTCCTACAAAACTGCTCAAAGAAGTCCTGCCATTAATTAATTGTTCGATCTTAAATATGATCAACCTATCTCTAATGATTGGCTATGTACCACAGGCCTTCAAGCTGGCTATAGTTAAACCTTTACTCAAAAAGCCATCTCTAGACCCAGCAGTCTTAGCTAATTATAGGCCAATCTCCAACCTTCCTTTCATATCAAAAATCCTTGAAAGAGTAGTTGTCAAACAGCTAACAGATCATCTGCAGAGGAATGGCTTATTTGAAGAGTTTCAGTCAGGTTTCAGAGTTCATCACAGCACAGAAACAGCTTTAGTGATGGTTACAAATGATCTTCTTATGGCCTATGACAGTGGATGCATCTCGGTGCTTGTCCTGCTAGACCTTAGTGCAGCGTTCGATACTGTTGACCATAATATCCTATTAGAGCGATTAGAACATGCTGTAGGTATTACAGGTACTGCACTGCAGTGGTTTGTATCATATCTATCTAATAGACTCCAATTTGTACATGTAAATGGAGAGTCCTCTTCACACACTGAGGTTAATTATGGAGTTCCACAGGGTTCAGTGCTAGGACCAATTCTGTTTACATTATACATGCTTCCCTTAGGCAGCATCATTAGAAGACATAGCATACATTTTCACTGCTATGCAGATGACACCCAGCTCTAACTGTCCATGAAGCCAGATAACACACACCAATTAGTTAAACTGCAGGAATGTCTTAAAGACATAAAGACCTGGATGGCCGCTAACTTTCTGCTTCTTAATTCAGATAAAACTGAGGTTATTGTACTCGGCCCTGAAAAGCTTAGAAATATGGTATCTAACCAGATTCTTACCCTGGATGGCATTACATTGGCCTCCAGTAACGCCGTGAGGAACCTTGGAGTCATTTTTGACCAGGATATGTCCTTCAACGCACATATTAAACAAATATGTAAGACTGCATTCTTCCATTTGCGCAACATCTCTAAAATTAGAAATATCCTGTCTCAGAGTGACGCTGAAAAACTAGTTCATGTTTTTATTACTTCCAGGCTGGACTACTGCAATTCATTATTATCAGGATGTCCAAAAAACTCACTGAAAAGCCTTCAGCTAATCCAAAATGCTGCAGCAAGAGTACTGACAGGGACTAGAAAGAGAGAGCATATTTCTCCTGTTTTGGCTTCCCTTCATTGGCTTCCTGTTAAATCCAGAATTGAATTCAAAATCCTGCTCCTCACATACAAGGTCTTAAATAATCAGGTCCCATCTTATCTTAATGACCTTGTAGTACCATATCACCCTATTAGAGCACTTCACTCTCGCTCTGCAGGCCTACTTGTTGTTCCTAGAATATTCAAAAGTAGAATGGGAGGGAGAGCCTTCAGTTTTCAGGCCCCTCTTCTGTGGAACCAGCTTCCAGTTTGGATTCGGGAGACAGACACTATCTCTACTTTTAAGATTAGGCTTAAAACGTTCCTTTTTGCTAAAGCATATAGTTAGGGCTGGACCAGGTGACCCTGAATCCTCCCTTAGTTATGCTGCAATAGATGTAGGCTGCCGGGGATTCCCATGATGCATTGAGTTTTTCCTTTCCAGTCACCTTTCTCACTCACTATGTATTAATAGACCTCTCTGCATTGAAACATATCTGTTATTAACCTCTGTCTCTCTTCCACAGCATGTCTTTTATCCTGTCTTCCTTCTCTCACCCCAACCAGTCGCAGCAGATGGCCGCCCCTCCCTGAGCCTGGTTCTGCCGGAGGTTTCTTCCTGTTAAAAGGGAGTTTTTCCTTCCCACTGTCGCCAAAGTGCTTGCTCATAGGGGGTCATATGATTGTTGGGTTTTTCTCTGTATCTATGAAGCGCCTTGAGGCGACTTTTGTTGTGATTTGGCACTATGTAAATAAAATTGAATTGAATTGAATTAAACAGAAGTGTTGTTAGTTAAGTGTGAACAATGTTCATTTGAAGTAATTCTGACTCCCCGGAGAACTTTGGATTACAGACTTTGTGGAAATCCGCAGAAGAGGAATAATTTTCCATTGCAATGGTTGGCGAGCCACAGCCCATTTGGAATTGAATCTTGAAGGCTGGTTGCCTGAACTGTGGTAGGACAAAACAGTGCGAACCATACATCGATCGTGGACTGAACTCACACCAATAACTCACTAGATCACCAAACAGGCCTGATCTGGATCCTATTGACACTTTAAAAGACCCGGGTCTAACATTCTATTTTTTTTTTTTTGGGTATCTGTGCGCGCACGCACAGTTTTGGTTATTATTGTAAATGCAATACAGTGCACAAATTTCAAATACAGTTGAACCATTGCTTCATCATTTGCAGTTGTGTTTTCATTGTGGTTACCCATCCTCTGGGCTCCTGTCGTTCCTGAAGTCTTCTGATTTGCCCATTGTTTATATAGTTTGTTACATACTGGTTACACACACAAGTCATCTCACTGGCTCATTGATTAAATTAGGTCTATATTTTTTGTTGTACATAAGACATCATTTTTTGCAGTTTTTCCTCTGTATACCATCACAGCAAAATAGTCAATGAGGGATTTAAGTGCAGACTTTTTTTTTATACCCATATTTTCAGTGGTTCAAAAAATAACTGAACCAGCTCTTATAATCTTAAGTCACGAACCCATGGACATCCCCAAATGCTGTACTGCTTCCCCTGAGATGCTCTGCTGGGCATTTACTGCAGCTGCTTTAAGTTGCTGTTTGCTTGTGAGTGTTTCTGCATCCAGCTTTGTCTTCAGTACGTGAAAAGCATACTCTCTTGGGCTGAGATCAGGTGACTGACTCGGCCATTGAAGAATATCCCATTTGTCTGCCTTAAGAAATTCTTCGGTTGCTATAGCAGTATGCTTTTTAGGTCATTTAGTTCATGATGCCTCCGCACTGGCTGATCAGTTTTGCAACATTTGGCTGAATCTCAGCAAAGAGCATAGATCTGTACACTTGAGAACTCATCGTGCTGCTCATCAATAAACACCAGTGAATTAAAGCTGAAAGTCTGTGCTTCAATAACTCAAACAACTTGTTTTTTGCCTGTGGTGTTGTACAGGGACAAAACTACAAAAAAATATGGCCCAAAGTATAAATACCAAAATAACACAATTAAGCACATCAAATAAAGCTTATTGTGTAAGTTCAATAAGAAAGATCTGTGATTACTCATCTGTCTGCTTTCCTGGGTGTTTGGTTGATATACTATTCTTTACATCACTTCCATTTTCTCATGCTGTCAAACTCAATGCTGACATCATTGCTCTACTCCAATCACCTTCTTGCTTGCCTTGTCCGAGCCAATCAGCCAACATTTTACTTTCAATATTAGTGCTTTTTTGTCATTCTGACTTCCAGACTTTCATTCAGGAAACACTACCTCCTCCCATATCCACGTTACCCTAGTCAAGTGGACCTCCTGCCAAGCCTACACCTTCACCTACAACATCACCAGCGTCTAGACTGCGGGTTGTCCTGTCCTAATTCCACTCTGCTATAATGGGCCATCATGGTCTAATTGCCAGCTGTTTAACTGAATTCTGTATCTCCACAAATCATGTTAAGTTTTTCGAAATGGTCTCTCCTTTATGAACTGGCAGCTTGAGCCATAACACCCACAAACTGCCCATCACTTGCAATTCCTTCTCAAACTGCTAACTGTTTGACTACTGGAGGATACCAGCAGATCATTGTAGCATCGGCACATAGGTGGAGCATAGTGCATGAACCACTTTTGTATCTCTGTCTCTCCCCGCAAAATAAGGGGGACCAGAGTAAACCGTATTATCTTTAAAAAATTATCACACAATACATTTTTGACACATCTCGTCCTAGCTTAGAAAAGACGGAAAAAAATGGTTACAGTGGTTAGCGGGTTCCTTCAGCCTACTGTGTGTAGCAGTGTTAGCTAGCATTAGAGCATAACATCTGAGATTTTTCTATAAAAGTTGTCTTCTCACCATCCTTTTCAGAAATATTCCAGAAGTCGACTGATTCTTCAACTGCTTTTTTGGTCAAGAGGCTAATTCGGTTGCTTGCTCTCAGCACCAAATGTACATATGATTTGATTATTGGCATGTGCATGGGTTTACAACAGTGGTGATACCTAGTGTCACAGTGTCCCATGTGGGATGGTAAATATGAGTGAATATTACCTGAACTTCTTCTCAATTTGTATTTTAAGAAAGCTTTGTTTTTTCTTCATTCATTGAATAGGCTAAATAAGGTTGTGCTACTAACACATCACTCAAACTTACACTACATTTATGCACTTTTGCTCTTTTCTGTAGTGTTGCCATGAATTACCAATATGTGTTTGAAACCTTCAGGCTGTTGACAATGGAAAAGAAAGATTAGTCATAGCAGAGGTATTGCAGTGATATTGAGCTTCTGGCATCACTGGGGAGATCAACAATGTAATGCCTATTAATTCAGAGATGAACTATGCAGTTCTTTTCATCTTCTCTTTACCCCATGAACTAATGTGATAATACTTTATGCTCGAAACCAAAGTATCAGGTTCAGCAGCTTTACTTTGCAGTTCTTTCTCGTTTCCAGGCACATTTGTTAACATACTGTAAACCATTTAATCTGGATCACTATTTAAACTTCATGGGCTTTCCCTACATTCCCAAAGAAACAGCTTGAATACAATCTAACCAAACAAAATATAACACAACAAAAAATTTCCACAATAAATGATTGAACTTGGAGATTTAATTCAAGCAGCGCTGTGAGTTCTTAATAGCATTCTTCATAATGCACACAGAGATTGCCCCTCAGACTGGTGCTTTCCAAAGCCATCAGCATACATTTAATTATCCCCGGGGCTGTGACAACAATTAGCAAACAAACTCTACAGACATTTGAACAGAACTTTTCTTTGAAAACAGTGTAGGTAAACTGCTTTTAAAGTGTTTTTACTCAGGCTAGCTGCTTCTGTTTTAACAATATATTTATAGACCAACAATGCAGAAACTGTGCACCACATTAAGCTCAGAATCATCCTCCCGACAAAACACTAACATATTTATTTCTTTTTATTTATTATTTTTATCACTGTCCCTTTATGAGGACATCCCATCAAGAATTGAAAGAGCTGTTATAATTTATGCTATATATTCATTGCTTACAGAGAGCTAACAAAAGTACTGCATCCATACCCACAAATGGAATTACAAAAAATTCATCTAGGTACTAAAGCTTGTTAAATGAACATTTTAGATACTTATAAATAATGATAATTTAATTTATATTCTCATTCCCCATCCATCCTCTTCTCTAATTCAGGATACAGAACAAGCCTTACGATGGATTAAAAAATGTCAAAAATATTCAGGCTACAATGAAACAAGCAAACAAAAACACCTCACTTAGTGATTTAGTTGCAAGGCTGATAATGCCTTAGTGCCTCCTCCCCACTCTTTCACTCCATTTGCAGCTAGCATGTTTGTTTAAAGGTGTTTTCACAGTACACATCATGAAGTCTTTCACATTTCTAGGAAAACTTCAAGTAAGCTTCTGTTGTTTGTATTTGTGAAAATCAATTAATAAGATATAAAATGCGATACTTTGCATGGTGATGGATACAGACGACAGCGTAGTCATCCAAATGGTGTTTGATTTGAATGTGTATTCAAGCTCCGTCAGCTTCACTCAGTTGCTTAGTGATGCAGTTGTTATCCTTACTAGACTGCAGCATTAGCTCATTTGAAAACAGTGCACTCTTTATAGGACATAAGTCCATTACCAGAGTTGTCAAAAGTTGAAACTGAAATAAATGTTAAGAAATGATCTGTTAAGTGAAAAATATGTTTGTCCTTGCTCAGAATAGACCTTTGTGGGACGACAACATATCTCAGGATATCTGGCACTTTACAGTAAATGCCAAACAAAAAAATCAATAAATACTGGTAATAATTGTTTCTTAGATCTCTGCTTGGCACATGCATTAATTCACAAAGTTGATAAAGGTTATACAGAGGTTACATAGATCTCGTATGTTTACGAAGTGACTGTTAAATTTGAAAAAATAACGACGGAGGGTGTTTCAGCTAGAACAAAGCCCACTTGTTCATTGCACCCGAGAGATCTTGACAGCCTACAATATATTTCAAATTAAATAAGCTCCCAGTAGACAAAGAACGGCCAATGGATTTTGCACAGGAAATATGTAGGGATAGAAATGAAGCAAATAATAATAGCAATCAAAGTCCTATCCTATATTTCTGTGCAAACAAGCACAGTCTAAGAATAGAAGATTCAGGCAGCATAACTATATTTATTCAGATTTTTAAAGCATTACAAACATGTTATTAACATCAAAGCTCTGGACATCCTGCTCTTAAAATAGGCTTTTTTTAAGAGCAGAATTCACATGTCTGAGCAAACAGATGGTAGTTTCACGCAGTTATTCACTTTGAAGCTGCATCCTCACACAGGACCCCTCCCTTCTATGCTGCAGAGCTATGGGTAAAAACTATCTCCCAGCTAGAACATACTGACATGATTTCAAATGCTCCTACTCTGTTGCTCTCTCTCTCTTTCTCTCTTTCTGGCTGCTGGTGTACTCACCGCAAGCAGTTGAGAATGTGAATGTGTTCTGTATTTGTTTTGCTGAGGGAGAAAATGCACACACTCTAGAGTATGATCTGAAGGAAAGTAGATCGAGACGGGCACAGCCTAGATCTATAATTGGAATCTGTTCTTGTACGTGAAGAGTTCAAATGCCCATTCTCCAAAACCCTTTCTCTTCCTAATGGAAAAGGAACACATGGACACATCTTTGTAGATTTCAGCTTCTGTTTGGCAGTCTCAATGGAAGACTGAGCTAAATATTAATGCTGCATTGCAGAATTTCTCGTGGTAATACCACAACATGCTCTTATTTCTTTGGGTGCAGATATGCTTTTCTAAATGACATTATAGTCACGCACTATGCTATATGCTCAAGCATCAGTTACATATTTACAGTGGGAGAATACACATAAAGCTCACTTATTCTGCCAGAGTCTTGGATGGACATCATTACTGCTTACAATTCCTTGTTTTTGTGCTCTCGGGGTCTGAGTCCTGTGTTCTCATTGATTGGCCCATTATAGAAGACACCAACATAGAGCAGCCTGTGGTGCTAATGGCATGCTCTCTCATTCATACAGACACTGAGAGATGGTAAGCCATTACTACATGCAGCTCCTCAGCATAGCCTGTCACTGCTGCGGCTCATTCCGCATCCATCCTCACCAGAAGACCCGTGATTGTTGTTAAGGGAAAATGATAGGGCATGTTCATTTTTTCTCTCTTAAAGAAAACCAAAATAACATGAAAAGTTGAAAAGCAGCCAAAGTTATGATACATTTCTCAATCATTGGACCAAAAGATCTGATTGGAAGGGCTCTCTGTAATATACAATATATCATTGTCATGGGAACCTATAGTAGAGCTAATCTGGTTCTCTGCTGCAACAAAGAACCAACAAGTTTTACTATTCTTGCTTCATGACTACACTAAACAAGTTATCATTCATGGAGCAGGCGCTACGACATTACACTTACACTATAATCAATAAAAGTGCTGCACTGAAGCTATACTGAAAACCTTTGCTATTTTTCCTTCAGATGCAGGTTCATTGCTGTAATACACTTTGGGGAAAATGTGTATAAGATGAGTTTGGAGACATTTAAGTTTTGTTTATCACAGTCTGTGAATAGCACAGCAATTTTTCACTACCTGTAATCTGCACAGATCAACCTGCTTCACAGAAAAAGAGTGAGTGAAGCACTTCCTCTTTCACATGCACATGTACTATTGGACTGTATAAAGCCAGACTGGCCAGTGACAGGGACCTAAAGGCTGTCAGAGGACAGAGCCACTAACCCTCTCTTGGAGAACTATTTATAGCTGAGCCGTGCAGATGTCAATAATTTATGCTGTCACATGAAAACGCTGCTGTTACATTTATAATTATGTCGCTAAATTAGTCACAGAAACATCACGCAGAGCGAAATGTAGGCGGCTGGGGAACATGGAATGCTTTTCATGAGTGTAAATCATCTAATGTTATTATGATCATAAGAACTGCACTCATGAAAAGCAGCCTTGCAAATGATGTTGGAAATCAGACCGAAACACATGAAACTGGTGACTTCGGTGACATATTTTATTTCAGTGTCATACAGCTTGAGCTAATGACAAATTCCCAGAAAGGAATTTAAATGCTGTTGCAGATACCTAATCCATCTGTCCTATAGCAGTTTGGTGCACAACGTGTCCCGTTTTACAATGAGCACATGAAGAAAGGCATAGCAATCAATATTTCTTGCACTAATTGAAGTGCTTTTTATCTTGTTGGACTTGCAGTGTAGTGTGCGTGTGTGTGTGTTTGTTTGTAGGCACTTGTATATTCAACCACACTGCTGTCCACTTCTCTTTGTCTGGCCTGTCCTACCTTTAAACTCTGTCAGCCTGTGAGAGCCCCTTGCCTTTTATCAATATTTATGCCAGACAGAAATCTGGACTCTGGTCACGAGGTTCTGCGCTACCTACAGCCTTCTGAAGCAACTCATGGATCTCATCAAAGCTGTATGATTCTTCAAATACAACAGAGTTAATCATTCTTTCTCTTTTTTGCCCAAGAATACTATGTGTATTGTGCAGCAGCGTCATGCGTTGTGATAATCAATTTTGAATCAGTCAGAAGTTGGTAAATTTATCCCAGTTTTGTTTTCACAGTTGGAGACTCAATCTGGCACAGTGTCTCAGTACAAAATCCAAAAATCAATACAGGGAGACACTGCAAATGGATGTTGCTGTTTGACAGTCTAATTCCTTTATCATGGCAAAGCCAAGGCCCAAGTCTTGACAATTAATTTAACAAACAAGGCCTCAAGAGATTTACGAAATCTCAAGGGCTTGACGAGTTGTCTATGGCGAAGGTAAGGATGAAGAAAGATAGGAGCAGTGTAATTTTATTCCACTGTCATAATCTGATGATTTATTCGCTCCTAAATGTCATTTCAAGAAAGGACATTAAGACTGATTATTTTTTTCATTTTATCTTTTTTTTTATCCTGGTCTCTCTTTAAATATGTCTTTGTGAGCCAGAAACCATGCCTGTGAATGTCCACTATAAATTCAAATAAGTCTACAGTATTTGAGGTGAGTTTACACAAATGTCTCTGTACATGTTCTGTCCAACAATCATAAGTTTCTCAGCTAAATCTTTGAGACCTTCAAGGCAATTGCATAGCAAATATCAAGTTTGCCAACCGGGAAATTTTGTCTGAGGCTATGCTTATGTGTGGTAATCTTCCAGACTTTCAAGTGCAATCACTCTACACTGGAAAGTCCTGCTCTTCATTTGACACGGGGTGTTACTCTGGACCAGCAGCTAATTATGTTGGCCCACTGATTAACATTTGGAGGAAACTCTATCTCCTACAGTCCGGGCAACAGTTGCATATTAGAGCTTAAGGGGTTGCCAAGATTCTTTTCTCCTTTACTTTTCTTCTTTTGTTGATGTGTCTGTGTTTGTGTGTGTACGCGCATCAATGAAACGATCTTGTCTTTTTTTAAAAAGCTTAATCTAGTTTCAAAACATGCCATTTGTTAGATGTTGCTGGCGTTGCAGTATATATGACCAAGGAGTCCTTCAATATCAGTGCCTTGAAGCACCATCAATATCAGAACATGAGGGATAGCGGTCCTCTTTTAAGGACTGATAATGTCAGTATTTGGAGGCTGGAGGAGTGGAAAGTGGATTAAGCATCAAGTTTGTTTGATGCTAGGGGAAGCTAGGGGACCGTTTAGAGTTCTGTTTTTCCAGTTTGTTTGTTCTCAATCATTTTTTTACTCTTTGGTTAGGTCTAGGCACCAAAAATACACTCACTGACCACCACATCAAGAACACCTTCCTAGTATCAGCCTAATTCTTTCTGGAATATGTTCAACGAGGTGCTGGCAGCATTCGTCAAAGATTTCAGTTTATACTGGCATGATAGCATCACACAGTTGCTGCAGATTTGTTGGCTGCACATCCATGAAACTCCTGTAACCAAAAGTGCTCTACCGGATTGAGACTGGGTGACTACGGAGGCCATTTAAGTCCAGTGAACTCGTTGTGATCTTCAAGAAATGAGTCTGAGATGATTTGGGCTTTATAAAACAGAGTGTTATCCTGCTGCCAGTAGCCATCATGGGAATATGGGTGCATTGTGGTCATAAAGGAAATTCTGACCCTAGCATCTGTATGTCGCAGCAGAAATTGGGACTCATCCGATCAGGCAACATTTTTCCAATTTTCTATTGTCCAATTTTGGTGAGACCATAAGTGGTTATTTGAGTTACTATTGCTCTCAGTCTCATCAAAGCAGTCTTTTCATCCTCTGACTTGTAGCATAAACAAGGCATTTTTACTCAGAACTGCTGCTCACTGGATATTTTCTCTTTTGTGGACTAATGCACGTAAATCCTATAGATGGTTATGTGAGAAAATCTGAATCGATCAGGAGTTTCTGAAATACTAAGACCAATTCATCTGGCACCAACATCCATGCCATATTCATAGTCACTTAAATCACCTTTCTTCCACTTTCTGATGCTCAGCTTCAATGCTAGCAAATCATCCTGACCATTTCTCAATGTCTAAAGTCACTGAGTTGCCATGTGATTGAGTGACTAGATATTTATGTTTTAGTATATTTTGTCTCATCATTTAATCACAGACTGACTCAGTACTGTAGAGATCAAGACTCTGTCTGGAGCCATACCATCTGTTGAAGGACCCTTTGTCCTTGTCAGTCAAGATAGTTCTTTATGACTCAGGCTATGTGTTTGGGCTCTATCACAGCCCTCCCTGATGTTATTGCATACTGGGTAAGAATCTAAACAGTTCCTGAAACTACATATACTGAACTTGAATCTTAATGGAATGTGTCAAGTAAATATTTGACTTTGCTAATATGTATGCACAAATGTAATGACTTTTTAAATCTTAGCTGGTGATCTCAGACTGGGATTTCCAATCTATTTTTGCCAGTTACAATGACAAATGCACACAAGCACAACACACTGAATGTCTGCATGTATCAAGATGGAACTAATGAGCATTGTCAAGATAAAGAACATACTAACAATAACATAATGGCCACAGTTTACAGAATAAATAACTGTATAAGTTTCAACACACCAGTAATTATTCTTTACAAAAAAAAATATCCTTGTTCTTAGGCAGAAGCAAAAAAGCCTTATATGGTGTAATCTAGACTGGACATGACAGCATACAATTACAAGCACAAATTACAGGTCTCAGCATAGTTTTGTTTGTAGCTGCCGTGCTGAAACAATCGCTCTTTGAGGGCCATTGTTTTCCAGACTTATAATGGAATTCAAAGATTTAAGAAAGGATTTGTAAGACGCCTGCTCGCAACAATAGCAAGCAGAGACCTCGGGCTCCATTGCAGATCTGTTGCCTCATAAGTACAGCGCAAATTACCATTATACATTTCTGAAGTTGTAGAAGTGTTTTAATTTGACAACAGGTTAATGCAGGGATAAGATACACTGAGGTTATAAGAAACTGAGCGACAACCAAGATATCCTATGAAAACTCAGCTCTGCAGAAGAAAAATCAAGAACTGGGAAGGCAGCTCAGTGATGCAGGAAATAATGAACTGTGGCATGCTGCTAAGACCTATCCCCAATGGAAACACGCACACACTGCAGTAACCAAGCTACAGTTTTCAGCCCCCTGTCAGCTGTAAGACTGGGCGAGTCAGTCAGGACTCGCTCTCCTTGCTTCTTCATCTCATGTTGTGTGTCTTTCATGCAACCCTTGCATGGTAAAGTAACACATCTTAACAGGAGCTCATCTCTATATAACACCCAGCCCTGTTTCCTTTGCTAAATATATATCTTTGGCTACCTTAAACCCTCATGCTGCATGTATCTTAATTGCTATTGTTTGAGAAGTTTGCAAGGATACTCTTGTGGGTGATAAAATAGAGCAGACTGTCGGTGAAGTGACAGGTTTAATTTGACGCAGGCACAAACTTTCCTTTTATATATGGTCTATAAATGCCTACTCTCAATTGTTATATTCTACCCTTTGATGTAGTGCTGCTGGAAGTGGTCTGCAGTATAATATATGCCATTAATATGAAATCTAAGCCCACCAATGTCTTATCAAGTATAACAAAAAGCTTAAATTCTCCCTGTTCAGAGTAAGAGAAAGAGCGGCTTATACATTGCTGTGTGAACGTCACATTTTAGTCAGTAGCATACGCTTAGGTTCTTAACCTTGACATGGTTTATATAAGGGATGTACCAATATATTAGCCAAACACCATTATGGGTGTATCGTTGTTCTGTCCTCACTAAGTGTTGTCCTCATGAACGTAGACTCAGCAATACAGACAGCTAAACACTCTCCTAATCAAAATCCAAAGAACAGGCCGATGTGTTGAGTTGGATGATTTAATAAGGATAAAGTGTGAAACTGCTGACAAAACCAGAAATAAAACCAATAAAAATGTTGCGTCAATGTACAATATAACAAAAACAGCAGTAAGTCACACATTCAAAAATATGAGCACAATATTTACCTGCTTAGTGAGTCCCCAAATAAACCATCAAATGAAATCAAGCTTATGATCAAAATGTCAAAGAAACCACATGGCATATAAGCTAACTTAACCGAACTAGCGTAGGTTATACACCCATTCAAATTAGATTCAAACTACAAACTATATCACGCTTTCACAACAAATAATAATGCACACAAGTTGTTTCAATGATAACAACCAACAACTTTATTTACAGATGATGCTATTTATCAATTTGTGAAGGCATGGATGGCAATAGGTTAACAAAGGTGAAACTGCCACTGGCGAGATTTTGCGGAGTAAAATACACAAAAAACCACTAGAGGGCAAACTGCAGAACAGAAAATACCTAATTCCATCATAAACGATAGTCTGAGAATCTGTTATGGTGTTGTATACCACATGGACTTGTTAAACAGAACTGTGAAAAGTTGAACATAATCTCTAATATAATCCCCAAAAGACAAATCTAGGAATTACTACTCTGCTTTTGTTGTTCCACCTAAAATAATCAAGCAATTCAAGATCAGATTAGAGCAGATTCTGGCTGCTTCTGTAAAGCCACCAAAAACAACCTACCAGTAAGTCTCCACTGTCTCTGTGGGTCTTATATGAGCTGATGCCATAATCTTTGATAAGAGTTTGACAGGTTAGATTCTAAATTAAAAGAAAACATTCAGACTTTGCTCTCAGATGCTTAGATGGAGAGTTTCCAGTAAAAAAAAAAAAAGGTTGCAAAAGCAACTGCATTTTCTATGGTTTCTATGGAAACAATAATTGGAGAAGAAACCTGTCCACTGAGATCCCTTTTGATATCTCTTAGCTAGACAAGATGAGCCCTAGGCAGCAATTAGCTTAGCCTGGGAGGAACACGGCTGAGCATACAGTTTGAACTTCACCCCCAACAATTGACACGTGAGAAATAAGTATGTTTAAACAATTTAAAACACAGCTGACAGCATTTCAAAACACTTCTGTCCATCCGTTGTTCCATCTCCTTAGGCATGTGTATGTTAGCTATTGGATGGGGGTTAGGTAATGTTTGAATTCATCTTCTTAAGCTATTGAGATGGTGAAGCACACCAATGAGGGGGTTTGCCTGCTGAAAGAGAAAAGGGCTCCTATACATATTAAACACAGCCCTGAAGAACACTGTGTTAATGTCAGGTGTTCCCTACGGTGCAGCAGTGTCAAGAGCATCTGGCTCATTTCAGGGAAGGGCGAAACATTTTTTTCTCAACATGCTGTGTGGCACAATGGCACAGAATAACAGGGGAACATCTGCATTTTTACCTCAGGTATGAAAGGGAGAGAGAATGACACTAGTTTGATGGCACCAGTGTGCAATATGGTGCCTAATGACTAGCACAGATTGGGGGGAAAACGTGCTGTGAAACAATAAAATTGTTATTGTCATGGACATAAAAGTTTGATCAGTTTTTTTTTACCTTAATCTTAAGTCACTGTGCACATTTAGGCTGAAGCCCTGAACTGTAGAGGAGACTAAAGTATTACTTAGATTGCACAGTGGAAAGATATAATGTTCTTGAGTGTGCTGAATGTCTTTGATGGACTCATGGCTGTATGAATTTTCCATTATTTTCTTAAAATGTGTCAATAATGAACCTGTATATTGAGCTTTTGTAGTCTTGCTGACTACTCTGAATAGTTTCGAATATAAGCCACAATTATATGTACATTCATAAAGTGATTTGTACCTTATCTACCTCACGTCCATTGCTAGTTTAGATTCACCAATTAAGCTAACATTCTTTGGACTGTGGAAGAAACCACAGTTGAAGATGAGGAGACAGTGTATACTTGTCACTGAAGCCTGAGGTCAAGAGTCTTCTTGCTAACAAATAAAATATAATTCCAGATTCTAAAATAGCAGGTTCTTTGGCCATATCTACACAACATATTTTTATTATAGATTTTTTTCTCATGTAAGTAAATCTTTCTCCACGTGTAAACATTAAAAACTAAATACATTTTTAAAAAATCAAGATCTCAAGCACTATCAAGGGCATTCTGGTGCAACAGGTGGAGCTATACCCTAACAATATAAAAATGTTGGCCAATTAAAAGCCTACATACAATAACAAAAAAACTGCACAACTTTGATGCTGCAGGATACAATTTTGGTCATTTACATGTAAATAGAGAAACTGAGTTTCTGAGAATCTTCAAAATCAAAATGCCGTCCACACGTAGACGAAATTTATGTTTGCCAAAAATAGTTTTTTTTCCTAACAGACCAACAGCCCCAAAACCAAAAATATATGGTGGAAAAGCAGTTCCATTATTATCATTACAGCTTCTAACTTTTATGTAGCCTCTGTTGACTGTTCCTGCAGCAAAACAGATTCAAGTTATTAGCACATAATGTAGGTTTCCATAGGACACTTTTAAAGACGTCAGAATAACAAAATGACAGTGGTTAAAATGGTTTTGAAAAGTCAATGCAAATTGTACAGAAAATCTTTAGAAACCTGGAATGGCTGTCTTCATCTGAGGCTCCACCGATTAATCAACTGATAAGGATGTGACAAAACAACAGAGACATGATGAAACTGTGCAAGGTTTTATCAAAAAGATTTTTTAAGAATCTTTTTTTTATCATCATTATTATTATTACAGCCACAGTCAGCAATACCCAGCTTGGAGTTAAAACAAAGCAATTCCTAATTTCGAGCAGTTACAAATGCCAGAACCCAAGGCACATGGAGGAGGAAGATAAAGTTGTTATTGACAAATGTCCTTGGTGCAAGCAGAATGAGCGCTCAGTAATCCTACTGTGTTATTAGTCTCCCAAGACCCTGGGACTCTGCGTTACTATCACAGGCTGGTCCCATGTAGATAACACCAGCTCTATTCACCCTCAAATCTACTCATAGCTAAATTGTCTGCAATTATCAGGACTGGTGAGCTTATTATTGCTCCCTTTTATTTCCACGCAGACTCCCATGCAAGCCCTAAACTTTTTTCTCTTTGTGTATGGTGGTAGCCACTGGACATTTCAGAATATGTTTTTAATTCTCTATTATAGCCTCTGGAAAAAACAGCATTGATCTCATCTGCTTTCCCTTAAGCCTTAATTGACCACGGGGCCATCAGGTATTGTATGGTTTTCATTTTGTTGTTGACCATTTAAGAAAGTTACTTGGGAAAACTTGAGGTTAATTCATAGGTTTCCAGTTGTTAAATGTGTACCTATCTGCTACACTAGGTATTAAAAACTACAGTCGTGCTCAGAGGTATTTTGATGATGACTTTTTTTCTGATTTTGCCCGTACACAACACAACAGTGAATTTGAGATCAGTGTGTTTTAGCTTTACTTGTTGTATTGATTTTTTTTTTTTTACACGATTTCTCCATTTCCACGGGCTCAAAAATAATTGGACACTCACCTGATAAGCAAGTTAATAGCCCATTTTGATCTGTTTATCTGTTACTTCAATACAAATAAAGGTGATACTAGATTAGGAGTTACTTTCAAGTGTTTAATTTGCATTTACTGATGTTCATGAAAAATCTCAACTTTATTAAAAAAAGATTCTATCGTAGAGTTTGCAGAAACTTTGAGAGTTACCAGACCAACAGTTTAGTCCATTTTCAGGAAGAGGGAAAGTAACACTGAAAGCCTTTTTGTTTGTCTGCAAAGGTGAATATCATTCAAAGGAATCATCAAATGGAGCAATCAACGAATGTGAGAGTTTAAGTACAAGGTTCAGTTCAAGATGCAAGCTGCTGGTCATATTCAAAAACAGAACAGAGAGGTCTGCCTAAATCTGGATAAAGCAAGATAATTTTTGGTGGGCTCATGATGCATGATCACATGATTGAGCCACATCATGGTGATGATGTTACTGTTGATAGAAAAAAGAAGAAGATAGAAACAACCAGATCAATTCTGAGGTCTATGGCGCTAAATGGACTTAAAGCTTCAGGTCAAGATAAACACTTGCAAAACAGATAGAACAGGGCTTGATAGTACAAATGGATGATTTCTGTATTTACGAAGATAAAATACTACTGATAAAGAATTCTTTTCATCATCACAGAAATATGAACATGTGCCGTAAACACATTGCAATAGACTGCCCAAAACAAGATGAGTAACAAAACTTATTTTTACAAGTTTCACATTTGCCTCCATTAACAGCCGCTATATGGATATTTGACCTAGTAAAGCCTGGGAAAATTATTTTTGGACAGAAAGTGTTTTGGGGGATGTTTATGAGCAACAGACGTCAGTCAGTGAGGCTGCAAAGGATTTCCATAGAAGCATTAAAAATAATCCTTGTATTTACAATCATCAGTTTGACTAGTTATTTGCCTGTAAAAATAGAAGAACAATAATCCACGGCTGTAATTCCTAAATGGTTAATACCGGAAATTAAAAACTCAATCAATATGTTGATTGCTTCATTTTAAATCCACTGTAGTGGTGGTCAGAAGCAAAATTTTGCTAAACTGTGTCATTCTCAAATTACTTAGACTACTCTTTCTGTTTACATTTTATTTTATGACTACAAGTCCTGTAATATTTCCGTATTTGTTTCAGTGTTGAGTTCATTTAATGCTAGGAAATGCTTTGAAAACAAGTAAGGCAGGGCCAGCGGCCTCAGTGCAAGCCGTCATTCACTTAAAACAGAAAAAACAAGTAAAGAAAAACAAAAACAAAACAGCATGCTCCTGAAAAATGCAAATTACCAAGCGGAGGAGAAGCACGGCGAGACCATGACCCTCTCTATCAAAAGACTGTCACCTGTGGTCATCTGCTCTTGGTAGAGCCGTGACTTTGCTCTGGTTCAAAATCTGGAAATATGAAGTGGCCAGTCAGTAACGTGACGTCTGGGAGGACACCAGTAAACTGGAAGGGAAAAATATTAAAACTTATCATTTCTGACACGGCATGTGTCGAAGCATTTTCAGTCTCATTTGTATTCTGAGTTCCCAGAGGCTTTTCTTTTCATTCATCCAAGCATGCCAGCTGACAGGCAAAATAAAAATGAGGCTTATCCATATGGGTAAACTGACATATACCGCTGGACCAAAAGCAAAGTAAACGACAAAATATTTTCTCGAAGAAATAGTAAACAACAATATATTTAGGGCCATACGACATAGTTGTGCTGTAAAACCTACGTAATATATTCATAATGTTATATTTTTTTAAAAAGATTCAAAAGATTAACATCATAGTCACGCTTACTTGGAGTAACTGCAGGATTAGACAGTCATCCATTGCATCAAAGAAAAAGGGGCATGCATTATGTATGAGCTTTATCATGAATAAGTGACTGCTGCAACCTTATATGTAAGTGCATCAAACAGCCCAGAGTAATCGTTGATAATGCTGAAACAGTTCCTCAGTCTTGTCTTGCTTTTATGGAAGCGAGCCGGCAGTGGGTGCAATGTGGGTCAAAGTTGTGCAGTTAAAAAACGGAGGCACTGAATCAAATAACTCTGAATTCAAGCCCAAAAAATGGCAAATTTTATATGAATAAAGTTTCTGTCAGCAGTGGGGTTATTCATCAAAGACACTGCTGAATAGGGATATATTTGGATAAAACTATATGCATTCAGACATTATTGAAAGACCCATGTGCATCAAGTTTTCTGTGGGCTGTGTTATTCCAGCTGACCTTTTTGAAAATTTAATCTCAGATTATGCTGTATGGAAAAATACTGAAACTGCACAGGTGTTATTGAGAGCTCACATTTCATGTCATTGTTGTACATTTGTGTATGGAAATTTTCCAGGTAGAAAATAGGCAATTTAAAAACAAGTCTAATAGACTGGTCTTCTATTGTACTGACCTTTGAGAGGAGTGATATCTGAGTGGTGCATTCTATGTATCATATACATGAGTATATATAAACATATTCTTGTTTTTGAGTCCTGCTTCACATTTTAAATAGAGAGACATAAAGGTTTGTTCCCTTTTGAATGGAAATTCTGAGCAGTGAATTAGTAATACTAAAAAACCGCAATTAAAACTATTGATCTCTCATAAGTGTTTTCCAAAATTCAAGCTTAACGAGAAACAGACATTTAGAAGAACGGCACAAAAATTGCATGTTGAAATGAATTATTCAATTGGGTGTCTAAATACTTACCATCTTGCTGATACATCTAAATAGACTTAGTAGCTTTTGAAACATTCATGCAATTACACACTACATACACTGTGCAGAGCTGGGAGGAGGTTAAGTCTCATAGGCATTAGTCACACTTAAAAACTCTCCTATAGAATGTGCAGCACGCCAGGTGAACACAGCCACTACATTCTTTGTCATTCTGACTTCCAAGACATTTTTTAACTTTGGTGTAATTATATATTGACCTTATGGTCAGTTGTCGGTAATCATTGCATCACATTTTTTCTTTGTTTCAAAATTTAAAATGATACTCCAAACAACAGAGACTGAGGTGTAACTTACTGAAATATTGAGAACTGGATACAAAGAAATTTTACAGATATTATCTTATCTAGTTGTTGCACAGTTTAAGCAATGAAGACAGGGATTGATTGGTCCAAGAATGACCTTATCACATGGCTTAACTCAGCTGTCTTTTCTTACAAGGATCTGTGATTATAACTGATAGTCATGGTTTAAACAGGGAGTTTAAAAATATCAGAAATTAAGTCCCAGTAGCAACATCAAGATAAAGTCTGACCCATGATTGTTGGAACATCATTTTTGTAAAAAAAAAAAAAAATGTTAAGGCAATATGATTTCAATATTTAAATGCTTTTGGTGACTTTAATAAGATTTCGTTTTGGTAGCTTGAATGTCCCTGTTCGTGTAATTACGACAGATGTGTGCAGTTAACAATTAAAATTCTAGCATTTAAAAAACAAAGATTCTTGTACACAAAAAAGATTCTAGCATCAGAACAAGCTAAAAATTAAACTTGTTAGCTTGTTAAGCACATGTGCTAACTCCTACATTATAGAAACATGTCATGTTGTAGCTATCTTTCAGTCCATTTTATTTAATAATTACCAATAATAATTGGTTTGATAATAATTGGTTACAATTATTATTAATTGTAACCAATTAATAATTGTAACCAATTATTAATTGTATATAACATAAAACTCCTCGAACAATTAATGCATTTCAATAGTGTAAGTGTTAGCAGGTTTGCATTATATAAATGCTCAATTTGCAACCAAGAGGAAAGCTAGCATAGCTTGTTGTGAGGGGGTCCCAATCTAGTATTATCCAGCTGATAATCCCAAACCCAGATTAACGTCTGTACTAAATACTTACACAGTTCAGTATATAACTGGTGGTCAGCAAGTGGTCTACATCATGTAAATATTACCTGAATGCAAGTTTATTTACTTGTTCTTATACTACCCCCCCACCCCCAAAAAAAGCTTCTAAAATATATATTAATTGAACAAGTCGATATTGCTTATCAGATTTTTGATTACTGGAATTACTGAAGAAAACCTTTTCTCAGTTGTCCAGTAGTAACTCCTCTTGTCATGGTTCAAAGGTCATCCACAATGATCACATTAGGCTGATTTTTCCTTTAAGTCGCATTTTTAGGAGAGGAACCCCAGTCTTCTCTTTCTGAATTGTTTCATTTTATGTAATAATCTGTGTTTGTAGAGTTTAATCAAAGCTTTTTAATGAGCTATTTCACATATTTAAAAATTATTCACCTTCCCTTCACAGATAATTCAATATCCGTGACAAGAAAAATAATAAAGGAGGTAAATGTCCAGTTTAACCTCCATGGTAAATTTAGTAATCCTTGCAGGAAAATGAGATATTAGGCTGTAATTGCTTGAGAGTGATTATAGCTTTTATTTTGAAGCCTTTGAAAGAGAAGGAAAATGAATCACCATTACAATGCCATGATTGGTCTGTTCTTGTCATCAACTGGATAATTGTTCACAAGTTCATGATCTCTCTACTGTGTACTAACTGAATTGATTTTGGAAATTAAAATTGCTGCTCTTTCCACACAATCCTATCCTACTGAACCACCTCGGCATTAATTCCGAGTTTGAGCGCAAAATTCCAGGAACATTATTTCATCATTATGTCCACTCATATTTTGCTCACACTTCAGTGTAATGATACATGCAAGATATAGGAATTTTAAATTAAGTAAAATGTAACTTGTACATATTAGGATATAGTTAGAAGATGTATGGTTCCCCCCTATGTACTGCTTATATAATTTTACTGTAATTTTTCATTCTTCATAAAACATTCTCGAAAAAATTACATTGCTTTTTTATATTTAAATGCATCTCTAATTTTAAGGAAAATAAAGACTTTTCTTAACCCATTGGTGAGATGATTGCAAAAGACTGGGAGAAAGAGGACTCGGTCTGCGGCCAGTGAATTGAATGGAGGTCCTCTCCAGCATCCTTGCCTGATAGCAGAACTGATGAGGACAGCAGAATTAGTACTGCAGCAATCTGGCCTCATCCAGACAGGCTCCATGGACATCAGCAATGAGATCTCCATTACTCTGTTAAACTGTATCTGAGAACGGAACCTCACTATTATGTCAATGTCAGGGGCTTAATGCTGATTCATACAGCCGCCCAAATCCCAGATTAACCTCCAAGCTGGAAGACTTTTTCCTGCAGAAAACTGCATGGGCAATTTTGTGTCTAGAAGGAGATTTTATTTTGATAGCAGAGGCAGACGGGCAGACAAAGGTGCATAAACTCAGATATCTGTATTGAAATAAACAATTACGCAACCACACAGACAGATAATTACCAAAGCATTCAACAGCATTTATCTTGTTTTAGTTATATTCATATTTTAAGGATATACTGTACTTTAATAGTACAACTTTTAAAATAAAAAAAGGTAAGATATAATTTTTTTAAAAAGTGATTTGACTCGTCATGTGATTTGAATACAGCATTAAAAAACTATTATGTTCTTGGCTACATTTTAAAATGCTGCCAAATGTCAAAAAGAAAAAAAAAAGACCTGAAACAACATTGTCCTTGCTCAAAGATAATATAGGGAAATCCGAGTCACTAATCCGAGTCACTATTGTTAAAGTGAGCCTTCTACTGTATGCTGCAGTGCACCCCCACCCTGGCCTGGCTTCTTGGGCACTAAGAGCTGCAGTGTTCCTGTAAGAATGAGTATTAAGCCATTGGGGGTGTGGAGCACTGGCAGTGGGGTAGTATTCAGCTGCAAGCCCTTGTGTGCCGCCCAGTGGTATCAGTATTCTTATATAACTTAGCATTGCTGTGATGTGTGCTATATAGCTATATATATCTATTGTGTATGTACATTGTTTGGCTTTGTGGTTTTTTACAGCATACTAGTGCAGGCATGCATACAGTGGTGCTGTAGATTGAGGCACTCCTCGTGAAGTTGCAGAATTGTTTGGGCAGGTTTTGTAGCTGTAACACGTTGAGGCATGGCATGAGAAATTGCGATGTATCTTGTGCGAATCAGCGAACTGCAATCTTGCTGAATGAATAGGTGTTTGTGGAAATGGGTATGTGGTGAAAGAAGTGCAATACAACAATCAAAAACATGAAGACACGAGATGAAAGTTTCTTCCCTGGACAATGGCTTGAAGGGTTTATTTGAAGAAATTAGGGTTTGGTGACTGACAGGCTCTTCTTGAAAGATGTGGCACATCACGATAGCACGTAGCCTTAAGAACGTTCAGACTGTGAGATGTGATTTAGATTTCGAAATTCATTAGAGATCATTGATATAGAGTCTGGGTGGCCAAGTTGCTGAACAGTTCATGTCGCTGCCCACGCCCGCACCACTCTGCCCTCAGGGATATATTTTTACCTTCTTGTTTGATTGAGCTTACATCCATTTCCCATTTTCATGATCTGAATCATCTGTGTTTTGAAGAATCCAAGTTTTAATCCATTTCATCACTGTCTGGAGCAGATTGAGGAGTCCCATCAAGACAATATAAACAAATGTAGTACAAATATATCCAATAAACATGGTAGACTTGGATGATTGAACTGGATTTCTCTTCAAAGTGTATTTGTTTTAGTTTATTTATTTATTGATTTTAGCTCATCTAATCCTTTTCAGAATGGAAATCAAGGCAGACCTGCAAATAACCTGACCAACCAAATCAGCACCATTGCTTTAGTTTAAATGCCGAGCCTGGCCTTGAAGAATGATTCCAGTTATCATCAAGAACTAATTTCCGTGCATTTTTTTTCCATTTCAGTGACAATGTTCTGAATTGCTTCAGTTTTAGGCAGCTCTAGTTTACCAGGTGCATTGCTTTCAAACACCCAATGACAGCTGAGGCGGTCTTCAGTAACTGACTCATAAGGTAATTACAACTTGTTCTTTGCACAAAACGAGAGATCAGCATCTTTTGAAAGGCTGTGATTGAACTCATAGATGCTATATAGCATTCTTTACTTCCACCTCCTGTTTTCTGATATGTTCACATCACAGAAAACTTTAGTTGTTCTTCTAAAGCATGTTTTAAATTAGAAAGACATCCTCAAATGTGTGTGTGTGTGTGTGTGTGTGTGTGTGTGTGTGTGTGTGTGTGTGTGTAATTCATTCTTTTAAAAGTCAAAAGACATTTTTAAACAATTGTTAATAACCTCAATTGATGAAATTCAACATGAAACATGTGGCCTGTATACTGCATACTGTACCAATTATTATCTTTTGTAGTGGCTGTATATGGAGTCCATATTTCATAAAAAATATCATTATTGGTAACTGAGGTAATGTGCTCTTGGAAATACCTTATATGGACAAAAGCAGAGCGCCACCTGCACATTGCAACTGCAGGCACTGCTTGGCTAATGGAAACCATGAAGCTCCTGGTGTACAGTTTTTGTGTTGATGTAATAACAGAGTTACTGAGTATTTATTGACTTTACCCACAAGTTGCTGTGGTTCCTAAGTGCTTCCACTTTGCAAGAATAACACGTATCATTGACTGTGGAATATAGGAGGAAAGAAATTTCACGGCCTGATTTGTTGCAGTGATGACACCCTGTTAGTCAATCAGCTGTTTAGACTGAACCATTCCTTCACAAATGCTTGTAAAGGCAGAGTGCATTTCAAAGATTAAAAGGTGTGGCCCAGTGCTTTTGCCTACATAATGTACAGGGAGTGCAGAATTATTAGGCAAATGAGTATTTTGTCCACATCATCCTCTTCATGCATGTTGTCTTACTCCAAGCTGTATAGGCTCGAAAGCCTACCAATTAAGCATATTAGGTGATCTCTGTAATGAGAAGGGGTGTGGTCTAATGACATCAACACCCTATATCAGGTGTGCATAATTATTAGGCAACGTCCTTTCCTTTGGCAAAATGGGTCAAAAGAAGGACTTGACAGGCTCAGAAAAGTCAAAAATAGTGAGATATCTTGCAGAGGGATGCAGCAGTCTCAAAATTGCAAAGCTTCTGAAGCGTGATCATCGAACAATCAAGCGTTTCATTCAAAATAGGGTCGCAAGAAGCGTGTGGAAAAACCAAGGCGCAAAATAACTGCCCATGAACTGAGAAAAGTCAAGCGTGCAGCTGCCAAGGTGCCACTTGCCACCAGTTTGGCCATATTTCAGAGCTGCAACATCACTGGAGTGCCCAAAAGCACAAGGTGTGCAATACTCAGAGACATGGCCAAGGTAAGAAAGGCTGAAAGACGACCACCACTGAACAAGACACACAAGCTGAAACGTCAAGACTGGGCCAAGAAATATCTCAAGACTGGTTTTTCTAAGGTTTTATGGACTGATGAAATGAGAGTGAGTCTTGATGGGCCAGATGGATGGGCCCGTGGCTGGATTGGTAAAGGGCAGAGAGCTCCAGTCCGACTCAGACGCCAGCAAGGTGGAGGTGGAGTACTGGTTTGGGCTGGTATCATCAAAGATGAGCTTGTGGGGCCTTTTCGGGTTGAGGATGGAGTCAAGCTCAACTCCCAGTCCTACTGCCAGTTTCTGGAAGACACCTTCTTCAAGCAGTGGTACAGGAAGAAGTCTGCGTCCTTCAAGAAAAACATGATTTTCATGCAGGACAATGCTCCATCACACGTGTCCAAGTACTCCACAGCGTGGCTGGCAAGAAAGGGTATAAAAGAAGTAAAACTAATGACATGGCCACCTTGTTCATCTGATCTGAACCCCATTGAGAACCTGAGGTCAATCATCAAATGTGAGATTTACAAGGAGGGAAAACAGTACACCTCTCTGAACAGTGTCTGGGAGGCTGTGGTTGCTGCTGCACGCAATGTTGATGGTGAACAGATCAAAACACTGACAGAATCCATGGATGGCAGGCTTTTGAGTGTCCTTGCAAAGAAAGGTGGCTATATTGGTCGCTGATTTGTTTTTGTTTTGTTTTTGAATGTCAGAAATGTATATTTGTGAATGTGGAGATGTTATATTGGTTTCACTGGTAAAAATAAATAATTGAAATGGGTATATATTTGTTTTTTGTTAAGTTGCCTAATAATTCTGCACAGTAATAGTCACCTGCACACACAGATATCTCCCTAAAATAGCTAAAACTAAAAACAAACTAAAAACTACTTCCAAAAACATTCAGCTTTGATATTAATGAGTTTTTTGGGTTCATTGAGAACATGGTTGTTGTTCAATAATAACATTATTCCTCAAAAATACAACTTGCCTAATAATTCTGCACTCCCTGTATATTGTATAGCTTTGGCTCTTTAGGAGAGATCAGACCTCTGGATTGTTGTTTCCATTACTTTACAGGCAAAAGAGGGAGCACTTCACTATTGGAGATATTGTAATGTAAGCTTCCAGCCTTGATTATCCTAATTCCTTACAATCACGCCCCACCCCCAGTCTCTGGACATACATTCAGCATGCATTTACTATTAATATGAATTCCTATAAATGTGGCAAACAGTTAAAACCAAGATTGGATACTCTCTGGGAAGACCAGCACCTTATCAAGATTTCATTTTAGATGATAATGACAAATGTAATTTCTTTGAAATGAACTTCAGTTTCATTATGACACGTCTTCCTGATATGAGTTCAAGAACATGGTGTTAAATTCCTGCCTGTTGGTCTGTTATTGATTCATATCTCCGAAGCTCAGTTCTAAAATCAAAGACAATGAGAGATAGCTTCCCTTGATGCAGTGGGATGCTAGATGAACTAATTTGCTTTGACAAAAAAGATTGCTAATATTTTCTGACATGTATGTTGGCATGCACTTTTTTATCTACTTTGCATTTCCAAGTCAGATTAATGAGAGCTAAGGCGTTGTCATTGGATTTATCAGGTTGACTTTGAGCTTCAACTTCAAGAGACAGCCATGTAGCTTTTATGAAAAAAAGAAAAATTGTCTCTGTATTGCATAAGGGAATTAAGAGCAGGAGCTAGTTTCTGGATAAAGTGGGAAATGAATCCATAAGAAGCGGCTCAGCAAGCACAATTGGAACTAAGGCATGGTATATTATAGGGCATGTGCTGCAAGGTCATGGAGATCTTGGTCTTGGCATAAGCAACACAGACACAATGACATCCACAAAAAAGAAGACAATGAATTTAAAAAGGCAAAGATGATATGTAAGTGAGAAGGACTGCAAAGAAAAATTAGTATTTGTGCCTATAGATGTGATGTTTGAAAATGGAAGCATACTGTTCAAAAATTAGTATGCTGAAAACCCTAGATGCACTAGATCCATTAGTGCATCAAAACATTGTCCCAATACCAAAGTAGCTTTCGTTAGTGCAGTGGTCCAATGAAATATTGTACACCCTTCCTGATTCCAGAGTTTATTCTCTATATATTGACTTTCCAGTGCCGCTGAGCAGGTCACATTATGCAAAATATTCCCAGAGCCTCATTTAATTCTGTTTTTGAACTACTGAATTGGCTATTTCATTTCAAAATGAGCCAGCTGTTCCATTACTGTGTGATTGGCAGTAAAATCTTGTCTCTAAAGTTCTGAGTTGAAGCTATGAGGGTCGGCCGACCCATTAAACTCTGATTGCTGGTTCAGTTCAATGTAGGGATGGGTTTTTATAATCGATTTATCAATTAAAATCGATTCTGGCTTGGATAACATAAAATCGATTCATTAAATATATCAATTTATTTTGCCCGAAATGCCAGAATCTCAGGTGAAACGTCACAAAATTTCAACAACCACCAAACAGCTAAGACAGTAAATGAGAGCAGGAACACGGCTTCTGCACCAAGACTTAAACACACAGCGCGGACCTGCGGATCAGAATCAGTTAGCTGTCGCCTTTCTCACGGTCGGGGATGAAAGCCGACAGCTCGCTGATTCTGATCTGTCGGCGGGTCCGCGCTGTGTGTTTACGCCCTTTATGCGCTGATTCTAAAGCTGTTAGTTTGATGTCTCTCCAAACAATATTGACCGAACCAGCAGCAAAAGAAGATCCAAACTATGCTTCACGTAAACATCGTCATGAATTCACTCTTACTCTTACTGTTTTGCTTCCACCACGATGCACAGCTCTCTCTCTCTCTCTCCCTCCCTCTATTCCCTTGCTTGTTACCCACAAGTCTACAGTTGTTTACAGCGCTGTCGGCCGCTGTTTTTTTTTCCCTTTTACATTCTTCTGAAAAGAAAACCTCATTTCTGCCGTTCAATACTGAACAAATTTAAACTTTTAAAAACTATGCAAAACGCTTAGACGTGTCTCTAATAAAACCACTGTAACGTCAGAGGTAATGTTCATATGTTGATTAATTGTTTTCTTTCGTTTTTGATGTACTGCAGAATATTTTTATAAAATCCCAGGCCTGGAAAATCACCTTCATGTTTTTCTGTGTTTTATCTTCAGCTACTTTGACACAAAGGCATCTGCTGTGATGCTCACACCTTTGATAAAGTCTTGCGTGTGTCAGCTTCCTTTTTATTGATACAAAAATATGTAAATGTACTGATCCGAATTGTAATATTTCTGACTGTCAGAATTTCCCAGATTTAAATCGAATCGAATTAAATCGAATCGTGGATCGAATCGATTCGGGACCTTGTGAATCGGAATTGAATCGATTCTAGAAATCAGTGACGATACCCAGCCCTAGTTCAATGCTGTTCCTCAACTGCTGAATGGCAAGTTGAAAAGCAGCAGCGTCTGCTATTTTATTGAATGTTGTAGCGGAGAATGACTTTTTTTTTTGACATTTAAATCACAATTATGTAGACTGCGAACAACTGTAGCTATAGGTGAAGTAACTGCGGAATGCTGGATGAGGTATTGTTTGATCAGTGCTACAAGCATGTATAAAGTTTGCATTGGTTTGATGAGACTTTAGACACTTCATGCTAAATCTCTAGAACATTTTTTTTGTTGCCAAATTTATTCAGGTTCCTTATTAATGATTGAATGAGCAATGGATGGTTACAGCAAATGTTGTATTATGGTAAATGTAAAATATATTCACCATAATATCACTTTTTTCAACCCCTTTAGTGAAATATTTTCTATAGGGACCCCACAATGTAGGCAAAGCACCCCTGTAATTACTTATTGATGTAACTGCATTTGTTTTCCCATTGGTCTTTTATCGTAATAGGAAATTGGACACTAAAAAATGAAGTATATATTATATACTATTTAATCTTTTCAAACCTTGATGCTTTTCATTTTAAAAAGTGGATGCAAAATATGCCCCTTCCACACATTCAGTCCTTTCCATTAATCTGACAGCTTCTGAATGCCTGTTTCATGTCTGAATGAGCACCCTGGTCAGTTTTCCATAAAAGTCAAACTAGTTCAAATGCTAAATGGTGAGATTTACATATCATTTTAAAAACTTTCTAAACAGCATACATTTGGACAACATGCAGTCGCAGAATAAGTGTTCACAAGACAATGACGCCTGGTGTTTGCCTTGCATGGATCATCATATGCTGCTCAACTCATTAAAAAGATGGAAGCTGTGGAGAATGCAGAAACGCTAGAAAAATAATCTTTGTTGTGGTAAAACATTAACAGAAGCAGCATGTCGTTGAAACCTTGTGTCTCAATTTATTTCATTCCTACAGCAATATACAACAGGAGGATTTACTGAAGAGCATCTCCAAAGTCAAAACGGTGTACACATTTACACAAGCGGGGACGTCAACAGTCACTTTGTTAATTAACCTGCTTTAAATAAAATGTCACCAACATTGAGACAGGCTCAATCTATGATGTTCACTTCAGACAGGTGAGTTGTTACATAGATCCACACTTTTTAAACTACACTTTAATACTTTTCTGGTCCTTTTAGTGTAAAACACTCCGTCGGTTCATAGGTATACCTGTTCAACTGCTTATAAGCAAGACTGAGAAAGAAAAGTGATTTAAGTTAATTTAAACGTGGTTATTAGTGCCAGATAGGCTGGCTGGTTGGGATTTTTCCCACATAACCATCTCTATGGCTTACGGAGAATGGTCCAGAAGACAAAAAAAAAACCTGACTTGCTGATGTCAGAGTATAATGGCCAGACATCTTTGAGCTGATCGGAGGGCAACAGTAACTCAAACAACCACCCATTAAAACCAATGTATGTAAAAGAGCATCTCTGAATGCACAATCCTTTGAAGCTTCAAGCAGAAGACCACACCAGGTGCTACTAATTTCAGCTAAGGAAACTGAGCATGGGCGCACCAAACACAGGCTTTTTATTCACAGCCTATTATTCATCAGTGATGCTAGTTTTAGTCATGGTGGAAGGTACTGTTTGCATGGTTGGGGAAATCTACAGTCATCTAATACTGAAGAAATCACTTGGATGAGTGATAAAACATTTCTCCCACTGAAAAGGCTACGTCCAGATGCATAGAATCAACTTACCTGGATGATTGAGCATGCATCAAGAAATGTGGGTCCCTTCAATACCAGTTTAGCATTCTTCAGTCATAGGCTATGTTGTGGAAATTTTAACAATAACCTGCAATACACCCAGTGAGCATTTTGAAGTGGTTTAATAACATATTGCAATATGGAGAGAAACATCTCAGCCAAACACTAGGATCATCTCTGAAATGTGGCCGCCGCCCTCACATCTTATATACATCCACAGAGAGTCTCTCAAACAAAGAACATTCCACAGCAAATTACATATCCCTATAGCTTCAATCCATCTCATCCTTGACCCCATCCCACTCTAAGAAAAGTTACGACCACCGGTCACCTCCCTTGAGCAGGGTGTCTGGAGATCTTTAAGTCTACAATGGGTCCACTGTGAAGTGCAATAAAACTTGGGGCCCACTTGTGATAACATTCTACATGCATGCATACAACTGGTTACAGGAGTGATGCTGCTATGCTAAAGTGAGAAAGTGATGTTACTATTACTAATGTGATATAATTAAAATATATGATTAATACATCAGAAAAGAAATCTGCGAGTACACCTACCTGACTGTTGCTGACGATGTCCATCTCTTTATGGCCAAAGCTCAGATTATCTCATACTGGTTTCTTGAACATTACAGTGAGTTTACTATACTCAAATGGCCTCCACAGTAACCAGATCTCAATCCAATAGAGCATCTTTGTGATGTAGTGGAATGGGAGATTCACATCATGGATGTGCAGCCAACAAATCTGCAGCAACTTTGTGACGCTATCAAGTCAATATGGAGGAATATTTCCAGGATTTTGTTGATGTCATAGAAAATTAAGGCTTTTCAGAAGGCCAAAGGGGATCAAGTCTACCTAATGAAGTGGAATGTGTGTAGGAGTGAGCTGTCATGATTATATATAGCAGCTGCATCTGAAGAAATGTCACCTCTTTACCTTTCTAAATCCAAGGTAACATTTCCAATCTCATCCATGATGGCAGGACTTTCTCTAACATTGTAATGGGAAAAATGTATGTTAAAATGACCTATGAATGTTAAATTGCCATCACTTCAACAGACTGATGAAGGCAGCAATGTTGTGTACGCCATGTCTGAAAAGGGCTATGTGTGGGGTTACTGACTATAAGCTTTTTCTGTCAGCATCAGCAGATAATAGAATAAATTTCTTCTATTAAATATATAGCAATTTGCAGTGATTTTTTTGTTACTATACCGTAAAAATCCTCCACTGTGCAGAAAATAAAATGTGTGATATGTTGAAATACAGTTAGGATTACAGCTCAGAGGATTAGGCTAAACCAGCTGAGCTCGTCTAAGAATTACATGTTAAACATTACGGGTAAGCGTGTTCAGGTGAGATTGTTTATTATTATCCATTTCAAAACACCCCTGACAAAAATAAAATGGAGAAAACCTACAGTCCCTCTGGTGTGTATGAGCTTTATCTGATGAGAGACAGCAAAAGTACGGTTCAGCAGATTCGAGCCATTCATCACTTGCCTCTGCACCGTTGGGTTGTGTCACCAGCTAGATAGCTGTAAGAGTTTGGAGTGAACCTGCAAATTTTGGTTGTTTATTTTTAAAAAGGCAAAGGGTTTAAAATAAGTACTGAAAATCCGCACTTATTCTCTTCTCCCTGGCCGGTTTTGGATTGTGTGTTTGTTGTGGTGGACAGAATGATAATGAAGAAGAATGGCATGCAGGGCTCAAGGCTATTTGATTGGATGGGTGACTGTAAATCCCAGGTTAAAATGTCCCAAAAAGCAGACTTGGCTGAATTATTTGACTCCGCTGTTCTCGCTGTGCATGATATTCAGAACTACCAGTTTTGCCAAAGCATAATTGGTAAAATGAGTAATAGTCATCAATGTCACATGAAACTTAAAAAATATTGAGTCAATCTCACTTGTCATGCTTAATTTTTTTCTCATTTGAATGAAATATAATGTAAATATAATGCAGTATTTTTACAATATTATATTAATATTACAATATTAATTTAATAGATTCCAGAAGATAAAGTTAAAACAAAGTTACATAGTCGTTTAAAAAAGATCCGAGTTTTGGAGGCTGCGGTGCCCCATATCCACTTTGGTGATGGAAGGGTGCATAATGCCCTGTGACAGCTATGAAATAAAGTAAACCCAGCCCTGCTGTGAGCAAGTATTTATCTATAAAGCCTAACATTTTGATGGCACAAACATTCAAAAATGATGACAAGCTCTCTATTTTTTTTTTCATCTTGAACAAAATATAATTTCATGCTGGATTAACTACATATTGACCAGAAGTAAGAAAGAATAATATATGGGCACAACCGAAGCCTCTGGGCTTGGAGATCTTCATCAATTCATTGCATTTCAGCACATGGCGGAAAAAAGAAAAGAGAGACAGGGAGTGAGTGACGAGAGATGCACAGATGTGAAGTAAAGTGAGTCTGATTTTGACTTGTGACCTGAGGCCTGCCGCGTCCTTAATCTAGAGACATTACTTCTGACGCTGCAGTCTACACTGCCCCACACATCTATGATTAAATCCCACTATTTTACATTTTAATTGCTTTATTACCATGATAGTTCAGCATGTAGGAATGACTTATAGGTCTACGATAGTAAGATATCCCCTGCATAAGCTCCATTACAAAGGCACAGATAGCTGCATTATGAGAAACCTGCAATCATTCAAGCAGAATTATGTTACAAAATCTGATACTGCTGTGTCTTTGTCTTTGAATCTACTTACAAACAGCAAGTTCAGATTTTGAAGTAGATAAGTGCACTTAGATTCTACCTTCTATCTTTTTGTCCTGTAACACACTGTCCAAACCAGTGCTGAAATATTCCAGCAATCGGTATTTTCACGCCATGCAACAGTGTTCTTTCTGTTCTTTCTTTTGATATATTCATGGAAAAAAAATATTCTGGGAGGTCTTGAGTGATTACTGATCCATGAGTCACAGGTAAGTTCAAAACAAAACTCTGGGGAAAGTGTTCATGGACATGTTACTTGATTGCGTTACACCTGACCTAACATAAAAGTTTATCATATTCCATCATTCAAAAAAAGCAACGATTAAAAAGTGCACTGTGTGTAATTTTTCTTTCATTTTTAATAATTGGTTATCAAAACCCTGAAATGAGCAGTTCTTGTCAAAAAAATTTCACAACTCAAAAAACAGTTTGTACTTTTGCGTGTCAGAACTACGTTTCTCTCTCTTACCTTAATACTGTGCATTTATGTCTGAAAGGACAAGGCCAGTCACACACTGTCAGCGGAAGTAGTGAAACTGGCATTCAGTTGAAAGCAAATATAAAAATACTTGTATCAAAGGTACTTGACACTCTTAGGCTAATTACACAAAAGCGTGTACTATACCTATATGTAGTGTCTTCACTGTCTGTGCTCTGTTCTAAGTTTATATATTTTTTCGTTGTCTGTTTTTGATGCATATAGTGTCAGGAGTGATTTGCAGTGAGAGCTGCTGTGATGTACAGCAGGTTTGGAGACGGTGGCATTGACAAAAAAGACAGGAGGTGGACCTGGAAGTGACAGACCTGAAGATGCTTTGATTTTCATTGGGAGTGACCAGGATGGACAAGATGAGAAATGAGCACATCAGAGGGAGTGCTCAGGTTGAGTGGTTTGGAGACAAAGTTAGAGAGGCAAGGCTGAGATGATTTGGACATGTGTAGAAAAAGGATAGTGAATATATGGTGGAAAAGGATGCTACAGATTCAGCTGCCAGGCCGGAGGAAAAGAGGAAGACCACGGAGAAGATTCATGGAATAAGTGATGGTTGGTGTGAAAGGAGCTCTAGGCTGTTTGTTGGAGCCAGTCGAGCACAGAGGAGAATGCTAGGGATCGGGTGAGATGGAGACAGATGATCCGCTGTGGCGACCCGTAAAGGGAGCAGCTGGAAGAAGAAAAAGGAGATGATGTATCATCTTGGCTTTTTTAAACCTTTACGTTTCATTTTTGTGTCTGAACACTTTTTGCACTACATTAGGCCTTCATTCTTTTGCACTGCTATTATGTTTTGAGTATTACATTAAGAGCAAGTAATATTTTTCTCCCCTTTTTTTCAAAAGTATGTAACTGCTAATGCTATATTAAAGTGTATTATTTGGGTTTTAATTTTTAAAATCAGGCTGCAGTAATGAAAATGACGTGGCTTGGGTGGTGTGTGGGGGCGGGGGGCAGATGGATGTGCAGAATATTAGATGAAGCAGATATGTCTTACGGGTGTAGAAGAGAAACTGAATCACAACACACTGTTGTGGTTCAAACACAGAAAAACATCATGGGGCTTTTTGGATCATTAAACATCTTCAAACATTCGCTGTGTTGTGAGAAAATAATTTCACAAATATTAGAATACATTCATTCATCACCAGTAAAATGATGTTATCAAACACTGCTGTTAACTTGAAAATAGATCAAATAGAATTTGGTTTTGTAGATTGTATTAAATTGATAAAACATTTGAAAAATCAACCAAATGCTTCCTTTTTTTTCTACTTTTTCTACTGAATATGAACTTGCTGTGCCACATGGCTTCAAACTGCTGAAACCGAAACATTTTGTTATTTTCAGTTTCAATAATATCCTTTAGGTGAAGCCAACAAAATCTAATGAGCTTTGACTTTACTATACTGGGATTTGAGCAAGTGTTTTGCATGCAGAGTGGCATTGTTTAGAGCTTTCTGTCTTTGTGAAAAAGCTCGGGCTACTTCAGAGGCTTAGGGGGGTGGGACTGATTCATTTCAGATTGTATTTATTCACAACAGCCCAACATGTACAACAACCAGACCTCCATCTCTATGTCTAGCAGACAGTAAATGCTTTTTTTTTGCAATGCAACAACTGTGCTGTTAGCTCTGCTTAAGAAGTTTATAATTTCTCATTATTAAATTTGAGGTAATGCAGGTTGAGCTTTGCTAGCTGACCTCAAAATGCTCCCTTTGTATTTTAGACTTTGTCTCCCACTGTTTTTTTAATCTGCATTTTATTTCACTTAAAAGAAGGTTGATTTAATGGAAATATGCAATTTCTATACTACAGCTAGGAACGACTGAGGGAATTCTGAAAGTGTATTGGTGCTATATATAACTTGTCCCGAAATGACCGCAAACGGCAGATGACAGCATCTCAAAGTGAAAAATAATATAACAGCAAAGCATGTTTTGTTAAAGATCCTTAGTTAATGTAAAAGAAAGCACTGCTAAATAATTGAATCAGACTGATTGCAGCGCTACAGTCTACACGAAACCGTTTTTTAAGGCAATCTCAAGTTCATAACTGCTTCACAGTGAAATCTGAATTCATCATGTCATTGTCAACATGTTCTGTCATGCGTCTTTTTATTCCTCTGCATCTGTGTTCACACAAAACAATGCTGATGGCTTGAAGGCGACAGACATCATGCACAGTAACACATTAAGACTCGCCGTGGCCCCACAAGAAGAGGAAAAATATGGGCAATTATCATATCTCTACCAACGGAGTGAACAATTTCCATGATCACCAGCTGCCGCCTGCTAGCGTGTACACCTGTCTAACTAAAAGTCACATGCATAGTGTAAGCCTCAGTGGCAGTCCATGGCTCTGTGCCCTCTGATTGCTCCTAGTTATCCCCAGGTTTCTGCTTAGCTGACAGGCAAGACACACAGGCCAGATGGTCAGAACCCACAACCTGAGCTTTGAGTTCACAAGCCCACTTCCAGAGCTGCCACATAATAATAATAACAATAAAATGGATGATTTAGCAGAAGCTGTAAGTATTGATTTAAATTCATTTTCAATCAGTCCCAAACTCTTGAACAGAATTGAATGTCTTTAACATCATTAAAATTATATTTTTATATGTACACTATCATTTGCACTATATTAATAGCATTAAACTACTAATGGCTCACTGTAGCAGTTCAGTCTAGCTAGCTGTTAGGAGCCAGTATTCTGTTTTCTTGTCACTTTGGAATTGTAATCTTTAGGTAGGAGGTTCAGTGAAATTTATGATAGTATTATGGGAGTCATGTCAGAGTTCAACTTATAATCAGGTCATTAAAAAGCAGTTAAAACTTTGTAACACTTGCTAATCTAATACTAATTTCTTCTTTCAACAAAATCATGTATATTTCTCATCCCATGTCCGTGTTTAATTATTATGATTTCTTTTTAAATATTTTACATATAGTTAAGGGCTTATATCTTTTTTTTTTGGTAAAAACTGGACACTAGTGGGGATATTGATGGTGTCATAAGTAATTCATTGAATTTCAAGTAGGCATAATTCTTCAAACTTCACATCACTATACAAGCCTGAAAACAGAATTTTCCTTTTAGAAGTATTAATAATGGAGGAACTATACAGCAACTTTCTTTCCTTACTTGAGAGACTCAAGACTGCTTTTTTTGAGAAATGAGGAAAATCATTGGCATCCACCAGCCCCAGGTCAAACTCATCAACACGTCCTACGCTGATGAAGAGAGGGGTGAATGCTAATGAAGGTGTCCTTGACTCACATTGAGTTAGGTTATGTATCCTAAGATCATTTAAGAGCAGTTTTATGAAACAGTTGCCTATTTGGTGTTACTTTGTAAACAGTGTTGGGAAGGTTACTTTTAAAATACTTTTAAAATAGTATTCCACTACAGATTACAGAATACATGCATCCTGTTTATACAAATACTCGGGCACTTTTGGCAAATTGTTTTTTCACATCTAAATGTATGTACAATACATTGTATGAAGTTATCTTTTCACACTTGCCTTGAACTGCTGACACACTCCACTTGTTCCCTTTGAAGATTGTATGATGTCCTTCATCTGAACTGTGTTTCTTCTGTGTCTGCAAGGAAAGCCCATCTCCAAAGAACCACTTAGAGGTTTCTCTGTGCAGGAAGTCATCAAAGCGTGTGATATCTTCCCAAGGTTCTTTGTCAGGGAGCTATTAATAGGTTCAAGGGACATCCTCCAGCCCCCAACAGTCCCACCCACCTACACCCCTTTTGCAACTGTCCACAGATGGGTGCGCCTCTGTTGGCGTGCCAAGTGAAAAGGGATGCGCAGCCAGCCATGATGCTGTGTTTAGATGAGAAAACTCCAACATGGTGAGAGACACTATGCTTGTTCTTTACAGTCAACAAGGCATTTATTTCATCTTTGGAATTTCAAGACACTGTTACAAAAAATATGGTGAGGAGCTAACACTGAATATCATAGGTGAATGTTAGTGAGACTGATCAGTTCTATAACCACGTCAGTGTAATTTACTGGACTTCTTTTTGAATATCAGGTGTATCTCACACAAATAGCACTTGTGGATCTACTACCATCAACCAGGCAGAGAGGAAAATACGCAGTACCTGCTGAAATAAAGTACACCATAAAAAAAGAAGTTGCAAAAACTGATGATGTATCAAAGCTTTTATATCAGTTATGTAATAGTATGCCAAAAACCAGTAAGAGCATCAAAGTTTTGACTATCTATGCATAGCTGCAGCCGGCATGCATGTAGCTATGCATAGTCATACTGTGCAAATGTTATAATGCAGAGTTTATTTTTAGCATTTTGTGTTTCTTTACTTACACGAATGAACTTCCAAGACTTATAGTTGAATGACATATGTGATGCATGTGTTATTTACATCTGTCATATGTTACAGATATGATGTCTACATATTTAACACATGTTGTGTGTGTGTGTGTGTGTGTGTGTGTGTGTGTGTGTGTGTGTGTGTGTGTGTGTGTGTGTGTGTGTGTGTTTCATGCCACACGTACATAAAGGCTAAGCTCCACATTCTCGGCATGCAGTTCTCCAATGTCCACTGATGCATCCATGTTATTAAGTACATTATTTCCATGTTAAATATTTGCCCACAGCAGCACCTTGACAGAACTGAATAAGTCAATATTTGTCTTTCATGGCTGTGTGATGAAAACTAAAAGGACTTTTAATACTATAGATTTTGATAACTCTGGAAAAAAAAGGGTGGGGATATTGTCTTTTCTTTTCTTTTAATAGTCTGCTCGCCTTCCATGGAAAATAAACCTTGAAGAATTTTAGAAACATGGAAAATCAACTCCCCAAAAACAGGTAAAGATCTCTATTCATATTCAAGATATGATTGGACCACTTTGTTGGCATTTAGTCTATGCAACATCACCAACCTAAAGAACATCTAGGTCAGTCTATATATGGAATCTCTCCTACTTTTTTAACACCTAAGGAAAGCAAAACTTACCTTCAACAGAAGCTACACCAATCAGCCACAACATTTAAATGGGCAACGAGGTGAATGACATTGATAAGCTCATTTAAATGTAATATTCTACTGAGAAAGCTTGAGCTGTTACATCCACCTGGGTTCCACTTTAACACATAGCATCCTGTTAAATATTGCTGCAAGGCAACCCCTACCATCCCTCTCCTATAAAACCACCCGACAGCAGCAGCCTCACTCAGTAGGTTGATGCGTCCCATCACATTACAAAACCTGCTCAGGAATGCCTCTATGAACACAGCAAGGAGCCCAAGGCTTTGGAGGCCAAACCTCTCACATCCCAGTCCAGCTTATTATTGTTTGTGTTCATCAGAACAAGCCGGATCCAGTGAGGCCCACCCCATCTCCCAATAACTCACAGGAGCCAAATGATTTGTTGCCAACATCCCTGTGCCAGATGCCACAGGACACTCTGAGAAGTCCTGTGTCCAACTGGTAACATAAGGGAAACCGACACAATATTAGGGAAAGTTTGTGGAGGCTAAGTGGGTGAGGTATGTGTTTTGTTAGTAACACAATGAATGTTACTCTGTGTCATCTTCTTACAGAGTTCATTTATTTCAACATTTCTATTCTGTAAATGCCTGTTGTGTCTTGTAAGAAAATTCTTTCATCAAGCAAGAATTGGTTGGATGTTGCCCCTTTTACCACCTGACCTCTCTTATTAGTGGTCATTAGATTAATAATGTGTGAAGTAGTATTCTGCCACTGACTGACACTTCTCCAGGCTTGCAATTGTAAGCTCAACAATATATCTAATTCTTCAGAAAGTGAGTGCCAGTGCAAATCATCTATAGTATAACATCAACATAACAAGATTTAGAGCACATGTGTCGAACACCAGGCCTCGAGGGCCAGTGTCCTGCAGGTTTTAGATGTGTCCTTGATCCAACACCACTACTTTTAATGGCTAAATTACCTCCTCAACATGTCTTGAAGTTCTCCAGAGGCCTGGTAATGAACTAATCATTTGATTCAGGTGTGTTGACCCAGAGTGAGATCTAAAACCTGCAGGACACCGGCCCTCGAGGCCTGGAGTCCGACACCCCTGATTTAGAGAATCTGGAGAAATCTCTGTGCACAAGGAACAAGGCTGAAAATCAATATTGGAAGCTGTAATCTTCATGCCCTCAGCTGCCACTGCATTAAAATCAGCCATGTTTCTGTCATGGACATCACTGCATGGACTCAAGAACACGTCCAGAAATCGTGGTCTGTGAACACAGTTCACTATGGCAACCACAACGGCAAGTTAAAGCTCTATCATGATAAGATAAGAACTTATGTGAACATAATCCATAATGATGGGCCAAAGGTAATTTAAAATGGGTAAAAATCTTTTGGAAAACATGGAAACAAGGAACAGCATCCTCAAATACCCCCAAAGCACACCCAAATAATGCATTTTTTCATGTAAACATTTGATAGTTATTTTTTGATGTTTTCTATTATGAATAAAATGTGGACCGGGAGATTCGCATATCATTGCATTTTGTCGTGAGCATTGTACTACAGTATAAGGTATAGTAGGCTGCAATTATGAGGTGGTCCATTAAACTGCACATAAAGACTGCAGGAAGGTTTCGTTAACATTCACTTCATTGCAGAAGGGCTGTATATGAGTGGAAATGCATGAACATATGTTGAGTAACTGATTTTGTCTTGCCCACAGGCTCTTGTAATTCTGTGCCAACTTAAGTCCTTGAACTGCCTTTGCCCGAATCCAAATTTAATTGGGCAAATTCTGGCCCTGTTTCACATGAAATCATGTAGCCTCCTATGGTACACACATTTTTTAAATCTGTGCCAAGCCAGTTAGTGTATCTTAAAAAAAGGGGGAAACATTATTGTCATAAGGAAATCACTAAATCAGTTGTGATGCTGAGCCAAGTAAGAAATTAGTATAGTAAGTAATATGTCTCTCCATGAACAATTTCCATAAGTGGACATTATCAGAATACTAATGATACACTGTGGTATGCTCAGAGAGCAAAATGGAAAATATCTCCTTGGCAAGGTCACTCTATACGATGATAAAAACCTGTAACTCAATAATTAAGTATATTAAAACACAATCAATTAAGAAATATAATTAAAATAGTCCACTGGAATATAACCATCAGTTGACCATTGCATAGGCTAGGGTTAGCCTAATTTGTTAGCAAGAATCTGTCAGTAATGACAGTCATAACCTTGATGCGCTCTTCTTAAACTTCAATTAAGTCTGTGTGATTGCACATATTGTTTCTGCATGTAGATAAGTCTCTGCTGTCCCTGCTTTAATTTTTCATACTTTGCTTGGCAGGTAAAGGACATTGTAATCACAATCACACTATACGGCATCACTCAGGGGTTTCATTGCGAAAATGAATACCTGAATCATTTTTAACGCACTACAGACTTTTCCTCAGTGTTTGTCCAGATAGTTACGCAGCACAGCAAAGGTCAAACACTTTTAGAAATTATCATTATCCTTTGTTAAGCAGCTCAACAGTCCTCACCTTTGCCACTGCAGTCTGTTGTTTCGTGGATTATTTTTACTGGGCTTGACTGCTTTCCTGAATGATACTGCTAATTGAAAAAATAGAAAAAACAGCCTTTTGGTCTACATCCATGCCTTATCCAGCTGCTGTGTGTAGCGAAGACTTAGAAAGAATTTAACTGACCCAGCAAACAGTGCCACAATTAATGCCACCAATTCAGTATTCAACAGAACCTGAAATACGGTCAGAATCTCAAATTTGCTTCCATCCACTGTCACGATTTGACCTTGTCACCTCAACCCTGACAAATGATATTTGTTTTAGACCTGGTTCTCTAAAAGCCCACAATAATCTCCTCAAGCCCGTCTGTATTCACATCAGTTCCAAAACACAAACTCTTCTTTCTGCCATTTGGCAGCTTGTTCCAAAACTGCAGAGTCGTCTAAAAACATCTGCAAATGGTAAGACTTGCACAGAAAGTCCAAAAGCAAAGACAATTTCTCCCTGCTGTGCTTTGGTGCTGAGATGCTACTAGTAAATGACAGCGAATCATGTGAAGAAGCATTAAACTGGCACAGCATTTGAGAAGTAAATATTAGAGTCGATCTGCAGGAGAAAAAAAAACACCAAAAAATTCAAAGGAAATTGTTTAGAATTGAGCTGCATCAAAAAATGTCATACTCCCCCCTGTTGCAGCTTAATAGCCTGTCTTTATACCCAAGTAAATGCCTGAATTCATAAATCTCTGCACACCTGAGTTTACAGTACAAAACATTTGTTTATATTTGAGTCTCCAAGTGGAATGACATCATTATGATACGATCTGGGTTATTTTCTCAGTGTGACAAAGCTCACAGAGCCACAGAAGAAATTATACAGCAGTTTCCTCTGGCTTCTGTTCTGACAGCTAAACTAATTATTATGTGCAAAACAAAAATCATATTGCTACAGAAAATAACTTGTCTTGGGAAATACTTGGAGATGTAAGCGGTTTTCAGTTAAAGGACACAGGATATGTTTGGCTTTGATATCGACCATGTATGCACTCTATCATAATCGCTATTGTCACCTCACAGTAACGCAATAATCTTTGCATCAGCATTTGTGCGTCTGTACCTGTGATTGTGTGTGTAGTGTAGCTGACAAGCACATAGTAGATTGAAGAACGCCAACAATCTCAATTGACTTTTTTTGTAATCCAATGAAAAGGAGGCACTCTATCAAGGAGAAATTGAAAGATGAATACGAGTCAAAATGCTGAAATTGTGAAAAGGGCCTGACAAATAATGGGGGAGGGGGCATCAGTTTCAGAATAGGCCCTGTTATTTTCATTAATGTCTAAAGAGGATGGATTTGTCAGGGTGAAATGGAGAGAGCACAGGCCAGCTCCGTGCATGTTTCCATTCCCATTATTCTGTCATGCTTGTTTCATGGCAGACAGCAGCTCAAAACGTTCACTGCAGTGCTTTTCAAATATAGCTGCTGTCTAAATCAAGGCTATAGGTGTTACTATAAGAATGAATTGCCAGCTTACATCAGTGAAACACAGATATCTTTCACCACTGCCCCGCTTCCTTCCCCATTTTTCACAAAAGTGTCATGAGAGTTCACTTTTATTACAGCAACTCTGGCACTGAAAAAGAAAATAAATTGTTAAGCCGCATGTAAAGCAGTATATTGTTTCAGCATTCATATGGATACAGATCTGGTAATGCTAAACCTACATATCGTCAGTTTGCTGAAGAGATAAGAGTTTGATGTAAAAATGTTTATACTGGGCAAGCTGGTCTTCCAGCTCTGTGGGTGGGAAAACACTCTTCTCTGTTTTCAAGCAGTTCCACTCTGAGAGAAGGCACCCCTGTGATAGTCGACATGTAAATGTAAATTGTAGGTAGGTGGTTATGCTTTTCTGCTCTCCAGCTGTACAGTCTAGTCTAGAAGACCAGTGCCACCTAGTGGTGTCATTCAAATCTGAACTCCAAGTTTGTCAGCATGACATCAGCTGATTAAAACTCAGTTGATGTGTCATTACTACACTCTATTAAGCAGTATATTTAAAATTGGCGTGGCATTATTACAATATTTTACTCTGATATAACAGTAAAGTAGGTACAGGATGAATATTATACTTGTTTTGTGAGGCCCATATGCCTCAAAGATATACAGGACGGCAGTGGCCCATCTAAAACAATGACTATAATTAATACAACACAGAGCAGGTTATAGTGCTACATCAACAATAACGTTTTAAGGTCAGTGCTTCAGGTGTTTCACCCTTTCTTCCTTTATCTCTGCGTCAAAGTGAAATAAATGACTTGGTCTGGGTCCACGATCCTGCAGATTTGTGATCCCGGGGAACCACTCAGCCATACCATGTTCATCAGAGTAATTATGTTTTGTTGTGCCCACAGAAGTGACTCACAAAAGGACAGCTGCATGTGTTGTTGCAAAATACAGGCGCACGCACGCAGACACAGGCATGCACATCTGCTCTCCATCCAAATTATGCTAGGTCAAACAAAGGGTAAAACCATTAGCAAGCTGAAAGCACTAATGAAAATTAAAAGTAAGGGAGCGCTGGGTGAATGTGTGAAAAACTTGAATCAGCTTCGTGAAAATCTGATTAAAGAAATGTTAGAACAAAGCTGTAATCACAGGTGGAAGAGAAATAATGTCATGGGAATGAGGAATTCACTGCAAGCAGTGTATTGAGAAGCTCTATAGACTCTGGAAACACCACTAAAAAGCCAACATATTCACGCACACACACAAGTAAACACAAAAGTACTTTCACCCTTTGAAGCGGGCTCTCAAAGAAATCGAAAGAGGCAAATCATAAATTATACATGACAGGTTATTTCCTTTTATACTTTAAATACTTTGTTTGGCACCTCGCAAGGTACTGTAGCAATGAGCTGGTTCAGTGGTTGATAACAGAAAAATGCTTAAATTCTTGACTACAAATTGTCTCGGAGTGCAAATGTGTTTGATGATTGCATTTCAAACCTTCGAACAATATTCAGCAAAGTGCATCGGCTCAGTGGGACAAAACTATCTGTCAGCAAAACCTTAATAAACAGAAGCAGCGAATTAGAAACTAAAACTGGTGCACATTTGATCTCTTATGGGGAAATTAAAGGTGCAAATTCACCACTCAGCGGAAGAACTTCAGCTACGAGCAAGAGTGAGGCTTTTTCCCGGCTGCTGAAATGAATATTCAGAATGAGGAATTGATTGGCCATTATGAGAAACTAGCACTCTTAATTTGCTTGTAGAAATGTGTCAGAAAATAAATTTGCATATATATTGCAAAGGCTTCAAGATATAAGTAGCTTGTGTAGAATTCAGACCAGTTTAGCTGCAACATTGAATTACACCCTAATTTAATCCATCATTTACTGTTGTGAAGGATTAAATTTGGTATCTGAGAGGCCAAAAAGTTTATCAAAGAAAGCTTCTTTTGCAGCAGCTGTCGGGGCCAATTGCAACAGCTCGGCTTCTTATAAAATCACTGTTGTTCTCAATATACTAGTTCACCATATATATATTTTTATGATTATTGATGTTCCTGTAGAAGTTGAAAACTGCGATTTTGTAGGTTTGGCTGAAACTATGCAGTATCTCCCCTGGTCTCTGACTCCATCTCGTTCTCGCTCTCTCTGTGTTTCTTATCATACTCTCCACCACACACTGTATTGTTCAGCTGATGATGAATGACCATGTAGCTGGAAGCCAAAATGAGCTCTCGCTGAGACCACACGAATGCCGCACTTTCAATGCCCCTCCAGAAAGATTCATTACAGTAATTAAAGTTTCTGTTTTCTCACATTCTTCCACAGAAGTCACTCCTTGCAATCATTCCAGACTTAAACAGAAGCAGAGCGCGCTGCTGTTCTGCTGGCATTTGGAGTGGGTGGCTAGACGGCTTTTCTATTTTTATCGAGGTGGACATCAGCAGCTTGGATAATCAACTCCAACAGATTGCACTCTGAGAAACAAATTGCTTCATTTAAGCATGAAAATGATTGAGCAAAAGGATGACAAACAGCGGAGTGCATTTATCAAAGCTGTTTACATGAGACACAAATCACTGCTGCTAGATCCACTTGAAAAATTGCTTTGTTATAGTTACAATTTATCATTGACATGTTGTATTTACTGAAAAACAAATCTGTCAGATGGTAGTCAAAATAGATCCAGTGTGTCAATTATTACTACTGGAAAAAAGAAATTACACACACTCTAACGTCTGTGCTGTACAGTTATGCAGGTCAATGCATATTCATGCTTTTTACACACAACTTCAAAAATTTGGCAAAAAAAAAAAAGGTTCCAATAGAAAACTGCATTGCATCCATGCCCTTGATATCGCTTTAGTTTGACATATTCTGTATTTGCATATAGATGGCTCATAAATTAAAGGAAGCCAAATAAACGAGTGTAGAAACAGACGAATACAAATCAGTCAGCGCGGGGCATGACAGCTCACTGAATAGCTTGTTGTATAAAACATATTTCCTATGTCCCAAAATTGCAACTTAGATTTTGGAACAAATTGTTAGACAGCACTCTGAAACGCCATCCTCAAAATAATGAATAACGATTAACTCAGACACCTATATGTACCAGTGTTTCTTGCAGAGAAACATATTGACGTGTTTTTCTCCTCGCACGTTACATACCTGCTGAATGCACACTGTTTATCATGACAAGCACCATTTGCTTGCAGTATAGATAAAGAAAGCTTGCACAAAGAAATAGAAATTAGTTAAATAAAGGACAAGTGAAAATGCATCAGAAACATATTTTAAATGAGATGCCCTTCCAAAGTTCTCTTGACGCTGCTAAAAGAGAATTAAGATCACCAAAAACTCTTTTTTTCATCAAGTGAAACAACTAAACAACTAAATTTACATTTCAGTTTACCATTTCAGCGATGCTAGAAGCCTGGTGTCAGAAAAAAACCTGCTTAACCTGATGAATACAAATAATTCAGATTATTTACCATCCATCCATCGTTTTTTTCTGCTTATCCCATTCAGATTTGCAGGCAACGCTGGAACCAGCTGTCACAGGGTAAAAGGATACATCAGGACGTCATGCTATTGCAGGCTGAGCGTCCGAGTTGGTGTAAATGTTCAGACAGAAAAATGTCCAGCAGCACTTACACGCTACCTTTAAGATTTACTTTTAATATGGAAACCTTCAAACACCTGTACTGCTGGGTTCACTCTTCTTGCCATTCATTTCATCATATTTCTCGCTGGGACAGCCTGGTAATGAGGTACTTTTTTTCTTCACAGCAAGAAGGTTCTGGGTTCCCTACTTCCTACTTGGCGGGACCTTTTTCTGGTTTGACGGGAAATGTCTTGCGTGGGTTTTCTCGAGGTGTCCAGGTTTCCCTCGTGGGTTGGCTGTGTTACTCCTGTAATTTGCAGACTGCCTCACCACTGGCCACCTACCCGTAAACCTGTGAACTACATAAAATGTTAACAAATTATGTTTCCAGCCTTCACGGTTTCCTGGAGTACATAACTGTGGTAAAAAGTTAAAACAACATAAGTCTACAAAAGTACGAGGTGTTCCCAATATTTGAAAAGTTTATCTCAAGTCAAAATTGGTCCTTTATACATATGCCTGAAGCTGCTTATTCACAGTATATTTATGGTCAGGATGTTAGTTGCCAAAAAGTTAGACAGAAATATTATAGCTCCAATATTATAATTTCAACCCATAATTACTGCTGATCATGCAAAGCATGACTGTTGCCAAGATGCCATTTAGACACCGGTTCTGAGTGTTCTGCCTGTTTCTACTCTGTTATCTGTGGCGGTTTCTGATTGGACAAGACCACACACACTTACACAGCAATCAGGTCATCGAAGAGACAATAAAACTGACCTGAGATTCTGCAATCACTGCTAAATAACCACGTGAACCATGCTTCCAAGTAAGGGTGACAGCAGTAATTAGTAATCACTCCTCACATTACACAGCTAGCCTGACTGTACTAAGCCTCTTTAGTTTGGGTTATAGATGTTTGTATTTAAAGGTTTTCCCTGTTTTTAGGAAAAATTGGGAATTGAGGAAAAATAGAAACATACAATTTCCTCTTTAGATTTTTACCTGAACAGTCATTGTATTGTTAATTGTCAGTTAGAATATTAGCCCTGAAATTCCCTGCCAGTGCATCCCCACCTAAACACATATGTTTGCATTTTCCTGTGTGTGTAATTACTGCCCTCTCCAACAAACCAGCAACTGTGAATTGTTGTGATGTGTTTACGTTCACAACTAAAGCAGAAGTGCCATGACAGTGGTCTACCACCAGAAAACTCATGGGAAGGATGGTCAGATTTGATGCTTTTGTCAACAGTGCATGTGAATATGATTAGACTGTGCTTTCCATCTCATTTCCTCCAAAACAGTCAACAATTGGTATTTCTAAGCATGCAGATATTTCCCTAACTTTAACCTCAAGGCTTTATGAATCACCAAAATATTTGTCCAAACATCATCTAAACAAAGTCATCAAGTTAGCAAATCCACAACCACTGTTTCCAGTGAGCCAAGTTTGAAATATATGTCTACTCTGGGTCTTTATTTTTTTTGGATACCAATTATCAGCCTACTTTAAATTTAAAAGACAAAAAATTGAAAACATTCAGTCGCACAGCCACCGGAGCAGGAAAGAAAAGCAGATCTAATCCCTGGCTTAAAAAAAAAAAGACTTAACTCCACGACAGGCCCAATGTGACTGTTTTCCTATTACGGCCACATTATATGCCATTAACCACACAACACTCTGCTCTCACAGCAGACAGTAACCATAACAATTGCTTGGGGCCATCTCCAATCAGAGATGATGGTTTCATCAGAGAGACTTTAGCATGCTACTCCCCTCCCTTTCTTCTTCGGCCTGATCTTCACACCACACAAATTCTCCGGCCACACTTGGCACAGTTGAGAGAGATGATTATTAAAATGTGTGAGATGTCTTTGCCTTTATTATTTATGCCTTTATTCTACCTGCCTTTGTCCTTGAGGTTTTTTCACAGACTTTAACACCAGCCCACACAGAGAGACACTCCGGAGCCCGAATCCATAAGAATTTACATGGCAGGCTCAGGCAGTGGTAGAGACACTGATGAAAAAGGACTGAAGGTCGAATGAGAATTGTGCTGCAGAGAATCTGATTTAAGGGCTGAGTTCCCAGATAGTTCCAAGCACACAGGGCAGTGATAAGACTTACACTTTGCAACAGTGCATGTTACTACAGTTAGTTGAGTAAGACTGTTCTAATATAATAAACAAATAATATTGATGATCATAATATATAATTGAAGAGAAAGGACTTCGGTGTCACTGAGACTATCATAACACCAGGTCCACTCACTTAAAATTAGCATGTGATTGAAGCAGTTAACCTTGTTGTTTATCAAAGCCTTCTTGAGAGTTTACCACCATCTTCTGCACGAGCGTGATTCCCTACAACATTGTCTTTTTTTCTTTCTTTTCAAAACAAAAGCTTAGGAAATTGGCAGAGAGATCAAAGAATGAAGTCTGTGATTTGGAGAGTGGTGTGTATGCTTGAGAGATTTCCGCACAAGTCTCTTCATTTCCCTGGAAGCAACATTAAATCCTATTCAGCTAGGCCAGCCATATTTTTTGGATTTTCGTCCAAACAAGAACTTGGAAAGAGACCAGTTGTTACCCTCATCGGGATTTATTGGCTCACTACTAGACAGTTTTAAGGTGCAAGATGATAATCTTCTCATCAAAATTAGATTCAGCTTTCCAACCACCACAGATGGCACCAAATACATACAGTGCTAGTTTTTTACACTATAATCGCAAAGTATTTTTCCTACTGCCTGGGTTGCCTTTTGGGTTTGTTTTCTTTTGGGCTCTGTTAGGGTAAGGATTAGTTCATGAGATATTCGTGCTTAATTGGCACTCTGCTCATATCAACTTTATTGTTAAGTTTCTGCAACTACAGAGCAGGAATGCTGTGTGATAGCAACCGCTCTAATTAATTAACTTGTGGAGTTTAAAATGATGTTTGCAGAGAAAAGGGATCCTGTGGGTACGTTGAGTGATAGAAGAATTTTGTATTCTTAAGAATGTGTTCAGCATGCCTGCTTTACAGCTTCTAGCGACTTGAACATCTTCTGAAAGCGGCATGTATTCATCAGAGTTTTATGGGCCTCAGGTAGAAATCTACAGGCCTGACACAGCACAATTTGTTTCAGAAAATATTTGACACATGGATAAATTTTGTATCTCTCAGACCTCAGTTGGCTTAGCTATAAATTGCTTTTTGTGAGACAAGCCCCAAGCTCCATTACCCTCGGTGGAAAACCATCTCATGGAAGGAGTTGTCACCTTGGGGGCGTTTTTTTTTTTTCCCTTTCTCGTGACTGACTGACAGCACTCCCTCTCTCTATCTCCCTGCCTTTCTCTGTTTGTCTCTGTTCCTCTATCTCTTTCTGTACCTCCAACCCCTCATTCTGCAGTCTGCTTAGATCAAACCGCTCCTGCAAGCATCTCTGATTTTCAATCAATTTCAGCAACGGCACTTCTGTTGTCTGCTTGTCTGTCAGTCTTCTGAGCATCCACTGGTGGAGGGAGTAGAAGCTGAATCCCTCAGGGTGACAACGTGATAGCGTTCACCATTTACTTATAAGTTTGAATAACACTTTGTGACCACTGCGATGCTTCTCTACCCTTCAGTTCTATTTTGAGCGTGCTAAATATCAATCTTGGTTAAAAGCTGGAAAATCCAACTCAAGGCTAATGCAAGTAATTACTTGTGATGCCAAGTGAATAGCAGCGTGACAGGCCTATTCATTATGACCAATTACACAAGAACCTGAAGTATTCACAAAACCTTCTAAAAATATATACATATAATCGTTTATGAGGCGTAACATCAATTGAAAAATTGAAATAAGAAGTAATGAGCAGGTTAATAAATTTTGTGTCAGTGAAATAAACCGGTAGCCTTATTAAACAAAAGCCATGAAGGGAGTAGTACGCACATTACTGTAAGTAATCGTATTTATTTATTGGCTTCACATGACAGTTTTTATTTCTTACAACATTAAAAAATAATATCATGCCCCACGCACTCTAAACATACTGCTTCTTTAATCAACAGAGCAGTTAGCATTGCTAGCATAATGAAACCGAATTGAATCAAGATAAATTTGCATTAGGTAACAATATATACCACTGGGACACTGTGATATTTGCAGAAAACACACATCCTCGTGGCTTCAAAGATGTTTGGAAAAAATTCTAATGGATACTTTTTGATTAATGATTACATTATTTGTTGTCTTTTGAAGCATTTCTTATCAATTTCATGCTACATTAGACCAAAGCAGATGTGCTTTCTTTCAATAACAAAGACATTTCTACATGCTACAATCACACAATGGAAAAGAGTGCTTGGAGACCGCAGTACGAACAAAATGACTGCAAATGTGTGCAATGAAATTGTGATTTTGCTGGCTTTGACATGGTTGCTTCAAAGACAGTCGGTTGCCGTCTTCAAAGCAACTTTGGTGGGAAAAGACAAAGGTAAGCTGGAAACATGATGCTATCACTTTGCCTTTAAATGAGATCAAGTTGGCAATTACGTGCAATTTGTTCGCGATAATATGGTTATTAACTGTAATAAATCAGTCAAACATCGCAAATTCACATGCATGACAGCCATTTGTGTGCAGAATGATATAAATGCCCGGCAACTTTACTTTTAAATGTTAATATAATCAACCAGTTGAGTTGTGTCCCTATTGCAAAGAGACATTTTGCAGATGAGTTGCATTTATCAGTGCAGACTGACATAGATTGATTGCAACATGTTGGCAGGAATCTTGCATTTATATATCAGACAGTGATGATTTGCAAACATTTACTAGTCTGTGCAATAGGGATTGCAGTCTGACCAAGTTAGACTGTGATTGTTTGGATATAAGTTGGCTCCCACCAGGAGAAAGTAGTACGCCAAATTTGGAAAAAAAAAAAAAAATCAACACAACCATAAGTTTTTCCTAGTTGCAAGAACGTTCTTGTCCGATTTTATGCTACAGTGTGACTGTGCCTCAAACTTTTGAGATGTGGTGTGTTTTAAGCTTCTATACATAAAAATCTTTACATCATAATAAATATGAATGCTATAACAACACAGACAGGCAGTTATATATCAGGTATTATATGTTTATGTTAACGTGCTCCTGTTAGCATGCTAACACTTTTAAGTAGTAGTAAATACAAAGCGCCTGAGGGAGATTCAGTTCACCATGTGATTGATCCTAAACCAGACTACAGGGGGAAAGCAGCACAGCAACATAAGTCATTAAATTCAACACTGTATCAAACATTTACTAAATATCACTGTGTTTATGTAAAGGGGCCAGTTTTATGTGTTTTTGGGGTAATGTCAGAATGGTTAGCTACTTAGTCAGCCAGATTTTGTGTCACATTAATAAAGCCCCAGAGAAGTAAACAAATGCGTTTTCCAGTCTCATTAGTAATGTTTCTGCACTGGTAGACCGCAAGGAAGCTGCTGGGTAATGACATGTAGATCACAAGATAATAAATTAGACACAACCTAGATTTAACAAACCCTGACAGTTCATGGACAGAATATTATAGCTACATGAGCAAAACCTCCTTATATGGTGTCAGGAATGAATAAGAATATTGGTAATAGGGGCTGAAGGTAATACCTGAGTGATCACTAGTAAAAGCTTTCCGAGGTTAGGGAAAACAAAGTAGAAAACGGGGCAAATAAAAGATGTTTTGTGGTCCGTAAGCATCTGATAAAAGCAGAGGGAAGCACTGTAAAATCACTGGGAAAATGATTGTATATCATGTCCCATCCATTTTTCAAGTTGGTGCACAGCAGCTAAAGTTCCAGTTTTCCTGGAGGATTATAACTTGAGGAAAGGGATTATGAACTGAATCCCATATAATTAGGTCCACTGGGTGAATGTCTTAGAAACAATACATTTCAGAGGAAGCAAAAGTCAAGGTGATTGGGTGCAGAAGTAAGGCAAAGGAAGAAAACATGTTTACATGATTAGGACATGAGTCTGCATTTCACGTGTGGCATTATCTATATTTCTGTCCTTATTAAAAATCCCCCAGGGTATTGCAAGCATATTTATATTATCGTCTGATGGGAGGAAAATTAGCCTTTCACATCTGCTTTTGCTCACACAATCATCTCCTTTTACCTGCCATGAATGAAACGTCTTCTTCACTGTGTGCCATCTCTGTCTACCTAAACCTTTGTGCTTCCTCTAAGGTTCTGCTTCTGGTACCTGCCTTTGGCTTGAATATCTTTATTTTGGTCTCCATTGTGTCCTGTCTGCTCAGCCGGCGAGGCAAGATAAGGAGCAACGTGGTGATGTTCATCCTCGGAAGCACCTGTTGCAACCTTGTCAACCTGAGTCTGTGGCCCATGATCATTCACTGGAGGCAGCACGGCCGGTGGATGCTGGGCTCTCACTTGTGTGAAGTCATGGTGAGCGCCAAACACCTGACGAACTCCGCATCCTTTCATTATGTGTCCTTCATTACCTTCTCTATTTACCTGACAGTGGTATGTGGCTGCAGGCACCTGGTTGACAGCAGGGTTTTCCTAGCCCTAGAGCTTCTCTTTCCTCTGCTTCCAGTGGGCCTGAAGGAGATTGCTGTGAAACTCTTAGGTACCAGCGTGGATCACCTGGATCCCATCAACCTCACCTGTTTCTCTTTTATTAACGATCAAGTTATGAGGATCCTCTTACTGGTGAAGACTGTTGTGTTTTTGCCATTAATCCTGTATTTCTATGCTCACATTCTACACACGGTCGTCAAAAGTGCTAAACTGATGAACAGGAGTCAGACAGTTAACGTTCAGCTGGCAAAGGTGTTCAGCCTCATATCTCTCATTACCTTCACAGCACATATACCTGGTAAGTGAAGTGAACTTTTGGATTGTTTAGCATGTTCGGACTTCCTTTTGGATAAATGTCCACATTTCTTATGTCTATATGTTGAAAAAATACGTTTCAGTCACCGTAACAGTTATTTGTCCATTTCCCATCCTGATTAATCAATTTCAAAGTGACTGAAGATAAATCAGCAGTTCTTTTAGAGTCTCCCACAACTTTCCCCAGGTAACTTGAAGCTTTAGCAGTCTAGAAAGTAAAAGGACAGATCCCCCCCCCAACAGAGCCCTGCAAAGGCATGTCAGGCTGAAAATTTATAACACTGGAATATTCTTTAAACTTCAATAACTTTTCAAATGTACTTTGCACCAATTCTGTTCAGTCTTCCCTCATTGTGGAAGCTGTAAAATAAATAACATATGTAAATAATATGTAAATAACACACATATTCTTTATATTTACTTAGTGTTTCCTTAATGTACTTAATTTATTTAATGTACATGTGGTTTCTGCTGTCTCTCTGTTGCAAAACAATTACAAAAGAAAAGCGTAATTATTCATTTCATTTAAGTCGGACCAGTAGGAAGTGTTTTTGAGTATGAGCTCAGTTCCAAAGTATAACAGATACACTCTCACAGCTACATGTATAGACTCTAAACTTAAAAAAAGATGACCCTATTTCATTTATGAAAGCTGTATAAATGGATAAAATAAAAATGGCGCCCGTCGCACTTGTTTTCTCTTTAATATTCATAAACACAGTTTCAAACAGAATAATCATCAGGACAGCATATATTAATTAATTTAAATAAATAAATTAAACATTTTGCCTAATTTTACCAGCTGGAAAAATCTTTTTGTGTTTGTTTTTTCTTTCTTACCATCTGTTATAGGATTAAAAATGAAAGCAATTTTAAAGGTTGTATTTGCCATTGTCTGCGTATTTCTTTTGTGCTATAGGTGCTGTGTTTGCACTAATGGATCACCCCTCTGTGTGTCATGAGATGGTTAGAGACTTGTTGCTCGACCTGCCTCTTCTCCTCAGCCCCATAATACTGCTCTGCATGAACAAAGAGCTGAGGAACCAGAGCCTGTTACTGCTGCAGCGCAACCCCACCGACCTCTACATGAAAGAGAGCTCCATCAGTAAGACAGATGAGCATCACAAGAGCTTTAACACTGAAGAAGCAGACACAATTCATCTCTAATTTCTAAGAGTCTGATTTATAGATCGATAAAAGTTAAACATTTCGTGTTGTGCTTAGACTGCATGTGTCAACTTGAAGAACATATAGTGCAGCAGATTAAAAATATTTGGGAGAATTTGTTGTTTTTCAGTGAATCTAAGTAGAAAATACAAACAGGAATTAAACATATTAATGAACAAGAAAGCACAAACGCTTTGTTTTTACTTATTTTAATTATATTAACTGCTTGTGTGTTTGTGGCATGTGAGCCGCAAACACACAAGGTCTGACTGTAAATTAACGTGCTTCAAAGTTTCAGTGACAATAACATTACTTCCCACAGCTTGTATGAGATCGGTATCTGAGAATTACTGTATTATGCAACCTTTTTTTTTATTTGCATTCACTGCACTAGTCAGCTTTTGCTTCACTACTGGTCATGCAGTGCCATCTAGTGATAATTTACTAGACTGCATCTGCATCAGTGCAACAAACCTTTGATTATGAAGTTAAATATTAGTTAAATATTTGACTAAATCCACATTTTTACCTATCCTTTAGCTCATTTGCATCGAATGTGATTGCATTTGTGCATACCTTTACTGGCATCAACTTTGCAAAACTCCTTTCAGTCTGAGATGAGACTTTATAGTTTTTTTATTGACTTATTTCATTTATTTATTTGTTTTCTACATTTTACTGCATCATTGTTTTACATTTTACTTCTTTTAGTGGCATTTTACATTGTTAAGCACTTTTTCCGGCATGAACTGTTTGGAAATGTGCTATATAAATAAACTTGACCTTGACCCTTGAACTTATAGCATTTGTAGTATTAATAAAAAATTAAAACAGCAGCTAAAGTAAATGTAAAGCAACAATACAGGTGGTTAAAAAAATTAAGAAAACATCCCTAAAGCTAATTGTGAGACTGTTACAATGAAGCAGTGTCTCACTTAAAGTCAGTTGGTGGTGCTGTCTGCCCACATTTGAAACGCTAACTTACAGTAAATCATGAATGACTGAATAATATCCATCAATCTTCATGATAGATTCTGTGAGAAGGATGCAGCACTGGATGATGAATATGCATATTTATGAGCTTCTTCACTCATGACTTAGATAATCCAGGCACATATAACGCTTCATATTTCCCTGCAGCCAGTTTGCCTTCATTTACTGGAAGCTTCTTTGGGTCACCCACAGCATGGAGCTCTCACCGCTGGACCTTTAACCCTGGTAATTTCCCATGGGTCTCTGTAGCACCGAGAAGCATATAGAAAATGGTAATTACCGGTGTCTGAGACTACCCACATATTATATCAACTCGATGGACCACAATTAACATATTACTGAAACAGTCTAGTGTTTTGCAGCTAGTGGATAGCTGGTGCAGTGCAGTATTAGAGCATTTGTTAACACTGGCAAACAAATATGACCAGAAGTGATGGTGCGTGCACCAAATAAATGTAGCAGGATGTAAATGAATGGAAATAAAGGGCTAATTAAAAATACCACAATTAATTGCAGCACTTGGGTCATGCGCTCTAATTGCTTAGATTTATAAATTACCCTATACAAAAACACAATTAACACATATGAACTGAACACAATGTATATATTTTTTGTTTTTTGTATTAACATGTCAATCAGTGATGATCCATACATTAATGGCTATACTAGCCAGCTAGCACAGCATTCAGTCAGCTATTATCATGAAGTGAATGTGTGTATTTTACTCTCCACATTCATGAGAGCAAAGCTACTTTATGCAAAGTAAGTAGCTTAAAGGGAAATATATTTCAGTGATTTCGCCGTTTCATGTTGAGTGAGCTTGCGCTCTTATTCGCCGTGTTGTGTCAACTGACATAACATTACACTCTTTCTAATTACAAAGACAATTTTTATGCAATTATATAAAATTTCTCCCCTGTAAGGCATTATATAAGATCTTTCCTTGAATCAAAGAATCATTTCAGTCTGCAGCAAGTGTCTTCAGTTGCCTAGCAACTCCAGCCCTAGTGCGGACTAATGCTGTCTGGTGTGTGGAGGTAAATCGGGGGGCAATCTGATTTCAAAATAGGTTGAATGTAGGCGGGGGTCAAACTTTGCTGTTGCTCTAGGATAGTTCTCCCAATCAGTGCTGTGCATTGAATTGTGCTGTCTGTCTTTAAAAAATAAATAAGTGGAGAATGGAAAACTGTGCTGCAATTAGAATAAGATTAAGAGACTATCGTCCAAGGACAACAAATAAGGTCTATCTATTGTCTAGTGATGGGAAAGTGGCGTTTTGCTGCTGACCATGTAGGCTAAAGCTTACAACTTCTCATACAGTGAAATTAACCATGCTTGCCACCTGAGCTGCCAAGTCCCCAGGCAAGCTGTGGCTCTGTTCAGAGCATGGAAATTTGCTTTGTGGATTGCAGCCATGTCCTTACTTAGTGGTATGTATAATTGCAGTCTTATGCTCACATGTGAAATGCAAATGCCTATAGCAGTTGTTCTTTTCCCAGGTTTCCTCCTTCGTGTCCGTTACGCTTCACTAAAACAGTTCCACATTGCCTTAAGCAAATCATCTTCTCTTTTGCACTGCTCCCTCTATTTCTACGTTCATTAAAGTTTCATGGCAGATTTTTTTCTTTGATAACATATGCATATTGTATGTCATGCTGCTGGATGCAGGTTGGGATCACAGGGGCTGAAAGAAGTCTGCGTCCTTTTTAGGGAGGCTCTCCAGCTAACCGTGTGCCTGTGCTTTTTTACTTCTCTTTACATCTTTGCAGCTGTGTCACTACGACTTAAGACCACTTTGACGGCAAGATGAGCCATTTTATTGTGTTTAAAATCATCCGTCCATTTCACCATTATGAAAGAGGCTGTATTATTGGATATGCTATTTGAATTTCCATAGGTTGTCATGCTTCCTATCCTATGCGCTGGTGACAGGCTGCATTTCCAACGCACATGCAATCTGTGATGTGCCATCTCAGTTTTGATGAAGAGAATAAAGTATGAGGAATTCTTCATTCAGACAGATGCGAAATGAAATTTCCACACTCGGCAACCATATGGTCAGCATTTTCCGTATTGATTTCTAATCAAAGACTGAATTTCACAAGTAAAAGGCTATATCTTGTAGATGCGGTTGCACTTATATATATAAAGAGTAACAATTTTCAGGGTTGTATTTCATGTTGTGGCCACCTATCACAACAATTCACATTTATCTCTTGGAAAACCAAAGTTATAGGAGATTTATATAAATGACACAAAACAGATCAAGGGAAAAATAGGAAAAGTGTGGACATGTGCACAATCTGAGGGCTCTATCGAGGTGTTCGAATGAATTTCAGCTCTAGTTTAGTAGAGCAGTATTTAAATAATTTATATCACCCCAAACTTTTGACAGTTACATCAGATGTGCTTCTGTTTAACCCTGACAAACAATTTGATGCTGTCTGACTCGGAGGATGCCCCACCCCTCTATCATTCCTTTTTCCTTCCCTCAATCTCGCTTTTCTTTTTCTTTTAAAGCTTTCTGATGCATTTGCGCTACTCTCTTCTTGGCCCGAAAAATCACTTTGTCACATAGCGACGCATCATTTCACATGCTAAATTTTTAAAAAGTGGAACTGGAAATCCTTTCTCAGCATGCAATATCCATTAGGGAGAAAATTATTCATATGATTCCCCTGCATTATTTATCTCCTAATGAAGAGAAATATATATATATATATATTGTCACCCGCCAATACTTCTCAGGAGTTCAGGTTTGTCTTTACAGGATCGCACTGTGGCTGGAGGATCTATAGTGGAAAATGACTTTTGATCACATAGTAACAGGATTTAAAGTGGCCTCATTCCTCTATCACTGTTGGAAGATTCACTTCATGGAGGTCCCATAAATCTCCACTCCAGAGGCTGTTCATATCTACTATATGTTGCTACGTTTTTACTTCACTTTTTGGGGGGTAGTTGGGCATTTTTTTTTTTTGCTCTTTAGAGCAGATACACATGAATAACTAATGCTGGACCAAAAACCTACACTCACTATCTTTCCTCTTTAGGTCTGTGGGCCGCACCATCTCTTATACCAGCTTAAAGAGTTGAGATATAATGTGAAAACACGTTCTGAATGTAATTCGGAAAGACAGAAAATGCATTTATTCTGGAGACAACTGTAGCCGCTGCAAAGCATCATGAGGATACGCCTGTGTCAAATACAAACTGTCAGCGAGTATTACAATCAAGGTTGGTTTGATTGTGTGTTGGGTTATGGAGCTTTTGTGTCTTTTGTGCTGTGCAGGGAGAGCAGATGGAGACTTTGCAGGTGGGAGAATCAGGCTTCTGTTCTCCATAGAAGCAGGGAGAGGAGGAGCGGTATGTCTGCCTCTTATATCCCAGCCTCTCTGGGGTTTCTAATATCACAGCATTGAGGGTGATAAATGGACCTGCAAAAGCGACACTAACCAAGTTCATGGTTCAATGATTTGGTCACTCAGCTCCTCTTGTACACATTTAAACAGAATAGATAGTAATTCTTCAAGGGATCCTTATCACACTGGGGCTTACAAATTTCAGTGCATGTGTTCATATATATATATATATATATATATATATATATATATATACACATACACACATGACCTTAGTGCCTGTGGCAGCATGCGGCATATCTAGATTAAATTTTACGGATGCAAACACAGAGCTGCATAATGTTTTGAATATTTCTGCATTTACATACAGTACAGTAAATGCAATCAAGTTTGACTGCTTGTGTGCACATGCTTACATGTTTGCAAATTGAGGTAAATACCAAAGACACTGGAAATGTGCGCACACTGACCTTTACCACAAATAAACACTGGCGACGGAGGCTTCTGGTTCTCTGTGCCCTGCAGCTCTTATGGGTCACAAAGAACACTTAAATCTGTACGCATGTAGAGACACTAATGCTTTTGGCAGCAGTGTGTAAACGAAAGGCCAATGATTAATTTTAACTTGGATACAAAAATGCTCAAAGTTTGATTTCATGTCAGAATCTTTATGATATTCGAGGTATTTCGGAGCATTTTGTGGCATTTGTCCGTCTCCTTCTCTGTCCAGCACCATCCTGATGACCCCTTACCTTTATTCACACATCTGCCCTTGTGGTTTTTGCTCACTTTGATAAATAATTGACATGCTCTTCTCCTTTGATATGTACTTTAATGCTTTTTTCACCAACCTTGTAAAAATCTGCTCTCATAGCACTCTATTCCTGCTGTGTTCAGAGTGCACCTCAGCACAGCCACTGATTTCATGGTGACAGTCTCTTTAATTTAATATTTATATACAGTTTGATTCTTCTTTATATTACCAGAAAGAAAAGCAGGCATGAAAACACAAATTTTGCACCTCGTGCGACGTGACTGTCGCTAATTTCCAAAAACAACAGCCGATGAGTGTCTTTGTCTTCAATTCCTTTTGTACCAGGTACGATCCATTAGGCTTTTAATGCGGTTGTTCTGTAGGATGTAGTTAAACTCCATGCTGCACATCTATAGTTCACAACATTTAGTGCATTGTTGACAAAAGTTACTGCCTGCTCACCGGAGCCTCGTTTATTGTATGCTCCAGGCAAGAAGCCTTTCAAAGTGAGAAACTGTCTCTGAGAAACATTTTTTTTTCTGGCAAGTGCTGTATTTTTAACAGAACTGCTTGACGTACAGCCTGCATATGCTCAAAACTATTTCAAAATGACATTAGTGCAGCCTTAGAAATGTTTAAATATTTCTCATTTTAAAATCAGGCTAAGGTCTCAAAGAATATCTTGCTGCAAAATTATTCACTATGGATCCATCTGTTATCGATGGAGACATTAGTATGTTTGTACTACTGTAGAGAGCAGGTCATTATATTTTCCGTTATAAAAAATAGATTTTCTTTTGCCTTCTTCTCCCTGTTGCTTAAGCTCATAGCAGCCCTGACAGGAGAAAACCTGCTACTTAGTTCCTTCTGTGACAGGGCAGTGCGCCAGCAGTCCCCAGCTGTCATTACTACCAATAATAAAGGCAGGAAATGTTGTGTGGCGCTCAGGAGACGGGGCTGAGATATGCAGTAATTTTTTTTGTGTGTCATCATGCATGTTTCAATCCGGGCATCAGTGGATGCCACTTATTAGTCGTTGTTATCTTGTGTTTAATCAGGAATATTAATGCTTTTTTATTAAAAAAAAAAAAAAAAAAAAGCCAACTTCACACACTTGAGGAAATCCCCACAAGAAAGATGAACGCCGATTCTCAGCAAAATTCTAGGAAGGAAGGAAGAAAAAAAGAAAAGAAAACTGTTCTCCACTGGCATCTTTTTCTGCTTATTACAACTCAATGAAGACAATTTGACACAAAAGTGATTATGCATCCAGGCTAGGAAATGGGAAATAGAAGCGCCGACGGGACGCAGATTCATAAACAGCCAGTGAAAAGTGATATTCTGTTGAAATGCAAATTCTTTGAGGGCTTTGTTCCAGAGGCATGCAGGGTGAAATTGGCCTTTAAACACATTGGCATACTAATGTCTTGAGGTGCCTCCACCCTCGGTCCTTTCAGAATAACCGCGGCATTATAATTGACTTGTAGTTTATAATGACACTGCATACATTTGCATTAGATAGACACTTCTGTACCCTAAGGTGTGTCTGAGAGTATGTTGCCGAGCGAGAATGCATATGTCTGTGCCTGCAGGTATGGAGACAAAAGAGTGACTTGATTCATCCTATGAGGTGCTCTGGGTGGAACTAAGTTTGCTTTGAGATCTGAGTGTGATGGCACTGCTAACCTTGGAAGGCTCAGCAGGTCTGTTGGTTGGCTTTGTAGTGCAGCTGTTTGATTTGCTAAGCATGCAGGTCTATTCTTCTTTTTGGTCTGTTCCTTTGAATTTCGAGATAAAGAGCTGCACAGTAAATGAAATCAAATACAGAAAAAGAAGCAGGTCATATGTATGTATACACCCACACACACAGACACACACATGCACAATTGACACAGAACAAAACCATTAAAAAGCAGCAACAGTGAGAGGGAATAAAAAGAGGCTTCAGCTTCACTTGGTGAAGGGCATTGAGTATAATGTTTTAAACTGACCATCCTGGTTTTACTTAAAACATTTATTTATATCTATTTTAATGAAATCTATTAATTGTATAAAGCATATTGCTTTTAATCTGCTGCCCTCTTTTAATCTTTTTAGCACTGTTTTTCAAAAGTGCTCTGCAAATTGTAATTTTTATAATATATTCATTACTCTTGTTGTATTGTTGTTAGAATACTGAAAACAACAACAATCCATCAGCCGTTTAACAGTTTCCCTTGTTATACAGTGAGCTGCTTAAGCTACAATATTTAGCTTGAAGAGGTAGATTTACATCAATCAGGTGTCATACAGTATAGGGTGTGTTGAATGGCGCAGGCTGCAGATGCATGTTTGTCTCAGTGAGTCAGCGCTACGATTGGCATTCAGTTGAACTCCCTGCAGGATTTCAAGCAATAAATATGGAAATCTGTGCATGAGAGCCAAGCTCTTGTCTAGCTGCTTTTTGCCTATTGCACAGTTTAGTCAAGTATCACTTCAGCATAAACAGACTAATAGCAAACAGTGAGATTGGCGTTTTCACAACTGGCAACTATTTACTTCAACATGATCGCCCTTTTAAAACATTTTAGACAGCGAAACTGAAACATGTCTGCTTACCCCACTTTGTCCGTAATTATACATGGCAGGTATGATAATTGTTATAGTGAAATCATGTGTGCACATTAGATTTTGCATGTTACATTTAGCTTTCTAAAGACTTGGGTAAGAAAAAGCTCAGCTGAGCCCTGGGCACTTGGCACAAAAATATCCCTAAATCCCCTCTCCAACCCTGGCCAGTGACACATGCTGTGACTAACCCTTTTGCGTGATAATGCTGTTAAGATTATTGTACAGAAAATAAAAGCTTGCCCTAATAAAAATAGTATGGCGGTACCTATTAAACCCAACGAAAAAGTACGTCTGCTAAAAACATCAGTATTAAGAGCATGCTTCAACGGCTTGATTAAAACTCTTTATTCCCTCGACTATTGGAATCCCAGGGAGATCTTCTGATTTTTGAGACTACCTGGGAAAGTGCTTGATGTGGAAGCCATAATCAGCCACTGCCTGAGACCCCATCAGCACAAGAGGAAAGTGTCTTGAAATACTATAAATGTGTCCTGAAACCACAAAAAGCAGTTCAGCCAAGCTGAAAATGGATGTTTATAATGAGAAACGGTGAAAGGGTCTGTACAATTTACAGAGGGATTAACGTGAGTTGACTGTAGGCATAAACTGTGAGTAAACCGTGAAAGTCTTACAACGCTATCAAGATTCCCTGAAAGTCTGAACACTGAAAAGCAGAATTATCTGGCTTCAAAAAAAATTGGAAAAGGTAAAAAGCATCTCTGCATGAGTTTATTCAATCAGCCAATGTTCGTTCCGTTCTCCTTATTTGACTTTGCTGTTTTTAAGATAACCTGTGATTTCGTCATCTTGTGAGCACAGTATTTTGAATAACGGACTCGTCCTGATGGATCCTGACAAAATGTGGGGTTCTGTGTGTCTGAGTGCCTGCACTTTGGGCTGGTTGGTGTCTGTTGAGATAAATAAACGGGCAAACAACACACTAAATAGAGGCGCGGTAAAGCGCTGGGTTATCATCCCTTTCATGTTTTCAGGCTTAAGCATATAATAGTGGAAGTCTTACATTTTTATCGTTATGTTTATATGCAGCGAGCATCATTTCACTGCGAGATCAAGATGCCGTATGACCTCAGTTTTTCTGGGTTCAAATTTGTGCCACGGCTGCATTCTGTTTTTTTGTTTCATTCTTCCATCTGCAACCCAAAGGTAAAGAGTGTGAAAGGTCCTGAAGACGGTCCTGCTTTTGCAGAATTTGCCAAAGTCTCTGGGGTGATGCTACAATAAGAGAAATAAGCAGGCTTTAAATTACTCAAAATACAGCAGGAATTATTTTATGGTGTCCATATGAGAAGCATGTAGTGCTCTGCCGTGGACATCTGTTACAGATAGAACTGACAGAAGCACTCAATTTATCCATCCGTAAACAACAGAGGAGAACAGAAGATCCTGATTAATCTGTAAAAGGTTCAACTGAAATACATGATGTCAGCTTTAAACTGTCAACATGATTCAGATCTCTCTGGAGAGAGAATTTGTGCAATGTTTTCCATCCTTTAACCCTTTTGGCATTGTCCTGCAGCAGTTAAATAACTGTAGACACTCTGGTATCACTGCATGCAGGTGCTAACGAATGAAAATAAGCCTGCATTGTATTTACACTGCAGTTATTGTTCGTAAAAAGACATCTGACTGTGTGGCTGGCAAAGAGCAGGATATAGAGATGATATACTAATTGGCCTAGATGCCAGGAGCACATGCTTGGAAGATATTTACATAGTCAGAAAAATGGGTACGTTGAAGGTATAAATACAGGTGACATATTATAGGAAAAATCTACATAAAGTGTGCTGTGTTACAGTCACTCTGTTACAGTGACCAAAATTATTGTATCTCTGTGCAGTGAACTTTGTTCCCTGTGAAATGGTTGCTTCAAACATGGGAACTAGATCTGCGAGCACTTCAAAGCGGCTTTGAAGTGCATCAGTACAACAATAAAATGGCATTAAGAGGGGATGTGACCCCATTTGTTGTCAAGTTGGCATTACCATAATATTTATTTGTGATAGATGCCGTGGACAGTTCACTTTGATCAATCTGCTGTTATCTGTTGCAAATCTGTAGCCAGCTACGTAACCAGGAATTAAAATTAACACCTGATATTCAGAGTCCGGACAAAACTTCATACATCTAAAAAAATAAATTCCGTGATTCCTTCACAAATAGTGAATGTAGGATGAGACGCATCAAGAGACTCTGTGTTTATAAATTAGACAGTGATGATTTTCAAACCTTTACCTTTACCAGAGTTGGACCACTATTGTCTGGAGACTGCAACCTGTGAAACTGCCTGGTGATGAAAAGTGACAGAGACACAAGTGCTTGGAAATGTCAAAGAATGTAAAAAGATTCAATGTCATCATGAGGGAAAATAATAAATCTATGGTATTTTTTTAATAATATATGCAAAGACTATCAACAGATTTCCATCCAGTTAAAAGACCTGACTATGGATCACTGTGTATGATTGCACTTTCCACCGTTATCATCAAAACTACAGGCAGACTGGCTTATCAGCAGGCCAATATTATCTGCTGACATTAGCTATTTGTGAGTCAATCAGTATTAGCATTTATAATGGACACAAAACCAATGATCTTTTTCTTAGTCGCAAGAAGGTTATCCTATTTATCCTTTTGTGTGACTAAGCCTTTACCAAGCTGTTGGCCACTCATGTCTTGGAAATCTCCTGGACAGACACAATACCATTCAAAATCATTTAAAATAATCACTCATTTAGCATTTTGATTAGTGTCTGACCAGTACAGAATTATTAAGGCATATATCTGGTGATATAACAATGTGATATTCCAATATATTACCCATTTTTTTTAAACAAATTGATTTACTTGCTCTCCCCAACTGTGCTCAGATGAGCTTCTTCTTGTTGTTGTAGCATTCTAAACACATGTGATGCAAAAAGGAGCATAGCAAAGTGCCATCCTAGTGGACAAACTATGCAATGTCAACATTCATAACATTCCTGAAGGGTGTTTTTCTTTTCTTTTTTATGTTACACTGCAGAAAATGATGGGCCAACTCATCTCCCATGCAACATGTTTAGTTTTACACAAACTGCAAAAACAGAGAAAGGGTGTCATCATGTACTGATTACACTTCTTCTAGCCAGGTGTCAGCGACTGATGCGTAAGACACCAAGCGCCCTCTGCTGGCGAAACTTATATTAACTTATATTATAGCACAATAGACAACTAATTTTTCTTTCATCAGCCATTATAAATGCAGATACTGATAGATTGGTACTGACAAATATTTTTGTCATGGCTGTGTACAGGCAGGCAAGGAGAAAGGAGCCAAAATGCAGGACTCACGGAGGCAAAGGTGAACTCTAAATAAATCACTTTCTTGCAGGTTGCAGACTGAACAGAAGACTAACTATACTGGGGGACCATAAACTAACACGCATGTAACCAGAACACACAGAGTAGTAGTAGGGTACGACATGACAGAGAACAAAGGAAAACACAGGGCTTATATGCACAGGGGAGTAATCAGGGAATGGGAAATAGGAGGGAGAGACAGCTGGGAGAAATTAGGCTAAGGAGACAGGGGAAGTAAAACTGAATACACTGACATAAGACATGAACCTTCAAAGTAAAACAGGGCACAAGAAACACAAAGACGTAAACTTGACACTGAACTAAACCCAGAATAATAAATATCCAAACAGCACAACTAAAGAATCAGAACATAAATCCTAATACAGAAAAATAACCCACCAAAATATAAGAAACAGAAAATGCTGGGTCGAAATGACCCAGAACCGTGACAATTTTAAGGTAAACAGATTGCCATGGTCCTGGGTCATGCAAGCCAGTGTTTCTGAGTTTCATGATATTTTGTTATTCATCTGTATTCTAGTTTCTTTTCAGCTTGTCTGGTTACATTCTGTCAGACCTAGCTTGCAGTTATATGTCATAGTTTATCGGGTTCCCCTTGTGTCTCATCCCTGTGTTAATTCGCCCTTAGAGGTTAGTGAGTCTTATCTGTTATGTCTCCTGTCTCCATAGTTTACATTGGCTAGCTCATGTCACGTATGGGTCCTATTTAGGGTTCCTGTTTTACTTTGAAGGGATCTTGTGTTCAATGTTCTTTGCTTTACTTTCACTTCCCCTGTGGTGTCATTATAATTCATTTGTATCAGGTGTTCCCCGGGTGTCTCCACTTCCCCTGATAACCTCATGTGTGTATTTAAGTCCTCTGTCTCCCTTTGTTCATTGTTGCATTGTCTGTGTTCCACCCCTCATGTCAGGATTTAGGACTCTGTGGACGTCATAGTCATATGGCTTGTTCATGTATGAGTTCATAGTTCCTTTATGTTCCTGCACAAAGCCCTGTTCATAGTCGTCACAGTCCCCTTGTCACTGTCTTCCTAATCTTTATATTTAAGTCTCAGTTTTCTTAGTTTTCATTTTTCCCCAGTTTAGGTTTCAGTTTAGTTTTGCCTCTGTGCTTACTGCCTTGTTTTGTTGAACTGATTATCAGCTGTAATAAAACTCACTTTTTGTTCAAGTTAATTGTGGTCTCCTCGCTTGTGTCTGCTCCTGTGAGGACCCAGGAGCAGACACAGGTGTATTTGCACATATTCCACATCATTTATAGAAATATATTATTCCCATGGTAATAAAATACCAAAAGCCACTGGATCCCAGGAAAAATGGTTCAAAGTTTTTCTTTAATTTCTCACCTATATATACAGGGTGGGCCATTTATATGGATACACCGTAATAAAATGGGAATGGTTGGTGATATTAAAGTCCTGTTTGTGCCACATTAGTATATGTGAGGGGGCAAACTCCTCAAGATGGGTGGTGACCATGGTGGCCATTTAGAAGTCGGCCATCTTGGATACAACTTTTGTTTTTTCAATAGGAAGAGGGCCATGTGACACATCAAACTTATTGGTAATGTCACAAGAAAAACAATGGTGTGCTTGGTTTCAATGTAACTTTATTCTTTCATGAGTTATTTACAAGTTTCTCACCACTTATAAAATGTGTTCAATGTGCTGCCCATTGTGTTGGATTGTCAATGCAACCCTCTTCTCCCACTCTTCACACACTGATAGCAACACCGCAGGAGAAATGCCAGCACAGGCATCCAGTATCCGTAGTTTCAGGTGCTGCACATCTCGTATCTTCACACCATAGACAATTGGCTTCAGATGACCCCAAAGATAAAAGTCTAAGGGGGTCAGATTGGGAGACCTCGGGGGCCATTCAACTGGCCCACGACGACTAATCCACTTTCCAGGAAACTGTTCATCTAGGAATGCTTGGACCTGGCACCCATCTTGAGGAGTTTGCCCCCTCACATATACTAATGTGCCACAAACAGAACTTTAATATCACCAACCATTCCCATTTTATTACGGTGTATCCATATAAATGGCCCACCCTGTATTCTGCAGGTTTCTGTCACGTACAAAAGTCCCAGTCACAAGACATATTTTCTCAAGTGCTCCTTTTCTTTGGCACAAGATTAAATTGTTCTTGTATGTGAAAGCACGGGCCTAAGAGTTCTGTCTCTGACAATGTGCCCCACAGAGTCCAAACAGACTGTCTGAACCAGACTTGACTTTCTTCAGGTTTTAACAGTGATCAGACTATTTGTGGTTCTGCCATCAAGGAGCTGATATTTGTGGATAAGATGATTCAGTGTGACCTTCTAAAGAAGTACTGGAGTGGGACCAATTTTACCTGCAGACTGCACACTACAAATGACAATCTGTCAACATAACACAGTCACAAAGCACTGTCATTAGGTTGTAATCACTTATTTTATCATTTGAACTGTGTATGAAGCTCTAAATGTGTTTTCATCTCAATGCTTTGATTCACACATAAACGCTCCCTATTTCTGGAGATCCCAAATATAAAACTGTAATTGAGAGAAGTCATTAGTCCCAATCCTTGGAAAAAGCACCTGACCACACAATTGCCTGAGCCACTGCCTTTATCTGTGATCACTTGCAAGTGTAAGCTGCATTATCTTACTCATTATGTAGCCACTTATCAAACATACTAATCATTTCACACAAGACTCTGATTTTAATGATTTGTATTACTAGCTTAAGTACATTACAAGCTTCTGGGGAAAATGAATTGAATCCCCAGAAACGCTGAGCCCTACCCTCAATTTTAAACTGATTTATCAAATAGCTTTTTTTCTACTATGTTATTATGCATGAAAATTTTGCCATTTACTAGTCAAACCCAGTATGTCATTATTAACAATTCAGATAAAAGTCAGCAATGTGGAGTGAGGATGGCAATGTACAGGCCACAGGCATCACAAGACCCAGCCACGAGGCAGTTTCAAACAATAAACTCTATTGCTAGGTTAGTAGGTTAAACATAGACTCAATTCTCTTAAGGTCAACACAGTGTGGTTGTTAAGCGATGATATAACAACCCTGCTTCTAGGTCCAAGTGTTGGATGAGGGTACAGTTTTATAGTGCTGTGTCACTAGTTTTTTGTATAGACACAGCCCGAAAAACTACTCAGTTATCATCCAAGGCCTGTTCTCATTGTTCCTGTGTAGCATGTCTGCGCTGGCCACACCCCTAAATTTGCTGGCCCCTATATAAACGTGTGCACGAGAGAGGAAAACACCCTACATTTGAAACAGCACAATAAAACTGGAAATTCTGTTTTTGGTGTGCCATGCCAATATTTTTAGTGGGCCCCTTAAAGCCACCCCTATGAAAAAATTCTGGAGGTGCCCCTGTATCACACGCAGCAAGACGCAAAAAAGGGATCCAGAACTGCATTGTTGGTGCAGATGTCCACAAGGTGTGGTCAGCGTCTTTCTAGCTGCTACAGAAGAGCTGCAAGGTGTCTGCTATCCAAAGGTGCAGCTGCAGTATTTTCCAGGCAGAGAAAAAAAGAATGTGAGATAACTTCACTCAGAGATGGAGAAAGATCTGAAAAAATAAAATAATAAATGAATTAAAAGGTTAGGGGAGGAAGAAGAGATATTATTTTTTAAAGGTAAGGACTGCTCAGTGACATTTGATAAACTGGAAATCTAAAGCTTTTATGTATACTGAAGCATACTCACTTTGTGTTATTCAAAGGTTGCATGATCGCTACAGGGGCTACAGAGCTAGTTTGGGGGTTTTTTGTTTTCTTATTCTCTTTGCTTCTCTGTTCGTGTTCTACATAACAGATGTTCAAGCTGCATACACTGATTAGAATTAGAATTTAACTTGAAATAAATGTTTTATTCCCATGCATTAACATTATTTTATTATTATAAATAATATGACACAGGGTTCAATTTCCCTTGCATAAAAATAGCTGGTAGGAATATTCTCCAACAAGCTGCAGTTCTGTTTACATTTGACACTTTGGTACTTTTTAGGGCCTTGACTTTTTCACTTTTAATTGAGTAAAAAAGTTTAAGCAGTATTTCCTATTCAACAGTAATTTTTTTTTAAACCCAGGAATCTAACTTTTGCCTAAGTGAGCAATGTATCTCTGAAGACTACGCTCTGATTGCGGATGCGATGGTATCAAATGTCCTGTTGGCTGAGGTTTTATCCATTCCCATTCATTCATTTCATTTATTTATTCATTTTCAGGCACAACAAATACCTATATTGAACATAAAATACACAAAACAAAAAACAAAACTTGCCTGAAAAAGGAGTGGGACGAAGAAAACTTATTAAATCCCACCCCTATACTCACTCATCAACAAAAAAAAACAAACTTCCCGCAGCTACGCCCATCATTGCATACAGACCCATCAACAGCCCCGGGCAGATACAAGCATCTAAGCGGCAGCTCGCAACCAACAATTAGAGCCTTCATAACTGAATACAGAATATATAAATTATAAATTGCATTACCACAGGTAACAGGCAGTAATAACTACAAGTAACAAACACACATACATATACATACATATATATCTACACACACAAGTACATATATGTACATACATACGCACACTTTATTTTTTTTTATTTTATTTTGGAATCCATACCAGCAATGGTAAGAGAACAGACATTACAGAGCACTGTGACCAGACCAACTGTTTGTAGAGAAATTTAAATCTATGAATATTTTTGCATTGTTTCAATTGTAAAGTCAGACTGTTCCAGATTTTCACACCACATACAGACACACAAAAGCCTTTACGGGTTGTTCGAGTTCTGGGTAATTTGAATTCTCCAAAGCCTCTCACATTATAAACCTTTTCTCGAATTTCAAATCTAGTTTGTAAATTTGCCGGTAAAAGTTTAGTAAAAGCTTTATACAAAATTATGGATGTATTGTAATTAACCAGATCCTGGAATTTAAGTAACTTTGCCTGAAGAAAGAATTTGTGAGTATGATCTAGATAACCAGCCTTGTGAATAATACGCAGTGCTCGTTTCTGTACTGTGACTAATGGATTAGTTGTATTTTTATATGTATTTCCCCACACTTCCACACAATATGTAAGATATGGAAGAACCCATCTCTTGTTCCTTCTTTGTCCTCATTATTTTCTTTTATTGGAAACAATTTGACCCTTATTGTGCATCTTCACCACATTTATGTGTTTATATTAGCCTATCCACAGCTCTGTAGTTAGTTACAGAGTAGCAGCAACCAAACCGATCGTTAACTGGAGTTGAAAGAATTCGGAACATGTTTTAACTCTCAGTTGTGCTTTGGAATTGAAGGAATGCTTAGATCTGGAAATGGCTAATTGCATCAGACTTAATAAGTAACAAGTTCAGCCTTACCCTAATACTGTCTTTGTTGCACAATTAACAATAAAAGGAAGAAAGTTTTAAAAACAGGTAGAGAACTAGAGAAAATCTTTGTATTTTATCATACCAGCAACACCAGCATCAGACATCATATGAGGAATTACAAAACACTGCAAAAAAAAAAAAAAAGGGATGTAGACAGAAACCTAAAGTAGAGAGCTGGCAGTCCTTTGGCTCCCAGTCTAGAGTGTTCAGTATTCATAAGTCAGCAGACCACAATCATTTTCATGCCTGACCTTGTGTAATGCCAGCTAACCTATACACACCTGTCAAAATACTCAAAACTGCCTTGATGGTAGCTCTAACTAGCATTTTAACACAACACATACGACACACACACAAACATAAGGGATCTTGAAGGAAAGTTCTCAGTGGTAGCCTGTGTTGTCTTCCTAATGTCACAGATCATCAAAACAGCACTGCCTGCAACCGTTCAGTCAAAACGATAGAAATTCTGCAGGAAGTGCATTCCAGTATAAAATCAGCACTGAGATCGCTTTGCTTTCGATGATAATCCATCAGGGATGTCATAAATGTCAGCTGAACAGCCCTGCTCTTTCTGTAAACATGCTTATAGCAGATCACTGACCAAAGCCGGATGAAGTTATTCTTTAATTTCCTTACTATTGATTGTTTCTCTGTTTCTATTGTCCCCATTTTCCATTACTGTGCAATATGAAGTTTTTTGTTGTTTGTTTTCATGTGATGGTGATTTTGTAATGCCCACTGGTTTGAATTTTGAACGAAGAGCGGCAATAATAATCTGCTGACAGAAAATTGAAAACACTGTGGTTTTGTCATGTGGATGAACAAAATAAGTGGCTTAGAAGTATAAAAAATATGTTGAACATGTTTTCATGTTTTGCACATCTGTTTTTTCCCCTCCCTTAGTAGATGTCTTCTGCAAAGTTTTTCTATTTCTAGTTCATATCAGTCAGGTTTTCTTGAACTTATCTTGCTTCATTAAGCCCAGCAGTGTAATTCTGAAGCTGTTTAATAGCTATGTATGCTAATCACTTTCAGCAACTCAGGATGGAATGAAATAAGAGAAACTATTAATCTTCTTGAGAAAATGATGTTCCCGCAGACAAAGAACTGAGATGCTAAACTTGGGTTTATAGATGAAAACATTGTCGTACAGTATTCAAACTGCAAAGTTGCTGCAGAAGCAAATAATAAAAGTCTGTAAATAAAAAGGCTTGAAATCATAGCGTTCTTTGCCATGACTTGTATTACATTTAGATATTTCTGTGCAAATAGAGGATAACTTCCACTAATCTGACACAAGCATTTAAGACCGCTGCAGTGATTAAAACGGTCTTTAAAATATATAACAAAAGAACTAGGTCAGTGTAGGAAAACTTGTTGAGTATTGTTGGATATTGGATCCTCTGCATTTCTGTCTTTACCTTTTCTGTTTTATCTTGATTTGCGAGAAAGTGAGGGAGGTGGGCCCCTTTTATGCACATTATCTGTGTGACAAAGAAAAGAAAAGAAATGAAACCGTCAGTTGTGTGAAAAAAAGAATGCAATAATTTACAAATAGTTACAGTCATCACTAGAATAAAGGGTAACATATTAGAAAATACATCAAATACTGAGAAATCTAGTGGGTTAAACGATATTGTAAATCTCTTCTCTTTAAAAGCTTTTGGCAAATGTTTGGGAATATATGAAACTAGTCCCTGTAATTGGAAAAAGAACTGTTTTTGGCTGCTCAGCACATTGTGGTATTTTTCTATTTATTATGTATCAAATGTTTACCACCGCAGAGCCACACGGTTGTAATTTTCTTGCTGCAATTGACTGGATGATTTACTAATTTACGAATAAATTCTTTACAAATCCTACCATGTGAATTCATGGATTTTTTTTTCACATTCTGTCTCTCACAGTTGAAGTGTACCTCTGGTGCAAATTACTGACCTCTGTCATCATTTTAAGTGGGGGAACTTGCACAATCGGTGGCTGACTAAATACTTTTTTGCCCCACTGTAATTGTGTTTGTGCTGCCTCTACGCCGTATTTAACTTTTGTTTTTTGGCCTTTTACACTGAGTACAGAGATTTCTCTGGACTTTTTCAAATCTTAGGGTGTGCTTCTTAAATTTTTGAACCAATAATCCTTCCACAGGTAGCTCTCTGTGATGATTTTTTGATACCCAGTTGTGTTACTCTATTACTTCCAGTTAATCTAATTAGCTGTAAAATATTCATTGAGGGGATATTCTACATTTATTCCAGACTTGGTTTATTAGAACAAAGTATCAGTTTCTACATTGACCATATTGCCTTTGCACATTTTAAACAAAATATTGTTTTTAAATAATAATAATAATGGATTGCATTTATGTAGCGCTTTTCGGGGCCCTCAAAGCACTTTACAATGCCACTATTCATTCACTCTTACATTCACACACTGGTGAAGGCAAGCTACAGTTGTAGCCACAGCTGCCCTGGGGCAGACTGACAGAGGCGAGGCTGCCATATCGTGCCATCGGCCCCTCTGACCATCACCAGTAGGCGGTAGGTGAAGTGTCTTGCCCAAGGACACAAGAGACTGTCCGAGCCGGGGCTCGAACCAGCAACCTTCCGGTTACAAAATGAACTGCCAACTCCTTGAGCCACGATCGCCCCCGATAGTAATCAATAATTTGCAAATCATTTTGTTTAGGTTTTTGTTTTTTACATTTGGGTTTCAATTCTTTGTTAATATACAGCAGTGGTCATCAGAATTTTGTTCTGCTGACTCTCGTCCTGCTCGCCTGTCTCATTTACTTGTCTTTTCCTTCTTGTATTTCCTGCTAGACATATTTTTCTAAAGAAGGGCCCAATCACATTTGACAGACATGAACTCTATTTTTATCTATTTTTATATGTATGTGGGTTTTTCTTTATTTGCTCTGCTCCGTGAACTATTTCCCTTTATGTTTTTTGACTAATGTCATCATTTTCAAAACATGTGGTCAAGACAACTGAGAAAAAAAAAGAAAAGCTCTGATTTACTTTTTAGACAACCCCAGCTGTTTGCATTCCTGTTTTGTCCACAAAGAGCTGTTTTACTTCATTCAGCCGAAGACTAAATGATATTTGAACATAGTCAGTATTGCACTCCCATAAGAAGCTTTTATGTGTACATCTAAAATCCCATCCCACTCACACTCAATTCCACCTGTTTCCCTCTCATGTGGGTGCTGCGTGTATTGTTATTGATGTAGACAGTGCTCTAAAACTTAATATTTTTGAAAACAGTGTTGCAAAAAATGTCAGAAAACAGTCTCGGGACAGTGAATTGTTGATATTCCTGCATTTCTGTAATGTTCACATGACTCACTTCTAAGGCATAAATAGTTTTTCTGAGTGCGCGTTTGATGTAACCCATCCGGTTGCCTCAGGCAACATTCATCTGTTTGCATGGAGCTGACTTTCTCCTTTGGAAAGAAAAAAATGTCCTTGTGAATGAATGACTTTACTGTGCCCACCTTTAAAACTTGGAACTGAGCACACGCAAAGTTATCCCTCAACATTAGACGGTAAAGGGTTACAATGCTTTAGAGTACCCTTTGAATTTTTGCTCTTCTTTTTTTCAGCTGACTGGTTCATAAAAGTAACAGTGCGTCATGATTGAGCGTCTTGCTCAAAAACAATATGTCTTGTGGATGCATTGCACTCCGGTTTGTTTGTGTCAGTACCCCCCCCCTTTCCTTTTCTTTCCCTTTTTTTGTATTTTACACTGTGTGAGTGTTGAACCTTAGGTGGGGGATAAGCAGCAGCAGCAGCAGCATCAACCCCTTGCTGTTCTATAATTAAAAGGTCTCTGCTCACAAGAGTCATGTGTATGCTGGTTTCTGTTCCAAACACCAAATTAGATTTCAGTGATTTCCAGCTTTCTCTTAAAATGTACAAGTGACTATTATACCTCTAATTAGACCTGCACTTAGTATTACCTGTTTTATGTGGTACACTTATGTGGAATAGTGTTTCTTTTATTTGCATTTAAACTGTCCTAAAACGCAGTCAACGCTATTTTTTTTAGTGTTTCATAGATAGGTTAATTCTGCCAGATCGTTATAGAGGACTCTTTGTAATGCTGCGGCGAATTTGGAAGGACTGCTTTTTATGGTTCATCTCAGAACTAATGTTTGTATTACTTTTTTGACAACTGAAATAATTACTATTGGCCATATTACAACTTCAGTAAGCTGAGAAGAGGAAACGGGTAACAAAATAAAATGTAAACAGCAGAACACAAGGAAAAAAGAGGAACAACAGATGATACAGTATCGATCTCAGTGAGGTGGCCAATGAGAAGCGATGGGAGATTTTAAAATATCAATAGAGAGAGCAGATGTGTTGAGATAAACTGTTCCATATTATTATATAGCGACTACAGACCCAAAATGACTTAGACTTAAATCATAGAATTGTTTTTCACTGCAGTCTCGCATTAATATTTCAACGGTGCACTATGGTTTCAGGAAAATACAGTAAATGTTTGCAAATACTCGAGAGCTCGTTTCATTAAAATTATATGAAAGTTACTTAAATGTTTTACTCAAAAGCATTCATTTGACAGTTATTGCATGCCTGTCTGTTCCAGAGAAGGAACTCTTTCTTTTGCTCTTTGTCAGAGTTTTCTATCTTTCTCCTAATCAATGTATTCTTATTTTGCATATCTGAAACGCGGACCCAAATTCTCTGCTTTTCCCACACCAACACTGGCCAATTCATCTCCAGTTATATGTACTTCAATGCAGCTAACATAAAGCATATTCTACATAAACTACTCAGGCACTGTTACGGTGATATATAGAGGTGGTAATGTAATGACTTGTAATGAAAACAAAATGTTTGAAACCACAAATTATCCATTTGTCTGCTCTGTAATCCTTTTATCACAAACACTTTTTAAAATCAGCGTTGGAAAGAAAAAAAAAAAGATGATTTCCCTTTAATGAGTATTTGTTTGAAAACAATTATATAATGAGTTCTGTAGCTCTGGAGGAGGTATGTCAAGCCTGAGAGAATTAACCTGATGATGTCATAATGGCGTAAAGTATGATTTATAATAGAAAGCTTGCACTGGAAACTGACAGCAGGAATAAATGGGGGCTTTTATGATGCTTAGAGACCAATCAAAAGCTGCCTTAGCTCAATACGGCATCCAGTGTTGGTGGATCTGAAGGATTCCAGGCCTAATCTTTACTCACCTGTGCTGCATTGTGTTATATTATTATCTCACTGACTCGTGTAAAGATGGGAGCTAAATAAATGTCACATAAATCTTAAGAAAAGCTATAATAGCTAGTTCATTTATAAAGTGAGAAATGCTGGAGCCATCTGAAAATATGCTGTGATAATTTAATTATTTCTAACCAGCCAGTTCAGCATTTATAGATCTCACCTCTACTTCATTTATTTTTTCTTTGACTTCATCCAAGTGCTTGGATGCCTTTAACGTTTTATCCTCTTTATAAATTGCTAATCTGCCATAGAAATACAATCTTCATTTAAAACGAAGTTCTCAGAGGCCTCAGTAACTCTACAGTCATTATTAAATAGGCTACGTGTCTGACTTGCCTTATAGATTTTGTTCTGGTGAGAAACGTTAGTCCGGGGAAAAAGGGTTGTGTTTGATGAGCTGTCAGAGAAGGTAGAGAATAGTTGGAAGGCATAAACCGTCTGCTCCTTTTCATGTATGATGCGTGTGCCCTTGGTTACCTAGTAACTCTCTTCTCCATCTCAAATCGGCGCTCCCGAATATTCATACGGGATAGCGCCGCGCGTCCCCGCGAAGCTCGTGTTGAGCTCAAGAGTCAAGGCAAAAGCAGCAAAACGCACCAGGACTAGGAGGAGACTTCCCGCAGGAAAAAAAGGAAAGAAAGAAAGAAAGAAAATTAATCACTAAAATAAAACGTGGGAGAAATCCATTAAAATGACAGCGGAGTGAGGATAATGAGAGTCGTTATCGCTTCACAGGAAGGTCATTCCCGAAAAACATATAAGCGGTGCGCAGACTATACGGATATTTGGAGTACAGAGACTCGACTGCGAGTGAAGACCCCGAAACAGTGAAACATTATCCCGGCTTTTTATTTCCAGAAAGGCATGGGGGGATTTAGATCTCGACAAGGCAGGTGAGTCATTTCATGAGACTTGATGAGCAACTAGAGAAGGGGCAGAAAATCTAAGGCTGTCTGCGTTCTGAGTGACTTGGGGAGATGTGCAGGGGGGAAAGAGGGTATATCAGGATACTTGGATTTATTTTATACGACTTAAGCTTCTATTTTATTTGTGTGCGTGTGTGGAAAAGATTAAGAGTGGGAGCTATTTTGTAACGCAACATCGACGCAGCGCTGTACCCCGGCACGGAGGCACGTATACTTCCAAAACGCATTCGGATTTTGTGAGTTGGACGGACTACCCGGAGTCTTATTAGACGCAGGGGTTTTGGATGCTGCTAACTGTCTGCATCTTTTCCTCGCACTGTCATATGTAGCGTGTTGCGATACCAGCGCACGGCAAACGTCAATGCAGAAAATAAATGCTTGCGATAGATGTCCAGAGCACTTGTTACTTGGGCATAAAGACATCTTGTGCGCGTGATGGGCGCAAGCTCTGTGTCATTGTTCATCCTGTAGCAAGGAAAAACCCCGAAAACGCCAAATGAGTTGCGTTTATTGCAAAAACAAGAAATAAAAGGGCGGAAACTGCGAGCTCTGAACTTTAAGGTACATTTAACAAAGAATTGATGGCTTAAATAGATCAGGTTAGAAGCAGATCTAAGGTCCCTTTTTTTTTCTTTTTCTTTTTTTTTTTTTATAAAATATGATTGGGACCAGTTTGCACCAGGCTACCGACCTCCATCAGGATGAGCAGGATAATCTGCCACGGGGATACATGGGTATCCCCCGATTCCTATTCCCTTTTTTAATAACATTTTCTCCTAATTGGTTTGTGGATGATTAGATGAGTGGCTCAGTATAGAAGCTTCAGTGTGAGCTTAACTGGTTATTAAAGGGCATTTTTCATCTTAGAGTGACAGAGTGTGTGTGTATGTATATATATATATATATATATATATATATATATATATATATATATATATATATATATATATATATATATATATATAGGTTATTCTACTTGCTGCTTGACACTTATTCATTCTTTTTAACCTTTTGGCTTAATCACATTAAAAGAGATTTTTAAAGAAGCAGGAAAAAGTTATGTTTTTTCCATCTTTAATACCTATAAAAGCTGCAGAACTGAACATATTGCTTGCAAAGCAAAGAGTTTATTGTGCATAAAACAGTGTAATGATCTTGTAGGCCACACACGTCTACTTTCCCATACAGTCTGAAATTCCTGGACACATGGCTTCAGAAATATACTATAAATAAATAGTCTGGTTGTTATCAGTGGCAGTAAGAATAATTAAGAGAGAGAGAGTTGAATTCCAAAGAGAGAGGAGGAAGTGGAAATGTCAAGCAGGAGTTGTCATGGTGATTAGTTGAATAACCAATGTGTCCCTGAAACCTAAACATTTAGGAAGTGATTCAGCCTGTTATTTGGCATGCAAACCACACTGCTGATAAAAGAAGACCCTAATAGATGATAATCACACAGACACGTAGAATTTCTAGTTTTTGTTGCGTACATATTTTTTCAAACAAAAAAGGGGGAAAAAAGGCCTTGTGAAATTCTGAGAAGGGCTCCTCGAATTCAGTTTTGATTTGCAGGAGAATGGTGTGTGTCTGTATTGTAAGTGGCGCTTCAATATCATGTGAAGAATTATGCATGCTGGTGCTGGTGCTGCTGTTTGTGAATTCTCTTTCTGACCCTTCAGTGTTTGCATTCCAGTCGAGCAAAGTGCTATTTTTTCAAGCTCCCTGCTGTTTTAATATCCATTCTTCACCCCTTTCTCAGATTTTTTTCTTTTCTTTCTGGGATGTACTTGAGCTGTGTAACAATCGTGGCAGCTTAATTTACGACAAAAACTGAGCTTTCGGGTTTCAGCCGTTGGAGAGTAATTACAGAGAACGGCGCTCTCCCAGTGTGTTCATTTGCTAGACAGATTACACTGGAAGGGGTTGGGCCATCGAGAAGCGGTCAACATGTGATCACTGATAGGCACACATGCTGACACACTCCCGTAGACACACACGTGCACACATATGCGCGTGCACACACACAAACACACAAGTGCAGCATTGAGTCCGTTGTTTACCCTGTGAGTCTCAGGGCTGCTCAAGAAAAGCTCCATGAGACTCTCTGTCTACTGCAAAGGTCAGCGAGGCTTCGTGCTGACCTAACGTGAATACACCTGAGTGTGTCTTGGCCTGACTTAACATGGATGAGCCGCTCATTGGTCTCTGGCCCGAGAGTCCTCTTGTTCCTTAGCCTTCAGTTTCTCTTTAAGCATCGCGCTCCTTATTGCTTTCTCGTCCAGACACATGGGCAGAGGTGTGCAAGCACATGTGCTCCTCTGTGTATACACGGCGGTGTGTCGTCGCACATATAAGGAAGGCTGTGGAAGGTTATTTGTGTTTTCTAATATTCTTCATTGCGTTTGACGTGTTGTCTCGAAGCAGGCAGGAGCTGAATAATTTCCCAAATGGATACCTCTGACCTGCTGAAAATATGTCCTATCACTATTTATCCCGCAGCCAAGGAAAGGCCTGTCATTGTTCTAGCGCTGTTCTCACAACGTTGCAACATCGCTCAAACAAAAGGAAGAGGGGAGGTGTGATGTTTGTGAATCTAAAACAGATTAGCTTATTACCACGTTACCAAGCAAGCGGGATAATTGCCTTGGCTTGACTGCTGCTCTTGAAAATCCACAGGTAACAAATGCCTGCCCAAACAGACATAAAGTTTACAGACTTATTTTACTTCTTGAGACTCATCTAGAGAGCAGATTTAGCTTTTAGGTTATTGCTGCTTAAAATGTAAATGATTCTGAGTCGTGTGAGGTCTTAATGGTCTCTCACAATGGCTGTTTCGCAGAGACCTCTGAGAAAGAGCCCAAATCTTCAAAAACCAAGTAAAAATGTGCCTCATGATGTGTCACCCGAGCCCTTTCCCCCTGCCTTTCGCAGACATGGATGTACAGTGACTAATGCAGGAGGATCAACTTGTCTCTTCGTGTTTGCTCAGGAGGATGCGCCTTCATCATCATTAAATCACACTCGATATGACTGAATCGCTGCAAAACACCCTGATAGTTTCTCTATTAAACATTAGTCGAAACAAGCGGCGGTGCTCCGTACACTTGTGTCACACTCGTTTCAATAATGAATAAGACGTATTTGTTAAATCAGTAAAAAGATGAAAGAGTGTTTGTTAGACTAACAAAGCGGTTTTGGCCCGAGGCACAAAGATATGCCTCAAGTCTTTTGCACATAACATATTTAACTGAGATATTACATTGTTCATGACCCAAAAAACATCTCCCCTGACTAACAGGTTTCCCTGCCAAAGACCAATGTCTGCTTAGTAAACAAGATTCTTTTGGACATCGCCATTCTAACTACAAAGCAGATGTCACACAGTATGTCTCCACTTACTGTCTGCCAGAAGTTATCTACTTATTAATTATTTATTAATTAGTCAATTTACTCTCAATAACACACAGACCAAGGACGAAGCCGACTGAGCTATAATCAGGGACAGCCGAACGTGCAGTAGAAGCAGCAGCAGCGGCAGCAGCAGCAGCAAGGAGCTGTTTTTGATTGTATCCCCCTTTTAACTGAGACTTTTTAAAAATGCATCACATGGAGGGAGAGACAGCAGGAGCGGGGTGCGGGAGACCATCATGATATGGAAAAGCAAAGTTGTACTTTAAGCTTACGTAAGCTTATGTAAAGTTCACTTCTTTTCATTCATGTGTAACATGCAAACATAAATGACCTTTTTTTTTTTTTTTTTTGCTATGGCATACAAGAATCAATCCACTGAAGCAGTGCGTATTTCACATTCCACTGACTTTATTTTGCAAATCCGTTGCATTTATTTGTTGACTCTGACTGCGATTTGCATGCTTGCCGCATGTGCGGTACATATAGATTTCTGGACCTTTGACTACTGAGTCATGCACGGCTTTTAAAGACTTGCCAGCTCACTTGAAATGTAAAAAATCCGTCAGCCATCGTAATATGTAAGGCCGGCCGGAAACAAACAAAGAAGTTAATCGTTCTTTCTGTGTGTCGTGAGCGACAGGGGTGAAACCCTGCCTGTTTGTTTTCGAAAAGTCACCTTAATCCTTATGATTTAAATCGCATTTTATTTTACCTAATCCGCCCTGCAAATACAGAGACAAGTGACAGGGAGTCAACACGTTTTAATCCCAGGGGATGAACGTTACTGTCCAGGTAAAGTTTAAGTGGCAGAGTGTGCCTTTCCTCTGTCAATTCCTCAGCTTCTTATCCAACTAAGCAATCACTAAGCCCCTTTCTCTCCTCATTTTCTTAACATGGAGTGAGTATTGTGTGGGTCTGGCAGTACACAGAAAGACGGGGCTGTCTAATTCATGGGGTAAATTAGTGGAGATAAGGCCTGAGTCAGTACCTCCAGCCTACCATAGATCCCCCGGGGCAGGCTCTTAAGGAGCTTAGTAAAAGCCTGTCGTATGAAGACATGACATGGAGCTGGCTAAATGGGCTACGTTGGAGTGTCTTCCATCAACCTAATATTCATATATGGGTCACTGTCGTTCAGGCTTAATCCCATTCAATTTATTCACTCTTGGTTATTAATTCAGAGTTTTTAGGAAAATATAGCAATGTGCGCAAGCTAGGTGGGGAACAAGGTGTATTAGCATTTCTTTAATGTAGTTGTGCACCAGAGTGACAGAACACTTAAGCCCACTCATAAGACCGCGTTGTGTGAGACTATGAGTTTGTGCCACCAAATCAATAATGAATGCTGGGTTGCCCGTAGTAAAAGAACAAGAAAGAGCTCCTCCAGAGTCACTGGGTCACATACACTGGGGAAACAATTAGAGGCTTCTTTGCACTTCACAGTGCTGCAGCTTGTTTTTCTCTCTCTCTCTGTCTCTCTTTTTTTTTCATCTGCACACGTTTCCCGTAATTTTTCTCTAGGGTCCGGCAGCATGTCTGTTCCGCTGTTGAGAAATTACAGACATCGGGTGCAAAGTCTTTTCCAGCCAGAACTACAAAAGGCCATGTCAGGTCCTTGTGATATATGTGGGGGCCATGTGAGGTGGAAAGCATAGTGACGGATAGGACACCAGTCTCGCGGGCGTGCGTTAACCTCATAATGCTGACAGATTACAGATTTAAATATTTTAAATCTCAAAGAGCACATGCTCTGGTGATGAAGAGAGTGGAAATGACTGCAGTAATGCAAGAGATTAATAGAGATCCGTCCTCCCTCTCCTCCCACGCACACACTCCAACACGCACAAACTTTCCGTCGCAACTGTTCAGCCGTCATAAAATTGCAGATCTCTGCTCTACAAGTTGGTTTTCAATTACAGTTGCTGTATGTTCTTTAGGATAATCTTTCCTTTATTATCTCCCTTCCTTTTGCCTTTCACCTGGACAAAAACACATACATCTGCTACTCTGGAGAACAAATATTGAAGTTTTACTTTTTTGAAATTATATTTGAGATTTAGTGAAATGTTGACATTGAGTTCAGCACCAGTGTCATGCTAATTCATCTCCTGTTAGTCCTTCCTCTCTGAAGACAATGTGGAAATCATGTAAACACATTTATTTGTGTGTGTTTTTATCTAGACACCAGACCTTTCACCTGTATTAGGATTTATTTGTATTTGTTTTGTTTTTTTGTTGGTTTTTAGTATTTTGGATGGCATGTACATTAGGTTAGCCACAGCTCCGAGTTGTTTGAAGCTGCTGCTGACTGAGGCGCTATCTATTTCACTTTTATTATCCATTTCACTATGCTAGCCACTGAGGAGTCTTGAGGCCAGTAGAATATTATGTGTGGGCTTTTGTTTTGTCCCTGTGCAGTTTGTAGAAATACAGCAACTGATTTTTATCAAGGAAAACCCCAAAAGTAAATACTGAACTACATTGTCTTCATTAATATGTTTCAGTAAACATTGAAATTCAAATTTAGCGCTTCTTTAACTTTAGTGTTTTCGCCCTAATCGTTTATTTTACAGACCAGAAGATCAGAGCAGGCTATAAAATTTCACGTGTAAAGTGTGTGTAATTGCAGAATGTAAACTCTTCCTCAGGTTATTAAAACCCCTCAAATCCCCCCAAAACAGTACTGAGCGCGGGTCCTTTGTGTCTTCGGTGGTAGCGGTGTCTCTGCCTGTGCTTGTGCTCGCATTTCCTCCCCATCAAGCTGACTGGAGACTGAATTGCCTGTAGGTGTGAATGTGAGTAAGTGAGTGGTTGTTTCTGTACTATCTTTTTGATGGAGGGAGTCCACTGTGTTTTGGCCTAGTTGTTGTGCAATGCAGTGTAACAGTTCAGCGAATAAATGAATAAATAACATTTATATGTAAATGAAATATCATATAAATGTAATATATAAGCATAGCTTTGAGTAAAGCCATAAAAATGCACTATAAATGCTATTGTAGTGTACAAGCACAAGCCATTATATAAAACAGTAAGTAGTAATAAGCAAATCTAATCAGATTCTCTTAATAATGCAGTGTTATGCAGCTTTGGATAATGTTTTGTAAATTTACCTTAACGACATTGTAAACCCTCTGCCTTAATAGGATGCTACCTACTTTGGGACTGGTTTATTTTGGTGCTTACATGTAGACCTGCTCCTCACTGTCGTCTATTTATATCTCTTGCCAGCTTGGCAATGCTTTCCGATAGCCTTTCCCTTTCAGAGAAATTCCTCTATCAAGCTCAGGGCCCATCTGTGCCCATATTTCTCCCAAAAGGAGCCATCCTCCACAATTATAGCTTTCTTCCAATGATACCATCAACATGCCATCACTCTGTGTAAGAACAGGCTCCAGGAAATTGACTTGATATTAATCTGACAAAATTACCAAGAAAGGAAATTAGACTGGGGAATTTTCTCTGGCATCGATTGTGTTTTCAATACAGGATGCACACTTTTCATGAGTCTTAAAGTTTAAATAACACAACGTTTAGCCATAAAGTAAATGAGCATAAATAAGAAAATCGTTTCTTTGACCTAATATGCTCTCCTTTGATTTGCCGCTGCTCATTACAATGATATGGATCCAGATTTACCTGAGAATCTGGGTCATTACAGAAATAGCCTCGCGACTTACTCCCCTAAGATGGCAGCTGTGATGAATTGGTGGCTGTAGGTCACTATGACAATAGTTTGAGTGAAAAAGTGAGGCTGAGGGGAGGAGCCTCATTTTGATGAGCTTCTTGGTTTGAGGTTTTTAATCTAGAAAAAAAAGACAAGTTTTGTTTCTGGGGAGTAGGGTGATGTGGGCGAGCACATAAGACCAGGGAGGAATCCTCGAGGCGCTCTTCTGAGCCTTTAAGTAGCACAGATTTGAGGGTTTTGCTAAAACGCCCCAAATTATGTGCTCCAAAAGCCCATAATCGCATATTATTTGCAGAAAGCTGTAAATATGTGGGTTGCTGTTTGAACCTTGACTATTAACATACTGTACTTTTCATAAGCTAAAAGTAAATAGAGCCTCATGGGCTTGTTGTCCAGTGCGAACCTGAAGAGTCGCACTTGCATTTTGTCTTTACGAGTCATTACAGCAGAGGAAGGTAGATTTGGGACAAGAGACTCCAGAGCTGTAGTTTCTCTCGTAGTTCCATTGCCCTGGGCTCACCGTGAATTTCAACCCGGTTTAAGTACAGGTGTTGAATGACATAATAGTGGTGGGCAGTTCAGTCCTGAAGCTGAAGAGTGAAATGATACCGTTGGATAGAAATGGTTCTCTGAGAGTAGCAGGAATGGAGAGGGGATCAGAGAGGATAAGAACGAGGACAGAAGGAAGAGGTGAGATTGAAAAGAAACAAGAGGAAAATAGCTAGGGTGGAGAAAAATAAGCCTGGATAAGCCTTTTGACAAGTGAGCTCTGGGCTGGAGAAAGCCAGTCAAACAAAAATCCACGTTTGTTTTATTCATGCTGCGGACAACTACAGCTTTACTATCTTTTTTTTTTAAAAAACAAAACGAAAACCCCACACTAGTACACAAACAAGCAGAATACAAATCCTAGTCAACTGTATCCTGAAGTTTTTCTTCATTACCTCTTTTTATTTGAAGATTTTTTTTTTGATTGAGGCAGATCTCCATACCATATTATTAAATCATTCAGTGTTTTCTGACACCCCAGAATTTACTGGCATTCTCATCTCATATGCTCTTTAATCACATCCTCTTTGAATCCAAACCTGCTTCACTCAAATTTTTTGCACATTTAAAATTCTACAGAAGCCTTAACTCCAAAGCAAATGATGACAATACGGATTTATTGTTGAAGTTTTTTGTTTTTTTGGGAGGGGGGGGGGGAGCCTGGCACCCACTAATACGTTAAATATTGCGATGTCCAATAGAGTTAGGGTTAAGGTTAGCTTATGCTAAAGGATAACAATCGGGCAGGGTAACGAGTTTGCATTCTCTGAGCCTCCTCTTGATTTGTATGACCGAGCTGTCTCCTAAGTCTGCTTCTGAAATAAATTATTTAAATGAAGAAGTGTGTGTGTTTTACAGTGCAAAAAGGCATCAGAGCTCTGCAAGAGTACAGATGCATTTCAGTAGGACTACTACACATCGCTTTACTTGATTGGATGTTGAAAAAACACCAGAAAGTCATGAGCCATCCTAAACACACACGAACACGCTGCAGCTGGAGACTCCTCGGGGTTGATTCTAATGATACCCATGTGATTTATCCAGCAGATCCAAGATCAGTTTGTATATATATTTACAAAAAAATAATAATAAACTGACCTAATAAGCCATATCTTTGCCTTTGTTTCCCCACTGTGCTTTTTGAAAGAAGAATGAATAAAGGAACCTTATCACAAAGGACGTTGGAAAAGTGACATATTTCCTCAGGGATAATTGTGCTTTGTGTATCCGTGGCCCACTTTTCTTTTATATTGATGCTTAGCTGCACACAAATGACAAACAGCTGCATCACATGTAAAGGTCTTTCAACAACTTGAAAGCAAAATGTTTACTCTTTGCATTTAATTGTTCGACGCAGTGTGAGAGGAATCGTCAAATTGGGTTAAATGAGGATCCTCTGCTTCCTCTGCTTTTTAATCTGAAACTTGCACCCCGTACTCGTGCAAAAACAACAAAATGCTGCCGGAGATAAAAAAAGCAACCAAAACAGTAGCGCGCGGATATAGTAGTGAATGGCTTATAGAGGATATTTATGTAATCTGGGGGCACCAGGGCTGACTCAAACCCGACTCAGAGCTGCTGTTGCAGAGAGAGGCCCAAGGACAGTAGCACATTTTCTAAATCCCTGGTAGACACAGAAAGTTAAGACAAGCAGCGCTGCAATAAAACAAAGCCCAACCCATTTATCTGAGCATCCCACACAACCCCTGGCCCAGATTTACAGCCCTGGGCATCGAGTGCTACCAAATCTTCTGGCAGCCACCGCCTCAGATATTGATAGGAAGCGCGAGAATCCCACCAAGGAATTCTGAGCTGGAACTTCCCAAAACATGAGCAGTCCCTTAATGGTCTGGGATCACAGAGCAAAAGAGTATGATATAAAACCTTTTGCACTATAATGACATTGTAAATTGGTATACCTTGTCATTGATTTTTTTTCTCCCTTGCTCTGAACCTGTCTAGCAACTATCTATTGCCGTGTGGCATTAAGAGTTTATGGATTGTTTGACAAAGCCAGGTGTTTGATGAGCATTCGTATCCTCCGGAGACGGAAAGCAGACGCTATTCCATTAAGAGCAAAATGCCTTTTGAAAACAAATAAAAACAGGGCCTCTCTCATCATTACATCTAAAGCGCTTAATCCTACACAGAGGAGACTCTCCCCTCTTCTGAAAACCTTTTCTTTGTATCCATCACACGTGGATTTCTTTCTTGGAGCTTGTCTGCATACCAAGTTGGCGATGCTAACCTCTGGATGTAAAAGGCAATCATGCAGCTCTTAGGTTCTGCAAGAGGTGCATCGTTTCTCTCTTTTTTTTTTAGTTCTAGAAAAGTATAGTATTGAGTTTGAAAGGTGCATTAATTGCAACAACAGGCGCTTTTGTTCCTGCAAAATTAAAGCGTTCCCTTTTTGTGCTGACAATACAAAGAAACTCTGAATAAAAGCTAGAGTAAAAGTTTCCTTATTATTTTTCACACAATTTTTGCAAAACATATATTTAAAAAAAACAACAACCCCAAAAACAAATCACCTGGCACACAAACCCACACTGAGATTTACCTACATAGAGTTTCCATTCACCAAAAGGGTAGCAGTTGTATTGGTAACAGTTGACATGCCATTTTTGGTCCTAAGGGCTCTGCTTTTAGTGTCTGTGAAAATTGCGGGAAGGCCTTGTAGTCACATGAAATTTTACAGCAGGCATGGAGGCACTCTCATTGTTGTGTTTGCTTCTCGCAGAAGCTCCAAGGCTCTTAAGCTAGAAAACAACAATGGCCCCGTTGTTCTGTCTCCTCTACATTCATCCCTGGTAAAAGGAACATAAAACTCCCTTCCCTCTGCGAGCCCCCGCTAGTTGCACTCGTATCAGCGCAGTTCAGGCACAGAGGAATAGTTTTCAAAGTGTCACCGTTTAGGGCATGGTTTGGATGTCAGCAGTGAAATGAATAAATAATGTACCCTCCAGTTTCATTTGATGTAGCGGGATCTGATCTGATATGACTTTTCATTCGAGCTAGCTAACATCCAGATGTTAGTGGATGTTAGTTTATACCCCCCCTTAGGTTGCTAATGAAACACGGAACAGGAAAGGATGTTTAGAAAAACAGGCGAAAAATAATAATAAGAAAAAGGGTAAAAGAGAGGCAGATCAAGGCGAGTTTATTTTAGAAGAATTTGGAAATCAGTGTAGATGTGTGATCAAAGTTATGCATGGGTTCCCATACAGTATCTACAGTATGTGCTGTCATTGCTCTGGGCTTCGTTGGTGCAGAGTAGGCACAGAATAGGAAGGGAGATTCAGCATCCAGTGTGTGTTTGGTGCAGTTTTTGAGGAAGTGCAGACAACCCGAGGCCAAATTTGCCTGCAGTGTTTGGACATGGCCTACTTCTAAGCGTGCAGTCATTAATGTGGTCTTCTACTCTGCTTAAAGTGCACAAATGGGATTTTAATTCATGCCATATGCATAGTGTCTATGCTGTAGCTTCCCGTTCTGTTGAATTCAAAGATTTTATCTTAGAGTACATATGGTGAGGTCAAAATATCACTGGTTTCACTTCCTATCTTATAATACAACCTTGAGTACCCTCAGCGAGCTGCCGCATCTGAGGACGTATGTGTTCAGCCTACTCTTGTCTTATGGACTTTGTAGCGCCTGTGTGTGTGTTTGAATAATGTCCTGCAGGAGACACTCTAAGTACAATGTCTAGGACTTAGGCGTCAGCAGTAACATCAGGGCAACCTCTCCTCTCCTCTGTGTGCAATGGCATGGGGATATTACAGCATTAGAAAGCATGAATTATAGCCGTGTTGTTTAGCTCAGTGTCAGGGGACAGAGACGTGTTTCCGCTATCACCATGGCATCAGTCAAAAGTTAGAAAAAAAGGAATGGAAAGATTATGAAATGCTTTTTAGGTATATCCCTCAGCATGCTGGTTTTGGAAACTCCTGATAAATTTAGGCCAATTTCACTGAATAATGGTATATTGAATTAGGATGCCACATTTGTCAGAAACTATTTTGAGCTTAAGGCAGTTCTCCTGTTTGATCTGAAGGCTGCTGTACAACCATAGAGCCAGGTACGACTGGGTATTCTGCATCACAGTGAATGGATCTGAGCATTTCCCAAAGACGGGAAGGCGGTGAGACCAACAAGTAAAATAACAAAGGATGCATTACCTAATAGAGTTGGCAGAAATGCAGAGTTCAGGGTAGTCTGATAAAGCTGGGTTACAGTACTTTTAATCAATCACTAAGAACACGAGCCAATTTAGGAAGGAGCCTGACATTCAAGCTAGGCTTTCAGACAGGATTAGAAATAGTGAATAGAGAGTAAACATATCTGCCAGGGCTAGCTGAAAGGACTGCTGTCAGGGGACAGTGTTCCCTCCTCCACGTGTGATATTGAGGCATGTCTCCTTCATCCGCACCCACCCCCAACTCCTCCAGCCAACCCTAACCTCCCTGTTTCTAAATAATAGTAACAGTAGCAGTCTCATTTACCAGCTTTGCTCCAGAGATATTTTTTTCCAGTGAATTCAGATCAGTGTTAGCAACAAGACAAAGATGGTTGCCTCCGTTGTTTATGCTATCCCTTCAAGAAAAGGCACTGTCATTTAAAATGTCCCTCTGAGCTCATCATCACGTGGAGTCTCCAGACAGACTAATAATATCAAGAATATCAGGGTGAGCATGCAATGAACAGAGAAATACAGCTGCTTTTCTAAAAGACAACTGGGAGAGACACTGGTGGGAAAACAATAATAATCCAGAGCGCCTTTTAAATGTTTACCATACATTTTTGGATGCTGGAGGTTTCTGTTGACTTTTAAGTTTTATGAATTAAAATTTGATATAAAATGATTTTGATGTTGAGTTTTATGGAAGAGAAATTAGAACACTTACTGTCCAGCATTGGCCTGTGGGCGTCAATGGGAGAAGCAGCCAGCGGCTGTGACGGTGCTGGATAAAGGGGATGCTTTAGCTATGGCAGCTGTCTGTCCACATCTCCTCTAAACTCACCCGGCTTTAGCTATAATTAAACCTATAATGCGAGGAATGACGATGTAAATGCCCAAACCATATTTACATGTAAAAAAGCAGATTATTACTGGATTTAAGATAATGCCATCAGGAATTTTTGTTTCTGATGTTTTGTGGGTTTTCGTCTTTCATCTGTATTCAGGCTGTCTCGACGCTAAGTACATCACACCTTCTTTTGATCTTTTTTAGATTGGAAAGCATTGAAGGGAATACCAGCTTCTGAAATGTCAAAGATTTTATGTTAAATAGTTCTTCTTAATATTAAAGTACTATTAATTTCTTAAACGCCTCCTGATAGAGGCCATGTAGAGCAGTATTAGTCAGTTTGGTCTTTGTTTATGCTGAAGATGAAGGTCACCCCCTCATTAGAGCAGCAGCATCTTTTTTGATGTTGTGATATACATAGTAATCAAGTGTGGCTCACCTTGCTGTTTACTGTTGACCTTTAGTTAAAAGCACATCACTGTCGGGTTGTTTCAAAACTTAATTATGCTCCCATAAAACTCCTGGCATCATGTGCAGACCTCATTTAATCTTCTGTCATTAGGCTAAAGTAACCCTGCGGTCCCTCTGTAAATAGGACCCCCCCTCCACCACCATGTTCTCAGATCCATTATTTTTTTAGTAGTGTGGGTATATGTGCTTTGGGTTTTGCCATATCAAACACACTTGTGTACATCTCTGCTTCCAGCTTTGTATTCAGAAATTCTGCTTGTCACACAACAATACACTCTGGCGCCTCTCACTTCTCTGCAACTACCAGACATTTGCATGTCAATAACATCATTCTACCACTGTGCTTTTGGCATCTGCGAAATACTCTGCAAGGAAGCCAAGTAGTCGCAGTGTTTGAAAGGAAACATCACAATAATGTGTCGTGTGTTGCCGCTTTCATTAACATGTTATTTTCTCAAAATTCACCTTGGTTTAATTGTTCATCAATCACAATTAAGGACTCTCAGGCGTATGATTTAGGGCCGCTTAAGAAGAACAGCTAACATTTAAGTACATGTCTCCAGGGAGAAGGTGAAGCTATTTCTAAGCTGCTCTATATGCTGCAGTGGAGTCCCGTTCCAGCAACAGCACGCTTGTAGAGACTCTGATGCTTTCAGATCAAAACATTTAAATTGCCGTAATTTATGTTCTCGAAGTAAGTCTTGAGTCGGACATCATATTTTACCTGAATGTGGAATATTGCTGTTTCCAAATTACCGCTGCAAATGTTAAGGTACTTAAGGCATTATTAGCTCATTAATTTAACAAGTAGCATCTGGGTCATGTCTCTGCTTCCTATATGTATAATTCTGTAAGTCGTTCGCACCGAATGATAAAGCTGATCTTTGGATTCTCAGTCAGAGCCGCGGCCTACTTACCTTAAATTACTGCTCTTATTTAGCTCATTAGGCCACGGAGAGATTCATTTTCCCAGCATACTTACAGTATATGTTCATGCAGATGCACAAAGCCACAGTGGTGCCCCAGAGGCCTTCTTCATCTTCGTCTTTTTTTGCAAAAAAAATTAATGAATTTCACATTCTTTTGGACAAGATGATCTGAATTTTTAATCTCCGTCTTGAGAAAACATAATTCAAAATGCAGTGGATGAAAGTGGTGAATTACATGCACTCAGCACAGGACTCCACTGCTTTTCTGAAATTTTTTTTTATTTTTTTTGGGGGGGGGGATCAGCTCTTCAAACCACTGTGGCATTATATGGTTTGCAATGTTCCTGTGTTCTTTTGTTTTTTGCTTGTTATTATTTTTTATTGGAAGATGGTGGGTGTTTGGGGCATTTGGAAGAATTTCTTTTGTCTGCTCCTACTGGGAGATATCTACTAATGATTCCTATGTCAAATGTGTATTTTATGCAGTTTGTTACTTTGTTATTAAAACTGTTCTTCTTCTTTAGCCAGTCTTTTGTTTTTTTTTTTAAAGCACTCCTCAGTCTGAGTTCATTTTAATGCGTATTAGTATTTGATACTGGCACTGCAAATGGTTTTTTGTAGGGCAACGAAGGAATGGTTGCTTTAACCCAGAGTAGAAGAGTCAATACTGGCCATAGGAGCTGATCCATCTAAGATTTTATAATGTGGTGCCAATGAACTAGGAACCTTGATTGCGAGAGATCAACTCTCTGTTGTAATTACCAGCCAGACCTCAATTAACTCAAAGCAAACCCTCAGTTCAAGTCTATATGTTTGTTAAGTGTTAATAGCTGCTTTAAGAAAAATGTTTCCCCACTCCCATCCACTTAGGCCAGTCTGATAAATGTGCAGAGTACTGCATATTGTTAGATGCATTACTTAAAATGACATACTTTAAGTATTCAATACAGAGTTTAAATTGGAAATAAGCCATTTATCCCCACCAATATCCCCATTAATCTCTATAACTATAATCAATCAGTGCAAATTTAAGCGTTTTCTTCTCAGGCACTAACTGCCAGGGAACTCCAGGACAAGCAGCATTTAGCCAAAAGAGTGCAGCAAAAGTAATACACAGCAGTTCACATTTGAAGCAATGGTCATAAACTTACACTTGCTTTATATACGTAGTGCCATGCCGGTACTGTTCAGGTTCCTTGCTCTTGCCTGAATTTTATTAGGAAAGAATCCCAGAAGGCTAAAAATCCATCCTCTTTTCCACTGTAAGCCAGAAATTGATGTTTGTGCTGCCATGTTATACGTGCTGTCCTCACAGTGGAGGAGATGAAGGAAGCTGTTTGAAATATCTGCTGAATTCTCCTTGGTATGCTCGAGTGGTTCCTCATGCGTTAAAGCAAGCCCAATCACATGAGTTTTCCACTTCACAGATGTAAGATGATTTGACCAACTACAGAAAACAAAACATTCAGAAAAATGTTCGTTGTAGTAAATTGGACATCCCATGGTTGCATTTCTAATGCACTGATTTACTTAGTCAAGTAGCTAAATGACTACCCACCAACCACCTAAATGAGTGATTACATTGTTTTCTACACCAAAATTATAAACACTCAACAGGCATTTTGCGATGTTCCCCTTTTCAGGTGCTCAGTGAAACAAAATCAGCCAATCAGAGGCAACTCAGTGCATTTAGGCGTATAGATATGATCAAGACAAAATCCTAAAGTTCAAACTGAGCATCAGAGTCAGGAAGAAAGGTGATTAAAGTTACTTTGAATGTGACTGTTCGTGCCAGCAGTAGATCAGCAGCTGCTAATGAGAATATGTTATGTTGTGTGATCAGCAGATCTACTGGGATTTTCCCACACAACTATCTCTAGGATTTACAGAGATTAGTAAAAAAAAGAAAGAAAAGAATATCCTGTTTTCAGAGCGAAAATGTCTTCTTGATGCCAGAGGTCAGAGGAGAATGGCCAGAGTGCATCAAGCTAGGAAGCTTGGTCTCAAAGCAGTTGGACTACAGCAGCAGAAGAGCACATTAGGTACTACACCAGTAAGCTAAGAACAGGAAACCGAGGCTACCATTGCCACAGGCCTCATAAAAGTTGGGCAAAAGAAAACTGGAAAGCATCCCCCAATAAGTCACGATTTCTGCTGCAACATTTGGATGGTAGTGTGAGAATTTGGCATCCATCCTTGTATCAACAGCTTAGGCTGTGATATGATGGTATGGTGGTGGTGGTATAACGGTATTGGGATATTTTCTTGGTAACACTTTTGACCAATTAATACCAAGTGAATATCATTTAAACACCACAGCATACCTGAGTATTTTTGCTAATGATGTCCATCCCTTCATGTCCCCTGTGATCACATCTTCTAATGACTGCTTTTGGAAGCATAAAGCTCCATGTCACAAACCCCCAAACAACCGCAGACTGGCTTCCTGAAGATGACAATGAATTCGTTGTACTCAGCTGTTATCAGATCTTAACACCTTTGCGAGGTGGTGGAATGGGAGACTGGTATCATGAATGTGCACCCAGCAAATCTGCAGCAAGTCTGTGACTCGTTCATATCAATAGGGTCTAAAAATTCTGAGAAATGTTTCCAGAACTTAGGTTAAATCTATGTTATAATGAATTAAGGTTGTTCTGAAGGCAAAAGGAGATCTGAATGAGTGAGATGTGCCTTGCTAGTAAAAGGGATAGTGACGAGTATAATATGTGTTTTTAGAATAATGATAAGCATTTAAGTGTATGTTGCATATTGCTAATGAGAATATGTTATGGTGTGTGACTTTGCCTGCAACAAAGGCATCTTCAACTTATAAGATCAACCTTAATACGTAATTACACAGTTATGCAGTGAAGAGTGAAAAGCATTATATAAACAAAATCACAGGATTTTAATTATTATTGTTACAGTCATTACTTAACTGAGGCCACCTTCATCTTCTGCTCTTTGGTAAGCAATGCTATGAAACTGTGTTGGCAGGGTGATGGAAACTGCACACAAAAGACTTTGTCAAGAGAACAGATCTCTCCCTGCAATCGGCATCTGTGGGAGCTTGGATAATGAGTATGCCATGTGTAAAGTCTTAATGTGTTTACATACAGCTAGATTAGAGACGGACCCAATACTTGCCCCTGCGGTTTCTCAACGAATCCCTGTGGGCTTCTTGAGTGATTAGCTACTTTAAGATTTTTCAGTAGGAGTGTCTTGTGGGACTCTGTAGGGGATCAATAGGAGTTGGGATGATGAACTGTTTGGGAAAGTTACGTATATATCATTTTTTTTAAATGTAAACTCCTCCGTCCTTTCCCATCTAATTGAGATGGTTAGCTCTGATTAATATTCCTGTACCCCCACATATTGTTTCCCACATCATATTACTTACTAAACTGTATCTGACACTGAGAGGCATACACACACACACACACACACACACACACACATTCAAGTGAAAGAGAGAGAGGGAATATAGATGTAAGAATGGGCTCTCTGCCTCGACTCGCAGCTTTAAAACTTCTAGATCAAATCTGTCCCTATCATTTAAGTCTCGAAGAGCAAACAGTTGTTTCAAGCACCGTCAGCAGTTAACAGAATGGCCATTATTTATTTGCTGTGCAGCCGCAGAATTCATCTCAACACATGCTCACCTGGAATCTGTCTTTATTTGGCTTGCCAAGCCGATCTTCCTGCGTTACTTTGGCTGCTCGGCTGGTAATGATAGTCATGGACACCTTTATCCAGCACTTAGGAGAAGGGGTGGAGACGCACAGCTTAGCAGGTGGCCACAGCCGCACCATTGTCGTCTCCCATTTGCTTCTTTAAAAATATGTCAGCATCACCGCGGTGATTAGCAGTCAGTATGTGCCGCATTTTTGTCCTTGATTTAGTGCCAAATCTCCTAAGTAATAATGACTGCACAACTCTGTGTCTGACGAAAAAAGGAAGAGAAGGGAAGAGTGGCCCCTTATTGGGGCGGTCGTGGCTCAAGAGTTGGGAGGTCGCCTTGTAATCGGAAGGTTGCCGGTTCGAGCCCCGGCTTGGACAGTCTCGGTCGTTGTGTCCTTGGGCAAGACACTTCACCCGTTGCCTACTGGTGGTGGTCAGAGGGCCCGGTGGCGCCAGTGTCCGGCAGCCTCGCCTCTGTCAGTGCGCCCCAGGGTGGCTGTGGCTACAATGTAGCTTGCCATCACCAGTGTATGAATGTGTGCGTGAATGGGTGGATGACTGGATATGTAAAGTGCTTTGGGGTCCTTAGGGACTAGTAAAGCGCTATATAAATACAGGCCATTTTATTGCTCACTACACTGGTTCCCAGCAGGAGCCTTATGATGCCGCAGTTTGGTTTTGACATTTTGTGAATGTTGTTTCTGAAACATGCCAATCTCATTGATTTAATATGGCATGCTATTTTTGTCGAGCCCAGGAGCTTATGTAAAGAGTGTGTCTGTGAGCTAACACATGCACAGTGCATACATTCATCACTGATTTTGGTGTGTAAAGATCCCTTGCATATTTGAAACAAACATGTGTAAGCAGACCATTTAGAGAGATATGTATTTTCCACAGTATTGAAAACAAAGAGACCAGAGAGTAATCCTGTCATAAAAAGAGCTTGTCTGAAAAAGTGGCCTTAGCATCTTTTGGTAGCACAAATCAAAGGTGAAGACAATTTTAACAAGTTCAAGCTAAAGTTACCACCTGGATACTTTGGTCTGCTTTCCATTATATTGACTGTTCCTTAAAAGAACAAGAGTTTTGTCTATAAAATAGGATTAGCTCATTCAGTATAATGATTTAAATGTCCGCTCATTATTTATTTACTTATTTTGCCCATCCTTTCGTGACAATGCCAAGGTATTACAATGATTTACATAATTATCCAGGTAGCACACAACATTGCTGTTCGTTGATAGACAAGCTCTGCCTGAGTTTTTGAAAGTTTTCCAAATGGCATAGGCTCCAGCCCCCGTGCAACCCTGAATTTGATAAGTGGCAGAGGATGGATGGATGAATGGATGGATGGATGGAAAATAGTAGCACTCTGTCTTAGATTTTTGCTCCTCCCTCTGGTTGACCATGAGCATGTTATGTCACACGGGTAATCAAATGTGCAACTCAGAGAATCTGAGTTGAATTGGCTATCTTCGATTGATGCTTTAAAACACTGACCTTCAGTGGGCTGCCCTAATCATTTTTTTGCATCGCATTACATTGTCCCTCGGTTTCCATGTAACAGCGCTGCATTTGTAATCACTGATTACACCCTCTGAGGTCGGGATGGCTCACTTCATTTGAAGTTAGATGTTCCAGAAGACTAATGCAGCTTTTGTTAATGCTTTTGTTGCAGACTAGTTACTATAATAACAGAGTGTGGCGAGTCAGATGCCCCATCTACTCAGAACTCTTATTGGTTCCTTTTTTATCAGAGTCCATTCAGCCTCTCTCTAAGGGATGTCGGAGCGTAGGAGTACATTTGGCTCAGACTTTTATTGCGATGCAGAAATCTCTCTGCTGTAGGAGAACAAAGGGTCTTCTACAGTAAGTGTGCATGGCTCTGGACTCAGACCAATATAAAGAGAAATAAAATGTGTTTTTTTTTCTCTTCTATACATGAGATCTGTACTCACATGATGCACCAGTGTGGCCATTTTGAATAATGCTAAATATGATTTGGACTGCCAGAAATTTCGCATGTCCCATTAATCAGTCACTGGAGAATTGGGGAGGAGGGTGTTTAATGGCATGTACTTGGTGGAGTGCCGTCTTGCATTAAGGGCTAATAACCTGACTTAGAGTCAGCACAGCACCCACCTACCCATCCTCCCCCCCTCCTTCCGCCTCCATCACTCCAGCTGTATTTATTACGGGCTGCAAGGCCACAGTGATGAGACGATCAATATTTCTGGGATGATGAGGGAGAACTCATGCAATCGCTCTCTCTCTCTGTTTCTCCCTTGGCAGTGCTTCAGCAGGTAGAGAGATCAAAGCCGAGGACCTCTGAGATGCTGTTGGAGAAGAGACTGATGAAGTCCTCTGTGCTGTGTGTCCTCTAAACACACACACTCCATCACAGTGTCCTATGTCCTTGCTATGTCCTGATTAAAAAGTTTGACCTGATGTATTTTATCTTGACTAGAATTAGTCCCATCACTCCTATTCTCAGACGGTGTGAGAAAATCCAAACAGAAAATACTTCATTTAAAATTGCGATGGAAAATTGACTATCTGTGTCTGCAAATGTGTGAATGGATGGCCTTTATGAAGCCTCCTTTGTCAAGCATTTCTGTTTTTTCAGGGAATCAATATGTGGAGCTTTTTTGTGGCATAACTTGAAATCAAACACAAATCATGTGCAATTGAAGCAGAAACTGTTTTTGAAAAACAACCTGACATATAGGCCTGGTCATTAGCTTTCTGTCATTAGAATTTAATAGTACTTAAATACTTAGCTTTAATGCAATGTATCCTGCCGTTATGAAGATTAGAATACTAGGAAAAATCTGTTTTAGAAGTAGTTTCATTGGTATTTATTTGACCTTGTGGTAATTTAAGAGTATAGTTTGTGGTGCTTTTGTTTTTTTTAAAGGATGTCGACATTTTATTGGTATTAATAGGCTGAATATGAATAAGGTGGAGTGATTGTTAGACATACAGCAAATTTATTTTAGTGTATCTCTAAAATATATATCTATATAGTAGGATTTTGCACAAGGCTGTTGTGTTAAATAGACAACAAATCACTTTTAAAAACAGGAAAAAATATCATCAGCAAGCTGCTGTGCATATTTACGGTATAATGCACTATTTTTTCTTCGGCGAACACAAGAGCAAACGTTAAGCTTAAATAATTTATTTAAGTGCTGTTATTTTGAGTTTAGTTGTGTTTAAGCTTTAATTACTGGAGATGCAGAGCATGGTTTCTTGGTCAAGAAAATAAGCCACAATGACCAAAACACTTAGCAGTTGGTTAGTTCTCGTCTTGAATATGGCAGCATTCCCATAACGGTGCAGTGTAAAGAGCGGAGGGAGTGTAGCGAAGGTGATTTCTTGTCTTAGTTCAAGTACATGTTATTAGATTTTACAGTAATAAACTTTTCTGTATGGTTGCAAGCAAGCTATCAAAACTATAATGTTAGACTTGTATTGTACTGTGATTTTTCTATTCTTTTACAGTTATAAGCTGTTGATATAGAAAACAATAACTGCAAAATAGCAGTTCAAATTTGATCGCTGTAGCTGCTGGTGCTTTGCTGTTAGTTAATGGGGAAATTTGTAGTTTTTATTTATCATGCTTTTGCAGGTTAGTTCTTATAGTGCTGTGTTTTAACAGTATCTGATTATGTTCAAGTGTTTCACATTAGCTCGGCCTTTGAATGCTGTGGAATTGGTTTATTGCAGGTCCATGTCTTGTGTAAAATTTACATAATAAACAAAATGTTTTATATAAAACACAAACACACACACACATATACATATATATACATGAGTGAAGTGAGATAGGTTTTCTGCTTCTGGTACAGGGATCCTACTGAGCAGTGACCCGACTTTGCCAGATTGGCTTTTTTTTAATTTTGAAGCCTTTTCCACCCCCCCCCCCACCCCCCCAGCAATGAATACCTTTTAGTCCCCACACTGGATATGGATGGGTTTTTTTCGTGTATTATCATTTAACAGGGACTCTGTGTGCCACAATCTCTGAGCAGAATTGTCCAGCACACATGTTCCATTTATCCAAGTGTTATTGAAAGTGGCCTGATTTTGAGTATTTACTAAATATGTGCATGCACGTATGCATTATGTTTTTGATCTGAAGTGAGGTTTTGCATATACAACTAAGCATATAGATTTCACCGGCAGACTGTCTGCTGATCCACAGCTGCGGCGGATGGTAATAGCTGCCTAGCGATAACAGCACCTCCAGAAACGTCAGGATTGGTTTCTCTCAGCGGTTAGGTGCCCTCCAACGGCTGCTGATACATTATAAATCATTTACACAGTCATTTTGGAATGCAATATCCTCCTCTAAATGCTGGCTTTTCTTCTCCATTGTTATTAGAGCAAACTCTGCAGTAGGCACACAAGGTTGAGAGGGACCCTAAGCCACAGAAATTGAAAATTGATCAAGCAGCGTGGGAAGGTGTTGTTACTGGTTCACCCTGGTACTGTTGATTAGCATTTGCAGCGCTGTCACTGGAGGGACCTGCTGCCTGTAGCGAACATCCTCCCCTCCCCCCTTTTGTGTTCATCCCAAAAAGTGATCTCTTGAATAAGCAAACAATGAGAATGACATTTAATTTATAACTTGTGCATAACTACTCCAAAGGGCTACGCAGTGAAAAGGCTGCCAACATTAAAAATGACATGAAATTTTTAGCGTGTTATTATGCGTGTGTGACTCCCACTGCTAGTTTTACCACTGCCTTTTGTCTAAATATTAACCGTTAATATAAACGTCAGACTGTAAAGTAGAGAATAATTACCTAATGACAGCTGATGGCTTTCACACTTCAATTGTCCTGTTAGCATTATTTGGTACATCTTGACAAGTTACCCAACACTTAATTGCAATATCCAAGTCAAAGACAGGTTCTTGATTATATGGATTGATGATTGCACTAAGAGCTCTGTCATGTTTATGTGAGCTTTTTTTATGTCATGACTAAAAAATAAAAAAGGACTCAAAAAGTGGATAAAAATGACTGATTGAAAATGGGAGCAAACAGGTGGATTTTCAAGTAACTGTCATTAATTTTTCTGTCCTTTTTTTGTAGCACTGGTTAGAAGATCCGACGAGCAGAGGAAGGACAGTGAATAAGGACCTCGCCACAGACAGGAACTGCGCAACTTTTGACTGTCTCATCTGTAAGCTGGTGGGCTCCAGTATCCCAGCTGATGACTGTCCCTCAGGTGCCTGCACTACTGGGCTGAGTGGGAAGCCTGTGCATTTGCTGAGGGCGGTGCCCTGGCTTGTATGTTGGTCACTTGCACTTGTACTCGCTCACAAGGACCATGTGGTTTTCTCCCGGGAGAAATCGTTTCCCCTCGCAGAACTGGCACGGTGCCTATAATTGCACCAATTTCAGCGTGTCCTTGTGGGTGTTAAGTTTTTGTTGGTGCTTTGCGGCTGTGAGTGGTCAGAACTACCACCCCACTGTGAACACACAGTATGGGAAACTCAGAGGGGTGAGGGTCCCCCTGCCTAGCGAGATTCTCGGGCCGGTCGACCAGTATCTGGGGGTTCCTTACGCTGCCTCCCCCGTGGGAGAAAAACGCTTCATGCCCCCGGAGCCTCCATCTTCCTGGTCAGGAATCAAGAACGCCACCCATTTTGCTCCTGTCTGCCCTCAAAATATACACAATGCCGTGCCAGAGATAATGATGCCGATATGGTTCACTTTCAACCTGGATATAGTTACCACATACATACAAGATCAACATGAGGATTGTCTTTACCTAAACATCTATGTTCCAACAGAGGATGGTGAGTGTGTCGAGTACACAGGAAGAAACCAAACCTCTCCTCCTCTTCTTTCCTGTCTCTGCTTCCCACTTCCTTCTGTCTTCTTCTCTAAGATTTTGTGCCACCTTTGTTTTTTGCGCGAAGCATGAACCGTTGTTTAGCGCATGCTGTGTCCGTGTCCATCATACGACATCCCATCTTGACTAGATCTCTCATTTAGTCTTTTCATCAACTCTCCCCTTCCATGCCACTGTTAGAGGTTCCTCTTTTGATGACTAAATGACTTCTTAAATATGACTTATTGAGAAAAATAAATAAAGAAAAACGAAATCTAATCAGACATGAAACAGATTGGAAATACTCGGTGCACCTTCCTACCCTCACCGTCTTGATTGTTCTGGGGATATTAGCAATTAGTAGCCTGCCTCATAAGTGAATGATCTTCTGTAGGGTTGGTGAAATATTCTGTCTGGTACATGAGAGGCCTGTGGCATCAGCCTGACCTATGTAAGACCCTTTACTCTCCTTTCTACTTCCAGTTTGTCTTTCCACAAAGAGAAATGCAAAAGGAGACTTTGTGCAAAAAGGCAAACACAGATTGGGAATTTGTGAAGACTGACATTGCTAAAAGTGTTTGATTTCTATATATCTCTTTTAAACAGACCCTATTCTTTATCACTTGAAGGAGAGCCACACAGGAAAATGGGCTTGAAATGTTAAGTGCTCTGAGCGTCGCACATACAACGTCAAATATCACTTAACAGATTCGGATGTGAGCTCCAATATCTTCCAAAACCTAGCCTCTCTGCCTTCCGTGTGGTCGTAATGGGTCTTAAATAGAAGTGCATGTGAATATGGGCTTCTTGTGTCCCAGGGTGCAGCAAATTCATTCCACCATTTTGGAATATTTCTGCAGCAACACCCCAGTTACTTTTTCAAAAGGTCCTCTGTTGTTCTTGTTGTTGATGAAGACCGGGAGGGTGGGAGGAGGAGGGAAAGAGGGAGAAGACGGGTTCTAACTCAGTCTGAGTTGTTGCATGTCACATGCGATCTTTTCCAGAGCTCTCTGTTATTTTGTAGTTTTTCCATTCATTTTACAGTCAAAAGAATATCCAAGGAATGTGCCAGGAAACCCAACAAGAAAATGTGTAGAAAAGGAGGTATGTAAAAAAAAAAAAAAAAGAAAAGAAAAAGAAAGAAAAAAGAAAAACATGGAACGAAAGGGAGGAATTGAAAGAGTGAAAGAGAGAGGAGAGTGATGGGTGCATCCTTCCAAAGCCGCCAATATCACCACCTATCAACTCCCAAATCAAAGTGCTAATTGGGATGAACATGGGACTTGTGACTCAGATCAACCTTGACATGAGTGTGAAAGATGAGTGAGTGGCTGTGCTGTGCTGCATGCCTGTGTGAGTAAGTGTGTGTGTGTTTAGGTTGTTGTGTTGTTTAAATGTGCGAGCTAAAGTCAAGGAGTAAAACTGCAGGTCTTCAAATAAGCGGCAGAATTTTTGTTCAGCGATAGATTGTGATGTCTACTGATAACCTGTGTTTTTTTTTTTCACAACACTGTGTGGATTGTTCATGTCTAAAGTGCATTTGTTTAAAGGTAAATACAACTGTTGATTAAATCAGAAGCATAAATGCCTTTTTAAATGAATATTATTATTATTTTAAACTATCCCTGAAATGTTAATTTGCTACTACAAGGAACTTGAGTCCCGTTTCAGACAGCACTTAAGCGGCTTATTGAAAGTATTCGTCAAGCACGACACCTGAAAGCACCCCAGCATCAGCGGTTGATTTAATTTTCTACAAAAAAAGTGTAACGCCACCTCTATCTCAAATTGATTATTCCCATTGTTCAAATAAGGGGCGGTGGGGTGTTTTACTGGCACGACAGCTTTGATCTATCCGTGTAGCAAATGGCCTCACGCGCAGCCACGGAAAAGCACATCACAATTTTATTAGCAGCGGCTAAAGCACAACCACTCTTGACAAAAGAGTGTTAATTTTCCCAGCTTTCCCTTAAGGCACCGGGGGCCCTTCCAGGTAGCCTTAAAGTTGTGATCCTGAGCATATCTCGCTGCACAGTAAAGATTCCGTTTCAGCTGGGAGACCTCTGCTGCTGATTTCCACGGAGACAGGAGACAGCTCTTGGCCTCACTCTGTGCCTCGTACATTCAGCTTTGGTAAACCAATTTTGTTCGAGACAGACTAGCCCTTCAGGCAGTTCTGCTTCTGAATTAGTCCCAGTTGTGGAATATACACAGAAATATCTATTTAATATTCCCCTTCCAGTTGGAATTTTTCAATTATCTTCCCCGTGTTTGGTAATGAGAAAATGGTTTATCATAAGTTTTATATGTTGGTTGTTCTGACATATTATTGTGCAGAGAGCTGACTGTTGTATAGTTCCTCTGTTGTTATAAACACAAAGTTCATCATTTTCAGTCTCCATGGAAACACTTTATATGAGATTCACCTTTTTTTTAAACTGCTTCCACTAATCATAGCTTTTGCTGACTCACCCAAGAAAATGGAGCATAATTCATTCTTACCAGGCACACTTTGGTTTCGGTCATAATAAAATAAATAAATAAATAAATACTTCCAACAAGGGCGTTTTTTTTAAAAATTGGAATTCGAAGAGGAAACAGTTCATGAGTCATGTGAATGATAATATATATTTTTAATTGTTGTTTTTTAGTTCCTACTTTTGGTTAAATCCTCTCTGTAAAATTATAAGTAAATACACTATAACCAAGTGTATCTCTGTGCATGTACACAGATATACACACACAGGGTTTTATGTTTTTGCAGTACAGACCGGTATAATGCAGTAGAGTCATACACACTGTTCATATTCAGTACCAATAACGTCTCCACTACCAATTTTCCAATCTGTAACCGTAACTGATTTTCAGAAAGAAAAATGGTGATTCTGGATGAAATGGTTGTGTGATTGTTGCCAAGCAACAGTATGCAGTTGTGACAGGAGCTGAGTAAAAGGCATGAAGCACCTTTGCTGTAGTGGTGATGCTGATCAAGTGAGAAAAGTACAAATCCCTAATCGGATGTGATCATAATAAGATTCCTGCGTGCATGAGGTAAAGTCTTCCCATACGATGACTCAGAGAGTGTTTTGCATAGTAAAACCACAGTGAAAAAAAATAATGGTTAAATAAGAGGTTATACAATTCAGTTATAAGGGATTCATTTCCAGCAAACAATAGAGAAAGCCTATCATATGGATTCTGCGCCATTAGCGTCCTGCAGAGCATTGTGCAAGTAAAACATCTGATGCACTGATATCAAAGCTGCAGCTCATTTTCCTCCATTAAACAGAGGGAAAGCCTTTAAACCTCTCTAGCAGTGCCCTGAACAAAGATCAAAGAAAGACTCCTTAAATAAAAAAATAACATAAAGCTCAATACAGATTGCACTAGCTGTTTATTTTTTCAATACCAGCATGGTTGATTGTTAGAGAGAGCGCAGGTTTTGCAGCTAATTTTGACGGGGCTAATTCACCAGAGCGTTTCTCTTTGTTCATAAACACTCTGATGTTTGCACTGACCACAGTGTTGCTCTAGAAGAGCAAGCGAGAAAGACAGAGATGGTCTCTGCCCTCTACCACAGCACCGCACATCCAAGATGTCCGAGCAGGTAGCGTTTGAGGTCATGTGTAGGTGATCTAATGTGCAACATCAGCACCGTAGCCCACTGCTCACTCGCTCTCTCTGATGTGGCCTTACAGCACGTACCGAGAGCATGGAGCAGCGACGGTGCTGGAGACACTGGAGCCTTGGTTATATCACTCAGTCATTTTCCTGCTCTGAGTCAGAGTGAATGGAGTGAAGAGGAGGGTAATGATGTGCGGGGACACAGCTAAGCAGTATTCAGCCCCAGAGTGCTAGATTGGCTGCAGATGGGTCAATTTTGTGAGGACAAACCCGACGAGGTCAATGTTTATCTGTAAAAGAGCTTTGCATTGAGAAATTGATCGACAAACATGAAAAAAAAAAAGACCTGTAAATTCACATGCTTTCAACGAGGTGGAGTTCTGGTTATAATACGCTCCTGCTGCGCCGTGCGCTTCTTGTTTGTATAATGCTCACATTATTTCGTACCAGGTTTTACAGCGTGTCGCTTTCATTGCTTGCAGCCTGCCTGTAAAACTCGTCCTCAGAGTCCTTCATGCTCACGTCTCTGTATAACGCTGATTCTGAGAGACACTCTGAGATCAACCTTTCCGACTCCTAAATTCATCCCTCATCATGAGTCCATTTGAGATAAGTGCAGCAAAATCTGTTGTACTTTTTGGCTTGATTTGGACCACTCAACTATCATTCCTATGTAGCCCTCACAGGCAGCAGGCTGCCATGTGTTACTCAGCTCAGCGCCAGTACTGAACAGTCCGATCGGTTGCCAAACCTGTAGATTAACTACCCCAGAAGAAACATGGTACAGTTTTTTTTCCATCTTACCAGATGACCTCCAGATGCTAGAAAGATGTGAAAACTGTATAAGAGCCCCAGTCCTGGTTAGACTGCAGCAGGGCCGCAGCAAACAGTAACACACCATGGTAATCCTGTTGGTTGGCCGACTGTGCTTGCCTCGAGGAAGGAGGGGCTGCTCCCTGAGTGCTGCCGAGAAGATCTGCACGCCAAGCAGACAGGGCGAAAACTTTCCAAGAAAACAAGAACAAATATTGGCTTGTGTGATTCGAAAACAGAGCAGATGGCCCATGTTTTTGTTTTAGAGAAAATTGCTCCTATGATCTTTTACAATTATCTATCTGGGATGTTTGATGACCCCAGTGAGGGAAGGCTGTTGCCGGCCAGCAGATGCAATCGCGCTGACTTGAGATGCAAAGCATGACCTAAGCAGGAAGTTCCTATTCAGTGGCCTCCTGCTGCTGTGCTGTCCAGCTTCCCCAGTCAATCCAAGGCTCAATATCTCTGTTCTGTTCTTTGTTTATCCCAAATTAAAAAGAAATGGTGGACACAGCCTGTGGAGTCTTAAAGCCCATTTAAAGAGGAAAAAACAATTTGTTGCATCTCCTATCTCTTGTTAAGATAGACCGAGCTTCCACAGCCCCTCGGATTTCCTCTTAAGTGTGATAAATTATTCACACGCATGTCCCTGGCCACACTGTGACATATAATGTTACACGTAAAGAATTCAGTCTTCCAAATTTGGTATCTTAAAAAATTGAGCAATACTTTCACACATATCATGCATTTGTAATTGCGCACCTGTCTGTGTGTTTGGGAGGGATAAAGAGATTAATGGTGCCTTGCGGACTTTACTTGTAAGCAAGCACCACAATGCGTTGCTATTTGTCTCCTTGAGGTGTAAGATAAATATTAAGGGGAATTTATGATTTTTAAACATTTAAAATGAACCATTGTTCACATTTACACTTGCTTGTTAGCTTGCGGTCTTCATCTTTACTGCCTTCGCAGGGCTGGAATTGCAGTGCACACGTACTCGTGTGTAGGGACGTATAGTGATACGAATATATCCAGCGATACCAGTGCCGTTATTGATTTTGCTTACGGGTGTGTTTATTAATTTCCATATTGATTCCCCATTGTGTTAGGTTGCATTTATACTCAGAAACCCGCGGCCTCTGTGAAACTTGTCCCTTTCTATTATGAAGCTGTCGTCGGGCAGAAAGACAGCTTGCTGGCCTTTATTTGTTTTGGGAGTTTTTTATTTAGTTATTTATTTATTTTTGTCAAATTTTTTGGAGCAGCTGAATCACAGTGTGAGTTTTGGCTGTCCTTTACAGCAGGATTACAGCCTCCTTAACCTTTTAGCTGCATTCTCCATCATTCTCTCTTATGTGTCCCTCCCAAGCTGTGCCTTCACCTCTATGTAGGAAGACAGATTGAGGGAGATGAAGACAGACAGACAGACAGACAGACAGACAGAGAGGGAAAGAAAAAAACAACAGAAAGAGAAAAAGAGAGAAGAACAAGGGAAAACGGCCACCTGAGGATTACAGACTGAATATAACTGCTCTAAATTGTCAAGGCTGCAACATTTCACATTTCACTAAGTCCCTTTCCACATTCTGACCTTTCTGATATTTAACTCCAAGGCCCATCTATTGTCAGCGAACCTTTTTCCAGCAAAGGAAAGGCAGTTAACATTCAGCCCTTCCACGATGTATTGAGTGAATTGTGGATTCAGTCAAGAAGCCTCCAGAGTGTGAGAGCACTCTGTATCTTAATGTCTGCGTGCAAGTGCGTGGGTGTATGTGTACATACGTACGCATGCTTGGGTTTATTCATGTAAAACTATATAGCAAACTAGGCTGTCTTTATGAAATGTTTCATTTTGATTTCCTCCGTGTAACGAGTAAGCCCAATCGAGTGCGATTTCGTTTGAACCCGATTTGATAAATGCGACAGGTTTCTATTTTACCTGTCAAGGAACATGAATAATAGCTGTTATTCTACATGCCTGCCTGTTTTGAAGCAATGCAGGTTTAGACACCTGAAGGCCAGCTATTCAAAAAGGAAACTCGGCACTTCATTGTAGTTTTATTTTAATGGCGCACACTTTTCACTGTGGCATTGCTTCAAACATTCAAGGTCAAGTATAGGATCGCCGGCTGAGTCACTGCAGATGTCACGTATTTGCAGTCCCTGGTAAAGATCCAGCGATTGACACACACACGGGCTCACAGACAACAATTCAAAATGACGGAGCTCACTTGTCGACACCTGTGCCCGTCTTGAGGATTATTACTCAGTAACCTAATTGTTTCAGCATGTCGATAGCAAAGGCGTTCTATAATCACTGTGTTTCTATCATTTATAATTCATAGCAAGGCCTGAAGCTTTTTATTTATTATTTATTTTGTAATTAAATCTGTATTTGTTTAAAGACAAGTAGCCCAAACCAAGTGTCCCTAGAGAGGCCTTTAGGTTACATAAACCCTACAGCAAATACAGAACCCACTGCACAGACTCAACAATAAATAAGTATATATATATATGCACGTTAAAAAAAAATGCAAAGCCTGAGCAGATTGAAGGGACAATACAAAACACAAAGCATGATGCAATATGAAATGAGAATTTCCATCTTTAGAAGCTACAACAAAACCTATTTGTACAAAAGAGGATTTACGGGGCACCTTACAATTACAGCCAGATGCTCCACACACTACTTAGCCCAGAACTCATTATTTATGGGGCTGATATTAGCAAATGTAATAAAATGATGGAAGCGAAACTTATTTCATTTCTTGAGAAGTCGGCGGCGATGATCTTCAGACTAATTTCAAAGAGAAAAAGCAAGCAGCCTCTGATGAGTCTAAATGTTTTTGTTCGTTTGCAAGTTTTCTTGCTATTTTTGGATGCGTCTAAAATCTAACGTTTGAATAATGCAAGGTTGAGATATTTTATGTCTCAAATCTGTTCAATACAGTGCCTATTAATCTTTAGTTTAAACCCATTTATTTTTATTGAGGCCCAAGCCCCGGAAGAATTGTTTTTCATGCTGAGTATAAAACACCAGTTTCCGAACCATGCTGCTGTTAAATGACCGGATTTATGAGCGGATCACCGCCATACATTTAAAAACTTGTTTCAAGACAAGTTTTTGGTAAGTGGGTCATACTGTATATATAAAGGTGACATAATCATCGTCTACTGTTCTAAAGATAAGATTTAAAGATACCAAAAATAAGTTTATATCAGATAAATAAAAACTGGGAGGGTTATGATTAACAATACCACGATTCAATGTGTGAAACGCCTTTTTAAGATCCAGAGAAAACTGCACAGAGTTCTTCACTTTTATCAAATGATGACTTAAGTTGTTCTATAAAAAAAGCAATTAGCAGTCTCTGTGGAATAATTCAGGTGGAATCTAATGGCTGTAGATAATGGTTTGACTCTACTTTCTTCGTGGTGAGCTACAACTTTTACTGAAGATTAGAAAATACAGGTACGATACTAATTGACTATAATTGTATGTCTGATGAGCTGCTCCTGATTTATAAATTAGCATCACTCTGCCTTATTTTAAAAAAAGGTCCTGATGATAATGGAATGGTTGACAAAATCCATAATAGTTTGTTTGTTTTTTTTTACTTTTGTAAAGGTAGTGCACTGGTTTTAAAATAAATGAATTGATTAGAAAAGCACTTATAGTTACCAACCAACTGACCCCCAGTTTTATGTTTACTCATTGTTGGCTGTAGCTGTGTAGTATTTATTTCCTTTTATTGCTGGGTTAGGGCTATGATACTGACAATGAGTTACAGTATAAGCAGCATGTGCCTTAAATCTTGTATAACACGGGTCTCTTACACTGTAGACTTTATTAATAGAGCTATGTTCATGAATTCATTGAACTTCGCTGGACCAGGTTAAACATTTTTTATTTGATTGATTGCTATTCATTTTTAGTAATCAGTTTATTTATATAGAACTTAAAGAAAATCTGCCAAAAAATCTGATTAAAAAAATACAATAAGAACATCACCCTTAACAAGTTCCTGCCTAAAATTGTCCCATTTTACAACAATTATTATATTGTGTATAGCTTTAGGTTAACAGTTAACTTCAGTTAATTTGATGTTGTAGACAACACTTCATAAGAATTAATTTGTGCCCTGACAGATTTTGTGATTTGCATGTCATCTTTAATAATTTGATAGGGGTCAAATGTTGTAATTGACATTTGAAGTGTTGACCGATCGTTGTTATAATCACCAAAAAGAGAAAGATTTCAGATTTAAGGTTGATTGATTTGTGTAATCATTAACAACACTGTCAAAAGCAGGAGGATTTTATAAAATCATAATCCAAAAGACCACTTAAGACAAAAAAGTAATAGCTATTAAGAATTAATAGCAAGAATCAGACACTATTACAATTGTTGAATATTTATTGAGTTTCCAGTGGAGATTATTGCTCCCTCTCCTTTCCTAGTTTTCCTGTGCTTCCAGTTTGTACCCAGGGACATACATTAATAACAGCTTTGAATCAATTAGCAATGTCTTATTTAATCATGTTTAGGAAATAAACTGCAAACTCTAAAATGTCTACCAAATATTCCCTTTGGTTTATTATATATAGGTCTCATATGACTTTTACATAATTGATGAAGTTTATGTTCACTCAGTAATCTTCTCCTGCAAATACTCATTTGAGACTTTGTCCAGATCTCCTATCATGCAGGTCCCTCTTTGCGCCTTATTCTTTAGCATTTTGAGACAGCGAGTGTTCTCCATGTGGCTTCCTTTTCCCTGTTCGACAAAGCTGTTGTCACTCTCACTGTTATGTCCCCCTCATGTGACTGCATCTCCACAGTTGCACCAGCCACTGCCACCTGCCTTCAACCAGAACCAAGCCAGACCAAATTCTGTCATTGTTTTCCAAGGTCTTCAACCGTGTATATGGCTGCTGCCAACCGGGTTGACAGTTGAAAAATCCTGTGCAGCTATTACAGTCACCAGTTCTACAACAGTGAGCCATGCCAGTAATAGCACCCACTGCCTAAAGGCCCCAGCAATGCCAGCCTGCTTACTGGCATCATTACTGTAGCTTGTGTTGTCTGAATTCTTGCAAAACTACTATTTAAATAAACAGTAGCCAGAACAGTATATGAAAAAAGAACTGGAAACAGTTAGCGTTAGCTAGTATTGTCTATGTGTCCCAAGAATCCATAAAACATAGTTGGAGTTGGCTTGTTGTTCCTTCTTTGTCAAGATGGTGTCATTATGTATCTTATTTCTTTGTACGAGTAGCCAGCTAATGTCACTACAGGTTGTGAAAATGCATTTAAAAAGGCAAAAAGAGAATAAAACAACATGATGGATGCCCAACAGGTCATGCTGATTTGTAGCTGCCTGACCTGCCGGTCTCCACCAAAGCTCTATATTCTGTTCAGGCTGTTAATCTTCTTGTAGGTTTCTAGAAAGCCAACATGATAAATGTGACATTTGATAACTTAATGGTAGCTGATTTCTACAAAGGGAAGTTGACATTAGCGCTACTTGAAGCAACACATTTGCTTCAGTAAGATCACTGTGCTGGCATAACTGGGCTGCTGACACAGAGGGCTCCAAAAATATATCCTGGCGCAGAAGTTACAACATATTCAGCAACATATTCACCAAGTAGCTGACTGGAACACCAGATTAATTATTTTGTTATACGAGTCCCACATTTCTGTTATTATTTGGCTGTAGATACAGGGTAGATGGGATTTGAGAACCAATGCATTGGAATACCGTGCCTCCAAGTTTAGAAATTCCCTTTATTAATACTGATATGTTTTTTTTCTGACTGTTGTGCATTGCAAAACAATGACTTCAAACGCATGGCAGCGGCCCCCATGCTGCTCTGTTTCTACTAAGCAAGTTGATGCTCAGTAAGGAAAATGATAAAGAACATACTAGTAGATTGGATATTGGCATTATTATTAATCAAAATCTCATCAATAACAAATCGGTGTTGTTCACCAACAGTCCACTTACCTTCTGCTGTCAACGAGATGACACAAATGTTGGCATTTAAGCTTAAAGTTGGTATATTCATATCATTATCTTTGTTTATCTAAAAGTAATATAGCATGATATACAGTCTGCATTATTCATTCACCCTATAATTGAAAAATGATGGGCAGATTAAACAAAGTCACTGTACCAACCATGGCTCCAGTTCAGAGCATAAATTTGCTCAGTAAATACATCACGCTCAGCCTTTTACATTATGCATAACACTGTATTGCATCTATCAATTAACAATGCATGAGGTATTCAAAGAGGACAACGCATTTATTCAAATAGAGCCTGTTTAACCAGTATCGATGAGGTCCACATTGCTTCTGACTTCTGTGAGTTATAGCGTTCAAGTCCGAGTCCACCAGACTGACTGCGTTTTCGGCATGAACGTTAGAAAAAGTTTCCTAATACTGTAAACTCTCCGTTACAGCAAATAGAGGATTGAGAGGTTCACGCTTTAACATTCGCTGAGTCTCGTGGTCTGAGTGCATCCACTTTTGTCTGCTGTGCCATTACTGTTTGCAACCTCTGTGCTTACTGGGATCTTCCCTACTGATCGGGAATCTACAGCACATTTCATGGTCCCCACCTCAATTTCCTCCAAGGTCATGAGAATAAAAAAAAGGATTACATGGGCAGAGACCAAAAATTCCCCGTGAAATCATGTTCATTGCCTGCAAATTGATGTTAGAAGATGTGGCATTTGTTTCACGCAAGGCCCAAGCTTATCACTCCTGCAAAAGCATTATTCAAATAAGTCATCTTCTTCGAATAATGAATGGGTCTGTTAATTCAATGTCAATCAGCCTATTATATTTTGTTATCAATTTGTATTCATTCTGGTCTTTCACTGGAGGAAATGCCCAAGGTCAATAAAAGCATTAGGAGTTGCTGTAGTGAGTACAGAAGAGGAGCGGACCTGAACAGGCATCAAGATAACGGATCAGGGCATCACCAAAGATCTGCAAGGTTTATAAAAGAAATAGAAAAGATTAGAAAACATTTTTCTATTTTATTTATATTCCCAATATGTTTAAAAGCTTGTGAGAGGATGATTGACTACTAAATGGATGGTTTTGATGGATTGCCCTGTTGACTAATCACTGCTGATATCCTTAGACTGTGCTGCTGGTGAGCCACAAAAATGACAAGGATGTCAAATGCTTATGGGAAATGGTAGGTGAAGATATAGCTTGCAGACCCAGGGGAGTACATTTATGTACTACTGCAAAACACTGCACAAGGACAAGATATTAGCGACTCTTTTGGGCAAAGAGACAGACAGACCAATTGCATGCATTGTTAGGATTTATTCAGATCTCAGCAGCTCTGGAGAAATTGCATTTGTAGTTTAAAACGTTTCCTTTCAAAAAGCTTCCTGATTTTCCTGTGCTCAAGTATCATTTTTCTGTTATCAAGTTACAAATTAATACCAAGGAGACTTCCTAGAGTCTCCTACAGTGTTTAAATGCACAAAATCCTCCAAAAACCAACATAAAAAGAAAACAAAAACTGAATGAGTTGGTGTATCTGTTCGCTTCTCCAACAGACTAGAAAAAAGTAACTCACATAAATAGGCTTGGGTTGTTTTTCCTGATAAATTTTAAATGGATTTTCTGAAAATGTCAGTGGTGTATGACTCTGCTACAGATACACGTTATAGTAGCAGTGAAGTTGTGTTCATATATAATTCTGTAAGATAGAAATGTTTGTTTTTTTCCTCATTGTAAGGTTGTTTTTTTTATGTTTGTAGTCCTGCAATTGTATATGCTCTCTGTGCAAAATGAAAATTGTGTGGGAATGTATTTAAATCAGCACTGTTGTAATTCGTGTGTACTTTTTGAAATGCCTCTCTTCCCATCTCTATTTTTCCAAACGTGCTATTTTGAATTTCCCTGTGCCTCTCTATGTCTCTCCCTGCTTCAATAACAGGGACCCATGCAAAAAAACAGGGCGAGGATTTATCGGATAACGACGGTGATGAAGATGAAGGTATTTTCCATGGTGATCAAAGATGGTGCATGATTTTCTTACAAAAATGACACTGTTTTCTGATCATTTATGGATTTTTTGTTTTGTTTTCTTTTTTTTGTTCCAATTCCAAATGCAATCATCAAGCACCCCTGTCACATTTCAATCTGTAGAGCAATGTAGTGAAAAAGAGTGCATGTGTGTGAATGTGAGTGTACGCGAAGGCTCTTGTTCCTAAGCATCTGAATTCAGTCAGTGAAAGGAGTGTTTAGCTTTAGAGGCAGATGGGATCTAGTAACTGTCTAGATAACCAGGCTCGGGTTGAATAATTTTAATATCTCACACAGGGACTGGAGCAACTGTTATTACAAGGGGAGAGTCGGTAGTTAGAGCCCCCTTTTAAGGTGTGGCCAGTAGCTGAATTGGTGGCGATAATGACAGAGGGAAAGTGAAGCAGCAGTGTAATATCAGACTGTTCACCCGGAGTGCCGGCAGATTTAGATGAGGAGCGGCAGTTCAGGAGTGCTGCTGGAGAGGATTAGAGGCGAGAGGTGTAAAAAATGGGAAGTTGCTGCTCAGCAATCGCATTGTTCGCTTTCCATATTTATCTTGGGATATTCCTGGCTCAGGGTGGATCTCTGCTGAGATTAGAATGAGAGACGATTCTTGTGCTGCAACAGAAACGGCTTAAGTGTCTGAATCTAAATCAAACCCTTGATATCGCCCCGCCCTTGTTCTCCTTTGCCATAGTAGGGCAGGTGATGCGAGCATGATGTCGGGTATCAAGGTAAACCCCTTGTTTTATGCTCCATTTGTTTGTTCTGGACAGATTGGATCTTTGCGCATGATGTGTATATTTGGTGAAAACGATTCAACTGAATCTGGAGGGAAGCTTTTTGGGACTTTAGCACATGTTAAGGACTGAATGTCACACCAAAGCGCCATGTCTTATCACTCATTTCTCTTAGATACTGAAAAAATGAGCACTGGATTGATCCTGCTTTGGGTTCTTTCCAGATATAGGGTCTCTTCTCACTCCTTGCTCAGTGGGCTGTTCTCTCAAAAAGGAGCCTCATGCTGGCCTTGATCACAGAACAGGAAGAGTTGCCATAGCACCACTCTGACACACAGGTGTTTCCTCATTCAAGCCCAGGGCGAGCTGTTGCAACCGAAGCCAAATTGCCTTCAGTCTTCAGCTCGACTGAGTGCGTATGTGCGTGCGTGTGGAAGGTTCTTCTTCCTTCAAGCAAACCCACATGTATGCAGCCCTGAGTCCGTTTAAAATTGCTGACAAGTGCCGATCCCTTTGTCTGGCAAGTCTATGCATGCGTACACAGTGGCTTGGTCTCCAAGCTGTTGTGCTAGACTAGCCTCACTGAAAATGTGACAAGTCTATTCTTTACTGAGCGCAACTAATGCTATTTACAGAGCATCACCGTAGAAGTACAAAACAGTCCCAGCAGAGCCTCTGAAACACTACTGTAACTAATGCCTGTGTGACAGAGTTGGCCATCAATCCCTAAACATGATCCAGAAGATTTTTATTGTTCCGCTGAATGTGTGGAACTGTCATGGCCCAACATATGAACACCGCTGTTCAGGGACTCCTCTTTGTTCCTCTGTAATTCCCCCCGCAGAGAGCTGATGCCTCAGGAGGAAAAGACTTTACTCCCTGAAGGAGTAAAGTGCACAAACCACAAAGTCCTTGTAAGTCCAACGCACATTTGCTCTCACAGGTAGCACTGCTATTATTACCAAAAACTGTGCCTACAGTCAAGGGATCACCAGTGAAATTTAAACATTTGCACTCAAGTTAAAGGGCAAGTAGAATCACAACACGAGCATGACTCGCACTCTCACCCGAGCTGAGCTGGTGCACATCTTATCCACACATTCTCATTCAGTTGCGAGAGCTACTGTCTTGCCTGCTTTCCCTGTCTAACCCCCTCCATCTCTCAGTCTGTTCCTCCCAGCATTACCATGTGGTCTCAGTTGGCTGTCTGTCTATCCTGGCCTAATTTGCTTCCTCCCTACAATATATCTGAACTGCCCTCCTCCCTGTTATAGCCCCTCCAGACATGTTCTCAAAGTCAAATCAAAATAAATATTGGAACAATAAAGAATTTCTTTTATTGCCAAAGAAATATAACGTATGGAATCGTAATATATAAATTTACAATAAAGAGGGTGGCTAACAGCCAGTAAAAGTATTCAAATGAGACGAAGAGATAAGAGCAATGAAATATGTAGTCTGGAATATATTATACTGCACTACTATTATATTGATGTATTTCTTTCTAAGGCTCCATGTTTTTAACATATCTGCCTGTTTATCCCTTCCTGTGTCTTGCTGTCTGTCCCTTTGTGTGTCCATCTGTCTGTCTGAGTAACATTCAACCCACTGGCACCCCCAAAGTGCATTCAAATTCTGCACAACACTCCCGCCTGCAAAACAAGCATGGAGGCCAAGTTGCTGTGATTTACACCAGCCCACAATCAAGACTCAATTTTACAGACGGTGTTATTGCACTGTAAAGGGGAGTGCAAGCTTTCAATCACCTACCTGCTGTTGTTAGATAAAGGTGGGCATGTAAATAGAGTAAGCGAGTCCATGTAGGGGCTAAATCTTCCAGGTGGAACATAGCAATGGTGCTGAGGTAGAGCGCCTAGTGATAGCCTGTGAGAAGCAGCAGTCTGCTCTCCACCTATGGACTGTCTTGCGCCACTGCTGCCTCAGCCCTATCCCAATGATGAAAAATAGAACTGTGTGTTTCTGTCTTTTGGCGCTTTGAGACTTAGCTCTAATCAGAAGGAATACCTCCACCGAGAGTGTGCTCGCACACACTCAGACATGTACGCTCGCATCCATTAAATCAGTGCACACACAAACTTGCTTGCTGCCCAGCTCTAGAAGCAAACACTTATGAAGACAGCGAGCACATGCAGATACACGCAGACTTACCCCCACCCTTAGAGATGCTCGGGCTGTGCCAGAGAGCAGAGCTGAGCTCCACCTGCCTGGGTATTACCATTAATTCCATCGCACAGGCCTGACTGGATCCCTATCCAGCAAAGCCCTCAGCTCAGCTCAGGCAGCCTGGAGAGTGGCAAATCGACAGTGGGGGCAATTCACACACCATTTTCTCTATTCTGCCACTATCCTATTCTCTCTGATGTGGCAGAGAAGAGGAATCATGCCCCTTGAAGCCCATTTATGCAGAGATCTTTGGAATGCTACTGCTCAGCTTCTTTCCAAGATAAGCATTGCTGCTAATGGCTGATCCACACGGGCATCATTTGAGCCATTTCAAAGGGTAGGAGAGCCAGACTGGTACTGTCATCTTTATTTTTTTCTTTGTCCTTTCCTCTTGAGTGGCACAAAATAATTGGGAAGGCAAAACATGTAAAAACAGACTTCTTTTGAAAAAATTGTCAGGAATGGAGTGGAGAAAGGCTTTGAATTAGTTCACAGAGGCACTTTGACTCTTTCCTCATACAATGCCAGAGCAGGTCTGAAGGGTTTGTGCGCTGCAGTGTGTTTGTTCGTGGGCTGTCATCGAGCTTGCAGTGTGTTTGTACAGTTACCAGCTCTTAAACTCATGTCAAGGACAGCAGGCTTTATTGAAAGACTAAAGGGTTACTTCTCTTTCATTCTGGCAGCAAACAGCTGTCTGTGAGTCTTAGGGATGACAGCACCTCTACTGCTTTCCTCCTCTAAACTAGATCCTGGCCAGCTGTAGGGGGATTTGGCTAATAGCCTTTGTAGGTTTTTCACACTGTCTTTCTTTTCATTTAACTCAACCACTGGCTATCCCTGTGTTTCATTTCTCTATCCTCATGTATTTACACACTCTATCTACCCTGTTTCCAACATCATATTTAACACACATGCACAGCAGCCAGGAAGCAAGATGTCATCTTCACACAAAGGTCATTCCTCCCATTAAGTTTACTGTAGTCAATGTTCCTAATAGAGGCGCACACACTCACAAGCTTCTCCCTTTTACTCTATCCTATTTTCAGTTTTTTAATTTTATTTTATTTTAGTTACTTAGACATATCAGGTATGGAGAGCAATCACGTAGTCTAGCGCAGAGGTGTTTTAATACATATATGACAATATCATAAATATTTTAATAATTGGAATAATTTGGTTACAGACTGTCTCACTACTGTTCACTCACTGTTAGGTCCATAAATATTTGGACAATGATTCAAAGTTGGCAATTGTTCAATCCACAATGCGATTGAAGGGCAGACTTTCATCTTTAATTCAAGGGGTTTAACAAAAATATTCAATTAATTGTTCGCATTAACTGTGATCTTTCAGGCAAAAAGGTCAAGTGGGATTGTAAGATTGTAGAAATATTTCTACGTTAAGAAATTACACCACATCTAGCCAAGCCAGGAATCCTCTCTAGGAGGTAGGTGTATCATTGTATACAACCAAGAGATGCCTTCCAGAATAAAATACAGAATAAGAGGACCAGATTAGACTTTGCCAGAAAATATCTAAAAAAAAAAAAGGAAAAAAGATAAGGTTAACTTGAGAAAGTGCAGAGAAGAAGAGAAACAGCTCATGATCTAAAGCAAAGCACATCATCTTCAAAGACAATATTATGGCAATGACATGTTTGGCTGCCACTGGAACCGGGTCACTAGTGTTTATGATGATGTGACTGCTGATGGAAGTAGCAGGATGAAGTATACAGTTCTGCCCTCTCTGCTCAGATTCAGCCTGAGAAATGCTGCAGAAATGATCAGACAGCCCTTCACAGTGCAAATACATAATGACCCAAAGCACACTGCAAAACCCAAGAGTTTCTCAAGACATGTGAAATTCTTCAGTGGCTAAGTCAGTAACTGGATCTCGACCCAGTACAGAGCAGCTTTTAAGTCATTGAATACAAAACTGAATGCAGAGGAACCGACAAACAAGCAGCAGCCGAAGGAGGCTGCAGTAAAGGCCTGGCAGAGCATCTTAAAAGAGGGAACGCAGCACTTGGGAGTCACTGACTACAAAGGCTCTTGATCCAAATATTAAAAACAATCCTCATATTTAAAATTATATTAGTTCATCCAATTAATTTTGAGCCTTTGAAAGCAGGCGACTCTGTATAAAAACTGCTGTAATTCCTAAAAAGTTAATGCAATACATTTGTTAAATCCCTTAAATTAAAGCTGATAGTCTGCACTTCAGTCACAATCTTGACTGTTTGCTTTAAAACCACAGCGGTGGTGCACAGGGTCAAAAAAGGGAAAAAAGTATCAGTAAAGGACCTGACTGTATATTGTCAGTTTCATTATTCTGCAAAAAAAGACAACAGACAATAAACAAAGTTATTGATGAAGTTGACTGATGACATTATTGATGTGGTGCTGTGATGATATTTAGGTTGCCATGTGTTTTCTTTTTCTTTTTTTTCTCAACCACAATAGTCATGAAGGGAAAAATATGACACCGTGACAGCTCGACTTCAGCCCTTCCCATCCCTGTCTTATAGCAGATTATAAAAGCCCTACTGGCTCAACATTTATTAAATTTTTCAAATTTTATAAATGTTCCTCATTTAGCTGGCTTTTCTTAGCACAAAATAGAAAATTTGTAATTTGTCTCTGTGTGTTCACTCTTTTGAGCCTCTTATCTTTCCCATTGCCTAGCCACCCGCACTAGTTCATTAGCTTCGGTGTAAAGTGAATATTAGGAAACATTCAGTGACTTTCAGAATACCACCAGTGACACTGGCAATGAAACAATCCACTGTATAGTTTCTTGTAGTTGCTTTCCCTGTTTTAAAGATCCTCCCGAAATGTATCCGCGATATCCTGTTCTTAAATGCAAACATGCCAGTAATGGGCCTATCACGGGTGGACCGTGAAGCTTGACCTGACAAGAGCACTACAGTAGGCTGCGTGTCATGTCCTGCCACATCAGGACATTGTCACCTGTTCCCCCAAACCTCAGCCCTCACTTATAGCCGCTGACAGCCACCATGTTTCACCAAGTGTTGACACAGTGAATGCCACCGACACTTATCTCCACTTGCCTTTGTCCTGTCCTAGTCCGGAGTGTCAAGGCCAGTTCCGGGGCGCTTAACGTCAGATATATGACTGACTGCTTTCATTGGAGTGAGAAGCAAAAGGACAAAAAGGTGGAGGTACAGGTAGTGAGAGAAAATAAGATTGCAGAAAAAAGGAAGGAGTGCTCCAAACCCTCCTGGTGGGTTTCGCTTGCAGCAGCAATACTAAGGGGCTCAGCTCAGGCCTGAGTTATGCCTCCCACTGACACTCCAATCAGACCAGAGCCACTGTGAGGCAACCTATGAAAGGTTGTGCCCCTCAGTTGCTTTTTAAAGCTCATGCTATATATTTTTAACTCCGGCTGCACCTACCATCCAAACGGAAAACATTTGATTTATTCATTCATTAGGCAATTTTTTTCCCCACAGTGAGACATTTATTTGCTGTTTGTGTAATACGTGCTGGGAGTGTATGAGTGTCACTGTGTAGTAGCTGCTGCATGACACCACATCGTATTAAAATAAATGTGACAAAAGTGTACATACATTAGTTTTTTTCTCCCCCCGCTGAGTTCATTCTTCATTGCACATCAGCTTTCATCTACATTGCCATCAATCACGTTTTTTTGCCCATCTCCAAAACACAAGTTTGTTTTTGTCTTTCTGTAATATTCTGAGCTTGTTGTGCATGGAGTTCATATTGCAAATATACCAGCCTGTGCATTAATGAATAAATCTCTGTTTCTTTTCCGCCACAGCGCTGTGCTAAATTTTGATTCTAAGAATATGTGTGTTGATGTAATGATGTGTTTGCCCCCGGAGAAGCAGTGAATCAGGAAGCAGCTTTTTATTTTGAGGTAGCCACTTAGTCACCTGCTTCACTAGATTAGGCAATTAACCGTGACCAAGTAAACTCCGATCTGATTGGTTAAGAAGACTTAGTCATCGGCCCAGATGTATCCGTAAAGGATTATCATTTCTCACTGTAAACCAGAATCCGATTGGGATCTGTTGCGTACATATCTTCCTCTGACAACAGATGAGTGAGAGCCGTATATCACATCTATGTGACACCTCCCACATCAGATCAACTCAATGAATAGATTAGAACAAATGGAGCTCGAATGTTTTGTATCGCTCTCCCAAAGGGATTTAACTGTTGTCATGGAGACACGATGTGAATCAACAAAAGAGGTGACTGATAACATTGACATGACTAATCTCTTTTTTTTCTTATTTCTGCCCCCTGTTCCTTCTTCCTTTCTGCCATTCTCTTTGTATCTGTGGCCCATTTGTTTTGAATAGCTTGTGTAGGATATCGTTTTGCCTCTCTGAACCCCTCCTCCTCCTCCCTTCTCTGACTGTACTTTTCATGCCTTCTCACCCCATGCATCCCCTCCTCCTCTTGTCTAAGATAAGTGTGTGTACAGAGAAGTGTCAGCTATAAATCATATTTCACTGTGCAGCCTTCTCAGATACCAGCAAGATAAAGGAATCCATAAATAAGGCCACATCATATATAGTACAACTTATTGCTTTGCTTTAAAATGTAACAGGGCCATGAATAACCAAGGGAATAATGTAAAAAAAAAGAAAAAAGAAACAGGCTAAGTTCTCTTATAGAGGTTTACAAAAAAAGGGTGTCTGGACAAAATGCATCTAAGTAGTTGTCTTCTGTGTTGAGCATGCTAATGTGTTGGGGTGCATAACGATGAGGAGCGCCTGCAGATCGATGCAGATTAGCCTGTTCAGGATGTGGTCTGCGATTAGCTGTTCTTGAGGATTTTGAATTTTGGCTCTCAGTCACCATAGCAACCAGAATACAATACCATCCTTTTAAATCCGAGCCCATTGCTTTCTTTCCTTTTTTTATTTCTCCTGCTCTCTTCTTAATATCCTTTCCATTTCTATCTGTATTCCTTTCCTTTCTTTTTTCCTTCCTTCCTTATAGTCTCTGTGTTTTTCTTTCTCCCTCTCTGTTCCGATGTCATCCACACTTTTTGCACTCCTGCTCCTTCTCATTCTCACCATTCTCAGGGCTTGTGGGGGGGACAAAAAGAAAGGCAGGGAGTTGGACAGAGACGGGGAGAAGGCGGGAGAAAAAACAGGGAGAGAGACAGGGGAGAGTCTGTGAGTGAAAGTGATACAAAGCAAGGGAGGGGGAAGGCAAGAAGCTGCACCGAATGCAGGGGGGAGCACGAGTGAAAATGAGAGTTTCTTGTCTTGTCTCCCAGCTCTAGCTAGCCAGTCAGTAATTCAGTCTATTCCTCAGACAGAGGCTTTTTTCATCCCTCTACCTCTGGATGTGCTTTATCTGGCTGGAGTGTCGCTCCAGCTGGGTATCAAAAACTGCTCCAGGAATAAAATAAACAGCATTTTGCCAAAAGTGAAGCAGAAATTTTAACTGCCTGCAATCCCAAGCAGGACTGTGCAAATAAATTGCGGCGGCATGATAGGCCTGTGTAAAAAGGAGGCGCGAGGTAGCATTGTGTAATTAGCCAGTGTGTTTTCCCTATCACTGTCAGGCCAGATTAGGCTTCTTTCTGCTTAGGAGATGTGTCAGAGTACCTCTCTCTTTATTCTCCCTAATGGCTTCCTGCATGTCTGTATTAGGAAGTGGGTCTGCCTCCTGGGAGGCTATGCAAAACCAAATACAAGCCTAATAGTTTGGTTTATAGGAAGTAAATGACTCACCACGTTTTTAGATGAGATAGCTGATTGCTATAATAGAGCTGGACAGCAAAAAAAAAAGCGTGGACAGTCATTTGTTTCTCGTACAGCTGATATGAAAAGAATTATGCTTCCAGTTCCATTATTAGGCCAGAAGACTGAATGAATACAGCTGGTATCTGGGAGGTGATCGTCAGCTTGTCTGTTTGTGACCACTATGTGCTATAACTTCTTTATCTGAATCTGCGCTGACCCTTGATCAGAGAGGATGGACGGCTTTGTGAATATGTTAATGATGGCCGCTCTTGCAGACATACGAGACACTGGGGCCAAGCCCGTGATGGTCTACATCCATGGAGGGTCCTACATGGAGGGGACAGGCAACATGATCGATGGGAGCGTGCTGGCCAGCTACGGAAATGTCATCGTTATCACTCTCAACTACCGCGTTGGAGTCCTCGGTAAGCATCCTTTCCTCTCTCTGTTTTTTTTTTATTTCCTTCACCTTATTCTTCAAGGACATTTTCTGGGGCAGCTTTGCAGGCCACCTAGCTTAGAAGTAATGAGCTCTGCTGATTGCCACATACACTCTAAATAAGGCTGAAAGAGAGAGAGAGAGAGAGAGAGAGAAAAGCAGGACTGTAAATACATGGACTGGCTTGTTGATGTAGTGCTCATGTATCAAAATCACAGTAATTGAGTGTGCTGCATAATGTGGGTTTGTTGTTGTGACTGGGGTTTAGAATAAATTAAGAAATTATTGAAATGAAGTAGAAAAAATGATAAGATGGGCGTGATGCTGGAAGGATAGAGGAGTGCGGAAGAGTGTGCTGGAGAGAAAGAGAGGTTCTCTCTGAGTTGCGGTTGGTTGCATTGACTCATGCAGCTGAATCCCCTTTCAGACACTTGTGCATGTGTGTGTATGTGTAAGCCTGTGTGTGTGTGAGAGAGAGAGAGAGAGAGAGTGAGAGAGGGAAGGGAGAAGCTGAGAAAGAAAGAGTGAGAGAGCAAAAAGGAGAGACAGAGAGCTCCATGGAAACAGCTGCAGCAACACAAAATGGAGTTTGTTAGTGCACTACCCGAGCTTTGTACCTTTTCCATCCATCTCTCTGACACAGTTGATTTCCCTCCTCACTTATTTTTTTTTTTTTTTACATTTAGAGTGGATGTGGCCTGACTACAAACAATTTGAATATAAAATGAAATTTCCATGTTGCTGAATTTCTTTAGAATATTGCTTCCGATTTTATCGAACTTGTTGGCAGCTGTTAGCATAAAGGATATAGCTGCTTTATTCTGTGTTTCCTATTGTCAGTAAATCCCATGAAAAGACAAAAACCCATACTTCCTCAGTGCTTTCAGACTTCACTGCCCTATCAGCCCAAACCCAGTTGCTTCCAACGTACTCTGAATATTTAAAAACATTTTATTTTCAGGCACAATTTAAAACAAGCCCGAGAAACTTAGTCACCACCAGTAAAAGGGGCAAAAATGGGGTGCTGGAATGAAGTGATTGAGCAATGCAGATAAACACCAAAAGCACAGTAAAACAGCAAAATCTAAAGATCACTAACATTATACAACATTAGCAACCGTTGCCATTACACACTGAGCTGGCCTGTAGCAGAGCACGTGATTGCATTTAGCTGAGCATTTTGTGTATTAGCTTTCGGAGCTGCTGTAGCGTGTGCAGGATTAACTCACAAAAAAACAAAAACTGTCCAATGAATTATCATAATAAATGCATGCAACTCAGGAGGAAATGGCTTGGTGAATGTATTTATAGTTAAAGAATAACAATGTGCAATTATGGATTTATTTATATAAGATGTGGATATAGGCATTATTCTGCTTTATTAGCTTTTTGGCTCCAGAAGAGACTGTTTTCAGATGGTTGGGATGCTAGCCAATGCTAGCAGGCTTGGTTAGTGTTGGGTGTAACACATTCCAAATATTTTTCAGTAAGGCAATAATGTAACATTACTGTACTAAAATAAGTAATTACATTACAGTTACAATTAGGTATTACTTTCAGAAATACTCTATATTTATCTGTACACTGTGAATAGAAGGAAAAAACAAACAAATAAATATCTTTTTCTTTGTCTGCATGTTTGCGCTACAGTCAGCTGATTTCATCTCGTATACTGGGAGGAAGAAAACGGTTTAGCGATCTACAGCCTTTGAAAAATGGAAATATAGACATTACTTTTATTTTTATTACACAAAAGGACAAAAGTGCTGTTGTGAAATGCAAACAGTGTAGGAGCCAACTGCTACACTGCTAACACAACTGTGGCTCTCGGCAAGCATCTGCACAGACAGCATGCTAACACAAAGCTAGCAAAGAGCCCATAGTAAATGGTGAATAGACTGGGTTTTGTACAGCACTTTTCTACTCTACTCAACCACTCTAAGGACTTTGTACAACCTCTCATTCACTCAGTCACACAAACATTCATACATTGAATATGTGTGTGACTTTTTTCTTCATCTAAGTGCTTTCTATCTAAAATTCACATTTAAACTGAGTGTAGCTTTAGCAACACCTGAGCTCATCGGCCAGACCCTGAATTTGAACCAATACCAAAGCCAGTGATGAGCAGTGAGGCTTGCAGCTTTTTCACCTCCATTTCCACCTGTATGTGTTTCTACAGTAGCATCACAGTGCCTTAAAAGCCTTTTTTTTTTTTACTTTGTAAGTGTTGTGTTCATATGTAAAAACTAAAAGTGAGATCATCTGTGTCCTCATTAGGATAGACATTTGCAGGATAGACTTTTAATTATGTGACAATGCCTTTCAGGTTAGTTTATGGAGTAACACCAAAGTACAGTAACAATAACATAAAGTAACAAAGTTGAGTGCAGTATTACTTTTATGAAAAGTAATAAGTAATGTGTAATAAATTACTCTTTTGAGTAACAACCCCAATTGCACAATGTAAAAAGTCATCCTTCATACATATTTGATATATAAATTGCTGGGTGGTCCAGATAGAGGCTAATCATGTAGATTAATGTATTTCTACTTTGGTAAACAATTTGCATCACACTGGTCTCTCCAATCCACTGTGATTCTCTCCTAAAGTGATGGACAACTGGAAATGAAGGGAGATACTACTGAGTCTGTTTGAGGGCAGCTGGAGCTGTACAATTCAACTAGTGTTGACTTTTTTCTCTTGTTTAAACAACTAGCAAATAAATCATCGTCCCTAGTTCATGGTAAGTTGTGAGAATATGTTACTGTAACTTGTTTATTGGTTGCACTAGTCCTTATACCCATGACTGCTAGGGCTGAATATTCACAGGTTGACACTGAATTAATGTGGTAAGGTGAGGTGAAATGAAACTTTGCTTCACTTTTGGTGTGAACGTACATTAAACTGTATGAGTGCATATGTACATATATGGTTACAGCCATAGATACCTTTGATTAGTGCTAAGAAACATTGTCTTTCATTCTCCAAACTGAAGCACGGATCTCTTGAACACACTGTTAACATTTAAAAAGTCACATCAAGACATGCTATCAGTCAGTATATTAAAATTTTAAAAATTCCATAGCCACCTGTGTAATGGTTAGAGAATCTGATCAAGTCTCTAATAGTGATACTTTCATTCAGACTGCATAATTTAAACTGTGGAAAGAAAAAACATCTCCATCAGCAGCTCATGAGGTTGTAGCTTGGGAATGCCTATAACAGTTAACAGTCGTTGAAAAATAAACTCCTCCCAGCTCTACAACCTGTGATGAGCTGTCACATGTGATTTATTTTTCAAAAGGGCAACAGACATGTGGGATGAAAACGACTGAGCTACAGTACATCATGATTTGGGTTGTCAGGCAAATAAATTGTTAGCAGGATCAATTCATGATTGCTCGTAGTAGCCTTCATGACACTTGTTTTCAACAGTAAAAATATAGGATGTCACCGGTTTTATATATTAAAAAAAAACTGTCTGCCTCACCTTGGTGCTCAAAGAATCCAACACATTAAGAGCAGGAGGGTGACTGCTTTATCCTCCAGGACATTCGGATGCTGAATCACAGAAACTGCATTCATCTTAGACTCTCTTTTTGATGGAGATCACAGAGCCACGGCCTATCGATTTTATCATCAGCATTGCTCACCTTGAATACTGTGTGTTTTCCTCTGTCATTTTTTTCCCCAAGTATCATTTTGAGCATTGTAATCAGCCTTCGGGGTGGTAAGATAGTCAGAGGACTGGCTTAGCATGCTGCCTCATGCTCCTGCCCCTGGTTAAACCTGAGCACGTAAGCCCAATACAGATTCTTGTTCATATTTCTTTCATGGCACTTCAATTATGAGTCAGATGTTTCTTCTCTCACTGCCACATTTCAGTAAATGTCATTCTACATGCGTGTACACACACCCTTATACACCACATACAAATACTCGTGAACACCCATGAGCACATTCACACGCATACTACCGGCCACATTAAAACACACACGCATGCACACACTATGAGTGCAGGCATTGGGACAAAGCAACAGCAACCCCCACACACATATACTGATGTTGTTTGGCAGCTTGCACAAACGCACACACTCCAAAATGCAGTTCACAAAGCAGCTCTCTTGGTGAGCTCCCCAACAGCCATTCTGAGCAATGAGCGGAGAAGAAGCGATGCATGTAGTTGAGCGATAATGTCCATCACTGTAGCATGGCCTGATAATCTCCCTACGGTACGGCTTTAAACTGTTATTACCGACACACTCATATAAACCAAATAAAACCAGGGCCAGAGAGAAATCGCACCATGACAGACCAATTAACACTATGCTGTCTGCATATATTCGGCCATAAAGTACAAATTGTAATACTCAGAGTGTGAGAATTCATAATTACATGATTTTATTTCTATTTGTTTGCATTTTTATATAGAAAATGAGTGTCGTTAACAGTGTCAGCCCTAATCTACCCTAAACTGTATTAAATGGAGGGGATTAACTGCTTGTTTTGAATACAGTGAACTGCAGGCTTTAACAGCTAGATAATATATGGTCATATATGGTCATCTGACATGGGTGGGTGGGGGGAGTCTGTTCGAGCTGTGATAGGGCGAAAAGGCAGGGTACAGATGGCCAGTGCATTGCAAGGCCAATACGTAGAGACAGGAAACCATCCTACGCCTACAGCTGTGGATTGGAGGTCTCTGAGCTGTGGGAGGAAGCCAGAGTACTCTGATAGAAAACGTGCAAACTCCACACAGAAAGGCTCCAGCCGGGCCTGTGTCTCCTCGTTGTGAGATGACTAAACCACCGCAACACCTATAAATGAAGAATAAATAAATCATTAAAACGGTAAATATTTGCTTTGTTAAAATTAAATAAAAAAAGAAAGCTGTTTTAATTAGGCTGCTTAAAGGGATGAGCGAATTAGACGAGATGATTTTTAAAGTGAAAACAGACAAGGCAACTCAAAGTACAATTTCTGACACTAATACAGCTCTCCCTCCGTCCCTAGGCAGCCTGAATAGTACATTAATAATGCAGTAAACACCTTTGAAATACACACAACAATCTGAATATTTAAATCGTTTTAGAGAGGAAAAAAAATACACTTAAACTATTAGGCAACAACAGACACCACTAATGCGTCTGCTCAGAGGATTTCATTTAGACGCGGAAAAACATTTTAATAGCAAGATTTCAATAAACTGAACAGCACCAAGCAATGTTAAATGTCAGTGATGAATGTTTTATTTATCCGTTCATCGATCCATCCATTTTCTGCTGCTTATCCGGGTCCGGGTGACAGGGGCAGGCGTCTAAGCAGAGATGTCCAGATACCACATCCTGTTCCTCCGCTTGTATACGTGAGGCATTACCAAGCCAGCCAACAGACATAATCTTTCTGGCATGTCATGTGTCTCCCTCCCTCAGGGGTCTCCACCCAGGAGGGCATGCCCGAAACACCTCAACCGGGAGCTCAGAGGAGCATTGGCTCTATTCTGCTTTGAATCACTGAGCGTCTAAGACTGAGCATAGACACCTGGCTGTAAATGTGATCTTGTTGTTTTAATCATTACCGACTGTATAGCTTGTGACCATAGGAGTGACTCGGATTGCCTGGTGTCATTTTCATCTCCACAGTGGGTTCTGTCTTCCACTCAACCTGTCTGACAGTTTCCCCCTCTGCTCTGCCCCCACTTGTGAACAAGACCCGAGATAATTAATACTTTTGTTATGTTTTTTTTTCTTTAATTTCATTTTCTTTAGACCGTTTTTACTCAAATGGAGAAAAATTATTGAGAGATGCTCAGTGTGTATGAAATTTAGATTAATGCATTTGGTGTTTTCCACAAGAGCGACCACAGTGGATTAAATGTGGTTTTATGATATGCAAATAGCTGCTGAAGTGAAACAGAAAAAAAAGAGAGAGAGAAAAAGAAACTGAGACTCAGGTGAAGTACTGGAAGAAGGAAGAGATGAACATGATGGAGGAGAGATGTACAGATTCATTTCAGATACCATGATGTGCTGAATTGCCACCAAGCCCGGTCCAATTAAAGAGGAATCTTCTGAGCTTCCAGTGCTGTTCTCTCATCCCCCTGTAGCTATTAGCCCTACGCTGCTGTAATGGTAATTATTGCTTCAAAGGGTGGACCACAATACTTCTGAGGCCCCATTTTTAAACTTTTACGATTCAACCTTTTGCTGTTAAGATGAACGAGAAATAATTTCAGATTTAATCTTTAATTACACATTGACCCACGCGGTGCGATTATCGCCGGATGAGATAACGAGCGTGGAGTTTTACACCGTCTGTGCTGTCCTGTTAGGGTTCGCTTGGGTCAGAGGCTCAAGGAGCTTTGTTTGTTTACTAAAGAGGACCAGTGTTTGGATTTCTTCTCATTGATCTGTATTTGTGTGTGACAAAGAGAGAGACGTGCGCGCGTGTGCCTCAAAATGCCCACATGTATGTGTAGGTTGGTTTTCGGAGAGGGGGTGGCGCACGTGCACGTGCCTAGTTGCTGCTCCTCTCTAATGATGTGTAATGAGTCCCAGTCAGAGGGGAGTATCTTGTATCACTGCTCTTTACAAATATAATTACTCACTGGCTCTCCAGAGCATGTCAATTTCCCAGTCTGTTGGGGGTGGTGGTGGTGGGTTTGGTGTGGGGGGGCTTAATTACTAGTTTCCAAATGCATTAAAAATTAACAAAGGCCGCCTCTCTTGCCAAAACCCAAGGTGAGATTCATCCTCTCGGCCGTATGCTCTGAAAAGGAGAACGGTCAAGTACGGCGCGTACTTGCAGACGCCTTTCACCTCTGATGGGGTTTATATGCGACCTTTGATTTCTATCTTCCATATCTCTGCCATCACAGTCATTTTACTTCACAATCACCTCTGCTTCGGACTGTCACCTCTAGTGAAGTTATTTAGGCCTTCAAAAGTATAGTTTTAGATCCAATCACAATAACCTCAGCCTACAGCATGAGAGTATGTGAAAGCGCTCTCAGCACTGAGGCGGCAGTGTGGTGATTTAGCATTGATTTGCTGAATTGCCAGGGTTATTCTGTGTTTGGTAAGTGACTCTGTCTTTCTCTGTTATGTCCCTCTCCTAAACTAAAGATAGTGACTGTTGGTAATTCAGCCAGGGATTTGGGGAGCAGAGGATATTTGTGTCTGTGTGTGAACGATATTGCAGAGCAAAATATAGTCCATTGCACGAGTTTGTGTAGTCGTTTTTCATTACAGAATAACTGCTGAGCTCCACTGAGAGTTGTGAAGCACCCAGTGTGCTCATGGCCTTCTGACCCAAACACTGTACTCCGCTGGATGTTGATTCAGTAGTAATACTACACGATGTCATCTGAGCACTTCTTGTCTGTGCTATAAAAGCAGTTGCCCTTTTTTATACTCGCTGAAAGTACTTTGCAGCCACAAATGCTTCTCTAAGTGTTACATCATTTATACATTTATTATTATACTGTATAATATCCATTTGCATATAAGATACATTGCAGCAACAGGCTTTGCTGTGGTTAGCACTGTGTGCTCAGAAAAAAGAGGTCCTTGGTTGGCTGGAGCCTTTCTGCATGGAGTTTTCATGCACCAGGCTTAATCTCAAAGTCCAAAAACAGGCTTGTTAGGTTAAATGGTGATTCTAAATTGGCTGTAGATGTTGATGGCTCTCGCCGTTTGACATCCACACCTGCGCCACCAACTCAACACAGCTAAGAAAATTAATAATTGCAGGATAAGATGCATTTTATAGTTTTATTGTATTGGAAAAGAGCTCTGTTTAAAACGTTTATACAATGCCGAGCTGCTGACATTGTCGTGGGGTTTTAACAAGCGCAACGTATAATTAGTAACTGCAACTCCCTAATAAAATGTTGTGAAGTGAAAGTAAAACATACAGACAGATAGACAGCTATATTAAAGACATAAGCATAAAGACTACATTTGCATCTTGCAGAGGCTAAGATTGCATATTAGACCAATGCTGCTTCTGTGCTTCTTGGATGACTTTCCACTCAGTGTGCGGACGTGTAAAGTGATTAAGTGTAAGCAAAATAATCTGTATTTGCTTCAACAATTTTATTTTAGCTCTTTATGATTAAACAGAACCCTTATCATTATTTTTTAAACCTACTAGTTCACGTCGATTATATAATCCGTGTAGCTGCGTCTCATTTGTTACATCCCTCGTCTGGGACCCCGCCCCCTGGAAAAAAAAATCTTTCTGAGTTACTACGGAGTAAAACTCAACATGACAACCTCCTGTGTGGTTTATTGACTTAAAACAAACCCTTCCCATAACACGGGGCTCCCTCAGTACATGTTCCTAGTCTCAGTCATTTTGGTTAGCATCTGATATATGAGCTCAGCACAGAGGAGAGGAATTCTCCAACAGTAGGTGGAAGAAAAAGAGAAGGCAGAGTGAGTTCTCTTTGTCTTTTGTTATCGGGAGGAGAGCTGAGATGGATATTTACTTGTTTTCATAGCCATTTGGATGAATCCATCCAAATTAAGCAGAGAACAAAAACATTTATTCATCCTATTAATGTCAGGGAGTGAGGGATTGAAGTAATGGTTTTCATGCTCCAGTATGCAGCAGCTTGTTGATGCTGCTCTCCTACAAATCACTGCCAGGAAATTAACTCTTAAGCCGCTCTTACTAGACACACTGCTACAAACGTCTGGCTTTTGCAAGAAAGGGCCACGACGGGAGCCTATTGTTTCTCAATGTTTTTCCAGAAGTTGTTTCCTCTGTAGCTTCAAACTTGAAAAATATTGATTAAAACTAAAAGGGGATCATGCTGAGCAGGACCGAAATAATAATAAGCCCATAGAAATAATGGTGCATTTATGTAAAACGGCATTTTCACAGCAGGACCGAGATTCTTCTTTGTGTGTGATGAGTTTGGAAGATACCGCAGCTCTTTTAAATGTGTGATGTTATTAACTTTTTTTTTTTAATAAATTGCTTTTTGGTTGTGAGAAGGAAAAAAACGTAATTGATTTCATTTGAAATATACATCCTAGGTTGAAGCACAGAATTGGGCTTTAATTGGTACATATTGCATGCAGGGTGTGTCATTTCCAAATGCTGCAGGCTTCCCTGATAAAAAAGATTTAGTCCACTGTTGAGGGAGGCAAACCAATCAAGGCTAATTTTGTTTTCACACACTGATGGCAGAGACGAAAAGCCAAAACCTGCAAATGAATTTCCTCACACTTTTGCCTTTGTGAGGTATTTTTTGCAGGAATGTAAAACCAGACAAACATGAAACAGCTTCAACCAGTCAAAATGTATTTTTTTAATACACAGCAGACCGTTTTGCTCTTCAGCAGGAAAAGTGCGTGTGCAGTAGGTAGAACACAAATGAATTTATTTCATTTGGGATTTTTTTACAGGGCTGCTTTGAAAATGTTTGCATTGGAAGTCTGGCTTCCTATCGTGGCTTCCTGGGAACTATTTACAATACAGCCTTTATTTTGTAGTAGCCATTGAAATGGAAATTAAATCTATTTTCTCTCTGTCTACATTACTGATATCAGCTTCACTGTTAGCTCACCACCTTCCTGTTGTCCTGTTAAGGTGTAATAAGTTTGTAAAAATACAAATCTAAACATATTTGATTTCCTTAAAATCAACTTATTAGCAAAAGCAAAAGATGGCTTTTTTGTCTAGAAGATGTTAAGGTTGACAACAGTCATTTATCAAAAGCATTTTGGGGGAATGGCGACCTCCTGGTGAAGTTGTCAGATTACATTTAGTCATTTTTTTTGCCAAATACAAAAACTACAAAAAAAACGTTGCAAGAAGAACAGAATAATTGTTCAGCGTTACTTTGTATTGTTTTATTTTATTGTTGCTATCGACTGCACCCAGTTGGACAACCCCCATTCCTTTATTTTGTAATGATCCCAAAGGCTGTAAGCACATTCATCAAGCAGCCACTAACACCCACTGGTGCAGGGCTTGTGGAGATGATTGGCCTTTACTCTCTGTCACCTAACCTTTTAAAAACAAAAGCGTTAATTATGGCTGCTTATTAACAAATATTCACATTGTTACATGCTAGTATAGAAAGTTACCTGGCTAATGTGGTATTTTTCAGGTTCTGAAAAGCAGGTCGAGTGCTGCATAATGAATAAAAAACCAAACCTGACATTCCTACCCTTTCCGATTGATAGTATTAGAATTATTTTGTCGTGTTATTTCTGCATTGAAGTGTGAATAAGGTGGCACTTTGTTTTTTATTTTTTAGCAAAAAAACTCTTTGAGTGCTAGTTTTGCAAACATGCGACTTACTCTTTTTTGTCGTACACGTGCACTCAAAAAATTAAAGGAACACTTTTTAATCAGAGTATATCATCAAGTCAATTCAACTTCTGTGATATTGATCTGGTGAGTTAAGTAGCAGAAGGGGTTGTTAATCAGTTTTAGCTGCTTTGGTGTTAATGGAATTAACAAAAACTATGACACAATCCCGAGAACAGCAATGCTTTTACAGGTGGAGTCCACTGACTTTCTCCCCTCCTCATTTTTTTCTGACTGTTTTGCATTTGGCAGGGGTCAGTGCCACTACTGGTAGCATGAGGCAAATCCTGAAGCCTACACAGGTTGTATAGGTAGTCGAACTCCTCTAGGACGGCACATCAATACGTGTCTTTGCTAGAAGGTTTGCTGTGTCTCCCAGTACAGTCTCAAAAGCATGGAGGAGATTCCAGGAGATAGCCATTTATTTTAAAAGAGCTGGACATGGCCTTGACTCATCAGCAGGACAAGTGTAAAATGATGTGGCATCGTTTTGTTTCTAACACATCATCCATCCTTTCTCAGTATCGATATCCAGCAGGATTTTTTTTTCTCCATTGATATCCAATATGTTTCAAGTTGTTCAAGGTGTTCCAATATGCATTATCATTTTCACCTCTTGCATTTTTCTTGTTATGTACTTTATTTAAGTACCAATAGTTAACTACTCATTAACTAGATTTCTAACTTTGGTAGGTCATCCTATTCAGAGATGAAAGAGGTGGTAGTATCAACAACACACATCAAAGGTTCTTCTACACAGTACGGCGTTCGTGTCTAGCATTTCTGACAAGACATCAGTTTTACATGGAGGCACAAAACATGACAGTTTCCATGTTTCACATTGTAAGACTTCTTTTCTTTCACATACAGCTGCTATCCGATAAATCTGACCACAGAAATAGTTTCTTTCTCCTTCTTCTTTTCACCTTTGGTCAGCAAGTGTTTGCCAGAGTTTTATGGGATATGACTCACTTTGAACTTTGCTTCAGAACCTTCGATTTTTGTCATTTTCAAATCAGCACTCTTGTGTAAAAGGGCATTTATTATTATTAGCCCTTTATTTATCCAGGTAAAAAATCTCATTGAGATTAAAAATCTCATTTTCAAGAGAGACCTGGCATCATGGCAGGTCTCTCTGCCATGATGCCAGAGAGACCTTCATCCCAGCACAAATCGAAACAGGAACAACGCTCATTAAAGAGCTGGTGCATGATTAGCCTGCTTTCCAGAGCCTTTTATTTAAGTTGAACCAACAGGTCTGAGTCATTATAGTAGATTTGTATAAAGATGTACTACACTAGATTAACAAATACTGTGCAAACAAATGTTCTCTTTCTAACTTGAAATCAGATTCCTGATGTATTGTTAATGAGAGTTTGTCCTTTTTCTTCATCCCAGCACAAATCGAAGCAGGAACAAAGCTCATTATGTTTCATAAGCATGACATTTCGGAAAACTGTGACATTAAGAAATCAATTTCTATGGTACAGTAATGCGTTTCACTATGCAAAACAACCTTTGCTGTAGCACTTTCCAGAGATGAAAACATGTTTAGATGATTGCAGCACTCTCGCCAAAACAGTAAATATGCATTACAAAGACATCAAAGAGCTAACCCGACAATTGCTTTCATCTGGTCAAGGGGTCCTCTGTAGCATCTCATGTAAAAATGGAGCACTTCACCCAAAGATGGCAATATGAAGTGCACAGATGGAACAACAGTTCACTGGGAGAAAATGTCAACCTTGTGTCAGTCTTTGTGGTTGAGATGCTTTATTGCTGGAGGTTTGACCTTTTCTATTAGTGATGGAGCATGTTCTTCTTGAAGCTTTTATTTGCATCCTGAACATGGGTAAACATTATCCCCATTCTGTCTAGCAGCATTCAAAAATTAGAGTTTCTGCAGGCAGAGATTTGAGTGGTTTCTCAAAGACAGAAGACTAATATTTACCGAGCTGCTATCTCACCCATTCTGACGTGACATGGTAGAGCAACAAGAGATGACATTTCCATTTCCACTTCAGCACAATCTGGCCCAACACAGAATCAGGGCCAGGGCTCCAATTTCCAGGTATCTGGATCTATCACTGCCAATTTTTTTGTTTTAAAATGATCTTTACATTTAGTGCATATGAGTGTGAGACTCAAATAAAGAGGCAATTTATAATACATTGCACACACAATAGCAGGGGCTGTCCCTGCTTTTTCTTTCATTCTTTTTTGTTTTGTTTTTGTTTTATTTTTGTGGCAAAAGGTCATTAAATCACAAAAAATATGCATGTCAGAATTCCGTGTGAATCCCTAACCTTTCAGCTTTTCTTTCAGAACCACATGACCTTTTAATCGCCATACCTGTGAATCCCAAAATATATCCACACCATCCTGTAGTGCTTGGGGTGGCTGTCAACAAATCAGAAGATTGGTGATTCCATCCCTGGCTGCTCTAGTCTACATGTCAAATACCCTTGGGCAAGATACTAACCAAGTTGCTCTCCAGTGCGTCTACTGGAGTGTGAATGTTACACAGAAAGCACTTAAACATAGAAAAAACATGCTTGTATGAATTGGTGTGAATGACAGAAGTGTATAAAGTGCTTTGTCCTCAGGTACAGTAGAAAGGTCCTTTATAAGAACCAGTCCATTTACAAGCCTTTGACTTTGTGGGAACTGCTGGCATGTAGACTGATATATTGCTCAACAGCTGCAAAATGACCTTGGTTTCTCAAGGATATAAATTAAAGTTTGTCTCACTGAATACCATATCACCTTATATCATCATATCATGAACCATATAGTTTTAACTGATGTGTTACCGTGCTCATTCTGTCAAACTAAACCCCATAAACTCAAAAAAACAGAAGTTTCAAAGCATGTGTGAAAAAAAATGTCTAGAAGCTAATAACCAGTATGTGGATTAGCGTGTACTTCTAAATAATGCAAACCACTTTGCATTTCCACAGCTGGGGTGAATTCAGTGGCAGAAAATAGCACAGTAAAAACAATGCATTCTGTATGGGATCTGCAAATTACTGCTGTGTTTCTCCGCTGAGATATTGACACAGGGTCTAAAAATCAATTAAATGAAAACAGCATGTATCGTGGTATGAATTCTTTGAACAAATCTCATTTCATCACAAGATGACACCGCCACCATATATTCAATACCTGAAGGTGAATATTTGTATTTCTCAGACTTTTATAACTTTAGTCTATTCCCAACTTGTATTGGGCTCCTTGTTTATGCTGCCTGAAAGATCTATCTGTGGTGATTCATTGCTTGAATGCTTTGTTTTCCTTTATGCTCTACTCTAGGAGGGAGTATGGGGGCTCCTAATGGCAGCACAGCTTTTCTTCTTAGTGCATTTGTCCTTGAGGGATTTTTAACATCACAACCTAAAACACACAGGCACTTCTTCTTCCTCAGGGCAAAATACGCACAGGTAACTGCCTTATCGAACACAAGCCGGCATGTACACCTTCCAGATGAGCCCAGTGCAGCATGTTTGATCATTCAGAGAAGAAATAAAGTATGTGTGAAGCTAAACCTCCCTTCTCTTTCATTTGTTTCCTCCCTCTTTAGCAGTATTGTGCAATGAGGATTACAGGAATCGAAACGGGTTAACATCTGTCCATCATCTGGTTTGCCCATTGACAGAAATGATGTGTGTAAAAAGATATATATTGGTCGGGCAGGTAGAAGTACTTGCTTCTTGTCTTGTAGACACATTAATCATAGCAGCGGCCAAGTCTAACCACCAAGGTCAGCAGTCCTAGCTCATGTGGGAAATACTCCCCACAGCTTTCATCACAAAGGGCTGCTGCAGAGGGCCTAACAGAGGCAGGAGTGAGTGAGGAGCAGGATGTTGAACTGACAAGGTTAAAGTAGGTGGTGAAGAACAGGGAGAATACGGCTGAATTAGTGATGACCTTGTGGGTGTGTTAAGCAAAGTGTGGCATTTGATGCTGTAGTGAAAGAGATTGCTAAGCAAAGGTAGGTGGACATTTTGGAATAATGGATTAAAGTGGGCAGTATAGCTGTTGGGAGGGTAGCAAATTAACACTGTGCCACTGGTACAGTGGGTGGAACCACCAATCAGGGGGAGGAAGGTTGAGAGGGACAGCATGTGAGCAAGGTCTAGCAACAATGCTTTTAATCACACCCCTCAAGTTGGAGTTTTCTATGATTAGAATCTGACGGAGGTGAGAATTACATCTCTTTGGGAAAAATCATGGCTGCTTGGACCTTTGAGAGAGATTACAACTGATAAAGCTGCTGTTAATTTAGAGCCAGGTATCCAGTGTAACCCACACACTTAAAAAATCCAGGGAAGGATTATAATAAGTAAATAGGTGACAATATATCCATGACAGGGTTTATTACATCAGTTAAGTTCATTCCTCCTATGAGGCCTGATTTTATAGGGTCTTATCAGGTTTTGAATGTGTGGTAACCCAGAGAGGGTTTATCAAATGTGTGGGAGGGTATTTCTGCAAACTGAAGAGAATACAGTCGTTTTCTCCTGCCATGTGAAACAGAGGTGCAGTATATTCTTAAATTCTGTAGTCAAAGCAGTGCTGGCAACAGTCCACTTCAGTCCAGTTTCTACTCCCTCACTATTTAGGAAACCTGGTTGTTATAAATTTGATCCATGAGGGATTTTCCTATATAACCTTTGCCCATCCATTCTTTTCAAACCCCGTAAAGGTGGAGATACTCTGGAAGTGCTTTCTTATTGTAATCCAGCCTACAATGATTTCTCTATGCCTTACCTGTATGAAGGCCCATTGCTTATGTAATTTGTGCCATGTTTTTATGTAGGGAGTGAGGATATACACTATACACTATTTCTGTGTCTGTAACAATTACATATTACACATAATAAATATCTTTTGCTTTCTGTCTTCTCTATTTTGTTTTCTCTTTCTCTCTTGTTTTTTTTTAATAGGTAGAAAAACAGCATTGTGCTTCTATGTATGGCCTGAATGACCAATGTATGTTTAGGATGTTTTGAAATATGAGCTAATTGTGAATGTGAAAGGGATGATATCTAGTGGAGAAGACTTACTTACAGTATGCAGATCAATACAGTAGCATTAGAAGTCCTCATGTAGGCTATGCAACTAAAATCATTCAAAACACAGACCTCCATGTGCACTCCTACACTCAGTACCTGCAAAATATTACTTAGAATAAAAAGACTAGTGCAGACTTCAATTACGTATTTGCTTTAAATTCATTACATAATTATCATCAATGAAAACATGTACAAGAAGTACGCCGTTTGACTTGTTCTTTATATATTTTTTTAATGACATCAGTACTCAAAAATGGAAAAGGCTTCATAAGTTTGCAACAACCCAGGTAACACCTGATATCCCAGCGTGACTTCACAGTGTTTCAAAGAGATGCCAGAAATGCTGGGCTTTGAAAGTCTTCAAGGGCCATAAATGTCCTGTGTGACTGTACAGGAACGTCCACGATAGTCAGCTCTCTGAGGTCGTCTTTGGTCTTAGCTTTGCAAAGCTTTGATGTGTAGTTGGGCTCAATGAACTTCAGCGGCAGAATTCTTTCCCAGTATGCAAAAAAGAAGTTAAATCAAGTCTCTGAAAAATGAAAAGGCACTTTTGCTTTTTCAGGTTAGATTATAGAATTTAGTAGTGATTATGGAGCCACATCCTCTCATATATTCAGCCATATACACAATTATTATAGACAATTTATTAATTACACTTTACTTTTTTTGGTTGGATCCCATTTTGCTTTGAGAACTGTCTAAATTCTTTACGGCATTGATTCAACAAGGTGCTGGAAATATTCCTTAGAGATTTTGATCTGTGTTGACTTGATAGCATCACACAGTTACTGCAGATTTGTTGACTGCACATCCATCATGTCAATGTCCTGTTCCACCACATCCCAAAGGTGCTCTACTGGATTGAGGTCTGGTGACTGCGGAGGCCATTTAAGTACAGAGAGAGTTCAAGAAACCAGTTTGACATGAACTGAACTTTGTGACATGGTGTGTTATCATGCTGAAAGCAGCCATCAGAGGATGGGTACGCTGTGTTCATAAACGGATGGACTGCAATATTACTTAGGCAGGCTGTGGTGTTTCAAAGATCCTCAAATAAGAATTGCTACACACTGGATATTTTCTCTTTTTCAGACCATTCTCTGTAAAACCTACAGATGGTTGTACGTAACTCTCTACTTGTAATTCAAGTAGAGAAGTCGTTTCTGAAATGCTCATACCAGCCTGCCTGGTCAACAACAAAAGCACAGTAAAAGTCACTTAAATTGCCCCCATTTTGATGTTCAATTTGAACCCCTGCAGTTTGTCTTGAGCAATGTCTACATACTTACATTTATTGAGTTGCTGCAACGCGACTGGTTGAGTAAATATTTGCTCTAACGAACAGTTGAACAGCTGTACCTAACAAAGTGGCCTGTGATTCTTTTTGAGCCTAGTTATTCCCATTATCTACAGAATAAAGCTATATTTCATATTTCTGCTATACCCTCACACTACACTACATTCTGAAGACTAACAGTGGAGAAAAAAGGAGAGGACTAACTAAAGGTTCACATAACACTGAAATAACATATGTAGTGCCAGACATGGAGGAGGAGAGAGTTGATCAGTGCATGAGCTGGTTTCCAGAGCTGGTTGTTCATGTGTCAACCGTTGGCTAAAATGTAGTCTTACATCCCCTTCCCTTTTCCATTTCCTTTTTTTGTTAATGCACAGCTCCTAAAACGATATTTTGCTCATGCAAACGTGGCCACAGTCTTTCTCATGTAAAAAATGTATGTTAGTTAAGCATGTCAGATAGGAATGACTCTTCGGATAGCCAAGGTCATTATAATTTTTTGTCTAGCAGTCAGGTTGCTAATGACTCAAGTTATGAGCTGTATTTCAGTTAAGAAACTAAATATCGACAATAGTTATTTATGTATGTATGCAGCAAGCAAAACAAGTAGAGTAGGCTGGAAACAGGTTCATGTTTGGGGTTTAAGGTTAGGTGCAGCAGATTTACCAGCTCTTACACTTTGGCATATTGCACTATTACACTTTCACACTGACCATATAATCTCATGCCAAATACGAGAAGCCTTGCTGACCCTGTGAAAAAAATGTAGGTCAAATAGTCTTTTCTGTCTTCACAGAACAAAAGGCATTTCCAGGCATTCCACATTTCAGCACCAACACTAGTCAATAAGAGAAGACATACTTTAAATTCCTCGAAGGAGGTTCTTATGCATATGTTTTGAGTTTTGCACCATTTACATGGCTTTACAACTCTATTACTATGTTATCTGTTACATTGAAATGGGTGTAAAATATTGTAACAGGCATAGACTCAACCATAAAATAAATGTAATGTGATTCTGACAAAACTTTAACAAGACCTGCTGCAATTGCGGCCCTTCCCCAACACTCTCTGTGAATGGTATTTATGGCCAATGATCAGTGATCAATAGTCATTGATCAGTGGTTGCTGATCAATGGTCATGACAATTTGCATATTAATGATCAAGAAAACTGACCTCACAGCCCATTGTTCGGCAGTGGTGCTAGTTTGAGTTATTATTACTGTTTAAAAGGCTGGGGTAACCTGCAGTCAGCCGAGACTGAAAAAGTCACTTGGATGAGTGACAAAACATTTCTTCCACTGAAAACGCTACGTCCACATGAACACAATCAACTTTGTGGGTTCTGAAGTTTAGTTTGTTGTTTCCTAAGTTCATTAATTACCTGCAGCGCTGTATCCAAAGGCAAAGACCTGTGTGCATGTACACATGTGGCACAGCAGCGATATCTTGAGTAAATATGTATAGGTCCCATTATAAATCGTCAAATAGGATTGATTCTGATCTCAAGGAAAGTGACATTTTGTACTTTTACACCCTTCAGCTGTGGACACACACAGGGTCTTTCTCATTTACACTTAAGCTCATTTGTTACAGTAGCCATCCTCAGGTGGAGTCTTGAACTCCGTCATAGCTGTCGGGACATTATTTTACTGTAAAGGGCAAAACACAAAGATGTCACGTCAAATCAGCACTCTTCATTCATTTCCATGTAAAGCCTGTCAGTCAGGGCTTGTGATTGCATCATCACATAGCACTTCATGCCACTGTCCTATTGACAGCCTCAGTACCCCTGTTTTTTTTATGATTCAGACTTTGCTTGTACATCCAAACCCCTTTTGCAACTCTTCTCTGATCCTGTGACAGCTCCCTTCTCCTCACTTGCTGTCACTGTCTTTCATGTATGCAGAATAATGGATGAGTAGGGCCTAGCTGCTGAAGTCAAGAAATATCCTAACCAAAGCTATAGTGCTAAAAAAAATATTGTCATTATCATAACAGTAGCAAAAATGATTACCTAAAGGGGAAACTCTGCATATTTGATCTTTAGGTGAGAAATCAATTTTAAGTAGGGTGTGACCATACACACAATAACAATAACAGTGTTGAGCAATAATTCTTGAGGCTTTCTGGAGGTCTTTTTCTTTGGACATTAGCTGCTTTATCATCCATCTTCAGTCAAATTTTTGTTCCTGAAAAAAGATTTTTTTTGCTAACACACTCTGACAAGCATAAAATATCTATTTTGGACCAACAAGGTGGTTCCCAAAGAGCAACTAAACAAAAAATTGGCATATCGCAGCATACTACAGTGTGTGTGTGAAAGAAATTGAAGAAACTGGACAAGTGGTGGACAAAAAAAGAAGTGGCAGCCCAGAAAAAAATATATCTACAGCAGATGAACAGTATCTGAAAGTTGTGTTCTTAAGAAATAGTAAAAAACCTAAATATACCTAATATACCTAACACACGACCTGAGAGGTGCATTTGGCCCCATCAGAATGATGTCAGTAGAAGGATGGCTGTCAAGATGCTATGGGAAACGTAGAGAAAAGGCTGAGGTATGCCAAATTACACAAGAGCTAGACTAAAAATTAGTTTGGGTACAACAGTGAGTCTCCACAGCCATCTGTAAAACATGGTGGAAGCTCTGTCATGGTTTGGAGCAGCATTTCAGCCAGCCGGGTTTTGGAGTTCTGTCAACATTGATAGAATTAGTATCATCAGATTTAGTTCCACAATGCAGAACCATCTCAAAAGCATCTGATAGGCAGTGGTGTAAAGGCATATCTGGACAGAAGAACACACAATAGAACATATTAGTCCTGGATTGGCCTCCGCAGACCTCAACATTATTGAAGCAGTGTGGGATCATCTTGACAGATAACAGAACAAAAGGCAGCCAAGAGAAGAAAAGCTCTAAATGTCACTCAAGAAGCCTGGAGAACTAAAGACTACTTAAAGAAATTACAAGAAAGCTGCCTAAGAGTTTTCGAGCTGTATTGAAAATAGTAGTCATACCAATTCTTGACGTTCAAGCTCATTAAATTTGTCCGAATTCAGTTTTTCCATATATTTGCACAATATAACAACATACAACTTACATATAAGTTATAATAAATTTTCCTAGCAAAATATAAAGGAATAAGGGGTTGGTTTTAAACCAGCCATTTTTTTATTGTAGATATTTTTATTGTGTCTTATTGATTGCTGACATACTGTAGAATGGTGCTAGGGACTAAACTTGACTTCTCTCACATCTACCAGAATTCAATTGGCTTTATGTACCTTCATATTGAATGTCAAATAGCACCAGGTAACTTTGTAACAGTGAAAACACATTTTATGGTACAATCATTTGGTATTATCAGATATCAGATTATCATTGCAATAGAGTTTTTAACAGTTCGGAAAGGACCTGAGTTACACAGTTTACAGTTTCAGAGTGATTAATTAGATGAAATTATGGGACTTTATGTATATCCCCCCCACCCCCCATCCGCGCGCACACTCCCCTCCTCCCTGTTTTCCTGTTCATATACACTACAGCAGTGATCCTCAAAGTAGGCTGCCACAGAGTGCTGGCCTGCCAACTATGTCATTAATTTACTGGATAAAGTTGATTGAAGAGGTTCCAGCTATGCTTAATGTTGTATAAACGCTTTCAAATATAACTGAAGCATTTTCAAATGAAGCAGGTATTGAGTGCAGTAAGATGTATGATATCTCTGTCATATAGCCTTGGCATCAATCCTCATACCAGGATAGTGTGGTTAAGTCAGGTAATTTGAAAATAAATTGTTTCAAAGGAGGATGAATTATGAGCATTTTAATGTGAATCAATTTTATCTTTACTTATTATTGTTTATTAAATGGCCCATGGCCTTATTCATTTTTAAATAGTGGCCCCTGGACAAAGCAGGTTGAGTATGCACAGTAGCCTCTGCTGGTCTGTTTGAAAGGAGTTTTTACCCAAATTACTGTGAAATTAAATTCCTTTTAAAGCCTAAACTTTGTTGTCAAAACAGCATAATTTTAAATCTTGGCAATTAATTGGCTTTATTATCAGGTTTTGCTAATGTCAATGGAAAATTGTATTTAGTAGTCAGTATAATCTTTTAGTGATATAAGTTTGCATATGGTAGAATACTGCATGTAGTTATTTGTATTAGGAAATGTTTAACCATGTATGCTTAGAGGCATATAATCAATTGTGTAGTGACAGGATGTGTGATTTTCAGCAGGCTTGGTTCACCCCCACATCCTGGGAGCATGGGAAAGAGCTCGTACCTTGTTTTATTGTTTTACGGTAGGATTAACGTAGCTATGTCTGTTTTAGTTTAAGTGCTTCTTTACATTTAGATGAACTGCAGGACGTCCTCACTGTGTTATCCAGGGTGAGGGGGGGGTCACCCTTCTCCTGACCAAGGATGTACCTTTTGTGCTTTATGACCCTTTGATCAGCAACACACACACACACACACACACACACACACACACATTGGAACTATAAAATAAAGACCGGGGCAGTCTCTGAGCGCGAGTCCCTGAGCCCTCACTCTCGTGCGAGAGCTCAGAGCTGCCCTTGCTAAGCAACAAGTAAAACTGTCTGTGTTTCTCTTCTCTGAAGTCTTTACTGAAGAAGTGTTTTATAATATTTTCCCTAACAGCTAATAATACAACAATTGTTGGCAATTTAGCAGTACTTCCAATAAAGAGATGGACTAAGAACATATCGTTATACAGAATATATAGAACATATATAGAATAAGAATATATCTATAGGTCACAGTTTGTAAAGAAAAAACAAACAGTTTATACATCACTGTGGTGACAAGAATTCTTCATTATTATAATTATAATAATTATTATTAATATTATTTGTTTTATTATTATTATTATGTCAGTATGTCTTTATTGTTTAATTTGATTTGTTATGTTTATCAGAGGATTAAATATGTTTTTTCAAGAGTTTGGGTTTCCAGCAAAAGCCCTTACAGGGTAATCACAGCAAACACAGCCAGTGTGATGTAATGATAAAAACTCAGATATTCAACTTTTTTTAAAAAGAAAAGAAAAGGGAAAAGAGAGTAAATCTATTAAAACTGGTGACTTGCAGGAGGATAATTCAATTGAACATTGTACAGAACTAAAAATAAATACATTAGTGCTATTAGACTTGCCTTTTCTTTTTATAGTGTCCAACCTTTACTGACTTTCAAAGACTGCGCAATCAACAGCAGGGCCTAATTGAGATTATTTTGTGGAACAGAAGGCAGCTTTGTTCCTCACAGGCGAAAGAAGTTCAAGGGATTCTTGTAAATATCATGCAGGACTGATGTGAGTGTCAGGTGCTGCCGAATGCCAGTTTTCTCATGAATAATAGCGGTGAAATGTGTTGATAAATCCTGAATGTCTTGTTGAAGTTGCATGGCTTCAGGTGTTGGCTGACATTCTCTCTGTGGAGCTGCCTGTCAAATCAATGCAGGGCTTCTGGAGAGCTGTCTCTGTCTCTTTCCATGAGGTTTTTTCAATAGCACAGCCACTGCACTTCTATATCTTGCTTTCCTTCCACAATGTGAGCGCAATACTGAAAATCCACAACCTCACCATACTGTAGAGACCCCACCCTCCATATTCTAAGATCTCATCTGTTTCTGTTTTGTTTACACAGAAATGGGCCTTGCTGTGTTTTCCCATATGAAACTGTATTAGTTTCTGTCATCGCTAACCTAACGTAGCAGGCTAATAAAAGCATCAGTGAAGTGTGCAGCACATGGCAGCCGCTCTGGGAACGGTTGCTGCAGAGAAGCAGCTCTCATGTGGATGTGGAGAATTGTGGGTCCTACCATATATTGGCCAGGAGCCCGTGTGAGTTGTGACCCCATGCCACTTGTCCTTTACACTCGCTGGCTGCATGCTGGCAAGTTGACCTTTATCATTAACCCTGCAGCGTGCCTGTCATTTGAAGTCTTTATTATTCTTGCTTCCCTTTTGGTATATTGTATATCAAGGAGCATAAAGGAGGGATGCAGAGCTAGTTAGCACATTTGCACTTGGCAGTTAGAACACTTAGTTTCTGCTGAGTACAAAAAGCACAAACAGTAAACAAGTTACGTTTCTGCTCCGTTAAAGCCATCTTCCAAGCATACTCTTGTTAATTTATGTTACTAATACACATAAGCCTGTTTATCACTGCACACACACAAACACAAATGTATTTGCTTCAGCTGAGATTGTACCAATGTACTTTCAATGCTTTGAAAAGAACAGAAAAGTGCAAATCACTTACACATTTTTTATATATTATTGAATCGTCTAACCTCTTTATACTGTTTCTTTTCAGCATCTTTTTCATTTTTCCCCCCCACTTTGAACTTTAGAGCTCAGCCAGACGAGCACATGCTGTGGCTGAGGCACTGTTGATATTCTTTGGAGGCTCATCTTCATCCACAGCAGTTTTAATCAGCTGCAATTCTAATTAAACTCAGTTTGCACTTGTAATGCTTTAAAACATGTTCAAACACTTCTGAACGGCAACTTTTTGATTGGACACATTTCTGGCACCATCCTGTTCGCAGGTGATAAGAGCACAGTCTGCAAAGGGAGTCGGTGGGGATGTATTTTTAAAGTGCAGATTGTCTGTGTGTAATCACACCGAGTCAATCCACATCATACACCTTTCTTGTGATGCTATTCAGGAATGTTTTTACCCAGATCCCACATCCATTACATCTTTATCAACTATTTTCATTATCATCCAGCTCTGCCACTTGCCTTCACTCAACCTCATTCTGCCGCGTGCCAAGTCAGCAGTCTCCCACAAAAAGTAATCCACTGCCTTCACTGATGGCCTGTGATATCGCTCTCATCGTTTTCAGCGCTGCCGCGTCGGCTGCAGAATGTGGCAAACAGGCAGTTGACACCTCACTTCTCCTATTCCATTTGAACCGAACACTTTCACAATGAATCCTATCAAATTACCTGATTACATTATACACTCAATTACAGCATTTCGGTGCAGCTATCACCAAGGCATTTCCATTTGTGAGGCAGGTGAAATATCAACCCATGTACTTGAAGTCAAACGGTACAGCTCAGTTCTGCATACTCTTTGCATGTGTACTGGTTTGCAGTCCGGTCAAAGCCTGAACAGACTCTGCATACTGCATTACATAAAAGTTAGCCAGAGGACAAATTGCAAAATGCTTTCGCCTCAGAAAATTTTCCATCATTAAAAACAGAGCAGAGGAATGCCATTTGGATTACAAATGAAAAAATTGCAAATGCCTATTTTTTCCTCCCTCCTTTAGCCTGTCTGAATCAATTGAACAAACTGGCATGATATTTGATGGCCTGTGAGCTCCAATTATTAGAACAATATTATGGCTAGGGTAAGTCAGAGGCACTCCAGTGGAATTCCAATAGTGTTTGGGAGCTGTTTGTATTGGTGCTAGTCCTTCAGGGGCTGAAGAAGGGCATACAGCTCAATAACTCAATTCTGAACAATTAGCTCCTGACATGTCTTCCAGAAAACAGATAGAGAGGACTTTAGTGGATAATATTTTCCAAACTATGGGGATTATTATTTCAAAGTCCCAAATAGCATCACAACAAAGTTGCAGCTATGATTTCAAAACATGCTTGCCTGCTGATAAGATTGGGCTTGATAAGTACGTAATTCTCCATCTCTCGACTGTTTAGGTGGCTTTTATTTTGCCGGCATCAGCAAGGATCTCATCACAAGCCCCACCGGCTTCTCGCTGTGCTGTGAAGAAAAGAAGACTGCCTGTTCTCCTGGGTCACTGATTATCAACAGCACACTTGCAACATTTTAAATGGCACCGCTCCTTATCGCTCTCAATTATAAAGTATTATAGTGTAATCGAAAGGGGCTCGTGGATCTGGAATCAGATCTCATCTAACTGGCCGCATGTGCGCCACTCCCCTCCCCTCCTCTGAGCACACCTCCTCAGCTGTGGACCCAGCAGAGTGACCTTGGACCAGGGCAAATCTTGCTGCATCGCTGCGATCTGATGTTATTAGATTGTTCGGGAGGGAGAAAGGTTGAAAAAGCATACGCAGTCCATTTTGTCTTAGTTTGGTCTATAGTGCACTTTCAAGGGGATTGGAAGAACAAATAGAGCTGTCTGTGGGTGTTTGACTTTAGTGTGCGAGAGTGCAAATGTGTGTTTGATGTTTGCACGTGTGCAAGCACTTGTGTCTGTTCAGGCACATAAAACATGACTTGCCGACAGACATCGAGGTGGCATTTCGAGTTGTCTGCTCAGGGGAGAGCTCCCATGCCTGAGGGGATCATACTCACTCAGGCTCTCCTTTGGGTCTTGATGGGCCATGCGCTGTGGTCTGATTGTGAAGAGGTTATAGCTTTGTAAAAGAAGCCCTAGAGGCCAGCTAGAACAATTAGAAATATGTGTTTCTGGGTCACTGGAACACAGTTACAAGTCTAGTAATACTATTTTATTTCAACAGCAGCAGAGGGAGAGTAAGTGGCTTTACTCGGGCTTTTGTCTGATTTCTGATGCGAAATCTCTGTGCTCAAAACACCACGCACGCTGCCACGTTTCAACGGGTTTGCACTTGCAACAATGCCATAGATTTTCAGGCTTTTACTTTATACTGTATACTCTAATCTTGCTCTCCCAAACTCAGTAGTCCTTAAATCAACAGCAAGCTGTGCTGCAAACACGGCACTGACAATACAAATGCATGAGCAGTAACCTAGCTACAAGTAATCTAAGCCTGAGGCACACATGGCCATCATCTCACATATGCTCAGTATTCAATGCACTGAACCAATGCAGGTAATATATCCTGGAAAATAGGGCTCATTATTTGATAAATATTTGATGAAATCAAAATATAGGCTCTACGAACTTCACTATACAAGAGCACGTATGTAATTTAATTCAGGGCTCCGGTAACATTAATACTTTCATTGGAGGTAAATTGCCACAGGCTATACCTCTCTCTCTCTCTCAGACAGCAAATCCGGTGCTTAATACAGCAGTAAACAAGTTAACAATGCTTGACAGGCATTAAAATTCATATGGATTTCTGAGAGTCAGAAACCCAATGACACAGATCATATTAGTTTTACTGTAAAAAGTGTCAGACCATGTAAGTTGCATTCAGATTTTGGGTTGCATGTCACGGATGTTCCTGACTCACGCGGGATCTGTGTAATTCTTTGACTTGAAAAGCTGACAGCAACAAACAGGAGCATGTGTACCTGTACATTTTTTCATTATTAAATATGAAAAGGAAGAGGCATTGAGTTGCTCCTGCGATCAGTCATTCAAGGCGTTATGTATGAATGAAAAAATTGGACGGTATGAATTATCTTAAGGGCTGCATCAAACAGTTTCTCTCCTGGCTCAATAAATTTGATGGGTTGCATCATACCAGTCTAACATGATCATCCACCCCCATCATTTTAGACTTGAATTATGTATCAATTATCCCCGGTATCTAGCAGGCCGGGTTATGAGTTCAGCCCTGTTTAGATTTGGTGTATCCTGGTTCAGGCATAGGAGGCAATATACGCACCTCCTGAGGTTGCTCCCGTTTTCATGCAGGATTATAAAACGCTGACTGCATGCTTTTGCAGCCTGCATTTGCAGCTTCGCATAAATTCCCATTTACATTTACTAACAATACCACTGTTTCCTAAATTATAATGGTAATACTAGCAATTGGTTGAGAATAAATAGTTTTGAGGGAAGGGTGGGGGAGCCCTTAAGGCTTTAAAGGAAAAAGGAAGGCCCTGTGTTTTTAAGATATAAAGCTAACACATTTTTCTGTGCAAACAAGTCAAGGTCCAATGCCATTTGCTGGTGGCACTAGTGCTCTAATGCCCATTTCCCCCCATGTTTTAGAAGGCTAAATTAGCCTCCTCTGGAGCCAATTTACTTGAATTAAGGCACTTAGAAAGGTCATACTTACATTTCATTTGAAGTTAATAGACATTGCAATAAGAGTGCTTTTCTGTATTTGCCTACATCACCAGCAGACATTTTCAGATTTAATAAGACCGGATATTCTGTCATTATTCTTGATCCCTCATCATGCAGGAGTTTTACAGGTGACTAGTGCCAAAACCTCAGGTATCCGATATCTTAATGGCATTTTCCCCAATTAAACCAGCAATCCACAGTATGTTTGGCCACTGAACTACCTTGTTAAGTTAAATAATGATTGAATTGCATGGGTAATTATGAAAACTGCTCACAAGCGGGACTAATGCTTCTGCTGGTTTAATTAGAACAGGAGCCTGCCACTCAAGGATGTTCCCCGTGCCAGTCCCAAGGACAGTGGCTCAGGCTGGGGGAGATAAGGCTCAGTATGCTACAGACTTACCGCTACAGCACATGCTGCTACAGGTAGCAAGGCTGCAGAATTTCCATCCACAGGTAGGGATGTTACCAGCAGTGAGCAACAACACAAAGCGTGTTCCAGTTTTCCAAGGAAAGAGATAGGAGAAGCCGTTAATCACCTGTTTCCCAACGTGGGAGTAGCTCTCCTGTCAGAGACAAGAGGAGAGTGTTGCCATCAGCATATGTCTTCATAGTACAACACAGAGCATTACCAAATATTACAGTGCATTATCAATGGAATAGCCAGTTTGTCGACCAAAGTAAATGTGGGCTTGTAGAAACAGGATGATTAGATCAACAGAATTGGCTTCATTTCTGTGCAGCTGCTAGCTGTCAAAGAGCCAGAGGGCTACAGGGGCATTGACTGAAACAAGATGTCTTGCTAATAAGATTCAGAATCCTTTCTTCCAGGTGTCTGTTTTCCCTTGCATTAATGGCATTGTTTTTGAGCCTATAATCCACCCTTGTAACCTCTTGGCAAACTGCCCCTCGAGAACGCAAAGTTAACAAGTAAATTAAAGTAAAATTTTATTTATATAGCACCTTTCAAGATAAAATCACAAAGTGCTTTACAAAGGCAGAAAACAGACATTAAAAACTAAAACAAAACAAAAGCAACCAAAAGCAAGTTTAAACAGATACGTTTTTAACTGCTTTTTACAAAACAACAAAGTGTATTAACTCAAAGATAGAGAGTGGGAGCTCCACGACAGCAGCAGCAATGCCCACTCAGGCTAAGGCCAGACTGAGGAGAGGTGTCATTGGTCTTGATGACCCAGAAACACCACAATGCAATCTGTATAATGAGTGGTTTCCCTCCTGAGATGGCTTGTCATTCCATTCATACGTCGTAGCTCGATACATCCTCGATACATCCTCGCCAGCTCCACTAAGCGCTCTCAAGCGTGAGGAGACAGTGGGGGTGACATAAACACAGAAAGGCATAACTAAAGTGTTCACCAGGGAGAAGGGATATATGCAGTGTATATTGAATTAAATGCACAGTGGCATTTATTCCATTTACTTAATAATAATATTACAAATACGTGGTAAAATACAAGATTGTGGCATTTAGTTATATAAAGTGTTTTTTTATGTTAATACAATTTCATCAGCACGTTGTCAGAAAGTGGTTAGACTCATTTATGCCCCTGGTGCACAGCAAATGTCTGAGCTGTTGTTTACATATGTCTGTTTTGAGAAGTATGAGCATGTGCCCTAGATAAGCCCATAGGCTTAGGCAGCATGCAGCCACCACTCAAACACATGAACTCATAAACGTCTGCTATCAAATAACAAAAGAAACTCAATTAAGAGAAGCGATCTGGCAGTGATTTCATCAAATTAGGTGACTGACGAGCTTGGTCATCTGGAGTATATAGCATTTTTCATCTAATATCACTTGCAGACGTCTTGGAATACGGAGTAAGTTTAGCTGATAGAGGGGACGAGAAGAGCAGAGCCGCCACGGAGGAGGTCGTGTTCGAGCACAGTGACAATTTCTTCCGACAACGTCCCATCTGATTTTTGCTTCGTCAGCATCCTCTTTAGAGCAGGGATGTCGTATTTAATCAAATTACCTGCAGGAGCTGCTCCTCCTTTTATTAATTTATTGGCAGGGTGGGTAAAGGAGCTCCTTCTGGATGAGTGTGTTTTTGCTCTTTGAAACGTGAACCAGAGCAGGCTGAGCTAACAGGACCTGACAGTGGCAACCGCCCTAGCACTCGGCTGTGAGAGGACCAGTCGGCTCTTTCACTCAAGCCTCATTAGGGATACAGTGAGAATAGTCATCTGAGGCTCAGAGACAGGAGCTGGGTCTGGTGCTGCTGCCCTTCAGAGAAAAAAAATGGATCAGGCTCAACTGTAGATGTCAAGAGTTTGAGGCTCAGGAGCTGTTATGTTAAACGATGGTGAGGATAGTGGGCTCTTATCCAATCACATCTCCTTGGAACACAAGATGCTGATTTAGCGCCGTCGATGAACGATCTGTGATATATTTGTAGTTTAATCACATAACTGTAAGGTTAAAAACCCTAATCTAATTCTCCATCAAAGCCGATTCTGCCAATGAAGATAAAAAGCAGACGGTTAACAAAACGCAGCGAAGGCACAGACAGCGAAATTAACAAGACTGGAAGCTGCTCTTGTCTCCATCCTTCCCCCTCTTCCACACCGCTTTTGCTCTGCGCTTTGGCCTTCGGGCTCTCAGGTGTACAGTGCATCTGGCCAGCCTATAGGGTGTATGGAACAAAGCCACAGTAACATTTTATCTGACGGTAGCTCCTGTGGGGCCTGAGCCATGCTGCCAAACTGTCAGGCAGATTTCAGCACGATGAGGAGGGGGAAGAAAGCCAAACAAACAGAGCACTGGCACAATCTCCCATCGCCAAGCAGCGCAGACGAGCACAGAGAGACGTCCCTGGGGATCGCAGGAGGCCGAGATGAAAGCGAAAGCGAGATCTAACCTTTTTGTTGTTGATGGAACCTAGTTCTTTAGTGCTGCTAGATTAAAAGCAAGAACTGCGAAGTGAAATGAAAAAGGAATCACTTCAGCTGTTCGAACACGGAGACCCTTAGTGGAGACAGGACTTCCATATCAATTGAAACGAAGAAAATAGAGTAAATATTGTCGTCCTTTGTGGGACATGGATACAAGTGTGTTTTGTACAGTGCGTGCCCTCTGTGGTACATACAACAGGCACGTAACGACCACACTCCCTCCTGTAGTAGAATTATGGTAATCACACACAGTATTTCAAAAGCTTTTCATCTATTTTTCATTTCTCGCTGTTCTCGGGGTGAAAGAACAGGCATATTTCATCAACAAAGCAGTACATGAAGCCAAGCAAGACTAGCACCCTCACAAGGTGGAAAGTTATAAATTCTGCATATGCACAAAACCAGTGGTTTCAGATTCTATGATACAGAACTGCTAATATGGATATATCTCATTTGCTCAGTGCTGGTGAACATTTTGTTATCAAAACCACATTATCACACATTCAGTAGGTGACAGTCTAGTGCTGGATATTCTTCTTCTGCTGGTCTAATAAAAAAAACGGTGCCCTTGGTTACAGTTCAGAAAAAAGCTGCAGCACTGACCCATATTTGTTTATTAAAGGTGCTTTGCTATCTCTCTACAGCATCCATTTTTGGGGAACCTTGAGGGGGGGATTGGCTTTAATACACTAAATGCTCATGTTGACAGTGCCTAATTAAAAATGTGGCACAATGAAGCCACCGCCCTCACTCTTAGATATAGGGTTGGTATTAACCTCCTGCTGCTTCGTGAGCAGATAAAGAGATATTGATGTTAAGCTGGAACTTGAGCTGAAGCCCCAGGAGTCTGTGATCAAATCCCCAACTTAACGCTCCACTGTGCACAGCGTAGCCTACTTCACCTTCACATGGCCCATCATGCCCCAGCTTATACCAAAGTGATCCTTTCTCACCATTCTCCCGGCATGAAAAGGAGGCTCACAGTAGAAAGAGATGGAGATCAGATGAAGAAGAAGAAAGTAAGAAGGAGAATGATGATTGAGAGGTACTTGGCACTTCCAGGAATGTCCGCGGCATTGTGAATTCCTCCAGTGTCAAAGTTCACGCAAGATGGGCAGGAGCTAATTACAAGGCTTGCTGCTTCTGGGGCTAGCAGCATCAGACCTTTGAAAACAGGGCCCAAAACTTCCCTTTAAAGTGACAGACACTTTAAAATCAGCCTTAGTCCATTACTTAGTGGTGTCAAGCTTTTAAGAACAAGCCAATAAGCAGCTAGTGGGAAGGTTAGACCTTTATACCTGAACTCAGTTTGTCAGCAGTGCTGCTCACTGCACTGGCTGGTATAGATCTTGTACCTTTTTCTACATCAGAGAGTAAGTGCATGCTATTACCATTGGCCAGAGCCGCTGCTCACATTGCCATCATTTCGGCACTTCATCAAATTGATATTGTGGGAAAACACACGGGCAGTGCCCAGTCTTTAGTTCATAAACACACCCAGACTCTCTGCCAGTTTCCACTGGCTAGTGTGCTGGCCATAGACCTAGTCAGTGCTTTTGGCTGATAATATGAATGGTAATGAGTGACTGGCTGTTGGGATTGAAAGCAAAAGCGCTGTCATAATTGAGTTAGATTAATTAAAGGAGCTCCACTGTATTCTTACAGATCAGTGCATCTTGTTAGACGGCTGTGGGTTGAGGCGCTCGAGGGGGTGTGTTTTTGGCTAAAGTGTATGTGTTTGTGCATGTGTAACCTGCAGATTGTGGGTTAGGAAGGTTGTTGTGTGAGGAACTAATTGAAATGAGAGGCGATGTGCAAGTCTCCGCCAACATGGCCAGTCCATTTGTCAGGGTGACATCACTGCACTCACACCCCATCCATCTCGGTGCAGCACCACAGAACCATGCTTCTCACCGTGATTAATATCCATACCTCCCTCACTGCGCTGCATAACCCCACCACCGTACTCACACAACACCCCACCACAGCTCCACACATGCACATCCACAAGCAAACAAATACTGACACACACACACACACTGTTGGAAGCCCTTCTCTGCACTCACCTGCACTCACTGCCATGGCGCTCCCATTTACTCTGTAATACACACATGGCTGGAGCCCAGAGACAACCCAGATATGCACACATAACCTTCCCAGTTGTCTCAAACAAAAAAATGTCCTTGTAGTTTTCAGTGGGTTTGAGTTGGTTGGTTTGGATGTATATATGTATATATATTAGTTTGGTTTTTTTGTTTTTTTTGTTTTTTTGTGTGTGTGATAAGACCGTTTTCTCCAGTTTGAGATGATTTGAGCTTTGTGACATGGCACATTACCCTGCTAGAAGCACCCACCAGAAGATGGGTGCACTGTTGTCGTAAAGGGATAGGGATTGCAACGCGGCAATGCACAGGTAGGTTGTGGTATGTAAATGATGGTCACTTAGTAAGAGGCCAAGAAAATATCCACCACTGCCAGAACCATAAAATGCAGGATGGATCCATGTTTTCATGCTCCATGTCATCCCAAGACCTGATCCTACAATCATAATGTGGCACCTGACATTAAAATTCAGCCGTCCAGGCAATGTTTTTCCAGTCTTCTGTTGTCCAGTTTTGGTGAGCCTGTGTTAATTGTAGCCACAGTTCCCAGTTCTTAGCTGGCAGGTATCTGGCTTGTTCTTCGGCTGTTGGCAAACAATCAGAGGCATTTTCTGCATACATTTTTTCAGTTACTGTTGCCTTCCTATCAGCTCAAAGTTTTCTGTACATTCTCATCTGATCTCCAGCATCAACAAAGCATTTGTCCCCAAAGAACTATCACTCAGGCGTCTTTTTTCTTTCTAGACAATTGTAGAGATGGTTGCTTACATCAGCAGCTTCTGAAATATTCACAACAGCCTGTCTTTCACCAATCAAATTCAAAGTCACTTAAATCATCTTTCTTCCCAATTTTGATGCTCAGTTTCAGCAGACCATCTCTAAATGCATAAATATATTGATTAGATATTTGCGTTAATGAGTAGTTAAACTAGTAACTAGTGACACTGAATTTACCTCTTGCTTTGTACATTTAAGTTGACTGATTGTCTTTAATCAACTCAGTTATTAAGCCACCTATTTATGTGCTTTGTAGTTTTCTTGGATTTCCCACATATGAGCTGTGTGTCTGTTTTTGGATGTCGCCCTTTTGCCTGCTCCTACTGGATTGTTTGTCATGCTGCTTGCCTTCCTGATCGTGTGGTGGTTAGAAGCATCACCTCACAGCAAGAAGATCCTGCATTCAATACCAGTCTGGGGCTTTTCTGTGTGGAGTGTGCATGTTCTCCCCGACTTCTTTCTCGGTACTCCGGCATCCTTCCACAGAAGAAACCTGCATGGGGTTAGATTAATTGGTGATTCCAAATTGGCCATGGCTGTGAGCGTGAATGATTGTCTGTCTCTCTGTGTTAGCCCTGCAATAGATTGGCGACCTGTCCAGGGTGTACTCCGTCTCTCACACTATGACAGATGGGGTAGGCTTCACCCCCCCCCCCCCCCCCCCCCCCCCCCCCAATGACCCTGAATTGTAAGCTGGATGAATGGATTTTTGGACCTTATTCTGCCTATGTGCGTCCTGCACTTGGGTCATTCTCCTGTGGTGACTGTGAAAGCATTATTTAAAAAAAAAAGCTGTCATATGTAATACAGTAGGAAATGATTTGTCATCTCAGATTGGCTTTATACTATATGCCATGATTCCATTTCACTTTATCACTGCTGTCTTTGACAAGCTTAAAGGATAAAGCCAGTGATATTCTATATTTCTGCTATTGCCAATAATACCTTACTACATCCCTCAATACTTTTTGACCATCTGTGATTCTTTTCCCAAGCCTGATTTTTACTACTAAAGGTAGTTTTATACCAGAATTTATTGATACAATATATAGAAGAGAAGCGCCTTAAGACAACTGTTGTTGTTTTTTGGCTCTATATAAATAAAGTTGAATTTACTTGAACATGGAAAATCTGTTACCATTTATTTTAATAATAGAACATATTTAGAATCATTTAACCACAGTAAAAAGTTATATGGCACACATGATCTCTGATTCTGCACATTTCTAGATCACCAATTATACTTAATCACTTTTGTGACACTGACCATGTTACGTCCTTGGTGAAAGAGAAAAACACACAAACACATTTCAGTGTGATTTAATCTGCTCATTAGAGGCTTGTCTCAGTAAATGATTTTGTAGCCATTGTAGCATGGAACATGGCATCAGAACCAAGTGGAAGTGTCAGAAGTCAGAGTCATACCTTGTCCAAAGGTTATGAAGGGCGAAAGAAACAGCACAGAAGCTGGATCAGGTGTATCCAAGGTACAAAAGAGAGACTAAAAGTGACCATACATGAAGCTAGAACATCAACGTAAGCAGAGTTAAAGGAAATAAAAGCACATCAATCTCCAATTAGTTGTGTAAAGAAGTCTATGTAGTTTTCTCTGAGGATGAGTACCAGTCTGTCAACCAGCCTTGGAAAGGCAAACTAAGCCAAACACTTGGATGGGCTAAGACCTACCAGCACAGTGGTAACTGTAAAATGGCTTTTTGCTGGAATCAAAAAGTCAGACATGTAGTGACATCATAAAAAAAAAGCACTTTGGAAGATTTTCAAATCATGCTGGGGCAATGTGGGTTGTCAGGTTTTACACAAATTTGTTGAGGCTCTGCCAGCTCGAGTGCATGCTGTCGCTAAAGCACAAGGAAGGCAGGGCAAATATTCAAAGATAGTCTGTAATTAAATTTATGGAGAACATATGTAGATTTATGTAGATTGCATGTTATATGATTTATGTAGATTATATTATATTAATTTAGGGAAATTATGAACCATTTTCATCTGTAAGGGAAAAAATTGTATTCAATTCATAACAAACACAAAAAAAACAAATATATTCTAGAGCGATGTAAGAATTTTGGTCTCCAGTCTGCTTTTTCTTTTCTTTTTTTTTTAAATCCAAATTTTGTTCATAAAATAGCTAGACTCGGAAGATTTAAGCAAATACTAGAGTGTATTTGTTGAGGACAATTTTCATTCTTGGTTTTGTTAGGCTATAGAGTATTCATGGTAGCACAATGAATTCCATCAGTCTCTGAATAAACTACAAGTTTATTGTAATGGAGGAACATATCATCCAATCATGTGGTTCTGACCAACAATAGAGGTTCTAGTAAGTAGGGACGAGCTTTATTAGGCTTTGGCTCCACAGGTAGTGCTTGAGAAGGATAATACATTGTTATATATACTTTTTCTCTTTTCAGGACATTTTTTGAGAACAAGAAAACATATATTATCAGCATTCTTCTGCTTTACAATTCTGATTTGTACAGTCAAACAGGTGTAACATGCAAATTTTCTTACTGCACACAATGAGCACAAACAGCACATTTCTGTAAAATTATTGCTTCTTGTGAGCTTTGAGGCAGTTTCAAATTAGAACACAGCCCCACTGGCAAGAGCGCTGCATTGTGTTGCCAACCATATTGTACCCATCTGAAGACAAACACAAAAAAATCACTCATTCAGCACACACACCACAGTGCTAAACCTCTGGAAAACAGATGTTCGTTCAAATTTGCTGCGATAGATTTACAACTCAAGTTGGCAGGTTTCAATAAATGAACAAATACTTGAAGGCAGGATTTACAGTGTCGCAAATGGAAGCTGTAAAATTGGCCGCTGGGGCTTGTTTCTCAACTTTTTCAGGGGTAGGGTCAACCAAAACTAAGCTCGTTATGGCCAGCTATCAGAGCTACTCCAACCTGAGGAGAAGTGGAGTTAGGCTTTGAAGATGCTCTAAATGATGACCTTTTTCTCCTACCCTGCTCCACTGATGTGCTTTGATAAGCTGGGCTCTGATCTCTTCTGTGGTATCACTGCATCACTGCGTCACTGCGTCACTGCACACTGCGCCGTCCTCCCCGAGCTGGCTTGCGCTAAACTTTCTCACCACGCCCTCAAATTACATCACCCAGGCTTGATGTCATTTTTCACACCATGCCTTTGAACTTGTTCAGCCACAGGCCAAAAAAGTGAGGCAGAGCACCCTGACGATGTCTTGTTTTGAACAAAGGATTATGATTATACTAAGAGTGCATTTAAAAAAAAACATTAGACATTAGTAAAAGAAAATGATTGTGCAAATGTGAAATATATCCAGACGACGCGTGCTCCTCCAAGTAGAACCAAAGTGCTGCTTAACCTCACAGTTGTGGCTCTCAAACACTACTCTCTCCCTCTCCCCTTGTGGAAGCATGCAAGCACGCCTCCGCACCAGCTGTGAGATGCAAAGCTCCCCTTTGTGTAAAAGCCTTTTGCTGTCTTTGAGAAGCCTCTGTCCATGCTATTATGTGAAAAGAACGACAATAAGAGACACGGCAAAGAGAAAAGGTGATGGGTTGGGGGAGGCAGAATGGAGAAAGACACTGAGAGGAGGGGTGGACAGGAAACTGAGCCAGCGAAAGGGAAGGATGGCGAAGGGGAGATCGGGAGAGAAGCAACGAAACTGACAGCCCCAATAGTCGATGTATGATTGATGGAGTGGTGCTCGGATGCCAGGGGTCATACATATGCAAACTGCTCATTTGTAGTTGCTGCCAGAGCTGCTGTTCACTAGAGCCCTTGAACAGTGTCGTCTGACCACTGGGACACATCGCACAATCAGATTAAGCAGCCCCCGAAATCACATGCAGGACGACCAGCAGCTGCCACGTGCACCACCGACTTTGACTTACAGTATCTGTTTTTCATCCCCCGCCTGCCATAACAGGCCCTCGTCTGTCTGTAAGAGATCTGGGTTTTAGGGGCTCAGATATGTGTCAGATGAGCTCTGGTGTCTGTGCGGCATGGATTTTCCCTCTTGACATTTTGTTGTAGGTTTTTGTTTTGTTTTGTTTTTTTCTTATTGCTTTGTTGCACACAGACCACATTTTCCATGTGAGTGGCTCAGTCTGTATGTAGTAGCACAGTATGCATATGTCATGGTCGGCTGTGTGGCAGGCAGGATGAGGACCCAATCGCAAAACTCACGGACTCAAGGGATGAACTCAAAAGGCAGCTTTATTGCTGACAAGATGACAGGAAAATACAAAACTTAAACTGGGCACAATAAACTAATACTTGGAGAGAGACACAGGGACATCCACGCAGCATGAGGGAGACTACGACACAGAACTGAGGGAGACGCAGACATAAATACACAGAGGGTTAACGAGGGAAGTGGGAGCACACGGGGAACACAGCTGACACAGATAATCATAACGAGACAGGGCAGGAGTGAACACAACATGACGCATACTGACGAGAGACTGTCAAAGTAAAACAGGAAGTACAGAGGTTCAGACGGGAGGAGAGAGCACGGGGAGAACACAGACATAACAGGCTGGGGAAAACATGGAATAAAACACGAAAGGGGACAAGGGCTCATGAATACATAGAGGGGCACACAGGGGGTGAGAGTCACAAAGGGAAAGCACACAGGGAACCACATAACAGGGCAACTCAGGAAACAGAACCTAAACAGGGAACTGAATACAAAAATACAAGAGAACTAAGAATACTGGGCCAACACGGCCCAGGACCATGACAGCATAATAATCTACCTCTAGCAGCGTCCAGCCGACACCCGGCATCTACTGCGTCCGGGAATCTTTGTGCAGCTGAGACTAATGCTAAGCCAAAGCAATTAGGTTTCTTATAATCATCTGCGTGTTGACGTTTTGGGAAAAGACCTGCAGTATACTGACTGTGTTATGATTTGGTTTGAGCTTGCAAAGTGTCAAGGGCTAGGGCCTCGAACATCAGACGGCTTTGTTGCCATGTGAAGCGTTGTGATTTTTAAAATTAATTATTAATTTGCGATGAGGCCAGGACAGAATCGGGGTGGCATGCAGGGGATGGGGGCTTATGCATAAATTCTTTTAACCATTTTCTGGTTTAATTCTGTGCTCATGTTATATTCATTAATATGGAATAAGTAATTTATTGGAGTGACAATCAGAAAATATGTGATTTTCCCACAAGTTTTTATTTCTGTCCACCGCAGAAGCTGTGATGTGGCGTGGATCACAGAGTCTTCTGTGTTCAGCCATAAAGAGGCTTTCTTGTGCTTTTCCGCATTTCACTCTTTCGCTCGCCCTGTTTCTATAGCTCTCTCGCTCTCCTTTTCTCAGATCAGACTGTGCTCCAGCCACGCTATTGGGCACCGAGCTGTAAACAGGAGCGGCACACTGATCCGAGTCACCTTCATTCAGGCCCATGCCCCAGTCGCCTCACACACCATTTCTTTTTTTTTCCTCCCTCTTTTTGAAACTCGTCAGTGTTTTGAATCCACACTCCCAAAAAACTGGTAAAAATGTCATGGGTACAGCTCCCTGTGCGGAGGATGGACCGCTGGGTATGCCCCTTGCTCATCGTGAGCCTGACACATAGGCCCTTTATGTGGCTGTGAGGAGGGTGGCCCCTTCCATCCTCTGCTTCTCATCCACACCCCAGAGGCTCTCATTCAACCCAGGCCTGGCTGGGGGGAAGTTGAAGCTCTTTTGTATTGGGGGGGAGGGGGATTCTTAGTGGGGGCTGTCAAGGCTGTGACTGTGTGCGCCTTTATTTCCCCAGAAAAGAGATGGGGTGGAGGGGGTAGAGATAGAGGGAGAGGGCAAGAGGGAGGCCGGAGAGGGAGGAGTGGTTCCAAAGGAGAGTTTGGACACAGAAGGCCTTGTTAACCGGCTCCCTCAAAGAGAGAGAGGATGAGACATAGAAAAGAAAGACGGAAAAGGCAAAGTAACACCAAGCATGAATTTTTTTTTTTTTTTAAAGCCAAAAAACCGTTTCCCTCTGTTACGTCACTGTGTTATTCCCATTTTACTCTACCCTTCCCTATCTGTTCCCTCCATCTGTCCCCATGTAAGCTCAATCTTCAGCTCAACAAGCTTTTGCCCTCCCCCTCACCTCTTCTCAACCTCGTCCATTAGTTTACGCACATTCTATTATCTGGGAGAGCGGGCTAAAAGAGATGTCTGGGGTCAGAGCGATCATTATCATCACCCCTTGCTGCTACACTTGTGAGTTATAGCCCACCATACTGGAAACAGACATTTAAATCATAATCAATAAAGCAATATCAATGCTGAGAAGCATGGCAAAAGGAAATCAGGCTCCAGGCTCTGGAGGAAACACATACTCTGAGACTGAGACGGTGGCACGCACATATTGATGAAACATGATCAAGCCAAATGAAAAAAAACACACACACAATATGTGACGTCACGCTTTGCACTTTTTTTCTAATGCTCAACTAATGCACATTGTGGCTGGTGTGCAAAAATGTGTGAAAGTGGAGCGAGCGCGTCATCATGAGGGGACGATGACGTGCCGTAGCCGCTATCCGACTCTCTGGTCACGTTAAGGTAACTAGGGAAGCAATGGTACTTGCAGGGGTAGCCGTACAAGACGCACACAGTGTTTCGTCCAGCAGGGACAATGCGAGGAGACAGGTGTGACCTGACCCAGCTGTGACGGGACCACGTTCTCCGTTGCCGTTGCAGCTGAGATCACGACTGAGTCTCTGTCTCTTTGCTGCCACGAGGAGAAAATGCCAGTTGCCCGCGTACAGAAAAAGTGAACCACATCACTGTCAGGGAAGAATAGGTTTGGGACATGATACAAAAACTCATCATGTAATCAGTCAGTATAAATTACAGTTCTAACACACAGAGAAAGGCTACACAATCACTGTTATTAACTTGCACAGTTTGTGGTGAATAAGATACTCTCGTGCAAATATAATGCATAATCCAGCTGAACTGCGCAGACTTGTTGGATTCCATATTTAGAAATCTTTGTTTCACCCACAAAGACCATTTGAAGTTACTATTATTATTATTATTAGATGTGGTTCTTTTATAACTTCTTTTCTCACCAGATGTTATTGAAAACATTATGGATTTGCTTTATATGATTTAAGAATAGCAACTTAAATAACGCTTATTTTGATGATTTCTTTTCTCCGCTCAAGCCAACACGTCCCGCTGAGGCTCTCGAGCTTGACGTAGGAGATGAGTATTGTTCTTGAGGTGGCTTTTTTAATGTTTTAAGAGAAAAACAAAGCATTAAGTAAATCACACATTATCATAGGGATTGGGTTTTGAGCATTGCCTCACTTACTGAGTGAAGTGAAAATACCCCACAGCAAATCTATAGTTTGTTACAGAGCTCGCAGCAGGCAAGAATAAAAATGTAGCAGGGAAAATTAAATGAGTACAAATGATGTGTTTAATAATTAATAATTTATTTGTTTACACAGATCAACTAGAACTATTTAGTATTTAATGATGATTTCACGTTTGCTAAATTAACTGGACTGGGACACTGTAATTGCGTATACAGTTTGGTTGAAAGTTAATCGTTGACATCATTTAAAAGATCATTTGCATATTGATTTGAATTTGGGTAACTAACAAAGATGGATATTGTTTGATACTGTATTACAGTTTAGAATTAAATGCTCTTTGCAAAGCACCTAATGTTTAAATGTTTTTTTTTTTTGTTAAAAATCAAATGGAAGTCAGGTTGAGTAGTGCAGTCAAGCACATTGCCAGCTTGATCAAACACTTCAGGAGCATTGAGCTTCAGTCCAGAATCCCAAGGTCCTGTGTAGGTGTGAGCTGTGAAAAGAGAGTGCAATGCACATCATGGTTTATGTGCAGCCAAAGCCCACGCAGTGCTGATCAGACAGGGATCATCTGCTATATCTGGAATCTATAACCCTGTCGCTGGTGCTTAAGGGGAAATTTGGAGAGCTCAAACCAGAACCAAAGTGAAGCTATACAGTGTGTTATGTGTCATTGAAGTAAGCTTACTTTTTAGTAATTTTTTTGTAATCATAGAGGAGACTGAGGTGTTTTATAGGTCATCAACTCCAAATATGTACAAAATGGCACATCCATAGTAAAAAGTCTGCAATGTAAAAATAGCAATAGGCATGCATAAAAACAATTACTTTGCTATCTTAATTGCTTTCCAAAGAAAATACTTTCTGTCACCTTTCCAATTAAAACATAACCAGGAGCTATATTAGATGTATTTTTAAATGGTGCCTGCAGCATGTCTTGCTGTCTAAGATATTGGATTCCACCTCTACATTTTAATGACCAGTTTTATTTATGCAGAGGAATCAACACGGCTAAACAAGAAGCCACAAAAGACCATAGCATGAAACTGTGTTTTGTTTTTCTTTTTTAAACTGTGCCAGCTGAGGATTCAGCTCTAATGATTTACATCTTGTTATTTAGCAATGCCGCATATTACAATGCCACATGGATAGTGTTTACAGTATCTTTTCAATTAGCCTAACAGTTGTACAGAGTCCGTTTTCACATGCCAGTCTCCTGACATTTCTTAACCCAACTGACATACACTTGGTGAAGTGTGAACCATTTTGCAAATGAGGGTTATTCTGGGAGAGTCACGTCTCTCCTCCCTCTCTCTCCCTCTCGCTCTCCTCCATGCACCCTCGAGAAGGTTGTAAAAGCTGTTGTCCTTTAGTGATGACGGAAAGCGAGGAGGAGCCGCGAGAGAAAAAGAAAAGGAAAAGCTCTTCAATTGGAGCCCCGATTTCTCCTCTCTCCGTCTGCGTCTGTCTCTTTCACTCTCACTCTGCATGTGGCCTGCTGCTCTGTCATCCTCAGGGATGCATCTGAAGGAGACCATCTGTTGATCCATTTGTCTCCTGCTTTGCTTCCTGTGCCACTGCCTCTCTCCAATCGATGATCAGGCCTGGCCTTTCCCCTGCCCACCCTCTTTGTGTCTGCCAACAGGCCCTCAGGGCGAGGCGGGTTTGCTGTTCGGGTTGAGATAGGAGATTGTGCCCGGATTCAGACAAAGAGAAATGATAAGCAGTGGAGAACATGCTGGGTTTTTGTACACAGACTGCTCACAATGAACAAGCTAATGACCACAGAGAAAGCTACTTTCTAATCAGTGCTCATCTAAAGTGAGCATTGTTATGCTGACCTGAGTCAAAAAAATGTAATTCTTTTTTATGCGTTGCTAATATCAAAACCGTAATCTTCTTTCGCTTTGACAGTTTATCCTTACACGGATAGACGACAGACCACGAAATAGATGTTAGGAACAATGCCGAGATGCCGAAGGACCACCGGAGGCTTCCAAACATTCACCACCAACACATTCATTGCTTGTGAAGTGTTTGGCAGCGTTGCTGCTAAAGAGAGTGGGGTGCTGGTTTCCACACATCACCCATCTGTCACCTCACATGCATGTTCATGGGTTTGACGGACACCGACTCCACCGTGGGGACTTTGGGGATTGCTTGCCTTTGATCTTCTCCCGTGACTCTCCATTAACCATCAGTCGGCAGAGCTCAGGCCCTGGAGAGCAACTGGGAAAGGGTGGCGTGTGAACACGAGCGCTGATGTAGCCAAGAGAAATTCATTGTCCAAATCTAGCAGATTACTGACATGGAGGAAAATGTACATAAATAGTGCTGGATGTAAATGTTTTGACTGTAAGTTCGTTGGACTATGGAGCAGGAGAGAGAATGGTAATGACAGGATAAAACTCAGAACACGTGTGCAGTGTGTGCGTTCCATACTGCTTATTTTTGCAGCATTTGAAGCTTTTTTTTTCCCTCTTTCTCTGTCCGCAGAGTTTTCATAGATTTGCAAGGTTTTCATCACGGCTGCTCAATATTGTTGATGATGGGTGTTTACCCAGGGAGACATGGCATTGATTTCCAATAAAGTGCAGATGGCATGCGGTCACACACACTCCTATTTTACCAAGAGCCATCCAATAAGTCATGATTTCACAACCGCAGTAACCTGGTGTTGTGGTTCTTCTGACAAAACCGGGGTGGGGTGTCCGTCATTGTGGAAAACCTTTAGTGGCTAACAACTTTATGCCTGGGATTCATTTGACTTACTTTCACTGCATGGCTTTTTAATTTCTTCTTTTTGTGTTGCAGGCTTCCTCAGCACAGGTGACCAGGCAGCTAAAGGGAACTATGGGCTCTTGGACCAAATCCAGGCTTTGAGATGGATCAGTGAGAACATCGGCTTCTTCGGAGGAGATTCCAATCGCATCACAGTGTTTGGTTCTGGGATCGGAGCTTCTTGTGTCAGCCTGCTCACGCTCTCCCATCACTCTGAAGGTACAGTGGGGCAGAGGCGCCGGTGTGGTGGGGCTGTGTGTGATATAGCTGTTCAGCTTGTGCCTGCTGGTGTGCAGGCTTCTTGATATTATCTAGGCATGCAGGTAGTGAGTTACAGCGAGTAATCTAATCGAGTTCACTGTGCAGCATAAGAAATGTTTTAAGATGAAACAAGTTTGCATTCAAATGAATGTGATTTTCAGTCCAGAAATGGAAACTTCACGGTGGATTTCAAGCCACATGTGGGCTTTGACATATTCTGCCGGTTTGTTAGTATTCTTCCCTGTACCAAAAAATGGGTGTAGTGTGACACTGGAAGCAAGACACTGTATGTTAAGGAGAGCTTTTCAAGGTAGCCACGTCGTGCTAAATGGTGCACACTTGCAAGTTTTCTTTTTTTTAAAAACAAATCACAATGTTTAGCTGCTACTTTAATGTCACCTCATGATGATTTACTGCTCATGTTGGACTTGTCTTTAATGCAACATGCAAGCTTGACTTGGACATGAAATAAACATCCCTCATACTAATCCTCCTCTAATGCATCACTAAATTCAAATAGAGCATTACAGGTAAGTAATTGCTGGAGGCCCAAATGCATAATACTGAAAGTGAAATTATTACATGTTTTTGTGCAAACATTTAAAAGTCATTACTGTAAGGGACCGCATCCTCAATTAGATTTGACATCATGGATGGATGCATGGATCTGAGGTTGCAGTTTGGGGAAGGCCTTCATAAGGACTGGCTGCAGCTCCCAAGCTGGGCTGGGGGAGGTAGGGTGAGGTACAAAAATGAGAATGAATTGCCGGTGGTGTAGGAAGGGTCATTTAAGGCATTATGGGTAGTTGTGGCTCAGCAAGTAGAGCAGATCGTCTACTAATTGGAAGGTCATTGCACAGTTTTGTGGCTACTCCAGTATGCATGTTGAAGTATCCTTGGGAATGATACTGAACTTTGAGTTTCCCCAGATCCATCCATTGCAATGTGAGTATTAGACAAACTATATATATAAGTATCAGTTCATTTACCATATAGTCAAAGCACTCGAAGGGGAGTGTATGAGGTGCTGTCCAGCTCCTAAAATTCAGATAAATTAACTCTTAATTGACCACAGTTGTGTGAATGCGACAGGTTCAGTCCGCAAAGCGATGTTATATTTTTTTATATGTTATTTTCCAACTGAGAGATTTTTACATTTAGCCAGGCTCATGTAGCCTCATTGCAAACATGTTAACAAGCCACAAACATGTCGCTTTGGACACAGATGGCTGGAGGTGTAACACTGGGCTGTTACTGTACATTACATGGAAATAAACCACATCAAAGAAACCACTCTTGCAGTAGATACAGGCCTGGTCCCAGACAGTGTTGTGGCCACAAAGCTATTAAGCGATACACCCCCATCACTACACACACCAGCTCAAACACACACACAGAAGCACACACTATTCAAGAACAGAGTGAAATCTCTCTTCTTGGATTTTTGATTAGTGGACCAACCAGGGTGAGTTTGAAAGAGGTCATTTGATCGTCTCTTCCTTGGAACCCCATTACAGTGCCAAGGATTTGTGATATGTTTTGCATTCTCCAATTTGCATTAAAGTGTTACTAATTGCCTTGATTTCCTCCGATGACTGATGACTGCTTTTGAATTGAATTTTTACCATAAATGCCTTTTTTTTATTCATACTTCATAATGCTACGCTCCATGTAGCATGTTATTATACTGCCAGAGAAACCATCTCCTCCCAGTAAATTGGATATTACCGGCTCTGTTTTTTCCCCTGAATGGAAATGTATGCCCCACTGATGGGATAAGAAAAAAGAAAAAGCCAGTAAAACTTGAGCGATCCTAGCAAATTGAAACAGGAAGCCTTCTATCACGCCAGGACTCTTGCTGTGAATGTTACCAATGGCAATCAGATTTCACACAGACTCTCTGGGAGCACAGATTGTTGTAATTATATAAAGTTTAGGACTGGAGTGGGCTGCTGGATGTGACAGGAAATACAAGTGAAGAAATGTCTTTTTGCACCTGCTTTCACAGCCTCCACTGTACACCACCCCGCCCCTCCTTCGGTCTTAAGCGTCGAAGCGAAAACTGGTAAGATGCTGTTGTTGCCAAGGCAACGTCACAAACAAGAAAGGAATCAAAGTGTCCGGGTCTACAAAGTGTTGAAAATTAAGGATAAAAATATATAATCAACTGAATTACAAACTGTGACACAAGAACACCTGGTTTCAGGTGGCCTCTGGTAATGGACTTGTGTAATGATTTTCTATCCGTGTCAGCAGACTGTTGCATCTCTGATAGAGCCTCTTATATTGAGCTTCCTACTTTGCAGTCTGAATGAAAATTAAGTCAGAAACACCACTCACGGTGCATCACAGCCCCTGAATTTATACTCCAACTTGCTTGCATGTAAACCCTTTTCCACTAGAGAAGTAGTATTTTCATAGTAGTGGTACATGTGGTATTATGGAATAAGATTTGCATCCCTACATACACAAACATTTCCCTTCCTGTTCTGCTCAGATGCACGATAATGAAGCCCAGGTGAAAAAATAAAAAAAGAGGAAATCAATGATGGCACACTGTACTGAAGCTCCCTGGTGTGTTGGTGTATTTAATGACAGTATTCCCACTCTTACGGTACAAAGTCTGTCATCACCGCCTGCAGTGCATAGACTTTCCATCTAACCGAGACTCTTTTCATGCCTGTTGGTGGCAGAGTGACAACTTATTTTAGATGCTCCATGCTCCTCCTGAAGCTTATTTAATAAGCTGAATTCTCCTATATCATCCTGGCCCTCTGGCCTCTCTCTTTGATTGCCTGCTCCGCTGGCCTGGCCTTGGTGGCGTTTTCGTGTGGGCGTGCCGAGGGCTCCAGTCACAGGGTACATCCATCACGGAGTTTTCCCCTCCTGGCCCGTGTGGAGGCTGGTCTGGATGCCTTCTCGCGAGGGCTAGCTTTTTTAGACCATGGTGCCTGCCCTGCCTCGTCCTACATCCAATCTCATCCTTACTTCACCCATCTGTCTCCTTGCCTACACAGTCAGTAAAAGCATGCACGGGACATGCTCTTTTTCACCATGTGCCAGTGCGTCTCTCTCCCTTGTCTCCCTCTCTAGGTTTCTGCTCCCTAGTCTGCAGCATGTGTGGTGTGTTGCTATTAATAAGATGGCTGCCTTGTCTGGTATGTGGCAAGCAATCTTGCTGCACATCTGAGACTTTGGAAGCAGAATGGTCATTAAAAGCGCAGTCTCTCTCGGCAGGAGAGTGTTTTTGACCAGCTTATTAAATGTAGCTCAACAGTTGTGTTCCCACTGAGGAAAATCTCTGTCCCCATCTTCTTTTTTTCTCCATCTTCAAAAAGAAAATGGCTAAAGAAGTTCAAAAGAAAGGACATTAGCAAGTCCCATGTATTATCTATCTGGCATCGCACAGGCGCTAATTAAACATGCAGATTTGGCTTTTTCCCCTATCTCCTAATAATCGTTATGATTTCAAAATTGAGATGGCTTTTCTGTGCATGAGCAGAATACCAAGTGCCCAGTGACTCAGACATGTGCATTTGTACATATATCTCTAGAGATTCAAAGAAGTGTTGCTCAATTCAAAACCCAAAGGAAATATACTATGCCATTCACACTCAGTGTCAGTGTGCATCTCATCCCCGCACATATGTCAGCACAGGCGTGTCCATTCACAGCTCACACATGAGGGAAGGGCTAGGTGTAGAGGCGCTGAAGGTCGTTTGGTTTCTTTTTTCTTTTTTTTCCTTCCTCCCTCTCTTCCAGTAAGCAATCAGGATAAAAGCTCCACTTCTAAGGAAGTGCTCCCGTTTTAATGGAATGTTCTGGACATTAAAGACAGCTAGTGAGGAGGATCCTTCATGCCAATGTCAGCTTTCATTTTTATTAAGACTTCTGGGTTATTGAGAACCATAAATACACATGTTAAATGCCTGGGTTTTATTACAGAAGTGCAAGGAGTACAAATGCATTTTAATGCAAGATGCCTCCTCGCAAATACTTAAACCCCATGAACCATGAGGGCAAGGGAGCAGGTACTTTGTTTTCAGGAGAGGGCATAGGTTTGAATCTATTTAGTGGGAAGAACAGGAGAGGATTTGATTAAGTGATAGAATGTGTGATTGGATCTGGAGAAACTGAAGATCAGAGCGACAGATTGTTTTTGCTGTTTTTAAAAAAAAATCTTAAATATGAACTTTATTACAGGCCACTGATGTTGTTTTAAATTTGCGAGTGTCTAGTGTTTCTAGTGTCATTCTTTCAAAATGTGTTTTGGAAGACACTTACAGAGCATGTTTAGCCAGGTAGGTAAGATACAGCCACAAAGCTTCAAGAGTATAACTGAGATTCAAGCAAAGGTTGATTTTGAACATGGATTTAGCCTTTCTCGTTTCATGGGATTTGATAGATCCACAAGGTATTTTATGGCATTTACTACCATCGGGGACTGTGGCCCTGAAATCATCGCACAAACAAAACCTTTATCAATTATTTATTAATGCTGTTAAGGGGGATTCTTTAACCCAAATCCTAACAAACTAAATATGAAAGGAAAGATTAAAAGAGAGTCCAAAGGATTAAAATCAACAAGTGAAAACCAAGTAAAACAAATAGCAGGCTTGTTAGAGCCATGAGTCATACAGTGATGGATATTACAACATAAGTATGCACTTACACAGAAGGCTAACTAAAGCATTCAGTCTTTGTTTATAGTAAGATGTTGTACAAAAATAGCTGATTGTAGTGTTAACCTGCTGGCGTTAGCTTGCCAATGATTGTAATTTAAAGAAATATTAGGCTTAGCGTTCTTACACCACGACAGTGGCCCCTGCTCATTCTAAAATGGGCGAGCATTGCTCAATCTGCAGCTTAAAGAAAATATCAGCACACCAGAACGAAGACAAGATGGAAGGAAGCTCATTAGCATGCACGAAATACCAGACCTAGTGTCGAAGAATGGCAGTTTCTACATGCACGGTACAGAAATAAACACTCAAAAAGTACAAGCAGGAACCTGCAATAGGTCAAAAATACACAGCCTGACATGTACTTGTTCTTTAAAGCAGCCACACTCCAACTTCTGCGCCACTTTACTCCCCTTTGCCTATGAGAGTATTAATTTAGCCTTCCAGTGGGCGGCTCATTGGTGTCACAACATAATAATGCGGAGGTGATAATCAGGTAACACTTATTATTCTTCAGCAAGAAGAAATCATAAAAAAACAGTAAAAACTCAGAGATGATTAACAAAATGGTAAATGGCCTGTATTTATATAGCGCCTTACTAGTCCCTAAGGACCCCAAAGCGCTTTACATATCCAGTCATCCACACATTCACACACTGGTGATGGCAAGCTACATTGTAGCCACAGCCACCCTGGGGCGCACTGACAGAGGCGAGGCTGCCGGACACTGGCGCCACCGGGCCCTCTGACCACCACCAGTAGGCAACGGGTGAAGTGTCTTGCCCAAGGACACAACGACCGAGACTGTCCAAGCCAGGGCTCGAACCGGCAACCTTCCGATTACAAGACGAACTCCCAACTCTTGAGCCACGATTGCCCCAAAAGATGATTTTTTTTTTTCATGTTCAGCTCTGGCTAACATATAAGATAAGATAAGAAAGATAACTCTTTATTGTCATTGCACAGTCATCCATAGTACAATAGTACAATGAAATTGGAAAGCTGTACGTCGGCACTTCATATAACACAACACGACATGATACGACACATCACAACGCAACACAAACAACACAACACAGTATATTAACTTAGTAATAAAAAAGAAGAAGAAGTGTATTTGAATTCCACACTGTTATTATTGCACATTAATTGTTATTGCATCTTGTTATAAATATAAATATTATTATTGTTACTGTTTTTACCGTTGTTACCTCCCCCCCAAAAAAGTCCAGGTAGGTAGCCAGTCAGGTCAGCTATTTGCATTGATTAGGACTATTGCCCTGTTGTAAAAGCTGTCCTTGAGTCTATTTGTTCGGGACCTCAGCAGCCTGAACCTCCTGCCAGATGGCAGCAGCTTAAACACCCGGTGTCCTGGGTGTGTACCGTCCCGTAGGATGCTGCGTGCCCTCTTGAGACAGCAAGTGCTGTACAGGTCCTTCAGGGAGGGAAGAGGATGTCCAAGGATTTTTTGGGCCATAATGATGACTCCCTGGAGTGCCTTTCTGTGTGCTGTGGTGCAGCTGGAGAACCACACACCGATGCAATGTGTCAGCACACTTTCAATGGAGCAGCGGTAGAAGACGGTCAGCAGCTAGTGGTGTGGAGCTTTGGGGAGCGGGGCGATTGTGGCCTATGAGTTGGGTGTTCGTCTTGTAATTGGAAGGTTGCCGGTTCGAGCCCCGGCTCGGACAGTGTCGGTCATTATGTCCATGGGCAAGACACTTCAACTACCGCCTACTGGTGATGGCCAGAGGGGCCGATGGCGCGATATGGCAGCCTCGCCTCTGTCAGTCTGCCCCAGGGCAGCTGTGGCTACAACTGTAGCTTGCCTTCACCAGTGTATGAATGTGAGAGTGAATGAATAGTGGTATTGTAAAGCGCTTTGAGGGGTCCTGAAAAGCGCTATATAAATGCAATCCATTATTATTATTATTGTAGCAATGGCATCTTCAATTGATCTGTTAGCTCTGTATGCAAACTGGAGCGGGTCGAGTGTGGGTGGCAGGCAGGACACGATGTGACGTCGGACCAGTTTCTCGAAGCACTTCATTATAACAGGTGTTAGAGCAACTGGTTGGTAGTCGTTGAGGCTGCTAATGTTAGTACGCTTTGGCAGTGGGACAATTGTGGCTGACTTTAGGCACGGCAGGATGCAGGACTGGGACAGTGAAGTGTTGAAGATCTTAGTGAAGACCCCAGCCAGCTGGTCTGCACACTCTTTTAGGACCTTTGCGGTTACCCCATCTGGTCCGGCGGCCTTCCTGGGGTTCACTGCCCTCAGTGTGCGCCTCACCTCATATTCCTGCACCATGAGGCTTGGGCTGCTGCTGCTGTCCGATGTTTTTGCTGCTGCCGCCTCTGGTCCCTTCACCTCAAAGCATGCGAAGAAGTGGTTCAGCTCCTCCTCAAGCGCCGCGTTACCCTCAGTCAACGTGGTATTGCAAGGTTTGTAGTTGGTTAAGTGCTGAACTCCCTGCCATACCTGTCATGAGTTGTTGTTGCTGAAGTGGTCTTCGATCCTTCTCTTGTACGCTGCCTTGGCTTCTCTGATGCCTCTTTTCAACTCAGATTCTGGTTGGAATACACCAGGAGACGTTTGTCCACAGTGACACTGTTGACACAGAAGTTAATATATGAGAGCACTGATGTTGTGTGCTCTTCAAGGTCCTGATGTTCGAACACGCTCCAGTCCGTGTTTTCAGGGGTTGCTCTGTAGCCTTTTTGGATGTTGCTGTAGGCTTTATCCAGTGTGTGTTTTCCCCCTCATTGCACATTTAATATGCTGTTCAAATACTGACCTTAAATCAGCATGGTTGAAGTCCCCAGCTATAATGTGCACTGCACATTAACATATGTGATGTGTTACAGTTTCAAGCCTGGTGGGTGTGTACGGGCAAGGCTGTGTGTGTGTGATCCAAGAGCTCACTGGTGTCATGGCTTGTGCGATCCTGTTAATTTATGTATTCCATACATTATAACTTTGTAGATTTTCATTCTGTTTTACACTGGACTTTGAATCTCTCTCAGCTTGAGAAGATTCAAATTTTGAAGGTCAATGTAGGGACTGATTCTGACTGATTCCAAAGCAAAAACAGGGGAGAAAATAAAGATGCCATCTATTTGAACTCAAATAAATCTGCCTGTTTTAACTCAGTGCTTGTGTTGGCATGTGCACCCAACCTCTGCTCTGATAAGCATTTATGATGCACACGCAGGCTTGTAGTTGTCCTTAGAGTAAAGAACACAAACACTGTTGTTCTATGCATGCTTGGAATTGCAAGGGTGTGTTGAGCCTTGAAAACTTGTGCTCTTATTCACTGGTGCATCTTGAGATACAACACGTAATTTAAGGCTAATATATATGCTGCTTTAAATTACCCTGTCTTAGAGAGTGAAGAAGGAGGCCAACAGGCTGCATGAAGTGTTGCAGTGAATCACTTCTTTAACTGTAATGTTGGTCTACGTCTGGCTATGACCTTTGAAAAATAACACGTGTGGGTTTTCTTTCTGAAACAAGACTCATGGGACGTTCTCCTTGCGGAATGGCCTACAGGCCTGCTAATGTCCCTGCACTGAGCTCTTGCTGTACAGATCTAGAGGTGCAATCCATCTACGTTCTTGGCCCACTTCATTTGTGTGGGTTCACCCATCCTTTCCCTGTCTGGTTTAAGCGACAAATAAAGGTACCTCGCAAGAGCTGGAATTTTCCTCAGAGTCGCCAGGAAAGATAGCAGCATAACCGCATCCCTGGGATGTTATTCATACACCATGCAGCTGCCATTGTTGTGCAAATGCATCCAGCTTGAGAAAATTCAGGGACAATTGTCAAACTTGAATAGACCCCATTTCTAAGGTGTCAAAAGCATTCAGCGACTCGACACTGTAAAGTTACCTGGGTGTTTGGGGCAACAGAATGCCTCTATCTCGAGGTTTGATTTGGCTGTTTGCTGAAGGGTGTCTGTGCATTTCAGGGTGTGAAAAAGACCTATGCGAGATGAGAGAATGGGGACGCGCCTTGTCAGGTGCTGTATTCTTCCACCTCGATTGACAAGAGCGATAATTAAACCAGGGGGATGCCATCTCTGCGGAGCAAGAATGCTTGTATTTATTTACGCTGACTACTCAGCTTTGTTGTCTGCCACATACCGTCGCCTTCATTGTGTGGAAAAAGCAAACTGCTTTTAACAAGTGGTCTTTGTGACATTTTTCAGTCACTCTTTGAAGGACGGTGTCTTCGACTTTGTATAGTGAAGCAAAATTGCCTAATTTATTCCTAAACAAAGACTGAGGATTACCCACCAAATAAAAGGTATTACACTCTTTTTGAAACTGAAAGAAATTGTAAATAGCCTAATTCAAGCAGCAAATTGGCTTTTTTTTTCTTCCAAAGCTCCGCAGAAGGAAATTGAAATCAAAGTTGTGCTTAGCAGAAGGGGAAAAAAAGGAAAAGCGCCCCACTAGAGTAATGTGAGGTGGGAGGGGTGTTATGAGGGGAAAGAAGCCTTTGAGGTCAGATAGCCAGTTTGAGGTGAACACTCTAGAAAATAATATCCAGTCGGACTGTCCATCAGAGTGTGGCAGCTTTACCTATCCCTCACCAGGAGAGAGCCGAGGAATGAAGAATTGACAAATGGTCCTAAAATGGAGAAAGCAGTTTATTCAAGTGCTCCAGACATTAGTCTGTCTCAGCTTGCAGCAGTTCTTTGAGCCTATAAAGCATGGAGTTATAGGTGTTAAAGAGACAAGCAGCAGGTCAGAGTAAGAAGCAGTGGATAATTGAGTACTTTAGTAAATCCATGCCTCCATCAACCAAGGTAATACCTCAGAGCATTGCATATACCTGCAGCCCAGGACCCACAACTGGTACGATAGACCTCAGCAACTTGAGAGACTCGTGGCACACACGGGCTGTCTGAGCAGCATTCTTCAAGATAATACAAGGAGACCCATCTGGTGATGTATTGCCGAGATTACTTTTGGGATCTAATCGCAGCTGATGAACGAGGTCACTACAGAATATGTCATCTGTTTATGACCTGCAGTCCCCGGTGAAGACGCTGCCGAGTCATTAGTTCAGGTAGATGTAATCTATGAATCATTCTTGATAAATCATTGTCAAGGGCGCATTCAAACAGCTCCTAATAGACAGTGACAGCAGTGGTGAGGGGAATGGTGGCACAGCTCCTCGCTGTGCCCTTACTGTTCTTTGATCCTCTTAGGCTTTGGATCAATCATACCAATAGCTACATCATATTGCGCCCAGACTGTCTGGTCTGCTTCCTCTCTTTATTGGTCTAATGACTTGATGGAGGTTTCTTTCCGTCTGTCTGTCTGTCTATTTCCTCGCTGCACTCATCCCCACTCTAGCACCTTCATCTCCGAGGCATTTTCTCGAGCTCCTTTTCCTTGTTCTCAAAGCAGTTTCTTTCTTTCTCTGTTGCGCGCCCTCCCCCGTGTCTCTTCTCGTCTTCTCACCATGTCTCCCTCTCTCTGCCTCAGTCTTTCTCTGGCACCAGTGTAAAGCATCCATTATAGAGCGATGCATGGGTGTCTGTGTGAGTGGGAGAGAGGGACTTGGCACTCCTCCTGCCCCACCTGCAGAGGAAGCACTGACAGCTGAGCACTGGGGGCTCATCGTTCCCCCTCCTCCTCCGCCCATCTCCACATCTCCACTGACCTCCCTCCTCCTCTCACACCTTCTCCCTCGCTTTCTCTCTCTATCTCTCTTTGGTCGCTGTTGTTCAACACAAACCGGCCCAATTTCTGACGCTCACTATCTTCCCTTTACGCCATTTTCACATTTCATTATGTCCATCTAGTTTATTTCTTTCCTCTCCTTATGTCTTCCTATTTTGTTGCCCTCTTTCCTGCTTGTTAAAATTAGTTTTTTGCTCTTTCTTTCTTTTCTTTTTTTTTGTTATACCCATGATTGTTTGTACTCATTCATTAGGCATTCTGCACCAGGCAAAAAAGGCCGGTGAAACGTGTTAATAAATACATGGTTGTTTCTGTGTTTGTCTGCCAGATGAACAACTACAGTGTAATTAGCTGAACTTTCCCCTTTAGCGATGACCCCGAGCACTCCGTGTTTGCTTGTTGTAGCTGACAGCTCACCTCCACGGCTAGCTGGGTCAGTCCTTCGGTGGCTGTGCATCTGTTTTCTCGGCTGAGGGAAAGAAAAAGCGCTCAGTGTCTCTGCATGAATAACAGATGGATACTGTGGAGCTGCTTTTAAAGCACGCCATGCTTGAAAGCGCCATCGCGTTTCTCGTCAATTTCACAGGTTTTCATACCATGTGATTTATGTGTGTACATCCTCCGCTGGCGGAAAAAGGGAGCCTTACCAGGTGTTTCCGAGTGCTTTTCGGTGATGTTTTTCAAACTCCTACATTATTTTCAAATAGGAAATGTATGATTTTACTCTCACTCCATTCTCCTCTAACTACTCCATCCATACAAAGAGAAAAATACTTGCCTGCTTCATGATTATAGGCATCCAGAAACATATGCATCGTTCTGTTTACATTTACCCTACTTGGTACAGTTTGTGCTTACAGACAAGATGGTTTGAAGGGAAATTTGTTTTTTCAGTGTGCGATAAGAAATGTCGCATAGGAAAAAACATCAGTCCAATTACTTTGCAGTTGGGCCGAGCTCGTGGGATTTTCTCGCTGAGAGCCCATCACAGTGTGATGCAGACAATGATATTCGTGTATACCATCTGGATTCCTACCAGTGACATAATGTGCTGTAATTTACACCTCAGCTCTTCACTGTGCGTGTGTGAGGCTGTGACGTGCAGTCGCAAGCTGTAGCTCCGCGTTTGAGTCGTTCAGTTCCGGGCAGTGCAAATGTATTAGCTGTAAAAATTTGCATAGTCTGAGCACAATAAAATCCCCAATGAGACGAACTTCAGCAATCATGCTGACAAGCAGAAACCTCTACTGTAAAGGGCCAACATTGTGCAAACTGACAAAAAGACTAAATCTTTAGCTCTCAGGCCCACAAGGCTGTAATAGATTTTTTGCTTAGAGAGGTAACATAAGCTATAGATCCTTTTCAGTGGTAAAAGAGAGTGACTCACCAAATCGAATGCAACTGTTACAGAACAACATTGCCAATTTGCTATTTCACAACTTGAAGACAGTTTCTCTCTCCTGAACAGGAACTTCTATCTCAGGTTACAGTGATCACCTTTGGTTTGTATTTGAACCGAGAGATTACCTGTTACAGGTTTTAGAGACAAATGCTTTGAGAAGAAAAGTTCACTTTTTACCTTTATACCATCCACATGCTACAAATAAAGTATCATCTTAACAACAGGTAATGGCTTCTGCATGCTTTTAACAAAGATGTGGAGCCCACCCACCAGCTGACCTCCTATACCATAATGATTGAGCAATCATAAGAGTATAATTCAGTGCACTCTACAAATTGCTCCCTTCGTGCCACAGATATAGGACTTCAAAACGGAGGAGAACCCGATTTATTTTTTTGCCCTTTGCCACAACTGCCTCAAATAAAATAGTATGCTGAAGTTCACTGCAGTATCTTTGCGCTCATGTAATTCACTGGTGTGTGATGTAAAGTTATCGATGTGCATGTTGCCCTGTATCTATATGTGTCTACACTGCTCCTGGCTCCTCTAGCTCATCTTTCTGGGAGACAGAACATGCACAGGTTGTCAATACAAATGTCTCATCCTGGGACAATGGGTCTATCTTTTTACTAAATCTCTGGCTGTGTGAAAAGGAAGAAAAATAAGAATCAGCTCTGGGTTTACCCCTGGAAATTTGTGTACTGATACATAGAAATCTCACAATCTTTGCACATGATTTATCAATACACAACATTTGCAGCATTGACAGTATAACCAGGTTAGAACGCTGCAGCTACAATTCAATGGTTAGAAGGAAAAGGCTCTCCTGAGCCACGTTAAACTGCTCATGTGTAGAATTTGAAAACTTCTGACTTTAGCAACCATCAAACGCGTAACTGTTTTTATATTTGGGGGGATATATTGGGGTTTTAGGACCTGTGTGAAAAGTTTCACAGTATTTAAGTAGTCTTTAGCTCTGCAAGCTTCATGAAGGATATTCCAAAGCTCTTCTTTGGATGATGCCGTTTGTTACATTCTCTGTAAAGATGATCCCACACACCGCTTCAATATTTTTTTTCTTATTTTCTTAAGGCCTTGACTTTCAGAAGTTGTACATGGTTTTTCAGACCTACAACTTCTCCTGTTACCCTCTATTTGTCTGGTTTCCTCACATTTTTAAGGACATGCTGCACACCATGCTGAGATGTGCCAGGTTTTTGGATACTAGCTCTTTGGAAATCACCTTGTTGGTTCAAAAGTACAATTTTATACCTGTCAAACTGTGTTATCTTTGACATTTTTTAGAGATTCGGCTAAAGAAATGGTAAATGGCCTGTATTTATATAGCGATTTTCTAGTCCCTAAGCACCCCAAAGCGCTTTACATATCCAGTCATCCACCCATTCACACACACATTCACACACTGGTGATGGCAAGCTACATTGTAGCCACAGCCACCCTGGGGCGCACTGACAGAGGCGAGGCTGCCGGACACTGGCGCCACCGGGCCCTCTGACCACCACCAGTAGGCAACAGGTGAAGTGTCTTGCCCAAGGACACAACGACCAAGACTGTCCAAGCCGGGGCTCGAACCGGCAACCTTCCGATTACAAGGCGAACTCCTAACTCTTGAGCCACGATGGGAACAAATTATGTGTCTTTGCAACAAGGTGGTAAGAAATTGCCTTAGGGTTCTTGTTGTGTGTAGACAAAACACTGGTTCATCCCTTGAGTTAAAAGGGGTCTTTTTATGCTTGACTGATTCATAGGTCAGTGTTAAGTGTGTTGTAAGGGAATTCCCAGTGAAAAAACACTCCTCACCTGAGTATTGCTTTTGAACGCAGCATTAACCCTGACTCATCTTCTAGCTCTCTGATCAGAGCTTGATTACAAGTGGTATCTTAACCACTGTTAAGTCTCTCTTTGCTTTTTGGTCTCATTCTGCTTGTAGGTATTTAGAAAATGCATTCAATGTGTTAAACTAACTGTCAAAACATGTGTAGTAACTCTCTTTCTGTTATAGTCTTCCTGATCCTAATGTTTGTGGACTAGCTTTGTTATCTCCTTTGGTGGCTTTTTGGCTGCCCAGAGCCTGACAGTGGTGAAAAGGATCACAGCATTAAATCTCTAGTTTGGACTACAGTAAGGCAGATAACAGCCAATTTTCTCCTTTGTAGTGATCTCCCCTGCTACTCTGTTGTCTTTTGTATGTTAGCTTGATTGCATATTTCAATATATTAACCACAGAAGTGTTTTGTATTTGAACTGAGTTGCCTCATTTGGTATTGGGTTTCTGTAGAGTTCATCTGTTTTTGTTTAGTTTTAACTTTCAGTCAGCCTTCACAGTTAGCCTTTGGTGAGGTCCCCTCCCAAGACTTGTGCCTGTGAGTAAAAGCACTGCGGCACAAATACAAAGAATACGATTTCAGTTTGCAGTGAAGCACATCTGTTCAGTAGTAAGTTGCACCCCTGGGCACTCCTTAGTGTAAATTGTCTCCCCAAGGTAGCTGTATTAATTTGCTTGTTTTGCTGGGCTGATATTTTAACTATTTTAGTATTGTGATTGTAGCTCTTGTGTTTTTGAAATGGTTAAGATAATACTTTATTATCCATCTATTTTCTTCCACTTGTCCAATTTAGGCTGCGCTTGCACAAATCCCAGCTACTATCAGGTGAAAGGCAGGTACACCCTGGACAGGTTGTCAGTGTATTGCAGGGCTAGTAAAGAGAGACAAAACCAATTGCACCTATGGGCAATATGGAATCTCCAGTTAACCTAACCCCACTACTTGCATGTCTTTAGACACAAATAGAACACACAAACACAGAAAACACATAGAAATCGATTGGCTAGATGAAGGATTGCAACCCAGAATCTTTGTGCTGTAAGGCAAAGGTGCTAACCACCGCACCATCGTACTACCCACTTATACTTCTAATTCTATGGGTTTTATTAAACTTTTGTTTGCTGCAGATCCAGTCTTATTTTTGATTACTTGACTTAATTATCAAATAAACGATTGAAATGAACCTGTTACATCGAGGCCTTGCCACTACCAAGTGATATGATCAGATTAAGATTTCCAAGGTGGCTGGTCTACTTCCTCTTGTAACTACCTCCTGCCATAAGTGGCTTCACAAGCAAACAAAAAAACAAACAAACACAAAAACATTCACCTAAAAATAGTCGGATACAAGGGCTGGACTGAAAATCAGTAACAAGTGAAAAAGCATTCAGTGTCCAAAAGAAAAATCTGAAAGACATCCAGAAAGCCTGGAGCACTATAGCTCAAGACCACTTTGAAAGCACAAAAATTAAATGAGCCATGACTCAAGACTTTTGCACAGTAATGTGTACTGATGTCAAAATTTTCCACACATAAAGTTTTTATATTTCATATCATTGCACCGGTTCATGGATTTGTTTTGATCCAATAGTTTTGGGTTTAAAAAAAAAGAACTGTTTATACAATAACAAGAAAACAGGTGTTGCCTCAACTTGATTATGCCTCCTCGAGTGTTTTTCAAAGCTCGAGGTTGTGGTGGATCAGGAACCAGTGAGCCTCCAGTTCATTAAATTAAAAACAAGAACAGCGATGTACGAGTCAAAGAAAACTCGCGCGAAATCCAGCTAAGGTAACAAAGTCAGATTAACTAAAACACTAAAAGGAACCCTTACGCCTCAGAGCTGTTCGTGATGTGGTGTTTAATATTCAACAGAGTGGCAGAAGTAACCGTGTGAACAACGACCAGAAAAGAAATTGCACTGAACTCCTATTTTCTCACCCACAGTAAGCGCACCTGGCTAATTGCTTCAAAATCTAAGCAGACTTTTAGAATCCTGACACTTCCTGCCCAAGCTTTGATGCAGTTGCACATTCAAAACAGCACTTCATTTAAGCATGCCAGCAGGCTTTGACAGCTAAAGTGACTGCTCAACAAAGCAAACAAGAATACCTGCAAAGTAAATCTTAACTGTGTATCCTTTTGAAGGTGACCCAGGCTTTCAGTACATAATCAAGCCTTTGACAGACTGAACATTTAAGTAAAACAAATAGTGTTTTTTTTGTTAGCCAGACATAATGCTGCATCATATTTTATAATATGAAAAATAGTCAGCACCCCTGAATCATTTCTCCTTGTTTAAGTGAAGGCTGTTTGGAGAGCGCGCATCCTCTGCAGTGGTTCGGATGTTGACAAACCCATATGGCGTGCCACTAATCTTGATCGATGCCCACCACTGTGAACACTGCTCACACTGTAGAGGATAATGAAATGTAACAGTGCAACATTTCACAAAAATCATCCCTGTGATTGGTTTATTATCTGATATGAAATGCTTCATAGCTTCGGACATTTTCCAGCCAGAAAAACACAAAGTCGGTGTTTGGTTACCAAATACAGAGCAGGACGGAGTGCTCATAAAATTGTCTGAGCTTGCTCGCCCAATGTGCTATTCTTAGGGTTCCCCTTAGAGCCACCATCTAATTGGAGCCCGAGTTGTCCTATCGGTGAAGCTATCCTCGACATAGACTTTATAGGAGGATTGTGAGTGACTGAGAGTCCCTGACTGAATGTCTGTGGCTGTTCTCCTGCATGTCACGGGACTCCTGTTCATCGGTGAGGGCTTCATTAGCCGAAGATGGGAGGTGGCAGCAGAGATAGAACAGCTGTTTAGCTAACCGCTTGCATTGTTAGCCAGCCTTCTCCGTATGCCTAACTGCCTAAATCCGTCCCCTAGCTGCTAATAGAATGCTCATTAGGAGGAGGAGAGGGAGACTCTATATGAAACAGAGTCACTTTACTACAGTCCTACCAGCTTTTGCTACTCCTCCTCTCCCTCTGGTCTCTATTAAAGAGATGTACAAAATAATCCTTCCCGGCATAGATCAACTATTATTCCAACTTGCTTTGCCCCCCTCTCTCTCTCCGACCAAAGCCCACAGGGAAAATGTTTGGAGCACGTGCACCTGCGCTTTCTCTGGAGACAGCCACCAGCATCTACGATGCCAGGAAAATGCTCCTCACTTGTAGATAAAGAAAGATACAAGATTTCAAAATCTCAGAGGACGTGCAGATGATACCTTCTGCAGAGAAAAGTGGGCAGTTTGGTGTGTCTGTGTTTTTTGTTTTTTCCAATTCCCCCCCCCCCCCCCCCCCCTCAAAAAAAAGTAGTACGGTGTTAAATTATTCAAGGACTGTAGATTGTATTGCTGTAATTTGTCAGAGACCCAAACGCACAAGTCTATTTCTCTGTGTCAAAACTGATGAAGCTGGCAAGGAGGATGGAAAGCTGTGACATCAGAGATGGCACTGTGAATATCTGATGGCATTCACTGGAACAGCTACAGATCAGAGCCAAAAACACTGCACCCACTCTTACAGCCAAAACACATCCCTGGCTAAAAAAGACTGGCTCATGTTTGATTAAAATTCAAACAGGAAAACATGTTACCATGGAAGTACTTCATTGAATTAACACAAGCCAGTCAGTAACAGTTTCCATGCAGAAATGCAGACAAACAAAGTGCACAGCTTCATGGTGAGAAGCTGACAGGAATCAGTGTGTGGTAGAACAGATATGCTCCCAGCTATTTACAGTAAATGACAGCAAGTGCAGACTCTGTTGTCACTTTGAAATCTCAGGAAGTGTACACAGAATAAGTAATTCTTTCCCTGGCAAGTAATAAAACCATGTTGGACAAACATAAGACAATTGCTGACATGAGACAATTAAAGTGCAAAAAGTTGAGAATAAAACAATGTATGTGCACTTATGAATCTTAAGTATTTTAAAGTTTGAGAACACAGCATTTTTCATTAATTCACTTAAGTACATTCATCTGTCAGATTTGCTAAATGCAAATATATCTGTGTAGCCCTTTAGTCTTAAACCGAGCACATCTATCAAAGTGATAAACATTCAGTATGTGCGATATTCTACAAATACACACTGTGATCAGGAGTTTTATTCATACTGCCTTTATGGCACTTAAAAATGAAATAATTTAAATCTAATTTAGTAAACATGAAACACTACTGCTTGCTGTTTCGACCAAAAAACAAAACAAAAAAACTCTAGCTCCAATTAATACATTTTAACAGTCAGCAGATGGTGTTTGCTCAGTGGCTGTTGTCACTTTATCCAAGGATCCATGGATAGACCATGTAATTTGCTGAGGAGTGTCAAACAAATAGTTGGTGGGCCTTAAATAAATTATTGTGAAAATCAAACATATTTTGATAAATATAGTAATACAATATAGAGACTTATATACATATACATTTCTGGTCAAAAGAACACACCTTCATATATGTATTGTATTCATACAGATATATATACACATGTTCATTTGGACACTGACCAACCTCTGCATTAGCTATACCTGTTTAATTGCTCATTAACATGAATACGTCTAATCAGCCAATCACGAGGCAGCAACTCAATGCTTTTAGGCATGTCGATATGGTCGAGATGACCTGCTGAAGTTCAAACCGGGCATGAGAATGATGAAGAAAAGTGTTTCCTGTTCCTGTTGGAATAACATGTTATTACTATATAATCCATATTCTTATTATCTAGCAAGGGAATCCTCAGGGAATCCATGTTTGTAAGCCTTTAGCTAGTTAAACCTCATCGATTCTGACCAATCAGCACAAGTGTTAGGTAGTGTGAGAGTTGTTGTTCAAAACCAACAATGGTGGCTCCTCAAGCGATAGCATAGATGCTACTGTGGCATCTGTTATATCAAACAGTTTTTAGTGAAAAAATAAAATTAAGGCTTTTTTTGCCCAATAAAAAAGTTGTTTTCCTTGTTGTATATCTAGCTGGATAATATTGATTATTTGGGGAAGGTATGAAGAAATAACCATGCTGACACTCGTGCATAAAGCTGCATGATGGATGTGCAAGGATTCACACTGCTAGAGAACCACGTAACCTGTTGATGAGCGACATCACTCGATGCACATTCATTTGCACTGACCATATATAGTTGAATGTGGGTGTTTAGATGATGGGATATGAAGCTCATCCACCCTATTTCCAGGTGGACTGCGATTTATAACGGGTACACTGACTGCAGGTGTGCGTACATATTCCTTTGTGTGCATGCACAATTTTAGCATCAAGCCTACGCACTGATTTATAAACGAGGCCCCAGACCCGCTTGTCATTTCTTTAGGTGGTGATGAAAGCTGACAATGACATATTCTATAGTAATGGCAATAGGCTTACCGATGCCACTCTGAATGTGCGCTGGAAAAGAATGTCTGTGGGTGCGATATGTGTCAAGTGTTGTGACGTTAGTTGCTGTTGAATATGTGTTTGCTTGACATTGAGAAAGTGAAGCATGCCAGTATGCGGCCTAACTGATAGACTAGCACACTCTGTCTCATTCACACACACCCGTGCGCACTCATAACTCATCTCTGCAGACTCGCATCAGTACTGCACAAACATGCACAAAAAGTGGGGTGGACATTTTTAGCACACAGCTCATACACACAATCTGGTTTTGGCAGGTCCAAACCCGTGGGACTGACTGTCATTAAAGGTTGTCCTGTGTAAATACTGCACCCCCCTCCCCCGATCTCTGTGCTCACCTCACCACAGCTACACACACAGACATACACACATACACACACTCCATGTGTTCATGTAAGACCACATACTTTCCCTCTCCGGGCGGATTCATGTGGCTACAGCTGTGTGCCTGATGGCACTGGCAGCACGAGGCACAACAGAGAGAAGAGAATACAGGCGAGGATATGAAAACTGAAAAGCATTTTAGCACCAAGAAAGAGGACTGAAACACGACAAAGATAACCGCGCATGCTCTCACATGACCATTATATTTTCTTTTTCTTTTTTGTTTGTTATCTTCTCTCGTCTCCTCTTGCCTCTTGACTGTGAAAGACTGATAATCTGAAGCTGATCGCTGAGGTGGAACGGCAACTATTGAATGGGCACACAGCACACAGCGACATGACAAAAGTTAACCAGAATGCAGATGTATGTATATGCTATATATGCATACAACATAAGTGAAGAGAGTGATGCCTCTGTGTACGGGCTTTCTCACACACGCACACACACATACAAAAGAGGAGTGAATGAAGTGACCAGGGAAGAGACTCACAGCTTTTTGCCCTTGTGCCGAGACCTCGGCCTGTCACTCTGTGTTTTACTCCCTGCAGCCCGACTCCACTGTAAACAGCCACCACAATATTTGGTATTGAGGTGGTGAAGAAACTGCCCACCACTTCCCATTTGGCCTTTTCAGAGTTTGACAGAGAAGACTGGAGGTAAAAATACTCTACTTTCTCCCCTGCCAAAATTGAAAATGGTTGGAGTGCTGCTCTGAAAGGGGAATGTATATAGTCCTTGTTATTAGACCGTCCCGGATTGAAATGAGGTTGACTCCATGCCAGACATTGAGATGTTTTCTGTCATTCGTCCCCCCCCCCCATCTGAAATTCAATATGATACATTAGTGTTCCAAATGGAGGCAGCGCAATAGATATTAATTACTTGTCCATTACAGTTTGTGACACTATCAATCTGTTATCAGCTGGCTCCACCAATGACTGAAATTAACTGTCACATTTCAATATCAGGAAAGTCATCTCCATGCTTTATTGCCTCCATTACAATCTTCAGTTCTTAAATGGTATCCTTAAGAGATCAGAAAGTAACCAGGATTTTTTGGCAAGCACCGACACAGAAGGTGTGTGTGTGAGTGTGTCGCTGTGTTTGTCTTTTGCAAACTTTGTAAATATCAAAGTAAATGTCGGCAGCAGTATCGAACAAGGAATACAATGAGCACGAATGTGCTGCGGTCGTGGGGAAATAATGGGAGCGCTGCCATATCATGATCTCCACAAGTTCATGTATATTTGATAGGGTCTACCAGATGTGGCCTTGGATATGTATCAGCAAGCAATCTCTCTCACTCAGCTCGCAGAAATTAGATTTCATCTCAGGCTCCAAAATCTAATACACAGGCTTATATTTACTCACAGTTGCAGAGCATCATAACCGAATATGACCTCACAAAGAGGTGGCAGAGCTGCACAAAATACGGTTAAATGGAAATACTTACAGTAAATTATTTCAAGTGCCAGCGATGCTGCTTAGCTGTCAACTAGCTGAGAAAATAAAACTGCCCAAATGAAGAAACAAACTTATTTAAGGTTTTTTAGGGCTTCAGTAAAATAAAAAATCAAATAGTTCAAGCACTGGTTTGACAAATCTGCATTAGTAGCAAAGCCGTTTCAGTTGGAAATCTCAGGTATGTTGCGATCTCAAACTGCTGAGAAATTACATTTTCCAAATCACAAATCACACTGCAATCATTTCAAAGCCTTCTTATCCGAGCTTTTGGAGCAAGCGCGTATTCGAGATGAAATGGTTGCATGAGTCACCCGATACATTAAGATGCTTGTGTCTTCCTCACAATGAATGCAAAGTCACAGTTAGCATGCTGAGTGCTATTTCCTATGCAGAGAGTCTCTGCCTTGCCTTGAATACTCTCCGGGGACAGTAGCACACACTGAGGAACTTTAAGAGTCTTATCACCCCCCACACACACTCACACACACCCCTATCCTCCTGTTATCCTCCCATGACCTCCCTCTTCTTCCCCGTCCTCTGTTCTTTGTCTGTGACACAATGAGAATAGATGTCGGCAGCTCGGTTCATCCATACGTCGGCCTGTTTGTCTTGCTGCGATATGTTTTTCAGTTTGGACGGCAGAGAGAAGGGGTGAAAAAAAACAAGGCATTTCAGATTGATGAACACTTTGGTCAACACATTTTTAATCTCTATTACTAAAGTCAACATCTCAGCAACTCTGTGTATTTTTCTAATCAAAATAAAAACATTTGAATGGATTGATCGAGATTAGTTTTGAGGAGGATCGATGCTCAGTCGCTGGTTGCTGAGTTCAGATAGGCTGCACAAATAGCTCTTAATTGTTCGGATTTCCAGTTGACTTGATTTGTTTGAGTAGATTTTTCTGGGAGCCTCTGCTGCCGATGGAACTTTTCCAAACCATTTTTACAGCAGAACATGTCATAACCCAATTGTCTCAACGTCCACTTACAGTAAGTGGCTGTGGTGGCTAAAGAGTCTGCCACGGTAATTGACTCAATGGGAATTTACAGTATGAAGCATGAGGCAGGGAAGGCAGGCATAGTGCTCTCCAGGGATAGGCTGTTGTCACACTGTTGCTATCTCTTCACTGCACACAGTAGGCAGGCTACTGATGGGCACACATGGTAGTGTGTGTTTATGTGTGTGTGTGAACAAACCCAGCTGCCCTCTTCAGAGCAGGTAATTCCACATTCAGGTGCTGAGATCAGGTCCCATCCCAGACTCAGCGTCGCTCTCTATCTTTAATGTGTGCACAAGAATGAGGTTGAGGAGAAGGAGACGCATATCCCTCCCATATTTGGCCGCTGTTTGCATGGAGTGCCGCCTTGAATTAAACAAAGCTTTTGTGGCTTCTGGCTGCAGGGCTGCTGGCACGACGGGCAGAGCAGGGAACAGTGGTGTCAGACGTTGCGAGAGAGGAACACAGAGTGACACAGGCACAGCTAGAAGAATATGTTTACCCTGTTGGAACCCGTGCCCGCCCTGGCACGTTCATGCATGGTACAATAGTTAATCAGCTCAGATTCTGCTGCTGGTGTGAGCACTGACCCTTAAAGGCATCTGTAATGGAGGGAGTCTTTCTAATAGGAAGAGCACTGTAATTTCGAGAGTGGAGCAGGAATTACAACACGTCCAGGGGAGGTTTTTTTTTCCAGTGTGTCCTCTGGTTCTGGTTCATTTATGCTGTTTTAGATTAAAAGAGTTGTTGATGTTCTTGGTCAGAGAAAAAAGGTTGCTGCCTACGAGGTGGTCCGCGTGCAGTTTTTAATGAGTTTCCTGAATTGTTGAATGTGCCCGTGTATGTGTGTGTGTGTGTGTGTGTGTGTGTGCATTAGTATTTATGTGGGTGTTTTGCATAGTGTATATATAATAAACATCGCCTTTAGGTATTTTCTACGTAAGCCGGAGTAGGATTGGACTTCCCTGGAGAGACAAATGATGCTTTGAGGACGCACATGTGCATGCTTGGCCATCAGCTCTGTGCGCATGAACATTGTTTGCCTTTGTTTGTAAGCTACAATCAGATCAGGGACGTCGTCTATTCGAAACAAGACTCAAAGGCTTGCAAGCAAGCAATCTGCTGTTTTGGAAGTCTGTGAAAAGGCACAGTAAGCTTCCACCCACCAACTGCTTTTAGCTGGGTTGTGCGTATCCATCTCAGTTTCACCTCCCATACCCCTACAGCTCACAGCTAATTTTTTTTTTTTTTCCATAAGACTTTGACCGGGGCTCTCTTTCTCTCTCCCTGTCACTCTTCCTTTACTTCTCTGCCTCCCCCAGGGGGGTTGTACGCCCCTTGTGATAATTTGTCTGTCACAAATGCAACTGCGCCCTCTCCGTGGCTTTCCTTGGCCCAAAAATGAGTTTCAGCCGTCCCATCTGGCTGTCATTGGCAAGATGTCGCCAAGAATAGAAGCTTCCCATCCTTTCATTTCATGGCTGAATTGTCGTATTTGTGTGTGACTTATATCTTTGACCCACCCATGCTAGACATATTTTACATCTGATTTGTACTAGCTTCCTTGAAGTCAGTGCTCTCTTTGTTTCCAGCTGTCACTGCTGGCTGCATATATAAAAATGAACCAAGCTTTGGGGCTGCTATACAATGCAGATGGGGTGTAAAATATGGTGCATATATTTAGAAACAACAGGAGTCAGATGTTTTTTACTGGCGCTACGCAGCAGCCACTTGCACAATTCTCTCGTGAAAAACCGGTTTCCGTGGGAGCTAAAAGCACTAATCATTTCCTCTCAGCACACTGATCTGAAATCTATTTGTGGAAGCAGTAAGAGAGAAGAGAGAGGAAATCAGAAAACATCTTTAACAACTTGTCTCATCTAATGAGATTAGCAGAGCCGCTTACACAGTCATGACATGGAGATACACACAGATAACCCTGTAATAACTCATTATTCTTCACATTTCCACATCGACGCCTTGTCAAGGCTCGCTGACAGTGCACGTTGTTGTGTGTACACAGCTATCAGGCCAATCTTAGCACTGCAGCAGTGAGGAGTGAGCGTGGCGAAAAATCGCCTAAAAAAAGCAACTGCACAAAGCGAGCTAGCATTAGAAGGACAGAGAGATAGCTTTCTCTGCTTTTCAGAGGCTGCAGCATTAGTGACACATGCATGAGTGCAAATGGAGAAAAAAAATCACAGCGCCGGCTCTCTGTCTCTCTTGGTGTAGCAGAGTGTCTGAGAGGGGAAAGAAGTAATGAAATCAGTTCGATGTGTGTGCATGCATACTGTAGGTGAGCAGTGCTGGGAATGCACTGGTAGCATCCAAACAGGAAGCAGCTGAACGAGCAAGTGCATGAAAAGGGCAGATTGTTTAAGTATGCATAAAGTCAATAATAAAAACTGTGGAATGATTGCCTCCTTTCTAAACTGAAACTCTCTGTGTCGCATAGAAAGATCTCCATTCATGTTTTATACATATTCTATTTCTTGCATAGTGAATCCCAAAACGAAAAAAAAACAAGCCTGCATGCACCCTTTGATTTTTTTTTTTCATCCATCAAACACGTTTCCACGTGCTTTTCTGGCTTCTAGCCACCACGGTAGAGAGCTTTAAAGCTCTTCTAACCTTCGTTTAAGTGTTACAAATGCTATTATCATCCAGTAGTAAGTGTAGTAAGTGTAGTAAGTGTTGCGGGTACCTTTATATTTGTATTTCTCTCTCTGTGAGTGGACATCATAACTGGATCACGTATGATGCTCGAATAAATGGCAGCGTCATCCTGCTGAAAATGTCAGATCCAATTTGTCACATCGGGCAGTGCAGCGCAGAAGCAACAAAAAGTTCAGACAATCACAAAGATGTATGCAGAGTAATCTGCTTTATTCTGAATGACAACGCACACTAATCTGGAATGTCCTGGTGTAGTAAACTCCGCCCACACCGATCCTCGGCTAAATTAAATTCTGAGAATTAGTCCACAAATACTGTTTGACTCAGGTGTGGCGTGCACGCCATGTGATTAGCAGCCAGATTGATGAGTTCAAGGAGGAGTCGTGGCCCTGTTGTGCTGTCCGTGCAGACAGGGGGGAGGTCAGCGTGTGTGATGATGAGGCCTGGAGTGTGAGGTATTGACCAGTGGATGTCGTGTCGTGATTAGTAGGAGATATCACACTCACTGGGCTCAGATACACATCGATCCTTAAACCTAGGTACAGCCTGTCAGCGGGGTCATTTTTACCCTCCTTTCCTCTCCTCCTTTCGCCTCCTCCCCCTTTGCCTCACGCTGTTTCACATTTTCTCGCCTCTCCTTCACTAATACCTTCATCTTTGCCCAGCCTTCCTCTTCTCTCTGCCCCCCCCTCCCCTTCCTCTGTTCTGCTTCCCCATTCCCTCCCTCTTCCATCCATCCACCCTCATGGATCAAACTCTTTATCTGGCCTAAGCCACAGCCTGCAGGCAAGCAGGCAGTCTCTACAGAGGCTGGAGGAGAAGACCAACAGCTTCAAACAACATTATATAGGGCTGGCATGAAGCATGTCTCACACTGATAGATGAAAACGCTGGCCCCTCAGCCACTGTCTCTTTATGGGCATGATGAAACATGGACATAGGGCAGTCCTCCTGTGTTAAAGCCTGCTCTTCACTTAAGTGTTGCTACAAGGCCACCTGGGATTTAAGCCAGGCTAAAGTTTGCTACAAATTAGGAAACAGTGTACGTCTGTATTATGATCGGTAACAAAAAAGAAAAAAACTGTCAGTTTCTGGGAGGACGATACATTTTCTTTGGCAGCTATCCTGTTGGATCATCTGTTATGAAACAGGTCCAGAGTAAATCTAGTTTAGAGGGAAAAAGAATTGAAGCTACTGTAGGTACTAGTAACAGTTGTAGCTCTGACGCTAAATAAATTGTGCATGCAATCAATCATAAGTGGGCTATTTTATGTCTTTTTTCATTTTTAATGTTTAAGCAAGCAGGTACTACAAATAACAAATCACCTAGATAAAAAATAATAATAATAATAATAAAAAAAAATGCATGTTTCTTTCTGATCTGTAATACTATTTACATATCTAGATTGTCTTTGGTGTTAGTTGCCCAGTTTTGGGTCTATAGATTTCTCTTAAAAATAAAGTAGCTAGATAGAACTTGCCTTGTTGTCCATCCATTCTCTTCTGCTTACCCTTACCCAGGTCACAAGGGGGCTGTAGCCAGCTACCATAGTGTGAGAGGTGGAGTACTCCCTAAACAGATCTCCAGTCTGTCGCAGGGCTAACACAGAGAGACAGAAAACCATTCGCTCTCACATCCACACCTATAAGCAAATTAGAATCACCAATTCACCTAACGCTACTAACTGCATGTCTTTGGATTGTGGGAGGAAGCCAGAATACACGGAGAGGACCCACGCAAACACCGGGAGAGCATGCAAACTCCTTATCGCCTTATTATGTTAGTGGAAAAACACAGCACCAAACACATGTTTTTTGAAGATTCCTTTACATAAATGATGACACAATTATTTGTTTTAAATTCCAAAAATCTTGGTGCATTTTTTGTTTATGCAAGAGGTATGTTCTTTACACCGGTCTCCATCCAAGAGTCAAAGGATGTGTGCACCTACTGCAGCTCAGCCTGGAGGTGAAGCCATTAACGTTTACATCATGTCTCACTGTCATGAGCACAAGTCTCTCATTGATGGTAGTTCCTTGCCTCCCTTTCCACAGTAAATGGGTGAGGAGCTGTGTCTTGGTAGGAAATAGGAAAGGAATGATTCATGGATACATGCTCACATAAGGCTTGTGGAATTTTTTGACTGACCTCATCATGACATCTGGAAAGAGAAGCTTTCAAATGAATTTGTTGGTGGTCTAAGACTAAGGCCACCTCACCCCAAACAATCTAGATGGATAAATCCACCTTGTCCGTAACAGCTTTTAAAGTCATGTAAATGTTTCGTATATGCCACTTTTCTACTCTAGCACTCAACGTGCCTCATTCACAAACACGTTTTTCCAAGTCTGAGTGCTTTAAATTCACTCCTGTTGCACTTAGAGCAACAGTTCAATATCTTCAGAGATACTTTGGCATGCAGACTGGAGCAGCTAGGGATTGAACCACCAACCTCCCAAAGCCCTACCGTACCTCCTGAGACTCAGCCACCCAAAGTAGAGCACTGGAAGAAAAAATGAATCACTGACCTATACTGTAAAATGCAAGTTAGCCAGTCCAAACTTTCAAAGTTGTTCCCTGCTTTTTTTGTCACGCCAAACAATCTAAAGCAGCACTACATGCCAGAGAAAAAATATGGACATTCAGTTTGGGCTGAACTGTCCCTTTAAAAAATGTCCTTGCAGCCTAAGGGAATGCAGAAAGTATTTTCAAAGACGCTGCTGTCCTAAAAGTCATTTTGCTCGGATGTTGATTCTGTCAGTGTCATTTTGAAGTTGACAAGTTTAGTGTTGGGTGGAAATTTTAATGGAACAGAAAAAACAATGTAGGTGTTGTTTCGGGGCTGCCATACCGATGTGAAATTACCCATGGACTAATGCATGATCAGACCAGAGGCACTTGTGTTTAAGTGGATGCTGCCTGTAAGCTGTAGCCATGGAGACAACAGCTTTAACTGCAACCGGCCAAGGATAGATAATTTGACAGATTTTATGGTCTCCCACCTGGCTTTAAATATTTCACATGCGATTATTTGCATTAAGTTCACTTCATTTATTCCCGTAGTTAATTTAAAAAAAAAAAAAAAGGAAAAAAAAAGACACTGACACTGTGGATTCCTGGAAGAAGATAACAACACTACCGACTGAGTGAAATGCAGCAAGAGAGGCAGAACAACACTTACTGTGTCCAACTACTGTGCTAGCCTAGTTTGGCTGTAGACGGAGAGAAATGCTTTCAACAGAGGGGGGGCTCTGCAAAGTCCACGGGTCTGTGGAGATTTGCTTACAGTGATGAGATGGTGGAGGTAAGATGGCTCAGAGGATTCAAGCTCCGCTGAACGCAAGCTTATGTCTAATAATCAGCAGGGAAGGACTCAGCGTGGTCCCTCAGAAAAGGAGACTGCGTGAATGCAACAGAGAGGGAGGAAAACCAGAGCAGGGGATGGATTGAAGCAAGCAAAAAAAAACAAGTTGTTAGCGAGGAGAAAAAGGAGCGAGAAATACATGTCCCCATGGCTACGTTATTTCTCCCCTGCGATGGCTTTTATGTGTTGGAGAAGAGTTTTGATAACATTTTGCTGCCTTGCATATTTTTGTCCATAATAGCTTTGAAAGTCGTGTAGGAATATTGGAAGGAAAAATGAATCGCTGACCTATGAAATGAGACCTAGCCGGTCCAAACTTATGAAGGTGTTCTTTGTTTTTTTCTTTTCCTTGTTGTTTGTGCGGATGGCATTTGGAGCGGTTCTGTGGGATGGATTTTGCCGTTAAAAACATCACGGCACCGCAGACTGATGAAACTCACCACTGACGCTTGAGTGCATTTTGCCAGCTGTTCCAGATTACAGAGTACAGTCATTTATCGCACTAACTGGCACCAGCATAGCATCCTTGTCCATTAACACAGACTGAACTCTCACACATGCCCGTAGCTGCCGCATAATACATCACAGTGATCCAAAGTACAACCACGTCATGCTACTCTCTCCACTGATGCAGGATTTGCTCATTAGTATCAGCACGTTATCCATATTGTTATTGTCAAAACAATGTTTAAACTTGTCTGAGCCTGTGGGTGTGTTTTAGTGTGTGTGGCTCTCCAACCGATGCGATGGTCATCATTGGCCCCAAGGTCAAGCTCTTTCTTTCTTATCATCAGTGAATTATCTCCACAAGGCACTCCACCAATACGGGGCCTGAACTACACGCCTGTTTAACGGGAGTCTAGCGAGGATCAAGTGTAGGGGGGGGGGGGGGGGGCAACGCGGTCGAGGTCAGAAAACCACAGCACAGAGGCGGCTGCGGGGCGACACAACAGCATTTTAGCAGGGGCCCAATGAGTGATTACCTTGCAGCTCCAGTCATAATTCAGCGTGACCTCAATCTGCCAGCAATGCTATAGTTTGATGGATCTGCTCACAGTTTGGGTGTCGGGTCCTCGCATGTCAAACACAGGCAGATAATAATCAGGCTATCTGTTGCTTTTACAAAATAAAACTTGGTGGATATTAATGCTGCGCGTGCGTTCGTGCACTTTCTGTTTAATTCACCCGGATGGCGCGTAAGGAATCACTGCCTCCGCAGGTGTCAGAGTAGATACTAGAGACAAAACGGTGTCACAAATGGTTAATTCCCATCATGATGATGCCTGTCAACGGTTGCTCTATCCATCGACAGGCCCATCTCTTTGCTTTATCAATCAAAGTCAGCAAAAGCATGCGTGGATGCACGTACACACACATGCAAACGCACAAGTGTGCTCTCACATATGCAGACATCCTCGTCCCAGTGTGGATAATTAGTGGATTCCCTCAGTGGGTGATAAAGCCTGTGCACTTCTCTCCTCTCTCTTTGACCTTCCCCAGTGAGCTTCCGACCACAGTGGGGCTCATCACACACAGCTCTAATACATATTTATCGGCCCAGTGACAGCTCTTGAGTGCTGGATTTATATGTTTCCTGACAAAACAATAGTAAAACCTTATTCATTCGTCCTTCTTTTCATCAACCAAAGCAGGAGATAAATCCAGGAGTGTCAACCTGGCTGTAGCTTCCTCAGCAGCTGGCCATCTGTTGGTTGGTTGGGGTGTATCTGGACATGGGACCCAGCCAAGGTACACTCAAGCAGCTCTCTCCAATTACTGCAAACGGATTTGATATACGTATGTCTGTCAAATCGCCTTGGCAATCACAGGAACCTGTGCACTGGCAAACGTTTTCCTACAGCAACTTCTGATCAAAGACATTCAAAAAGTGGCTGTGGTATTGCTGGCGGCATTGGGATTCAGGACAGACTTCCTGCACCATGACTGGCTCTATTTGAACAGCGCAATCAGAGTTGAGATGTGAAGAGAGGCAATACCACTAAAGAGTGAGGGGAGGGGAAGGCGAGTGGAGAGGAGAGGAGGAGGAAGAAGAGGAGGGAGGGATGGCAGGATTAAGCCCCAGCCCACCCCCTACCCTCTCTCAGCCTCCAAGCGGCCATCTTTCATCTTGCGACTGCCCCTCTAATGCTTTCAAGTGGGCGAAGCCCTCGACATCTGCTTCCGCTCCGTGGGACACAGCACAGGCCACCGTCCTGCGGAGATGCACAACCACAGCTCAGTTCAAGGGGCACTGTGAGGCCAGCGCCACTGAAGGCGGAAGGTCTTATCCACATAGACAGAAAAACAAAGACATCAAAAATGACAGTGTGGCACAGGGGATTAAGTCAAAAACTTATATTCAGACAAGTAGAAAAATAGAATAGATCAGCTCTTGAAATAAACATTAAAATGCATCATATACTAGTGAACAGACTCACAACAGAAACGCTTTACAGTTCACTCACCCAGACACATTAATTCTACTTACTACTTGAGAACAAATAAATGTAAATAGCTCTGTAAATAAACACTCCGTCTTCGCCAAGAAGAAATAAACCCCCTGCCGCCTCTGATTAAGACTACCAAAGTGATATATCTGGCACTTAAGTCTGCTGTTTACCTCATAAACACAAAGATTTCAGCACAGCCACCCACACTGATGCTGAAAAATCACAAACTGAGTCTGCGTGCCTGTATGTTTCTCTGCTAGTCTTTTTGGCTTCAGTGTGGGATGTCTAATGACATTTTTTTTAATGCATGCCATTTCAGGAGTATTTCTTCCGCTGTGGCTTTCAATATCATGAGTTCACTGGAATTCCTTGACTCCGGCAATGATAGCGCCGTGAGCAATAAAGCGGCATGGTCAAGTGGTAGGAGCTTTGCCTCTGATTTTCTCTGAGATCAGTAAAATAGCACTTGTGCTTTTCGAAAACCATATCTGGAGTGCAGATGAGTGGTGCTGTCGAGGACAGGGCACTGCCGGTGATATGAGGGAGGCCTAACTGACACTAGGTGTGTGGAGGGGGGTGCATGTCGTTTTACCTTCACTCTTCTCAAATTTTCCAATTATTTCTAAGGAAATTATGTTTGTTGTTTTGGATTTGTTCCTTGATGAACAGTCATTTCAGATTTCCTTCATACATCAGTGCAGCTAAAATGTAATTTAATTTGCAAGAGCTCCCCGTGAGACTGTAAATGCGTTCGCCTTGATTTCTGAACCACCTCCACCCCCTTTTCAAAACCCACACACAAGAAACAAACTTCCATGTAGATTCGTATAATGCGTGATCTGTTGACTCTTGTTTCAACATGTGTCTATTTCTGCAGCGCACAAGCAGGTGAGACCTTTTCTGTGCAGTCTGGTCTTCTTTCATTGCTTGCCACCGCAGTGTGTTCTAGTGCCAGTTTAAAAATTTGCAGCTACTTCTGCAAATGCAGTGAGCGGGAGTCAGGGTTTTTTTTTATTATTATTATTTATAGAAATCCACCCACCCACTATGTTGAATTTAGTGGTCTTCCACATGGAAAAAATGTGAAAGACTTCAATTTTGCTATGTGAAAAAAACTGACATATAACTGATGCAGGGGTGCTATGCATATATAATGAGCGCAAAAAGTCTGTGTGTAATTGCTTCACCCAGTTTAAGCTACCTTGAAAAGAACGTTATCACCAGGAGGGGATGGGAAACAGGGTTCATATATTCTTAAATCAAACTGTGGTGCATGTGCATGAGGGAATTCGGCGTTAATATATTTTACGGTATAGACTTGTTTGGCAGCTTTGATTCATTTTCCGAGAGGGCACGTAGAGATGGATAGGGGAAGAGAGGATGACAGACAGAGCGCTGATTCTTTCCCATGTCTGCGAGCTGTCGGCGAGACCAGGCCATCTGCACATTCATTATCACGGCAGTGATTCCATTATTGTTCTGCATGGCAACAAGGACTTTTTCTGTCTGGCCTTTGTTATTCTTATCAACTGTGTAGCAGACAGCCCCCTTTTGATCATGGCAGCAACGAAATTAACTGCTATCATGTAGTATAGTGCATAACTGAATTATCCTTCAGAATAACAACAGTAAACATCATCTTGTCTCTTCTTGTGTCCTTGTGCAGGTCTGTTCCACAGAGCCATCATTCAGAGCGGCTCAGCCCTCTCCAGCTGGGCAGTGAACTATCAGCCGGTCAAGTATACGCGTCTCCTGGCAGAGAAGGTGGGCTGTAATGTGCTGGACACATCAGACATGGTGGACTGTCTGAGGAAGAAGAGCTCCAGGGAGCTGGTGGAGCAGGACATACAGCCTGCAAGGTACCACGTGGCCTTTGGACCTGTAATTGATGGTGATGTTATTCCCGACGACCCTGAGATCCTAATGGAGCAAGGAGAGTTTCTCAACTATGATATTATGCTGGGGGTCAACCAGGGTGAAGGGCTCCGGTTTGTGGAGAACGTGGTGGATTCAGAGGACGGCGTATCTGGAAATGACTTTGATTTTTCTGTGTCCGATTTTGTGGACAGTCTTTACGGGTACCCGGAAGGCAAGGACACACTTAGGGAAACCATTAAGTTCATGTATACAGACTGGGCAGACAGGGACAATCCTGAGACCAGACGAAAAACGCTGGTGGCTTTATTTACTGACCACCAGTGGGTCGAGCCGTCGGTGGTTACGGCTGATCTCCACGCTCGCTATGGCTCGCCCACCTACTTCTACGCCTTTTACCATCACTGCCAGAGCTTGATGAAGCCCGCCTGGTCTGATGCCGCCCATGGCGATGAGGTGCCCTATGTTTTTGGAATTCCTATGATTGGTCCCACTGACCTTTTTCCCTGCAACTTCTCCAAGAACGATGTCATGCTGAGTGCTGTGGTCATGACCTACTGGACCAACTTTGCCAAGACTGGGTGAGCACTTTTTAGTTTTCCATCAGAGGGAAGCTACCATTGCCATTTAAATTACAAACGTATTCATAATGGTAGCAGCTTGATATTGATGTATGCCTATGTGCTCAAGTAGTCAATTTCCTGTTTGCTCATTTTCTACTCAGCAAAAGCACACTGTAAAGATAAAAGGATCAGTCATTTAATCAATTAGCTGTTATTTAAGTTATTTTCAGTTATTTTAATTGTTAAGCCTTTTTTTGTAAGAAAACAATGCAAAACACTTGTTGGATCAAGACGTGAATATGTTTTCTTTTGTATTGCTGTGACTGTTTGCTGGATAAAGCAGGACATTTAAATCGTACAAATATATTAGTAATTGATCAAAAATATGTTGCAGTCCTAGTATACAGTAACTTACATTTTTACCTGAAGCTTTACTCTCTAAAATTGATGACTGAGGTTTTACCCCGAGGGTTACAGAGTGTTATCTTAACTTAAGGCCAGCTCAGTAAGATGTTCTGGGCGAACCGATGGACTGATGGATGCATGCATGGATGCATGTTGATAGTTTATGTGTGGGTTTTCTTGTGCTCGCTCTTCCTCCGGTAGCTTATTTCTACCACTCCATAGACCGTCTTAAGAGCATAAACTCACCAGCACAATCTGTAGTAGTTGTGCAGTGGTAAGAAACCATAAGGAACATGAACAGATAGCTACAAATGCAGAAGCTCATTTAACAGTGGGTAGACTGGATATATTAATCTCTGATCTCAGATCAGGCAGGTGTTTGTGTTGTGTTTCCTCCTGCAGAAACACAGTGCTTCTCCACATTCCCCCTGGTATGTGTTTTCTAACAACTGTACTTTTACATTTGTTAAACTAGTGCGCATGCAATTATGAACTTGCTAAGTTATTAATAGAAGGTTACAGATTTTAAAAAAAAAATCCTATTTCAGTTCTATTAATAGCACTTCTGTGCCGCAAAAAATGAGCTGCAGAAGAAAGGAAGCTCTACAATAGATTGTATAGGGCAGAAAAGGCATTTTTCAAGAGAGACATTTTTTCTGAGGTATTTTTTGCCCCGACTTCCTGGGTCTCAGTCTGAAAACCTGAGACATATTGAATGTGAGGAAGATTAAATGTTCCTGCAGAATGTGTGCTGTGCTATTCGTGCTTGGCTGCCTGTTTGGGTGCATGGCTGCCTGCCCTTCTGTATACTTGCGTCCATATGTGTGTGTACTGTGGCTGCGTGTGTGCGTGTTTGGCTGGAAATACTATCTATGCTCTATTATACCGGGGACCAAAAGACACAAAGACTTATCAGGGAGGCATATCAAACTCTTGCCCTCAGCGGTATTGATTCCCTAAGCCTGGGCCCAGTCAATCACTCGTGCCCTGGGTGTCTCTTGCTCCCCACTATGCTCAATTTCCCCACCACCCATCACAAAACCGGACCATTTTGTATGACTACTAGTAATCATTTCTAACAACTTAAATTTAATTTGACAATCCCTGTTCCTAGAGGGGTATTGATCCCATCCTGAATGGGATGCCATCAGAAATCTTGTTCTGTTTTTTTATCTGTCTCTACATCATCTGCCGTCCAATCAGGTGGCATTTACATCCAATCGTCTGGCTGATAGGACCTTGAGCTGCTAATGGCTGACTAGTGCAGATGGACTGATGTCGGAAAGCACTGAAGTCCATCAGTGATGCCCGGACAGCTGTCTCCTCTGCCTGGCAGCCATTTTGTGTCAACACACACAAAGCTGCATTTGTAGATGTGCGCAGATTGATTTTCGTTTTTCTTTTTCTTTTTTTTTTAACTTGTCATTTCAAGAAAGTGATCTGGTCTCATGAGAGGAGACAATGTGTTTAATCTAAATGACAAACAGAAGTTTGAGGTCTCGAGTTAACAATGCATGGTGCTTATGTCTCTGATCTTGGATCTTGTGATGTCACCAAAATTAATTCTGATGAAGGATGACAGCATGTCTGCCATGCCTATATCCAGTCAGACTCAACACAGCGCCGTGGGCAGTGAGCCTGCTGTAACCCTAACCTAGCCTTCACCCTGGCATGCGCCAAGAGTAGAAAAAGCAAACTGCACTTTACAACTGACCCCATGTCAGTTTTGTAGATTTCCATGTCACTGATTGATTGAGATTAGGGGCAGAGCAGCGAGAGGATAAACCGGTTCTAGATCTGTGTTCACCATGTTATGGGTATCTGTCCTGTGGTGTGTCGCCTTGGCCTGTCTCCAGATAGAAAGATTACAGGCAAACCACAATTAGGCACTCAGATGGTAAAGAGCCCAGGATTAGATGCCAGCAGAATAAAAACTCACCGTGCTGCTTTAAAGGGTAATTTTACCCAGGCCTATGTAAAGGAATCTACCATAAACTCTTAAAGGAGGGGGGGAATTGAGGATTTAAGATATTTCCCACAGACTCTGAAGTTCGTGCCTCTCATTTAGACAACGTGAGGGGATATCACTCTCTTCTAACACCACCCAACGCAATCTGGCTCAGGAGGACGTATTTTTAATTAAGACCCAACTGAATTGGCTTCGCCTTCATGGCTCGTCCAACAGCCATCTCGCCTGTATCTGCAGAGTAGCTCTCGCTCCCCTTCCAGATGTTCATAATGAACTGACCCAGATTGCACTTCCTGCCCCTGTCTCTAAATCGGCTGTAAGAACATGTGTGACACGATGTCGAAACACTTGGGCTGCATGTCAACAGTGGGTATCATAGCAGCATTCCCCCCAAAGCTCTTCCTGTCCCTGGCTCTCTTGTGTCATCTTTACAGGGCAAATCCCTTCCCATGCCCTTTTTTTTTTCCTCCATCAGCATCAGTGAAGCATAAAAGCATACAGAGTGCACACTGTCAAATCTTCTTAGTGTGTGTGCGCACATGTGTGCGGGTGTGATTGTGAGAGCGAGAGTGTGCGTTTACACTATGGGGCCGTTCTTTCCCAAGAGTCAGAGATGTTTCCGAAGCGCAGGGATTTGCTCAGCTCTGAGGTTTTTTTTTCTGGCTGCAACATTTGTTTTACTATTGACTAGCAAAAATTGGCCTGGGCTTGCCACAACAACTTCATCTGAACTGTATTGTCAAAACTTTGGTTTTCTTTTTTTTTCGCGCACAAGTCTACTGCGACTGATGCGAGCACAGCAGCGACACAACTTTACACAAAAAAGAAAGAAAGAAAGAAAGAAAGAAAGAAAGAAAGAAAGAAACTTTGGCAGAAGTCTTCAGAAAAAGACAGGATGATGAAAGGCCTGGAAAAGATCAATCATTATATATCATTAGTGCTAGAAATTTGTTGGTCCATCTTTATACTTGTTTTTATCCTGCTGGCTTGTGCTCATTTCCCCAGTTCTGTGTCTGAGCTCTGCCACATGCAGTGCTGGGTATAGCTAGGTAGTTAGAGAGCAGAGCGCTGTCACGTGTTGTTGGGTTTTTTTTTAATTCTCCTCCACAGATCCCCCATTCCTCTCTCACTCTCTCTCTCATTATTCTATACAGTCATGTATTACGATCACAGTGTGAGCTAAAATATGCACCATTGATTGGTTTGGTGACAAAGGCTGCCAACTAAACAAATGTAGACAGAAGTAACTACACTGTGTGTCTGTGGTACAGTGTTACAGCCAGCACTCTGATTTACAACACTGCTGGTTGATTTTTCTTTTGTTTTCCTCCTACTTGTCAATCGAACACTCCTCTTCTGTAGGATTAACAACACACATACATCAGCTGTTTCTCCTGTCTGACCTCATTCACGCAAAGCTTCAGCCTTTTTTTCCTTTTTTTACCCCAGCTGTCTAGTAGTTACATCATTCAACTCTGATCTCCCTCTTTGTCCTTCGTCTGGATTATCCCTGGTTCTCTTCAGTTTCCTTCGTTAGGCCCAACCGACTAAACCTGCACCGGGAGTACTGAATGCTTGGCATTGTCGAAAAGCTCAGCCCCCAACAGCAACCTACCTACTCCATTAAATAGGCACTCACTTGATAGGAGATTTGTAGCCAATATCCTGATTTGCATTAGAGAAGGTAAGGAAGTGGTGTGGCTTGTTAAGGGGCCGGGATGCCATTGATCGGTGTCTATGCTGTGCAGTGAATGTAATGAGAGGAGGGCCGCAGGGGAGGAGAAGAGGAAGTAGATCTGCATGTATGCGTCTGCGAATAAGTGGTTGTCAGGTTAAAACATGAATAATATTCTTAAACGTATTCATGTAAAATGATCTTCAGACGTAGCTTAAAGCTCCCGATTGTTCAAAAAAAAAAAAGGACAAAGTGAAAGTAGGGAAAGTTTCGTGAGAGCCAGGAGAAGCGTTTTTTTTTTTTCTTCGCTGCCACTCATCTAATCAAACAAATCAATGGCATCTATAACAGGGAGCGGCCCCAGAGCTGTGTCCTCCAACACTTCTGCACACCCCAAAGTCACAGCGCCTCGCCCCGCATCACTTAGCCTGCTGAACCGAAGGCTGCCATTAAATATGAACCTCGCATCACTCAGCCCAGCCCCATGTCCCACCGTGCAACCACATGAAGGGCAAAAGAGCACAGGCTGATAATTTGCCTGTTCAGCGCTGAGGATGCCCCCCTCCAGCCCATCCCATACACTGAACCAAGACGAAGTCTACAAACAGAATGAGACTGAGTGTATTTCTTCAAAATTTCAAGCACAGTGTCGGGGGAAAAGATCTGGTAACCTTCTCATGGAGTGAAAATTACAATTAGTTCCTTACTTTGCGTCACCTGGTAAGGAGATAAACAACTGCAGGGGATGAATTTGTTACGCAACAATGACAACAATACCAAAGAAAGCTTTTTTTTCTGCAGCCTAGCAAAATGAGCATCAGTGCCGTTAAATTAATGCATGCTTCTTGGTATATATATATATATATATATATATATATGTATATGTATATATATATATATATATATATACATATGTATATGTATATATATATATATGTATATATATATAAATTGAGAAGCTATACTCAGCTCAGGATTCAGAGACCTTGAGTGCAGTGAAAATAGATTCTTGTCTTCCGCCTTAGGGCACGTAAACGTGTCTTTTCAGATTTGGTGATGGCTAGGTCTATGATCATTCAAGCGCTTCAAATTACATCAGGATGAAAAGGGGAAGGAGGTACACCGGGAATGAAAAAAGAAAGAAAATGATATTCATTCTCCCCCCTTATCTACCTTTTACATCAGCGCTTGCAGATAGAGCTCGGAATAAGTAATGAGCTCCGGTCCCATTCTGCCACATGTGTAGGCAGAGCCGAGAGTCGTGTCTGTCATCCAGGTGGCACGGCTTCTTATAGCAGAACTGCTTAACACTTTTTATATCAGCCGGGAGAGGCCCATTGTCCTCACCACAGAGCGTGAACAGCTTTGTGAAATGTGACATGTCTTGTGTTTAAGTGCTTCACTTGTTCAGTCCAAGAGGTTATTGTACCATAATGTGGCCCAAATCCAGTACAATCACACACACACAGATGTGCACATGCAGGCACGCAGGCTGACAGTCGCGAGATGAAATCCAAATTCTCCATCAATCATAAATAAGAGCACATGGGAACACTTAAATACGCTTGACAGGCCAAGGTTAGCAGGGGTCAGCAGGTCACTGAGATTGGTGGTGGCGGGAGGTTGTGACGAGGAGATGAAGGCGATAGTTTATACTACCACGGCCATATGAACACATCAGAGGAAATCTGAAAGGCCATTAAAACGCCTGCTTTTATGGGTGTAATAATCCCTCTCCTCTGCCTGGGAGTCCAGCCACAGCTTCAGTGGCCATCCCCAGATTAGGTGGGAGGTTTGACAGGAAGCAGGCTATCAGCTAATGCAGGGGAGCTCTGACAGCACCAACAGGACCACAAACATCACATTATGCCAGGGCTCTTCATGCAAGTCACACTAGGCATTCGCCACAGAGCTGAACGCATGCGGTGAGACGGGACAACAGTGCACTTTGCACAGTTTTGTACCCAGACTGATGTTATGTTTAAAAGTGAAAAGAGCTGGTGATCACAAGATTTGGCTTTAATCTGAGTTTATCCAGACACTTCAAATGAATAGCTACACACCCTCCCATTTAATATCAGCTTGCCAGAAGTGTTTGAACAGGTTAAAATTGTTTTTTAATATATGTTTTAATTTTTTTAACGACAGTGAAAATTCACTGGCGTAACTTCTAATTAGCATCCGAATTAGACACTGGAACTCCTTTAAAGTGTCTTTTTTATTTATTTTTATTAATTGGCCTCTGGGCCTGAGGCCCGGTCCTCTCTGGCACAGCTGGCTGCCGGCAGAACCCGTTGGCACGTTACTGCAACCCCCTCTGGCCTCTGCTCCATGGCTGCTGGGTGACCTCTTGTTTGGGGCTCTCCTCAGCTCTTCCCAGGAGGGTGGCACGGTTGCCCCCCTGGTGGTCCTCCTTGGGTCCTCGTATTCTGGGGCCTCTGGATGTCTGGGGCCTGGATCTCCTCCATACCTGCTTCATGCCCTGGGGGATGGGGCTATGGCTCCCCACACTCCCTAGCAGATTGTTACATGGAGAAACCTTTTGAATACAAGCATGCTGATCCACACAGGTGTACACACGGGTGTTCACAGACACAAACTACACCTTTCTTGGCTGCTACCTCAAAGCACATTGTGCGCTGTTGATCTTGCGTACTGCTCAATAACATGTAATATTTAGTATCTACTGTTATCTACTGTTAGCTAGTTTATTGTGATGGTGTTGTATTTATTATGTTGCTCTTTTTTGTTTGTTTTCTCTTCTGTTTTTTCTTATCTCCATACGTGATCAAGGTGTTTTGTTTTTTTTCTTTTTTTTTCTCCCCCCCTTTCTTACCATCTCTTCTCCCCTCTATTTTTCTTTCTCTCCCTCTTTCTTTCATTCTTTCTCCCTGTCCTATCCCCCAATCATGTCTGTCCCATCTGTAACAACCGAAATAAAATAAAATAAATACATAATTATAATAAAGGTCAATCAAATGGACCAATATGGCAAGGCCATGATGATCCAATTGGTAAAGTAAATCCGCTTGGCATCTTTCTTGGCCTTGAGACAACAATTCTGATGGCTAAAGATCCAAACAGGACAGGCAAAAAAAAACCCCAAAGTGTCTTTATCAGAGGTGGGACCAAGTCATTGTTTTGCAAGTCTCAAGTAAGTCTCAAGTCTTTATCCTCAAGTCTCAAGTCAAGTCTCAAGTAATGTCAGGCAAGTCAGAGTCGAGTCTCAAGTCACTGGTGTAAAAGTCCGAGTCAAGTCACAAGTCTGAAACTTTGAATTTCAAGTCCTTTCGAGTCTTTAAAAAAAACAAACGAAAAAATAATGTTGCAGTTATGCTAAATGTAAATATTAGACCATGTAATTTTAAAATCTGTGTTTTTCTCAACACATACAAAATAGTGAACTTAGAAAATATACACAAATTGTGAAATTGCACCTCTTTAAAATGCAGCTCAATTAAACTTAGCTCCAAGAATAATTTTCACCGACAGTTCTGAGATAAGCTGCATGTTATTCTTGGATGCGGTTGTAGGACCAGCTTTAAAATCGCATGACAAAAATATCATACACATTAAAAAAAACTGTATCACCAACGTAGCCTGGAAAACATTTGCTAGTTAGATGAAGTCAGCTATCTCATCTTAGCATATTTATATGCATATTTATAATTATATGGTTCTTGGAGTGAGTGCATACACTCATGAAGTTTAGTAACTTCCGGTCACTGCAACAAGCCCAGGTACAGTTTACCGACGGATGGGTGCAGGACCTTGAAATGCACCGTGTAGAACGAAAGACCATCGTACGTATCATAAGTTTACCAGTCTCACAAATCGTCTTCATAAATACACATTCGTTAACCGTTTATTAATAGGACCTTTGAGCTCAACGGTAATTAATTAGTAGTGGAAATAATTTCTGGTAGCATCACAGAAATGTAGCAGTGACAATAATACTGTATGCTGTAATCGTACTGGGCAATTAGTGATACAAAAAACCTGTTTTATCCTGTGAATAAAAGTATGTGTTTTTGTCAGTGTACCATAATAACAGAAGCGAAACGCAATATTGTGTCAGGATAATTTACTATTTATGCACAATAAATAAAGGAGCATAGCGCGACAATTTCTGTTCAGCGACAGACTTGCTTGTAACCTATATCACCAATTATGTTAAGAAAAATGACGCATTAACTACAACAGCAGACTGACCTTTGTGTAAATGCTTGGAGCAGACTAACCTGTGAGCTGGAGTGTTCTAGGACGTTATATTTGATCTTTGAATGGCTGCAATCCAGTCGCCTCTTTGTTACTTCGGAAACATGGCTCGAACAATTGCTCTTCAACGACGTAATCCGTTAACAACCGATCTCTTTACCCGTCGGCTTCCCGTGGCTGTCATGCGACCGGCTATTGCAGTTAATAATACAACAGCTTCTTGACATTTTTGTGTTTCTTTTTATCGCTGTGTGACTGATTTTAATTGAAAGCCTGAGTGCGCTAGTACCGCTTGCCACGAGTTCCCAGAATCCTTTGCGGTTCTACCCGTGAATGACGTCACATTTTCAATCTCCATATAATATGCATGTTAAATTTTATATTTGGGGTAAAATATCAAGTCTTTTCAAGTAAACCGGTTCAAGTCCAATTCAAGTCCCAAGTCATTGGTGTAAAAGTCCAAGTCAAGTCACAAGTCTTAGAACATTTTTTCAAGTCAAGTCTAAAGTCATAAAATTAATGACTCGAGTCTGACTCGAGTCCAAGTCATGTGACTCGAGTCCACACCTCTGGTCTTTATTATCTTTACATGTTAAGCACAGTATCTGCTGAAGCATCATACTATTTTTTCCATGCATACATGCTAAACAAAGATTAAAAAAACACTTCCCAACAAAACCTGGCACCTTCATTCTTGCTGAATATATTAAAGCCTATTGTGTTGGATTTTACAGTAGACCTGTTATAAGATGAGCATGCAGTTCAGACAGGTTGGCACCTGTAGAGACTTTAACAAATGATTACAGCACTATTTTACCACAGATGGAGAGCACAGCAGCACAGCACTCAAGAAACAGTCAATCTGACAACGGCGCACAGCAGCACCCACTGATACAAATCGAACAGGGTAACCTAGTTGCCCTCGCTACACTGACTAGTAAAGCTTGAGTTCAGATCACTCCCTGTGACTCTGCAGCTCAGGGCAGCACTTCAAAGCCACACAGGAGCCCAAAGTTGAGCAGCAGTGGTAGAAATTGTTCAAAGGAATGTAGCCTGTTTACTATTGACTTTGCAACAATTACCCAAGCATATGTGTGTGTAATTAGATAAGGCAGCCAGTTGTTCTCTAATGCGGCAAATCAAATTAACTAAAGATGCCACATTGATTTCTTTGTGTTCCCTAAATTATTCATCTACACTTGCACTGAACCAGCCAGCCAGCCACCAAAGAGCTTTTCTAACTCCTCTGCACCACCACTCCCTTGCACTCCCCACATGCACATGCTGATTGTTTTGTGAGATCTGTCAGAGGACAGTTGCAATATTTGTGCCATCACCATTCAGCAAATTGACCTTCCAGAAAAGAGAGTATTTATGGTGTTATGGAAATAAAGAATTCCCATTAAATGCAGCAGTGTCGATATCCATCGTTCTTGTCGATGCGCATGCACGTGTGTAAGATAGAGGGCGAGAGCCTGTGCTTGCATGGGTGTGTGCACACTGGTGCACTCTTGCAAGAATTCATGCAGCACGCAGGCTGCAGACAGCTACGTCTGAGGCGGCTCCATTGACATCCTGTTCTCTGGCATGTTGCGCACGGGGAGATCAATATGACCTTACCTCCACCACCTACTCCTTTGAAACTTAATTACTGATATTCAGCTACAAAGTCATCATAGTCTGCCTGTCAATATTCATCGGGGATCATTACGGGCCTAATAAAAGAGGTTATTTACGGGCCGCTCTGCTGACACCAGCCGTGGTCGAAGGAATTCAGCTCCAGCCGTCTCAATTTGCTCTACCTCTCTCGGTCTTTTTTTCTCGTTCTCCTTCTCTATCTCTCTCTCTCACTTCTCCCAGAAGCACTGACCTGAAAAAGAAAAATTGACAGCAGAAAAACGAACAGGAGAGAGGATGGAGGTTGAATTCTTCTGGCATGGCTGTTAATTCTCTTAGCCATGTTTGGTGGTTTTTCAGCCAGTGCCAAAAAAAAAAAGAAAGAACAGGAAAAAAACACAACACTGTAGCCACTATATCCCTAAATCCCCGGCTAAATTTTAACTTTGCTTGCCACTGACATTGCAGTCAGATCCACAAAGGGATATTTCATGATATTTAGAGAAATGTCACACTGCTCTTTGCCTCCTTGCAACAGCGCAAGTTTTAACATCACCGCTCCAACATCAATTATTGGGTTTTCGTGGCTACAGGACAATTCTTTCATCACTACCAGAAGCAATATTCTGGGTCGCAGAACTCCCACTTCTGACATTGTACGGCAACAAAGAGTTGTGTGATTGTCGGAGATTGCTATATGTTAATTTGTTCAATAAATCAATAGCTTCACTGTAATTGAAATGGCTGGTCATTTGAGGCAGCATGTTGAAAACCGAAAAGTGGAACAGTGAACTCTGTAGATCACAGGAGGTACTGCATCCAGAAGAAGCTCTTTCCTTTTTGTCTGTCATGCTCAGTCTCATAAACATCCATTCGCTCTCATGCATGCAAACATCCTGATATCCATGCATGCACACATATATATGGACACACAGGGCTAAGCAGTTCCTTTAGTATCTTGATTAATATGGTCCACTTTACATCAGCACATTGGATGCCAATGCACACTGTGCCGCCTTCCCTAAGCAATTAGCGAAACGGCTCCACCAGCGTTGGATTATCAACAACAAGATGCCTCCTGACGCGAGCCCTAAAGCCTGCTGACTTATTCATATGTGTTTACTTTAAAAGGCTTTGCCCTGTTTTTTGTAGGTGGGCTGCCTTAGAAATGAAATAAGAACAACATCTGGAGAGAGAAGAGAAGGAGAGGGGGGTTATGCTCAAAGAGGTGTCCAAAAGCAGAAAGACATTTGGGAAAATATAATATGAAATCGTTCTCAACTCATTCATTAAGAAGAAAGCATATATATATACACAACAGCATGCACACGCAAATCCTATATAACCAGGAGGATTTGGCTGGTCGATGCGAGTTTGTGCTTTTGCTGTTGTGGATTTCACTGAGCAAAATCAATGAATTCTCCACTAGCTGAACCCCTTTCACGCCAAAATATGAGCTGTGAATCACATGCTTGTATTTTTAGTTTTTTTGGACGTTTCCTATCCCACATGAATGTCAGAGCTTGAATAATTTAATGTACTCTTAGAATCACATTTAACAGTCTCTCTTTCTTGTCTCCAGGGATCCCAACAAACCAGTTCCCCAAGATACCAAGTTCATCCACACCAAGGCCAATCGCTTCGAAGAGGTGGCCTGGTCCAAATACAACCCCCAGGATCAGCTTTACCTGCATATTGGCCTGAAGCCACGTGTGCGCGATCACTACCGTGCCACCAAAGTGGCCTTCTGGAAACACCTAGTGCCCCATTTGTACAACCTCCACGATATGTTCCACTACACCTCCACCACCACCAAAGTGCCGCCCCCAGAGACCACGCAGAACACACTGTCCACCAAAAAGCCCAATGGGAAAAACTGGCCATTCAACACCAAGAGGCCACCTATGTCCCCGGCCTACAACAGTGAGGACAAAGACTCCTGGGGCGATGATGAGGAGACAGGGCCGCTGGTTGTAGAGAACCCTCGGGATTATTCTACAGAGCTCAGCGTCACTATCGCTGTTGGGGCCTCGCTGCTGTTCCTCAACGTCCTGGCCTTCGCAGCCCTCTACTACCGCAAGGACAAGCGGCGGCAGGACTCCGGCCACGGGCAGCCCAGCCCGCAGCGGCAGACCACATCCAACGACATTGGCCACCACGCGCCGGAGGAGGAGATCATGTCATTGCAGATGAACCAGACGCACCATGAGTGTGAGGCTGGGAACAGCAATGAGGGGGCACTGCGCCTGGCCTCGCTGCCCGACTACACGCTCACACTCCGGCGCTCTCCGGACGACATCCCCCTGATGACCCCCAACACCATCACCATGATCCCCAATTCCTTGGTAGGCATGCCCAACCTGCACCCCTACAACACCTTCACAACTGGCTTCAACTCCACCGGCCTGCCTCACTCTCACTCAACCACCCGCGTATAGCTTTAAGGAGGCATGGGGCAGCCGGCGAAAAACGGGGAGGGGAGGAAGAGGCGGCGGTGCAGGGGTGGAAGAGGAGGAGCAGTCCGGATGAACGAATGGAGGAGAGGATTGTGTTTTATAAATATCACAGGGAGGGGGAGGGCCATGAGGGGGGGTGGGAGAGGAGGGGAAGGGCATCAGTCAGATTAAAACGTGAGGAGATTTAACACGACTTTTACTACGAGGAGAGTTGCTGAGAGCTCTCCGTGGATGTCAAGTTGTGCAGAGCTGCCAAAATCAAACTGCTTCCCTTCTCCCGACCAGGAGAGAAGGGGGGTTGCGGGGTCTTTCTGCAGTGTTTTTTTCTAAAATAATCATTTTAAAAGCCTTTTTAAGCAGACTGAGGAGATATCAACAGTTTTTTTTCTTGAATTCATAACAAAAAAAAACAAAAAACAAAGAGTAGTGCTTTTTATTTCCCATCCCTTTTCCTCCTGCGGGAGACACGTCTAGAACAATGGCCTCTACGTCAATATTCACGAAATGTTTTTAATTGCTTCTTTGTTTTGTTTTACGTTTCAATGCCTTACAAAAAGCTTGTTGTTGTTGGGTTTTTTTGTCATTATTTTTATTCCCCGAGACTATTCCATGTGGGGTGTGTTGCAAACAGTTGAGACTCAAAGATGAGAGACTGAATCCAGGATGGGAATCTAGAGGATATGCAGATGTAGAGATTTTTAAAATCCATTTTGGGCAACTCATTCTTTTTTTTTTTTTCTGTTGCGTATCAACACAACAGCCACCCAAATGGTGTTTTTTCCTTTTCTTTTTTTTTCAAGCTCATATAGAAATGATTTGTCTGGGACAGCTCTTGCCGAGAGATGAGAAGGCAGAGATAAACACTATGTTACTGTGATTGTTTCGTTAAGAGAAAAGTGCATCTTTTACAGCCAATTTATCTGTTCAAGCTATCCGATATTATCTCCACGAGGTGTGCACGTGCACATGCTGCTTAGAGCACCTGTGTGTTTGTGTGCATGTGAACATGATTTCTCATTCCTTTGCGTGCAAGCGCGGTCAGGAGCGTGAGATAAAGGAAGAGACACATTGTCGGAACTTGCAAGCTCAAGAGTTGCGAGAGAGCGAGAACGGGTGTGTGCGCGTGTGAGAACGAAAGTGTGCGAGCGAGTGAGTGTGTGTGTGTGTGGGTCCGTGCACCTTTTTTTTTTTTTTGTAGGTTATATTGTGTGGTTATGGGTGGGGGGACGGGGTGTTGGGGGCTGAGTACCTTCCCATGTTGTTGATTTCGGTTCATCCACCAGTAGTGTTTCTGCTGCGTCTCTGGGTGTCTGTCTTTGCAAAATAGCACTTTTGTTATTTTTAAAGTTATATATGTCTAATTTTTTTGCTTAAAGATTACAAAATAAATCTATTATTTTATGTGTAAGAGAAAAAAAATAGCTAAAGATTCAACTGAACTAACTGACATGATTCCATTGACTTTGTAAGAGTTCCTCTTCGAAAGCAGACAGTGGCCTGTTTGCACTGAATAAACCTACATCAGTGCACACTTGTATTTCTTTGAATATATATATATAAATATGGGCATACATACATGTATGTATAGGGCTTCTATGAAGATATATTTCCCACTTAAAAAAAACAACAACAAATATTTAAAACTCTCTTTAGACTGAAAAGCACCAACGCAATTAGTTTCTTTGTACTGTTGTGATTTGAAACATACCAAGCCAAGACCTCTCCAGGTGTCTTTGTAGGAGCTCTATATGTATATTTATGTATAAAATATTTAATATTTATTTATGTATTCCAGATGCATACATGCTGATTGTGCCATGTGCCAAATTAAAACTTTAAAAAATGAACAATATAAAGTTTCACTAAACTTTTTTTCCCTCTCTTGATCAAAGTTCTTTTCCTTCCTATTATGACTTTTTATTATTTCCATTTTGAATGAGTTAAAAAAGAAATAGTCTTGCAGCAAGTGCAAGGCTCCCCCCCCCCAGGACTTCCTCTCTACCTCCCCTCTTCCTCTTTCCCCTCCTCCCCCTCCTCCTGCCTCTCTCCTTTTCTCTCACTGAAACCTTTGAGAAAAACAGGCTAACAGCTTGGGGCCTATCTGCGTGCATAACCCCAGATTTTACTGTAATTCATGCAAAGTAGTGCTGCAGCAATGGGAGATTGTGAAAAGATTGCCTTGATGTACTCACAGTGCATCCTATTATGTGTTATTCTCGGGGTGAAAACTGGAGTTATTGATTCTGTGAGTAAAACTGACAATTTTCATTAAGTATCTTGGCGTCACACAGATTGTCTCCCGAGTTACAGTGAAATGCAGTAATGCGACCCAACTAGTGATCCAAGATCAGCGCTGCAATTTTCAGAGACTTCATGCACACAGACTTCACCATTTTTATGAAGTATTCCATTACAGCTTCCTCTGGTATTTAATGATTGGAGGTGTAGCAGAGCGAGAAGCACAGTCTGGTCAGCTTATCACCGATCCTGCCAGTAGCAGAAAGAGAGAAATGGGTTATTTGAGGGAAATTGCTCTGAGACTGATCTATACGAGTCATCTTGTTTTTTGCTCATCTTGCTTTATTTGGGAATCACCTACTAATCAGCCGCTCGCTTCAACTGAACCACATCTTCTAAGAAAGGAACAAGCAGCTGGTTTCTACCTGGAGCGCTCTTGTGCACACAGAAAACACTTTATAAGGCGTCCATAACTATAAACTGGACAATGCAGTCACCAAACATTGTGGCATTGATTTATAGGCTGCATATCAAAAGATGGAAGTGGCTTCCAGACCTAAAAAGTAACAATAATGCAGATCTATCTTAAACCTGTATTCTTTCTACTGACCAGGATTAGGGGGCGATTCCTCTGCTGGCAAAAAAGAAGTGAAATTATAGAAATAGAAATATATAAGAAAAATGACTCTTCTGCTTACTTGAACTTTGACCTAATTAAACAGTCCCTAGGTTCAAGTAATGCTGAATATTAGATGAGGTTGATCTTGTAACTGCCATTATTTAAGAATCAATTAGAAAGCAAGGCACGGTTTAGGTTTTGCCTACTTTGAGATTTCCATGGTGCTACATTATGAGCATGCTGCATTTCTCAATAATATTCGTCAATCCTTTGGAGCACCCAGTTTCAAGAAACTGCCAAAGTCCTCCTCTTAATATAACTTTACTAACAAACTGGTGTGTCCTTTTCAATATACAGTCTTTGCATTGATTACACTTTGTTGAGCGAAGCTGTTTTTCAAATATTTCTGATTGTGAAATATGTGCACTCCTTTATTACTGAAGTCCATAAAGGGTTGATTCATTCAGTCATTTAAAAACATCTTCAAACTTTTATGAGAACTTATATTTCTGCTGCGCACTCAATATAATATATAGTATACTTCAATATAATAAAAGTAAGTTAATTTTGTTTGTGGGGCTCTAGGCAGGAAAATAAGTGTGTTTTGAATATAATAAAAACAAAAATGTGAGATCTAGTTACTGAAACACTGCTTACGAAATCCACAAAAGACACTCTTTGGACTGGAATTTTTAGGGAGCATTTCTTTGACAGAATGTTCACAGTGAGCTCTGTTGAGTATTCCAGCATCACATTTTGTCAGTTTTCCATTGCTGTAGTCATTATCTTTAGATTGCATCAGCTCATGTGTGACCCACACTTACAACTTGGCTAACTATATCACTATATTGGTTATAAATACTATAGATTCTTAGAGGGCAGTAGCTGAACCACTGATTGGGCATAACAATATGAGCATAACAATATATCACTGACACTGAATAACAGTGATTTTCTCTTCATCACAGAACCTGTTTATTTGTGGGACATACTAGGGAGAAAGTGAACATTGCGTCCTCAAAGTTGATGTGTTAGAAGCAGGAAAAATGGGACAAATTATGAAGGCTAGGCAACTGGGTCAGAGCATCTCTAAAACTGCAGTTCTTGTTAGGTGTTCCCAGACTTCAGTGGACAGTGTCGGTCAAAAGTGGTCCAAGAAAGGAACAGTGGCGAACCAGCGACTGGGTCATGATTGGCCAAGGCTCACTGATTACTGCACTTATCTGGGGAACACCTGGCACAAGGACTTATTATGGGAAAAAGGCAACCCAGTAGAGGCGGTGTGATGCCCTGGACAATGTTCTGCTGGGAAACCTTGGGTCCTGCCATTCATCCAGGTGGTATGTTGACACGTACCACCTGCCTGAGCATTGTTGCAGACCATGTACACCCTTTCATGGAAATAGTATTCCCTGATGCCTGTGGCAGGATAATACTCCCTGCCACAAAGCAAAAATGGTGTAGAAATTGTTTTAGTAAAGCAATGTGTTTGAGGTGTTGACTTGGCTTCCAAATTCTCCAATCAAGTATCTGTGGGATGTGCTGCACAAACAAATCTGATCCATATGGAGGCCCCACCTCACTGCTTGCAGGACTTAAGGATCTGTTGCTAACATGTTGGTGCCAGATACCCCAGCACACCTTTAGGCGTCTAGTGGAGTCCATGCCTTGATGGCTCACGGCATTTTGGGAATCAAAAAGGGGGACCAACACAATATTAGGCAGATGGTCATAATCTTATTTCTGATCAGTGTATTTTTTTCTGTTGTATCACATCAATTTTGTCCTGGTTAAACATTCAAAGAGTCTGTGAGCACACAGTGGGGAATAAAAAATCATACAAATAAAAACAAAGGAAACAAAAAAGCCTAATTGTTATGCTAAACATCGGCATCTATTGGAAGATCGTCCCCAGTCATCACATAACTGTGCAGCTCTCCTCCGTGTTTCAGCATATTTCAAGTTTCACAATAATAAGCTATTTTGGATCACTTCCGCTGCACTGATCGCTAAATTTGCAAACTACTGGACAGGTGGCCAGAAATATCCCTGTAAAGCTCTGCCTCTGCTGAATGCATGAATAAGCAGCTGTTTGCTAACAAGTTTACAACAAGCTCATGAAAATTTTACAGGAAACGTACTTTGAGCCTGGAAGTTATTTTGCCATTTGGGTAGGGTTGCCAACCGTCCCTTAAAATACGGAATCGTCCCGTATTTCGAAACAAAAGTACACGTCCCGTATTGAGCTAATAAGGGACGCACTTTGTCCCGTAATACAGTGAGAATCAAAAGTAGTCTATAAATGTTAATGGAATTAACACTTTGTTTGAAAACATAATTCCCAGCCCCTCTCCTGCTTTGTGACCAATGAGCTGACAGCACACTTATGACAATTCGAGTATGACAATTCAGATTACCGCTCATCTCATTGGTCGAGGAAAGGTCGCTTGCGGAGAAAATACCGGAAGACAACAGATGACCACAACAAGAAGCATGGTCAACAGGGGAACAAACGCCGACTCTGCGGTGCAAGTCTCGGATGACTGTACACCTAAAGCTGGGCAGACACTGTGCGATTTTTTCAGTCACGTTATTCAGCTCCTGCTCAAACTGCACGATTGACTCACAGGGGTTAGACGTTCATAGGTCACGATGCAGGTCTCACACTATACCGCCCGATGCTCTGATGCGACCTGAGTGCTCACACTGTGCCTCCATAACATGAAGGTTATAACAGAAAATCTGTCGCTCGCTCTCTCTGTCTTTCACTCACACAGACACACCACCACCATCAACTTTGCTAAATTGCTAATGAAAAACATTGATCAGGCAGCTGTGATTGAGCAGCATGTAAATCCAACTATTTTCACGGTTGTTGTGGTCGTGATAATTTTGTGATGCCACATCGAAAAGGCTCGGATGAGCTTTCCAAAGTTCTACAAGTTGTGCCTCCATCGCTTGTGTCCAGATCACACGCTGCACAGCCGTGCTGCGCCGTCTTTTTCACCAACGTTTACGTTTGCGCGTGAGCAGTGTGAGCGCCTGTGGTGACACCCTCACGAGCGATTGATGATCGGGAGCTGGTCGTGAGGTGTTAATCACTTCTCGTTACCCCACGTATACTACACGATGCACGATGAAGGCCAAAATCGGTCCGATCACTCAAAAATCGGCTCAAAATGGGCCAAAAACCGTACAGTGTGAGCCCAGCATTAGAGCAGCAATGTTTGTTCCCCTCAGAGAAAGGGAAGAATGGGAAAAGGAAAACACCTGGCTGGAAAACGTTAATATGGGCATGTGCAGTGAATATCAGCGCTATGTGGCCAGAAGTGTGATAATATAATTTATTTTGTGTAATAAACAACTGCAAGAATAGATGATTACAACAAATAGATGACTAATACATAAAAGTAATACATAGATGAATAATGATGATGAGTTATGATGCGTAATCATGGGAACAAGCGGGTTTACAAACAGGAGCAGCTGATTAGCATTAGAAAAGCTGAAATAATACCTCAACTGAAGCCAATTGTACTAAATGCACTAAATGTGCACTGTTACAAGAATATTTTTCTTTCTATTGTTTTCTATTATTTTAAGTTAAGCAGGACAGAGTGCTTTTAAAGAAAGATTTACTTATATTCTCAAAAGTTAAGCATGACAGGCTTCTGTTTAAGAAAGAGACCTGTTTTACTGTGTTAATGTTGTCATTTTGAGCTAAAAATAAATGGCTAAATGATCATTTGTTTCACATGTGTTCATATCACAAAGAATAGAATATGCATCTACTTAAATCAACTTCAAGTCAAATGGTTAAAAAAATAATTTCACACACAAAAAAAGAGCTAGAAAATTCACCACACTGGGAAGGGTGAAGACAACTGGGTCGCCCGGCCCTGGCCACGAGGTGTCCCTTATTTATTTTTCAGGGAGTTGGCAACCCTACATTTAGGTGAACAGCACCGTTATGAATCAAAGCGGATTCTTCTCTTCTCTGATTCATGTGCAGTGGTGTGAGGTCGGTGTCCACTGGCCCCAACACACACACACACACACACATAGAGGGACACAGAATTAAAATTGAGTGGTGGAGCTGAGAGTGAACTATCAAAGGGAAGAAATGTCATGGGAGGGCAACTTGTTTTTTGCCATGTAATTTTCCCATATGCTGTTAAAGCAGAGCAGATGTCACTGAGTATTGGCAGGGGCAGACCTAGTGGCCTCAGGGACACAGTTTGGGATACATGGCCCTGTGAAGAGCCACATAATTAAGTCACGGACCAAAGGGGGAAGACCATGGAAACTGCGGCAGGAGGAAAAACGGGGTCAAACTTCCTCTGCACTCAGTAACCTGAAGGCTTGATGAAATTAGTCCAAACTTCCTATGACACGAATCGCACGAGGGGGAAAAAGGGAATGGATGGCTCAGTGGGGGGGGCGGTTATGAGTGAGACGCGTTTCCACGACCGAGATTTGTTTGCAGTTCAGCGAGTGTGCTTCGAAAGTGACATCATTCAAGGAATGGCTAGAATACCCCGATGGGGGTTGTGACTGCCTCGACAGCAGCGAAGACAAACCCAGCCTAGGAAATGGATGTGCCAAATTACACAGTCCCACCCGCTGGGAGAGAGCTGCAGGTGTGTGCAGTTGTGGGTGTCTTTGTGTTTGCGTGAAGATATTGAGAATTTTATTTCTACCACAGAGAGTACGTTGTTACCTATATTTCCTCTCACCTTCTTCCTCACCTTCATCTCTCTGCTCTCAAGCCTCGTTCATCTTTTTCCCCATCTCTCTTTTTCTTTTGTGCTCAAATGTTGTTGGGGTTTTTTCTGCTCCCCTCATGTAAAATATATCTGGGCAGCTCTCCCTCTGTCTCGCACATATATGACGCGCCCATTTTCTCTTTCTCCAGCTTTGTAAGTGCCATAATCTGGGCTACTCATTTCCACTCATTTAGAATCTAATTTTCTTGAGTTACCGTGTTTCTCTGCTGACTACGAAGCTAATGAACATTACTTATTGAGAAGCAGACTCGAGTCAGTCAGTGAACCAAAACTCTTGCACTTTGAATTTAAATAGCCTGTTTTTCTCCAAAAGGGATATCATAATGTGTTTTGTCAAAACATCAATAATCTATTATTTCCATGTGAAAAATGCAATCTTGAAAAAAAAAATGTTTTGTACCCATACTGCATAGACAAATCTGTGGCATTTTTTTTTTCAGGTTCACCTAATGAGGAGTTTCATGCGAAGGCAGATATTATAACACAATGTATCACTGGAAACGAGGACTGTAATCAACAAAAGCGATGGGCTTTGAGCCCAGATACATCTCTGATAAATCTATGTTATCTCAGTGTTATTGTACAGATTACTAAAGATGCCCTGTTACTTCTATGTTTATGTCCATAGAATGTATTTATAATCATGGAAACTGGAGTAATCAAAAATAAAATATCTATTCTTTATGTATCTTATTGTGATTCTCGTGAATATAGAACATCACATTCATTTTCAGAAGACTTGAAGTCAAGAGGTTTGGGTGTTTTGTGTGTGTTTGTACATACCCGCCAGACACTTTGATTATGTACACTTTGCTAATACTAAATTGGACCCCCTTTTTTCTTCTTCAATATTTGTGGCACAGATTCAACAAGGTGCTGGAAACTTTCCTCAGAGATTTTGGTCCATATTGATGTGATAGAATCACAGAGTTGCTGCAGCTCTGTCATCTGCACAGCCATGAAATGAGAATCTGACATTCCCCCACATCCCAAAGGTGCTCTATTGGATTGAGATCGGATGACCCTCGAGGCTATTTGAGTACAGATGATCTGAGCTTTGTGACACAGTGGGTTATCTTCCTGCAAGCAGGCATCAGAAGATGGGTACACTGTGGTCATAACCGAAACAGTACTCTGATCATCTCTGTAGGTGTTTAAATTACTAAGGGACCAAGAAAATGTGCCCCACACCATTACACCACCAGCAGGGCCCTGAAATGTTAATAAAAGGCGGGATGGGCCCATGCTTTTCTGTGGTTTATACAGCAAATTCTGACTATTCCATCCCAAGTTGTAGCAGAAATCAAGATACATCAGACGACTGTTGCGCAATTGTTGTGAATTTACATGAATTGCAACCTCAGTTTTCTGGTCTTAATCAGAGTGGCACCCAGTGTGGTCTTCTGCTGGTTTAGTCCATCTGCTTCTAGGTCTGACATGTTGTGCATTTAGAGGTGATCCTCTACATGCCAAGTTTTGTGTCAGCTTGAAGCAGTCTGGCCATTCTCCCCTGATCTATGGCATCAGCAAGACATTTACATCCAGAGAAGAGTTGCTCACTGGATATTTTCTGCATTTCACACCATACTCTGTAAACCCTAAAGATGGTTGTGCGGAAAATCTCAGTAGATGAGCAGTTTCTGAATACTCAGACCACCCCATCTGGCACCAACAACCATGTAACTTCTATCCAAGTAATTTAAATCCCCTTTCTTTCCCATTCTTGACCATGCCTGCATGCCCAAACGCATCAATACTCGATTAGATACTTGTGTTCACGAGCAGTTGAACGGGTGTACCTAATATAGTGGCCACAAAGTATGAATCAAACAAAAATATTTATGGAGAAAGCACCACAGTCCTAGACAATATACCTGACTACTATGTTCCTTCAAAAATCACACACTTTTTGCATCCATTAACAAGGCTGGCATGTTTTATCTTTGGTATAATTAACAACAAATTCCACAAGCAGACCAAAACCAAACAAGGAATTTATCCCACTAACAAGCACTGTCTTTGCATTCACAGCCAAATGAAGCATACGTTTCTGTGCCATTGAACTCACTGTTGTCCAGAAACTGTGAAAAACATGGAGCCAAAAGCCAGAATGGTGTGTTCAGTGATGTATTCAGTAATTACAATGAGGACAAACAGTAAAGCTTTCTTTCTTTAGCTCATCCGAGTAGCAGAGGAGACACGTTCCCCTTGCATCCTCTGTGATGCCTTCTCGACACGGAGCTGCTGTCGAGGCAAAATACAGCGGCAGAGCTGTCAAAATAGGGAGAATATCACCCGGTAGTATGCATGCTTTATGTGATTTAAGTGGTTTTTATGCAGTGATGGAGTTGTGTGGCACAGACCATAAGCTACAAGCCGAGTCTGCACAGACAGCACTTGTTAGCCAGATAAATTCATTGATGTCTTTGGTTTTATGGGATTAGCTGGTAAAAAATAAAATAAAATAACACCAGCATTTTAAATGCAGCTTTGGGTGCAATAAACTGTGGCATCAGTGCAAGAATAGAACAAGCCCAAGTGTAATGTAGTATTCAAGAGTTAAAGGAGCCAGTGTGGTTTTATGGAGGTCCAGTGAACAACAGTAGTATCCTATAGTTCATCTAGCACAGGCATTCCCACCTGGCTCCAACCTAAAGCTACCTGTCGACTACATAATGATCTGCCCTCTGTAAGATAGATGGCCTGGAGATACCACTGACACCGCTGAGACTAAAGCCCGCACACTCCCAGTATGTGGGGAAAGTAACAACAGCAGGCAACAAGCACATTTTAAGCCTCAGCAGAGGATCCATCCTGCAAAAAACCTGTTACTGTGGAGTTCCCACTTGACATCTAATTTTTCCTACTAGTTGGTCTACTTGTGACTGGGAAAAGTTTCCTTCCTGCTCTAACTGCACTCATCACTCATAGCATTATCTTGCATATTCAGAGCTTTTTTTTTTTTCTTTTTCTTTTTTCTTGCAAGGTCGTTCGTCACCAACTGGAGCCACACTAGCTGCTATCGCTCTGTTGCATCAGCTGGAGTTCACCATCAGATGGCAGTCCACTAATGCCTTTCTCAGATGTGGGTTACTGGTGGCAGTGGAAAGGTTGCGTCAGTGGACTTATGGTGTCAGAACTCGCCAGCCTGTGTTGCTTCGGTGCAGACTACAGAGGACTCCCACAGGACTTCCCGAAAGTATCTTATCACTTAGATCACATTACAATGACTTTCAGTAGCAACAATTTGATCTTTAGTTCTAATCCAGGCTACCAGGCATTTCACAGATCTTTCAGATCAAATGCACCGTGAGCTTGACTTTAGTGTGTGAGCTCAGTCCAAGAAAATCTGCACCATTTTTTTTTTCATGAAATACTGGAAACACCCTTTGAAGTTAAGCCTATTTTTGCCCCGAGAGGCAGAGAGCCTCATTTATCAGTGAAAGCCTAAATATTAGCCTTGTGTAGTGAAATAGACGTTTGCTTCTTTTTTCTTTTTTTTTATCAAAAAAGATAGATATATAGTTAATACTTAATCATGTAGCTTATAAGACATCTGACCTTAAAAAACATTTGCAAAATCCTTTTTGGTTCTTTTAGTTTAGGAGTTGGGAATCCATCATATTTCAAACTTGTCCATTCGTCTACTGTTTGTACATAATATAAATAAGATAAACACTGCCTACTTTATGGTCAGATGTCAGATGAATGATTAGAACGAAGCCACAAAAATGATCTATGCAATGGAAACACCACAGAATACAGCAACAAGGCAGTCTGGTCCCTAGAGGACCTCTGAAGTCTTCTCTTGGATACTAAAAAATTCCACACGTTGGTTTCTGTCCACTCCAGGAACGGTTAATACACACTGGAAGCATCTTCACAGCTGCAAAGATGCCCCGAGACCTCCTTGTATGACTGACAGCTTACCAGCTTGCTACTTTACGATACAGTTTTTTTGCCCACTAGGTAGCCCATGGCATTTGCTAAAGCTATGTTCGCTGTCACTTCCATTCACACATCCACATCTTCTCACAGCTTGGTTTTGCTCCCTTTTCCCACCAGTGTTTTGATTTATGGATTGAGCTTAAATTGGACATTAGTTAAGACAGAAATGATTTCCATTACGCACGAATGAAACTCGAATGATGTTTTAGCTCATTGTTTGGTAATGCCTGCTTTTCTGTAATGAATTCAAGTAAACTGACTGCCTGAGTTGAAAGAGGAACAGTGAAGTGGCGTCAAGAAATCCCCAGTCAGCAGTGATGTAATGGCTCATTGGAGGCCAGGAACACTGTGTGAATCGCATTCCTCGGGAATGAACTCCTTTAAAAGGAATCACACTGGTTTCCTGTTCCATGGTCTACAATGAGACGGACGTCAGAGAGCAAAACAGGAAATGACATGGATGAAAGCAGAGATTTACTGTACGTGACGGAAACCACTCAAATCCAAACACACCATTAAACTGTTTCCACCTCTCCCAGCAATACGCCTGATAAGCACAGGGATTTTTAACCTAAATGAGTTGGGTATTGCATTGTTATTTCATAGTAAGTTTACAATTTTATTATTATTATTATTATTATTATTATTATTATTATTATTATTATTAAGAAAAACTCCACAGAAATTTTTTAAACACTCTTCAGTTGACTGGAGGTTTACACGTTGTTCTGGCTCTGCTTGGGAACAGATGCTGATGTTTAGTGGGCGTGATGTATACGGCGCCCATCACTGTAGTAAGCCAGCATTAGTTTGTACTAAGCAAAATACATCTGATGCTCATGGGATTGTTAGCAAACAAAATGAATATTACTATGGGAACATTCAAATATCAACATGTTTGTGGCAATAAATCCAAAGTTTGGGAATTTCAACCAGAAAAAAACACAAGCTTCAACCAGGTGATCTTTATGTCCTGAGAACTAGGAACATCATCTTTCCAACTCTTCACTCACCATCGTCACCCTCCAGTTAGCTAATTCATGGTCTTAGTTTTCACCTAAAATAATGTAACTGCGATTTTTTTAGTGAGCCCAACAATTTTTATATGTTCAGGTGTGGGGCTGGAAAACCCATGCAGAAGTACGAGGAACAGAAAATGAACTTTTAATGAATTCCTGTAACACCCTGTGGGATATTACAAGAATGCAAAGCTGGGGAACATCTTTTTAGGCTCCAGTGTTGAGCTATACAGAGCTGAGGAAAAGGAACATAGGAGGCTGTTATGTTACCTTTATGCAGTCAAAGTGGAAATTGCTATGCCAGTCACTGTCGTAGAGAAAAAAATAGTCCTGCTGCAGGTCAGTGTTTACTTTCATTGAGCCAAAAATGATTTTAAGGCATTTATGGCTTACACATAAATATCTCACACGACTTTAAAGTGATGCTATTTTAGAGATTGTTTATGCCTGTAGTCAAAGGTTTGGGCATCCTCAGGCAATCTGCTTGTTTTCTTGATTTTTGAAGTGAAAAGAAATAAATACAACCTGTGCAGCAAACATGCATTAAAAATGAGTCTTTCTTCAAATGTTTGCACACAGCCACTTATAATTTCTTCGAAATACAAAAGCTGAAAAAAAGGAATCATGACTATGGGAATTTTAAATTATATTTTAAGCCTACTGGTGTAGCTTTGCATGATTCACAGTTTAAAATAGTCCTTATTTATCTTATACTGGGATTTGTAGCCTATTAATTTATCTACAGTCTGATGTAAGCCTCTCCCTGAGAGCTTCTCTCCCATTAAGACTGCACCCATTAAGTCAACTTTGTTCTGATTGCCATTGCAATTAGATGCTTTGTGGTGCTCACAGAAAGAGATGTGAACCTGAGATGAGCAAATTAGGGATGTCTGCTCTTACTGACGTGATACAAATCCAAAGGTAGAAAAGGCTTTTGGAAACCAAGCAGTCTAAAGTCTGAGAGCTTTTTACTTACAGTGATTATTTCCACATAGACTGACCTCATTATTTTAAACTTTGGCTATGCTTACAGTTTTTGCCCGTTGCTTGAACACATTTGGCAAAACGTCGCTCATTGTGCCAAAACTCTAAACACAAGTAAACACGACACAACACTGGGAAATATACCATACACATCTGTGCCAAAATGAAACTCCACTCCCAAAACCTAAACTCTGCTGTCAAAACCTAACATTCCTCTGTCAAAATGTAACTCTGTTGACAAAATGACACATACTTGCATCATATGCAAACACTTACAGATCAGGGGGAACACACTAGTCTTCTTTACATAAAACACTGCAGTCCTTGATTTCCATTGTTTATTCAGAAGGCACATTTACAGGAGACACATTTCCAAACAACCAAAAACGCAAATAGACCTACTCAATAGTGTACATCGCAGTACCATGAATTCAGATGAAGCAAAAAAAAAAAAAAACCACAACACAATAATACTGCAATAGAAAAAACACTATACTGTAAACACAAAAAACCATGACAAGTGTGCATAAGTGGGCTCATGGATCCCGCCGTCTGTTGGGGTCTGGCCACAGGACCTCATCAACATCGCAAGCTATGTCCTCTCCCGCTAGGCACTGGGGAAAATACCCTCTTGCATGCCGAAACCATCCATGGATTGCTGTCACCTCAATGTCGCCGCAGGCCTGTTCCATTGCCTGCAGAAGAGGCATGCGGGCATGTGGTTGGCGGTCATATACTCGCCATCTCCAAGCCGAAAAAAATTCCTCAATAGGGTTTAAAAATGGTGAGTAAGGGGGCAAGTATACCACTTCAAATTGATTGTGGTCGGTGAACCAGGCCTGGACCAGAGCAGCCCGATGGAAACTGACATTATCCCATATCACCACAAACCTGGGCTGATCTGGTCTGTTCTGTACAACTATGTTATGGAGAGCATCTAGAAATGTGAGTATGTGTTGGCTATTGTATGGACCTAGCATTGCATGATGGTGCAGAAGTCCTCGAAGGCATATGGCGGCACATAATGTGATGTTTCCCCCGCGCTGCCCTGGGACGTGCACAACTGCCCTTTGGCCAATTACATTACGACCCCGTCGTCTTGTTTTGCTCAGGTCGAATCCAGCTTCATCAATGAAAATGTATTCATGAGGCTGTGCAGCTCCATCCATGGCCATGATCCTCTGAAAAAAAGGGGAACATGTCACTGTACTACAGTGCTGCACATACAGCACCCTCACCCCATCACACAGGTACCTGTGTAGCTCTCAGAATAGATCCATGTGGTACTGATATGGTACATATTCAGCTGCTACTGGACTTCACCAATACTCTATTGTAAATGTAAGGGACAGTTACACGTACCCGTACATATTCAGCTCGAAGTCCTTTGACCCTGTCACTGTTCCTCTCGAATGGGACTCTGTAGAGCTGCTTCATGGTGATGCTGTGTTTACCCAAGATGCGTCTGATGGTGGTGATGCTCACATGGTCTATGTTGCTGAACACTCGCCTGTCTGCAAGTATTTTCCGTCGTAGCTGGTGGAGACGGATGGCATTGTCTGCCCTCACTAGGTCCACAACGGCAAGTTCCTGCTGTTGTGTGAACAGGCGTTGCCGTCCTCCCCCAGAAGGTCTTCGGGTCATTCTGGAGGAATACAACCACATATTGTCATCGGTTTGCTTATTTTTCATACAGTACTTTACTGTACGTACTGTGTCATCCACTGTACAACACTGTACTTCAATATGAGGAATCAGCCACTTTGGCTGCAAAAGGAGCATTAGCACCCCGTACACTTGATATGGTAATGTGATATACTGTAGAACAGTGCTATGGAACCATCTGAGTAGAGCAGAAGGTATGGAGGTGAAGACATATCTGTTTTCTAGTCGGAATGTTCGTATTATAGATGCCACTGTGAAGCGGCTTAGATGTGGGTGGACTCTCTGCCCAGCTTCCCTCATAGTCAGGCCATGGTTGATGACATGGTCCACCAAAGTTGCTCTTATTTCATCAGAAATATGGGTCCGTGCATGGCCTCTTCGGCCTCCTCCTCCTCTTCCTCCTCCTCCTCTACCTCTTCCTCTACCTCTTCCTCTTCCTCTTCCTCTTGCTCTCCCTCCATCCATGCTTGCGAAGTTCTTGAAATGGCTACGCTGAGGGCTTTTTGTAGTTGGCTAATTGGTGTTCGGTTTTGCAAGTACGTGCCTTCAGGTGTGTATTTGAGTGGTTGCAATTACCCCATATGTTTTGTATTTTGGATACATGTGTTTTCCGAATGGCACCCTGACATTTCATTTTGTGAGCGAAGTGTCTTATGTATGAAATAGAGTGTAGCATGCAGGACCATGTGTGTTGCATAAAGGGGTAGGTGTGTTGCATAAAGGAGTAGGAGTGTTGCATAATTGGTACTGGGGTGCAAAGCAGCGCTTTTGTTTAAGGTATGGGTACATGTGTTTGAGGTATGGTAACAAAAGCTTCACGTTGTGTTACTTTAGTCTGAGCATGGGTTTATAGTGTTCAAGCAACGGGCAAAAACTGTAATATGGGCATCCACCACTATCCATGCATCAATCCATCCTTCGGCTTCTCCACAGTTATATCTATATTGTAAAGCATACCACCAAGTCCTGCTTTTGTGAGCTCTGCAGGAATAAGAAAGTGCTCTGAGTCCTTGATCTGGGCTCAGAGAGCAGCCTCAGTTATGTAAGACCCAGTCAGACTTTTACAATTCATTTTGTGTGTGTGTGTGTGTGTGTGTGTGTGTGTGTGTGTGTGTGTGTG